>NC_060234.1:13673870-14348870 GCF_021155775.2 Neodiprion pinetum
GTGTGTCATTCAACAAGTAATACATGATCTGATTTAACAGATTTAAAAAGTCTCATAGATCTACGCAGATTTCATAGCACTCTCAATGATTTCAGCATTTTCAAACTGATTTTACATTTGATTATACTTATTTTAATTAATTCGACTGGTTCACAAATAATATGAGCTATTTCAAATGCTCTAACAACTTCAAACCATTTAATGTGAAATTTTTGCACAAATAGCTGAATAACATCATGATTTCATAGGCTTCAAGTGATTTAAATCGATTTTTTCAAGTTTGTCAGTGATGTAGAACATTCGGAACAATTTTATTTTAAATACACAAGCCACTGGTAGATTCCAAATATGACAAGATTTTATACACTATACAATTTGGACAATCCTGTGGGAATCGTAATGATTTAAAGCTCTTGACACTTTGTTTTATTCATTCAGCTATGAGGTAAATCCTGTACTTGTATCTTTCATTTGACAGTGTATCATGTATGACGATGAAATTAGAAACGTTACTGTAACAATGAATGTTTAAGAAAACTCGCTAGTTCGCATCTTTAGAAATGTCCGAGATTCAGGGAACTATTATGAACCAAATTAACCTTAATGTTGAAAAGCTTATTCCGCAAAAGTCGTTCTTAAATTGCCCAATAATAACGATTTTTTAGTATGAAATTTTTCTACACTAACGTTAGTAACTTCAGTCTGATTATCAAAACGGCTGTTGTACTTTCCAATGCAACTCTAGTACTTCAAATGAAGCTGAGGGTAGCCGCTAAAGTAAGCAGTCACACGTGTTTAACTTTTTTGAATTAAAATAATACGGTTCAGTTTTATCTTTATGATGCTATACAATAGTTGAGAGTTCTAGTTATTTTATCATATTTTGATTTTCATACTTCACTACCTTATTTGAATGACCATTAGAATCTTGAATGCTAATTCATGCTGGTAGCTACAGCCTTGTGTACTGCAACAGTCGAAGCAGACAAGACATGCTTGAGAGATATGATTACAAAAGACTGCACGATCCGCACAGAAATTCACAAGTTCTCAGTGGGGAATTCACCATATTTGATGGGGGCTCAACTTTTTCATTCAAAGCATCCAGTTAATTCACAACCTAACTTTCGCTGTCGTTAAGACTGAGCACAATTTCTGTCACTAACATGTTAGTAAGAACAACATAAGTAGCTGTAAAAAACAGACAGAATAACAATCACATACAAAACGATAAGCATTCAATTAGTCATCCATTTGTACTACAATCATATGTTTATGAAGTCTATAGTTTGTTTGATATGGTAACAGGTGGTGTATTGGTAATAGTATTGTGGCCAGCGCATACCGCTTGTTGCTGGAAAGTCAATGGTACTGATGGATAGGTAGATGAAGTTAATTATTGGAAAGTCAATGAAAGACTGTTCGAGACAGTATGCGATGAGTGACAATCTCAAAGTAGCTGTTCTTTTGTGTTAGTTATGCCCGCAGCGTAATGTTAGTGATATTAGCAAATCAACGGTCGGTTAACAATGGGCCAGGTGACTGCGAAACATAAAACAAACGAAAATCAGGGTTTTATTATGGATTTAGCTGAAACAAAGGAAATGATTTCAGCTTATTATATGAGGCTGAAGTTAGTAATGTTATTGTAACAAAACATCAGTGAAAAGAAGTGTCATAGCCCAATTTTCGAAAGACTTTTCAAGGATTTGGTTTTTTAAAATGCGAGCATGTCTTGTTTATCATGGTTTACTCAATATCGTATATTCTTAAAGGTGCAAAATGACGATTTTTCTCAAACGCATTGTCACAGCAACGTTATTAACTTCTTCCTCATTTTATTATTGTGTTGGACATATCATATGAGGTTACATAATTCCGCCAATATCAAAATGTATAGCGTACCGTTGATTGAAGTATTGACAAATGTATAGTAGTCTTTTGGTCAGTAGTTAGTGATGCTGAACAACAAAAAAATGAAGTAAAAGCTTAATAGTCTCATGACAATCGGTTTGTTCCAATAAGATATGTAGAATGTTGTGTCTTGCAGAGCTGTCGATTATCTTCCCTTTGGAATATCGGTTTGCCGAAGTTTAACATTTACAAGTTCCGATGGATTCGAACAGAATAGGAATGGTCCAAATGACTCTGAAATAAACGAAAAAATAAACAAGCAAGGAAAAGGTTCCATTTTATCAATGATAAGTACTACACCGTGCGACATCGAATCAAAGCAATAAATTGAGCAAATACATACCAAACATACAAATTAATAAAAAAACAAGTCATGCATTTGGTAGAGATGAAGAGGTTGAGGCTTAAGCTATTATATCTATATTAAATGTTACGTGTATAAATATAATCTAATGAGAATTAACGAAGTACAATACCGTCTGATTTGAATAAAGCATCGTGAGTATTCTTCCAGTAGCTTTGGTTAGCATTGTTCTATCTGATGATTCATGACGAGCGAACAACCTTGTTCTTGGCATTTGCTTAATAGCCATGTATGCATGTCACAAATGTTGCTGGTTATATTCTGGTTGTTATTCAGGCTGTTTATCGAATTTGTATCCGATTACAGAATATCTCATCTTTTCTTTGGTTCGATTCTGTGTTTACACCTACCTCAGACGAGCCATTTTGTGACATCACAAGAGCCCGTAATGCAGATGCCACTAATAATAATTAACCTTTAGAGGGCTGGACTGGCTCTCTTGGGAGTCAGTAGATAAATCGGAATCTCCACTGGACGTGTTGACTGTTTATATACACAAATCATACTTCTAAGAAATATCGAATTTCAAGGGAAAAATGACAGTCACCTAATGGATAATAATAATAACAATCTGCTCGAAACCACAGTGTTCATTCTATTTCACTCTTACTACACTCTATCACTGATTTACTCACTCACTTATTTTATAAGATCATCGACATGATCGATTTTCACGAAGTTAGCAAATTGATTTTAAGATTGGATAACATATAAATAACTAAATAATGATAATTTATCATGAATATTGTACGATCGTCAACGTGACAGCGTCATGAGGCGGCCATTTTGGTTAAACGGTTTGCAGCGCGGGCAGCGCCATCGGGCTGTTGCATTATTAATTATTAATTTAATAACTGCTTTACCCAGCAGCCATTTTGATGATTTATCGATCCACTTCGCAACTTGACAATATTATACCGACCGAATACGGATTCAGATTTATACCAAAATCAATAGGGGGCGAGATTTCGATGCCAAGAATCTGTGTTTAAAACTTAAAGTCGATTCATAGACGCGTTCGAGCGGAATCGTGTCCACAAGGTGCTCTGGCGTGGAGAAGAAAAAAAAATTGTTGTTTTCATCATCTTTGAAAGCTAATACTGCGGAAACCACTTGACAGATTTCGATCAAACTTTCTCCCGAAGGTTATATCGGCCGGATCTACCAGCTGTGTAAATCTCATTTAAAAATATTCACACGTTCCTGCGATATAAGGAAATGCTTGTACACGGGAAGATAGGGAAGTAGTTAGGCCGGGTAAATGTATCTTCGGCTAGCTTTCGCTTTTATAACTTGGCAGCGATTCGCTGCCGCGAATTAGGACATAGAGTAAACATGACGAAAAAAAAATATTGGACGGAACTACCCTTACGTACTGTACTTGCTTTTGTCCTTCGACAGCCAAAGTTCTTCCTGAATGCATCTTCAGCTGGGATTCGCTTCAATCGGAATTGTACACATTTAAAAAACAAATTATTCCTGTAAGTGCCACCTTTATTCAATGAATGAGCCCATCGTCGCAGTTGATTTATAAATTTTACTCTTTTTAAATTTTCTCTTACAGTGTCAATGCGTAAATTTCTTTTTTGCCCGCTTCTCCAGAAATCTACGGCTCTTGATTAATAATCATACGATACATCTTCGTCTTTCGTACACTTATTTGTAGGTGGCACAGGCTGGATAGGTAAAGTATGCATAATGTCATCTTCCATTATTTGGGCATTAGTATCTTTGTATAGTTTTTGAAAATCTAAGGATTCTTCAATCGTCATTTCCACGCCATTAAATTCATTCACCGCGGCCAATAAAATATCTTCGATGATCTCTTTTAGTTTAATTTCCCTTCGATTTATCGGAGTCTCTTCTGTATTTAGCGATTGAAATACGCCAAGCAGAAGATTGACGACATTTATAGGATTCACTTTAATCTTCAGTATTGCTGAAAAAATATGTCGTAATAACTGGAATAATATCTCTTTTATTCCTAAATATTAGTACTGTGACGTGGATTTTTCCTGCACCTCGGTCACTCAACAAATGACCGAGAACTTACTCCGTGCACAATAATTCGGCGTCCACGGTGTACCCTGGATCCAGAAACAATATCGCAAAGTTTTGTTGGGCGCCTGGCGTGATCAACACGCCTCGAAATCGTTGATGCGCTATGCCGCGACAATATGCTCGGTAGCTCAGTACCGGAGAAAGGGGAGGGGTAATTTTTGGGGAGAGAAAGCGAGATGCGCAACAGCAACACGTTATTTTACTAGGCAACGATAAAACCAAACTAATATATTTTCTTCCAACGATAATACACACAAAAAATTAATGAAAAAAAATTAATAACTCAAACGTCGCTCATCGCGACTCAAAATACAAAACGGGAAACAATAATTCCACGGTCGGTCTTTGCTATTCAAAATGCCAAACAATAAAAATAATAATGCATAATTCGCTATTTGCGATTCGTACTCAAATACTTGAATTTAACAACAAAAAAAATTATATAATAGAAAAGCAGAATGAAAATTAAATGACCAAATCTGGACGACCTCTTGTTCTTACTTGCGCTAGTCGCTGCCTTCATAATAAACAATATCTCCAAGATTCAAAAACGGAAGTTGACCCGTCACTCTGACCGCGATCGACCTCTGTTACAACTTATTATAACGCATCCGAGCCCAACATTCGCCGCGATATTGGAACACGGTTCGCGAGTTCGACGCTCCCCCTTCGACGATACGCGACCTACACGTGAAGTGACACGTTATCTCGATGAACTTGACGTGACCCAGTGCAACGGAATTCGATTACACTCAGTTTGAAATAGCCTTGCCTCGACTCAAACCCGTGACGCTACTCGACCAGCTCAATCGCTCACAAGTGGCTCGACGTTATTACGCGCAACTCAGGCTACGGTCACCAAGCAGACTTATCGGCTAAAGAATTTCCAGTACTTTCGTTGACGCAAATTCTCGACGGCTATCCGTTCCTCGGCAAGCCTTTATTTATTGTCTCTCGAAATTCTCTCGCAAGAATTTTAGCAGCGCTTACCGCTCCACAGCCAGAAGACGAAGTCGCCCACTCCCTCGTGACTCTTAACGGCCATCGTCTTCGCAACACCACGAAACATTCTGGCGCAACTATCAAACCCCGAACTAGCAAAATTCAACGACACCTCCCTGATCAGTCGCCAGAACTAGAGTGATCTCAGATGGCCGATTGGCCGCAACGCCGATTTCGTCACGCTAATCCTTCGTGACGTCATCACCTTAAGAATGCGCAACAATCGATCTGTCATCGATTTCGGAGATTGCGCAACTTGACGCGCACCTGTCGTCGCTTCGCGGCGCAGACCTTAAGTTAGATCGCGATGTCGTCTTCCGCGCAGCTATACGGTGTCCCTGGGTTGGGCAGGGTGGTGCTCCCTCGTCGCTAGCCAGTCTCTCGCGGTTGCCTTGATCAGGGGCAGGCGGGGTGAGCGAGGAGGTTGCGCGCTAGCTGCCAGCGGGAATCGCGTCCGCCATGGATTCCCGCGCTGCAGGGATTTGCGTTGGCTCTCCCTCCGCAGCCTCGGCATCCTTCTCGCAGGATCGTCGCAGTTTCGCCTCGCCTCGAAATATCCTCGTTGTCGGAGTTGGTCGCTGGCCTGTGGCCGGTGTACTAAAAAAAAAAAAAATAAAAAAAAAAAACAAAACCCTGTAATATCTTAATCGTCGTAAAAGCTATCGCGTCCCTGTCGAAGCTCGGATGCAGGACTCCAGTTCTGGCGTTCGCCTATTATTCTTTCGCGACCCGATCTCAGACCCTTATCCCTGGGTTCCGCTCAAGGCTCAGGGAGCATCTTGTAGCGGGCAGGCATAAGTGAAATGCCACGTTACAGTATATAAGGAAGTTGAAAAAAGCGACAAGGGCAGACGAGAGACAATAAAAATTCAATTTATTTCTTGTGTTAGAACTTTGATATTCATATTCAATATTTATGATGCAATGAATTTAATAATTAGTTGGCCACCGTGTTGTTTTGTTTATTGAACACATTGCATCAGTAAAATAACATTTACCTGTATCCCACAATTTTTAAATATTAATTTATAATCAACCAAGAAAAATTTTAATTTTCTGACATCAAAAATAATTCACAAGACAAAACACAATAATATAATAATAATACGAGAGAAATTTGATTTTCAATTAATAACAATGAACAAAACATATTATTTCAATTCGTTTCTTTAACCAACTTATTTCTATAGAATAATATCTTGTCGAAAATTTGAAAGGCTTACAAAATCTTTAACTGTTTTTTGAATGAGAAATTTATGATTGCTACACATAAGCTCACATAAAATATAAAATTTTGTCTGAAAACGAACTGCTCACTTCGACGTAGCACTGACTGTGCAGAACTCACAAAAAAAAAAACAACTGAAAACATGAGCTACTGTCTCGAAACAACCAATATACAGTGAATATTTCCACATTTGTAGAAGCAAATACGTTATTTTATGTATAAATGGTTGCGTTGATAATGAAGCTGCTGACGATGGATAAGACGCAATGTTATGTCATGCTGCGATAAGTTACTCTTGAAGTGATATTTCTAGTCTAGAACCTTTGAAAATTCGGATTTATTATTTCCATTTTCTTACAGTTTAAGGTTCTAGTGTAAAATATCACTTCAAGAGTAATTTATCGCAGCATAATACAGTATTGCGTCTATCCGTTATCAGCAGCTTCTTTGTCTGGGAACATTGTCTTTGCTCCCAATGGTTCATTTTTGAGCCTTTAATGATACAGTGAGAAAATGAAAAAATGTTGACAATTCAAATCATTTTAGAGGTAGGTCCGTCTAATATTTTTTTCCGAGGAAATCCAATTATATGTTATATTTCCTAAGTGTTCGTACGCATTGTATATTTTTCAGATTTTAATCTTGACTTTGACCATTTTTCGCGTACACGCAAGATATACAGAGTTCAGGGGTAGTTGAGCCGTGCAATATTTTTTCCGGAAACATCCAAATATATGTCGTATTTCCATCGTGTTCATACGCATTGTATATTTTTTCAAATTTTTAGACTCGAATTTGACCATTTTCTCGCGGAAGCGCAAGATAAACAGCGTTCGAGCGTAGTTACCCCTCCGATACTTTTTTTCGAGGAAATCCAATTACACGTCACATTTCTTTCGTGTTCGTACGCATAGTACGTTTTTTTCAGATTTTTAGACTTGAATTTGACCATTTTGTGCATACACGCAAGATAAACAGCGTTCGAGGGTAGTTACCCCCGCCACTATCGTTTTTTGGAAAAATCCAAAAACAGGCCAATTTTCTTTTGTATTCATACGCAATATATATTTTTTTTCAGATTTTGAGACTTAAATTTAACAATTTTTTCCATAAATGTGATTATATTTAGGGCTGGCTCACCCTCTTGATTTTTTTTTTCTTTTTGAGCAAATTACATTTTTCATTTCTCTTCATGGCATGAGAAAATTTTTTCAGTTGTATCGGTTAAAGAATATTATGTTCTTGTGGGTGTGTTGCGAATAGCCTTGAGGAGTATGAGTAAACGTAGGTTTTCTTTCGAAGGGACTTGGTCTGTCGGGTGTTTCTCACAATCGGGAGAGAAAATGGCACGAGTACCGAACCGATGATTGAGGTTTCCCTGATCGTTTCCCTCTTTTTCCGCACAGAAAATAAATTAGTACAAAAAGAAAACACAGAACGGAAGTATCCGAACAAATTAATCATAGATTAGAAAACCGTGAATTATAACGAGGATGTATCCCGAGGAAAGCCGCTAATAACCAGTTGGAAAAAAAATACCGAAGTGCGTGACTGCCTTGTTTGGTTTCCTCGTCAGGACTGTTTTAGTATTGCCGAGTCGTCAAGGAGCCGGTCATACTAGACTAAGAGGGGGAAACCGAAAAGAATAACCGCCGTAATGACAGTGTTGCTACCGAGCCAAATGTTTCGCTGTTTTAAATTGAATATTACTCGAATTAATAGTTCCGATCCGTAACATTCCGCCCGCACTTTATCACGACTGTGATAAAGTATCAGAGGAATCGATTGGTAAAATACTGAGCTTGGTGACTGGCCGCGTAAGCGTTGTTGTAGTCGTGCGAAGTTCGACGACTCTTACGAGGCCATCTGAACCCGGAAAGACTCGAGTGACTCGAGCCAGAGGCCATTGAAATGGCGGAAACCGTTCATCCGTTATCAGGACCAGCGATCCGACCTTAATCTCCGTAGATGGATGCCGCCACTTGGAGATGGCTTGGAAGCGTTGTATACATTCTCGAGACCATCTTTTCCAGAAGAGTTGAACCCTTGATTGGATGAGTTGACACCTTGTCAACCGATTGATATTGTCCGAGCTACAGTCTGGCTCCGGAACCGTGATGAGCGATTCTCCGATCAGAAAATGACCAGGAGTGAGAGCCGCAAGGTCCTCTGGGTCGTCCGACATAGGGCAGAGAGGCCGAGAGTTTAAAATGGCCTCGATCTGGACCAGGAGGGTTGTAAATTCCTCATAGGTAAGGATCGAGTCCCCGATGATCCGTTTGAGATGGTGCTTTATACCGATTTGACTGCAGCTTCCCATTTTCCGCCGAAATGAGGAGCCGCCGCCGGGTTGAAGATCCATGTTGTACCGTGGGATGCGAGGGAAGCCGATAGTTGGTTGTTCCCTGCTGAGGCTTGCTCGAAGAGTCTCCGAAGTTGTTCATCCGCTCCTACGAGTGTTGTGCCTCTATCACTTTGAAGTGTCGCACAGATTCCGCGTCGACCCGTAAATCGTTTATAAGCAGCGACGAAAGCCTCCGACGTATAATCCGTAACGAGTTCCAGATGTGCCGCCGAAGTAGAAAAGCACACAAATACCGCGATGTACCCTTTGTATGATTTCGCCGCTCTTCCTCGCCACGTTTTGATTGTGAACGGCCCGGCGTAGTCCACACCCGAATGGAGACGGTGTAATCCTTGAGGCCGAAAGCTGTGCCATTAATTGGCGCGCTCGTATTCCGCGTTGCCGTACACACACTACGCATTTGTATATGCGAGCGCGTACCGACGGGCGTCCGCCGATCATCCAATATCTCTCACGTGTACACGCGAGAGTAAGTTGGGTTCCGCCGTGAAGAGTCCGCTTGTGCGCGTCCTCGACGATGAGGTCTGTGAACCTTGATGTCCGGGGAAGTATTGCCGGTTGTTTTTCTTCGTACGAAAGGTTCGAGAATTTTAATCTCCCCCCGATCCGAAGAATTCCTTGTTGATCCACGAAAGGCGTTAGTCGAGAAATTGGATCCGATGTTGGTACGTTGAGGCCGTCCTGAAGCGCCTTTAATAACTCCCCCGTAGAATTGGTTTTGTATGGCCTTGATCCAGAATATTCGAGCCTCCTCGAGTTCTTGTGTATCGAGAACTGAGGTTTCGTAAATTTTCTCCCGACGTAGCCGCCTGATAGCGCGTTTTACCGTTGCTGTTACTTGGAGCAACTTTGAGAGTCTCGAGTATCGCTCGAGAAGATCCCAAACCGATGCCTTGATAGTGTGTGCCGAGAGGGCGGAGTGACGTGGAGGGTTTGTTTGAGCCTCCGGCGCCTCCTCCGCAGTGACGTCACCCGAGGATTTTGACCAAAACGATGGTTGCTCGACCAACCATGACGGGCCCGTCCACCAAAGGGGGTGATTCTTCAGATCCGAGGGCGAGATACCCCTTGAGGCGCAATCCGCCGGATTTTCTTTCCCCCCTACGTGACACCACTGTCCTTGAGGGATAATTTCTTGAATTTTTGCTACCCGATTCCGCACAAAGTCCTTCCACCTCGAGGGATGGCTGAAGACCTATGCGAGAGTAACCGATGAGTCCGTCCAGCAGTAGAGTTGTATCGTCTTTACTTCCAGCATTCGTTGGGCGTTTGCCATCAATTTAGAGAGCATCAGTGCAGCCGTGAGCTCTAGCCGCGCGATGACGGTTTTCTTGATCGGCGTGACCTTCGTCTTGGCGCAGACCAGTGAAACCGTCGTGGGTTGTCCTTGATGTTCCGTCCTGATGTATACTAAGGCACTCATCGCGGCTGCCGATGCGTCCGAGAACCCGTGCAAATGGAAAACCGTGTCCAAGGAAGTGATCTGTAACCAGCGAGGGATAATAATATTGTTTAACTGTGCGAGTTCCGTGCGGAACTCGAGCCACCTTATGACAACGTCCGATGGAAGTGGATCATCCCAGCCGACCTTGAGGAGCCACAGTTCCTGTATAAGGATCTTCGCTCGTATAATTACCGGCGAAATGAACCCGAGGGGATCGTAAACTTGAGATACCTCCGATAACACCGACCGTTTTGTAAAGGTAGGTGAGGCGAATACCTTAGCCTTGAAGCGAAGACTATCTGAGGCAGGATGCCAGCACATGCCGAGCACGCTTACAGCTTCATCGTCAAATTGAATCGTGGCGTCGGGGCTAGGCTGAAGACCCAACTCGTTTAGAATTTCCGGAAAATTTGAGTTCCATTTTTGCAATGGAAAGCCGCCCGCGTTGCATATTCCGATAAGGTCGAGGATTACTGCCTTGATGTCGTCCCTTGTGTCTGAACCGCCGAAGATATCGTCGACATAACGACCCTGAGTTAGGGATGGTACCGCGAGGGGGAACCGATGTCCTTCGTCCTCCGTCAGTTATTGAAGAACCCGGAGGAAAAGCCATGGAGCGCACGTCATCCCGTACGTAACCGTTTTCAACCGAAATTTTACGAGGTTCTCGTCCTCGTCAGACCACAATATACGCTGGTAATCCCAGTCGTCCTGATGTACCTTGATCTGACGGAACATCTTTACGATATCCGTTCCGAAGATCCAGCGCGATCGCCGTAACCAAATCAAGACATCCGAAGTGTCAACCTGCAGTTTGCCGCCCGCATGAAGTATCTCGTTAATAGATACGCCTGAAGATGTTCGGCACGATCCGTTGAATACAACTCGGAGTTCAGTTGTGACGCGATCTTCCTTGAGGACGCCAAGATGGGGGAGATATATCGCCGCCGATGTTTCCGAGTGGTCAGAGACCGCCTCCATGTGGCCCAAAGATTCATATTCCTTGATGAACTCCGTGTACAGCTGCCGATATGACGCGTCCGTCGACAACCGCTTTGCTACTCGTCGAAGGCAACGTAGAGCCATCGGCTTACTCTCTCCGAGCAACGAGGTTGATTCCTTGAATGGTAACCGAACGATATAACGACCAGTGGACTCCCTTGAGTGAGTGTCCTTGAAATGCTGCTCGCATATCAAATCGTCCGGATTTGTTTCCGCTCCTGCTGTCGATGGGATTTCTTCCTGAATCCAATACCGTTGTAATATCTGGCTGAGGTCTTCATCCTCCGAGACGAACTGTTGCGTCCACCGGGCCGGAGATAACCCAACCGAGTTTTGTTTGCTGTGCGATGAGACCGTGTGAATCCGACTTGACGATTTGAGGCTCGATGATTTTGCCATAAGCGTCCGCTCCGATTAATGCGTCGATTGGTCCTTGATAAAGAAATTTTGAGTCCGAAAGGGGTAAATTGTTGAAAAAATCGCGTTTGATGGTTTCCGATGGAAATGATGGCAGGATGATGGTGAGTCGCTTGAGAATGTAGGCGTGAATTGTAACCGAGTCGTCAGTTAACAACGACTGGATTCTCAAAGAAACTACTCCCCTTGTTGGACCCGTGTTGAATCCTCCGATGCCAATGATTGAAACAGCCGCTGCTTTTCGTTGTAAGCGAAGATCATTCACCACCCGCTCTGAGATGAACGAGAGTTCAGAACCGGGATAGATCAGTAGTCTGACCGCCTGTGAAAGTCCTTGATCGTCGTTGAAAGCCGTTGCACGAGCAGTCGCCAGTAAAACTGCTTGTGGGAAATCTTCCGAGTTGAGGGAAGATTGCGCAGCGTCCTTCTTGCTGAACGCTCGCTGCCCGTGGTTCGATGTCCTTGATGGTTGAGGAGGGGGAGAGGTTTCCGAGACCTTGAGACTTCCCTCCTTCACATCTGTTTTGGAAGAATATCCTTTTAAGTTCTTCCTGTGCCCGAATAGAGTTAATCCGCCGACCGAGAGGAGAACGTCTAGCCCTTGTGGTTAGTCCTGCTTACCGGATGTCGAGGGTTGGCCCGATGTTGTCGCCGCCGTCGTTGTGGCCAGAGCCGCCTTTGTCCGATCCCCTGGAGACCCTTGATGAATGAGGGAATGATGTTTTCCCTCACATTTCTGGCACCGTTTTACCGAACGGCACGAGCTTGCTCCGTGGGGGCCGAGGCAGTTATAGCAGAGCCTACTTTTCTCCACCAAACTTCGTCTGTCAGCAGGGGTCATCGAGAGAAAACGAGCGCAAATCGTGATATAGTGCTTGCCGTTACAGCATGAGCACGTATATTTATCCGATGACGGTTGCGCCTTGTCGTTGTCACCTTAGACCGTTCCCGAGGCCGCGTGCGTATAACTCGTTCGTTTCGTTGCGTTCGCGGGAGTCTTCGATGGAGCCGTCTCCCGTTCGAAGTTCTGAAGGGCCCGGGCCCGTGCCACGATAAACTCGAGAAATTCCGTAAGTGAAGGAACCTCGAGCCTTGATCCGAGTCGTACTTCCCACGCTTCTCTTGTATTAGGGTCGAGAATTCGCGTGAGTACGTGGACGACAGTACAATCCCAGTGCACAACTGGGAGTCCTAGCGCCTTGAGCGCATCGAGCACTTCCTTGGTCGTCGATACGAGCGCAAGGAGTCCTTGAGCCGATTTCCGAGGCAGAGATGTGCGCCCGAGGAGTCTATTTAGATGAGAACTCGCCAGAAGTCTGCGATTCTCATACCGCTCGATCAATGTCCGCCAGGCTGGAGCGTAATTGTCCTCTGCCACCGATACGTTGGACAGAAGACTCGCAGCCTCATCCTTGAGCGCGCTCTTGAGACGGACAAGCTTCTCTACCTTGCTGATGTCCTCGTGGTTGCCAACCAAACTGAGGAAAAGATCAGAAAATGATTTCCATTCCGAATATTTACCGGAGAAAGTTGGAAGAGGAATTCGAGGAAGGGGGCCTTGAGACGTGTGGTTATCAGGTGCCGAGTTCCGGTTCACCCTGGCCTTCAATTCCGAAAGGAGTTTCTTCGTATTTGAGTAGATGTCCGACGCCGAGTCGTAGGTGTCGTACACGACGTAAGGCGAAGAGAGAAATTCCAGCATACAGTTCTCCGTTATCTTTTCGTGGGTAACACGAAAGGATTTCCACTGATCCTCGATAAGGCTGAGGCTCGTCTCAACGTTGCTGAGTGTAATCGAGTCGATTGGTTGCTCGGAATATGCTTTCGCGTCGTTGAGCACACGTTCCATCGCTTGCATCCGTCCGTTTTGCGTGATGACCCGAAACTGCAACACACTCGATATCGACCGAGGATCTTCCTTCCGGGAAGCCGACCGAGGAGGGGAGCCCGAGCGCTCTACCGTTTTCTTAACCGAAGGAACCTTGAGTTTGTCCTTGTCCGTGGTTTGCGGGACTGTTTTTTCCGTCCCCTCCGGAGGGGCAGTCGGGCATTCGCTCAGTGTTACGGCCGGAGTAAGGGCTGCGGGATCGTCCTCACAGTCCGCCCACGAGGACTCTCCGCCCGTCTTGGGTTTCGTACCGTCCGCCATTTTCCGGATAAATTAAACCGAAATTAAACCGAACCGAGGATTGGAATGAGAGACCGAACTCTACACTTCCGATTGTACGAAAAACCGATAGTCAGTGCACTCGCGAGAGGATTGTCCGTTCAAACGCGAGGAAAACCGCGTTTCTTCGAAAAATTCAAATTCGAAGCTCGAGGAATGTCCGATCCCTTGCCGAGTATAGATTAAACGAATACGAGAGAGAAAGGTAACCCGTGGTACAGTAAACTCACTCGAAACCGATCGCGAAATTCATCTGTCACAACAACGTTTTGTTTTGATCGTTCGCGGCACTCACTGACTCGAAGGTAAAAAGGTTTGAACCCGTTCCGATGATAATTGCCCTTGTGACTTACCGACTGACTCCCTGGATACCGACCGATGGAGAAACTGACCGCGTTATCGACCGTGATCCTCAAGAGTGAGAGAGAGAGAGTCCGATTCACTCGAGGAATGCTGAGAGCACGTGTGCCGGCGAGTTTGTATAGCTCGTTCAGCGTGCGCGCACTCTTCGTAAACACGGTTGACCTTATCAAGTGTCGTCTTCGAGCGACACAAAGACCGAGAGTCTAAACCCGATAAATAATGTTCAATGTTCGAGGACGCACCTTTTTCTGTCGATTCTCACTGTCCGTTATATTACCCGGGAGGAGCCCGAATTCTCGCCACGAGGCACACCACAATTCTCCAAGTTTTCTCACGTTTTCTCACACAAAAATCCGGCTCGAAGAACCAAATGTTGCGAATAGCCTTGAGGAGTATGAGTAAACGTAGGTTTTCTTTCGAAGGGACTTGGTCCGTCGGGTGTTTCTCACAATCGGGAGAGAAAATGGCACGAGTACCGAACCGATGATTGAGGTTTCCCTGATCGTTTCCCTCTTTTTCCGCACAGAAAATAAATTAGCACAAAAAGAAAACACAGAACGGAAGTACCCGAACAAATTAATCATAGATTAGAAAACCGTGAATTATAACGAGGATGTATCCCGAGGAAAGCCGCTAATAACCGGTTGGAAAAAAAATACCGAAGTGCGTGACAGCCTTGTTTGGTTTCCTCGTCAGGACTGTTCTAGTATTGCCGAGTCGTCAAGGAGCCGGTCATACTAGACTAAGAGGGGGAAACCGAAAAGAATGACCGTCGTAATGACAGTGTTGCTGCCGAGCCAAATGTTTCGCTGTTTTAAATTGAATATTACTCGAATTAATAGTTCCGATCCGTAACAGGGTGAAACTGCCAGATCGCCCCTTGACATGCCTCACTTTGAAGGGTGCTTTCACCCCCTTGAAGTGTTTCATGGCCGATAAAAAAAATACGTGTCGCTTAGTTTTTAGTCTACTATAACATATTACAAAAAAAATCAAATCGGAGAGTTCGGGCTGGGATACCTTCCTTGTGAGTTATCTCATCTTAAAGTACTTCATCTCTTTAATCATTGAATTTTTTCACTCATAATTTGTTTATTATTGATTTCAGGTGAAAAATTTATAGAAAAAAGTTATAGATAATTGTATAATCTACAAAAATGCTTTTGACAACATTTTTGTGAGCCTCACGGTTACGGAGATATATCAAAAAAAAAAAAAAAAATACACCCTCATTTCAAGATGGCGGTCGAATGACAATATCCCCCAACCCAATAACTCGCTTCCACACTCACAGCTGACCTCTCTATGATACAAAAGAAAAAAAAAAATTGCTGCTCACTCACAAGGCATGGTCAAATCACCGATTGACCGGACTATGAGCCAAGTTCCAGAATTGGCTGTTATCGTCGTTGAGTACTTTCGCTAGTGATGCTAGGAAGAAGACGCTGAACGTGCCATCGAGATCCATGACCACCAGTTGACCGAACCTCGTCGACACTCTTCGGATGCTCGTCACTCGATACGATCTGAAGATTTCCAAGTCTGCTAGTTTCTTTGTTTCAATACAGCGTTCTACTTATTCGACTTTGTTAATTATAGTGAAATCCATTTTGATATTTTTTCAAATTTCTTAACTTAATCTTCATTCAAAATTTGAACGTCTTAACTTTTTCATTACTCGGTTCAGCTCAAACTTTTGATGAATATCTTGTTTCAATTCTCACATGTTTTTAAAGAACACGTCAATTTGCTCTTGCAGTTCTACTTGTTTTAAGGTTCTCTTCATTAGAGGACAATCAATGCAAGACGTATGTTTTGACTTGAATTTCTGACGTTATAACTATATTTTTTCTTCCATGCATATGTTACAATCTTTCGAATTCAATGTTTGCCGATCATGGACCTCTAGACATCATGTCAAAACTTGTAAGTCGATTCCGCAGACTGCTCGTCTTCTTCAATTTCACGATACGTGAACTAAGTAGGTAGGTGTGGATCCAAAACCTTCTGAAATTCACCAATTGCAGATCGACGCTGACCTCTTCGAGAACTATTTGCTCGCAGAAATCCGAACCGTTATTTGCCAAGTGAAATTCGAGGAATGTTTCATTGCACGCTAATAAATGCAGGCTTTCCCGTGAACTCTTTGCCGGCAGATATACGAACTGCTTTCTCATTCCAAATTTTGAGAATTCCTCATCGCTCACCGATCAATTCAGCATCATGAGAAATTTTTGTCTCCAGAAATTCGGATTGTTTGTCTTTCCTGATTTTGTGGTCACTGCTAACAATACCAAAACTGTTTTTCAACTGAAATTTCGAGTATTCGTTAAGTCATTACACCCCTCTATCCCCACTCTCGAAGAAAAGACGATGATGCCACCATTCCCCGCTGCCCTCCTAATCCTCACCCTCGAACAAAATGTCGGTATAATATTAGTAACGGACTCTGTATCCACAATCCGCTTTGCGCCTACTAATGCCGCGAAAATTCGAAACCACAGCATCCTCGGCTCTACCAGTTTACTAGACCTACTATACCCAGAATCTCCTGTCTCTTGAACCTCGTAAAGAATACATTGAACTGACCCGACAACCTCAAAAACTATCTCCCCCCTCCCATAGCCTAGCCTTGCAGTGTCATTGGCTAGCAGCGTTGACTCACGTTCCTTCTGGATGGATTACTGACCCTATCGTTCCACCAATGCAGCTGCTTTGCCGCAGTAAATATTGTGCACCATGTTGTCTCAAACCAACCACCGGCTTTATGAACAACGATGTTTGTCATTGCCTTATGTTTACATGTATCTGCTAGTTAAGACTTTACATTATCACATACTAAGCACGTAAGACGACTTTAACCGACCATATACAAGGTCGCGGTATGTAGGTACACTTGGGGACAATGAATCTGAGATGGCTAATTTTTTATACTCGACAGTTATGTTGGCAACACAAGAGAAACCTACAGCGCCATAGTCAGCTGAAAGCGATACAAACTCAATATCAATACACTCAACATAATCCATGACCGCCGAATCTAACCTTGCAATACCGCGGGGATAATGACTTGTTGACGTGTCAATCCAATTAGGAGGTTACATTCGACGGCCATGGGTTATATTATGTTTATTGAGATTGAGTTTGTTTCGCGCTCGGCCCACTATGACGCTGTAGGTTTCTCTATGTTGCCAAAATAACTGTCTACTGTAAAAAATTAACCGTCTCAGATTCATTCTTCCCAAGTGTACATAACGAACTAATAGAATGGTTCATACGCCTACCACAAACTAGTAGAATTAACGTATTCATGTTGTTTTACCTACATCAAATAAAGCAAATTCTTCACATCCCCTCTTTGTCTGACAGCCTTAAGTAATATTATAAACTAGAAGTGAATAATTAACCCGCTACAATGTACGATGCTTCAATGTACATCTTTATCACTTATGACATATACTATATCGTTCACAACCAGCTTGTGAAAACCAATATACACGCAACTCATGCGCCCAAGCGTCAACCACTTTCCAGTCGCGCGCCACCGCGGACAACACCCACTACGTCACGCGCGCCGCTAACGCCACCCACGCAGCCACGCGTGACCCGCAATCGGCTCGCGTGGTTTCCCGCTGTCAAAGTGGAGCCGCGGCTGGGATATGAGACCAACGATCTCACCCATCGTCAGGACAACTTCGGTCTCACCGACATTGAGCCAAAAACTGCACCCAAGGTTTACCATCACGTTGCACCTCCAGTACGCTACATTCACTCGACAGCACGCAGGTTTTTTTGGATTACTGCATGACGGGATCATCCACTCTGGCGCCAGCCAGCTCAACCAAAGGGACAGGCTCCTATAACCCTCCAGCTCCTTGGGTAATACACCCCTTGGACTTCTCTTCAAGGCCTCTGACCAGGCCACCCAGCATACTACTCTCTCTCTGGGACGTCCGACGAGCCAGAATAACTTCGCCGAGATTCAACCGCACCATTCCAGCGGCTCTGTCCCCATTCGTGGCGTCACCACCCACTTACACTACAGTGGCGACTCATACAACACAGTCAGATAGTGAGTGGGAATCGTCACAACCAATGACCAGACCTGAGAATCGCCGTCCTCCTACGCCGCCTAGTTCACCGGAGAGCCACTACACGCCGCCACCAAGCACCACACCTATCAGTCGCCCCTCCTCTTCACTTCAGCCTCCACCGCGATACCAGAGGACCACGACGACCCCTTCTATCACGTGGAAACCAAATATTAAATAACTTGTACATATTTAAAATAAATGAATAAATAAGGTATATTATTCAACTTCAAATCTCATCTTTGACTCAACAGCGATCAACACCTTCCAAGCGGCTCGGTCGAAAAAGCTAGCAACAACTAGCGAACATATATCATCTGCTAAAACAATATCATTTTTTAATTATGTATCACCAACTTCTGACGATATGTATGTTTTGTTTATGTATCAATATCTGTAATATATTACAACCACATTTTTGACATCTGTATTACGTAACCGTATAATTCCATAACCGTACACCTTTAAACGTCCAAATATATTTTGTTCATTGATCGATAATTACAACATATTATAACTACAATTCCGAAGATATTTGTATCAGCAGAATAACACACCTACTAGTATAAGAACCCTAACACTCACTCAATCACCATTATACAATTCCGACGAGAACATTATGTAATAAAATTATCTTACCTCGTGATGGATGATTTGGAAACTGATTGTATCAACAAATTAACTTTCACGCCACCATTTCATTATAGATATGCGGATGACATTCTTACAGCGGTACCTAGAAATTGTGTAATATGTGATACATGTGTTTAATAGTTACCACAATAGTTTACAATTCACTTCCAAGACCAAGGTTGATAATAAGATTAACTTTTTAGATGTTCCACTGATTAACAACTCTTATATCAGTGGAACAAACTGCTACCAAAAACGGACTTGGTCGCAGAGGTGCTTGAATTTTAACTTACATCAACTTACATCTTAAGACAACAAGGGAGGCCTTGTTGAAGAACGATTATCCAGTGTACTTATTGAATAAAACTATAAAGTCTTGATATTGCAAAATCCACGGAATTACTAACAGCTCGCTAGTTCACGTTAATAACAATAATCTGTCGAGCTTTATTAGAATGCCGTATGTTGCTGGGTTATTTGAGTCTTTAAATCGTACGTTTAAGAAGTACAAGGTACAATGTGTTGGAAAGAGTTTGAGGGATGTCCACTTATTGTTTGACTCAGTTAAAGACTTGCTACTTTAGAATAAGCACTCTAACGTAGTTTATAAGATCTCATGCAGAGCTTGCAACAAACCGTACATTGATCAAACTAGAAAACATCTTGCAGTAAGATTAAACGAACATAACAACATCAAAGATGCTGAAGCCTGTGACACAAGCGTCATCTAAACATGTAGTACGATTTGATCAATCGTTTGATTTCGACAATGTGAAGATTCTGCATAAAGAACCGCGTTACTATAATGGAAATGTGCAATATTGTAAGTCATACCGACTCTATAAATCTCAGGCAAGATGTTAAAAGCTAAGCGATACCTATGTGAAGCTCTTCACCGATGCTAGTCTCAAGGATAAGTTACTGACAGTTTGTTTAGCGAATTGATTGTTTCTGATCTTCATTCCTGCTCTCCCGGTTCATCTTCCTCCTTGCTTTCTTACGGTGCCACCTCCTGGACACAGGTTTGCCGGCCTTGATATATTTGTTACGGTGATTAACTAATTACTGATGGAGGTGTGGATGAGGAAAAGAAATAAAGTTCGGATTGATCCGGTTCCAAACAAATTTAATTCGATTATGTCCTCTCTTTGGTTTAATCTAAATGTACTCGCAATATAAGTCAGGTTAGTGGAACTTCTTTTTGATTGTGGCATTTCCACTTCGATTCTTGTTATTTGATATTTTTGTTTCAGTATATAAAGTCTAGACTCCTCTTTTATGCTAGTCTTGTAAATTGTAACGTGATGATTGTTGGTAGTGTTGGTAAAATCAAATTGTTTCATAATTGAACTTTCAATGTCAGTACTATGAACCATTTTCTAGTATAAGTATAAATTTGAATTTGTTATAGAAAAAAATTTTCGACAATTTTTCTCGATATGCAGATGGTAATAAACAATACGTCCTGAGGAGGGCCCGCACTGTGGTCGAAACGTCGACAAAAAAAAATTTATGTTTTTATTTTGATCTACATTTCCAAACTTTTCCTACATAATTCACGAAGTCAAGACGAATTCTTACATTATGTGATGGAGTCTCCAACAAGGAAGTGGATTCCTTCCAGTCATCCGATCCCCTTCTTCTCTTTATTCTAAACATTCGCTTGCTATACCTTGATGAATGTTTCTTTAAAAGGGGAGCGTGTTACGACTCGCCTGTCGCCACACGATTTCCCCATCTTTTCGCTGCTCCCTAATTCTCCCACAATTCGTATGGTAATCTTGTAGTCTCTTTCCTGTCCTCCTATTCCCATCTGGCCTGATTCCACTTATTATCACCTCATTCAGCTAATTCTATTTCCCAATATCCCGAATACTCACACCTTTCCTGTAGCCCCATTTTCTGTCTCAAACACACTTCAACTCCAACGTTTATTTCTCATTTTCTATTCCTACGTCCAACAAACTCATTTTCTCATTTCAAATCCCAATTTTATCTATTCCAAAATCCACTTCGTTTACACATTTACACTTCTCAATAGTCTGATAAATCATCTACGTATTCAATTAAATCTTCTCCGTCTCATTTATTGCTGCATCCTTTTTTTCCCAAGCCAAGGGCATTGACGAGAACGGTGGGGACAAAGAAACTCAAAACAACATCTTGGGTGGGTACAGAGACGTATTGATACCCGCTCGTTAATACAAACCCCTCTATCCCGTGACATAATTATGAAAATGCCTTTTTCTAAATTATCAAAAAATTCTCTAAAATTGTATTTTCTATTTTTAACATTCTAAGACCAGGCCTGCGATGAGCCAATGCTTTCAATATTTTTTATAGCACATTTAATTTTTTTATATCAACTAAAATGTTATTGAAGGTTGAAGTTCGGTGAAATTTCAATAATATCAAGTTTTTCGTCTTTTTAATGACTGAAAAACATGTGATCAGAAATTGTTTTCTGTAAAATTTAGATTATGGTGATATGTCCTGAAAAAATGTTCAATCTTCTGCGATGAAAGTGTATGCGCACTGCTGCAAAAGTTCCTTAAAATGTCAGGTTCGTTTCGGAGATAACTCATTTGAAGTTATTTGCTAGCAATTATTCTGCTAGGAAATGTTGATTAGAGGGCACTTTGCAGCGATTCACTTCTGCAAATTTTGATAGTAGTAGTACGGTGGTGTGAGTCGCAGGGTTTGAAGTGTATCAAATTGCAGGTGAGAGATTTAGTGCGTAAAATAATTTCCATGAAGATTAAATTTTCATTTCCCTTTTATTCTGTTCAATAGAGGAAAACATTAGTAGATCATATCATATCTCGTCGGTCTTTGTTGTATTACACAAGTGTTGATTACTATTTTCCGATGTTTTTCTTTGTTTTTTAAAGGATGTCTGTTGAAAACTGAGCACTGTCATGATTGACATTTTTCAAGGTTAGTTAACGTGACCCCACATATTCTTGTGCCTAGAATTGCGCCGACAATTCACTAGATACTTTGCCGCATATAATTGTGCAAACGCGTTTCCGATAAAAAGTTGAATAATTGTTCGTACAATATTCTGAAGATCAGGTGAAACAACGTGTCAAATTGCGATAAAACTTATTAGAGTGCTTACTCTGTTGCTCTCCAATGAAAAACAAGAACGAAAATTGAAAATCAGACCGAAATGGCTGACAAAAATTGATGAATAGTTCAAATAAAATCTAAAATAGATATAAAGAAAGAATACATACTGTAACGTTCTTAGACGTTACGGAAATAAAATAAGGATTCGTGAGTTCAATTAACGAGACAAAATCAAAGGCGTCAATCAAATGCTGAGAAAAAGCTTTAATGGCAGGGAACGTGTTTCTAGTTTAAAATTTTAAATACATAAGAGGTTTATAAACTTCTTTTATCTATGATGACTACTAGATCATTAAAAGGGGGTAAGACGGGTGATTTCACCCTTTGTAACAATACATTAACATCTTACATTCGATTCTAAATATTCTAATAAGCTGCCATCGGCAAGTAAAGTTCATGCAGAATTAATGTTTATTTCTTCTGAACTTGACTGAATGGACTAATGCACTAATGAAAGCTTTCGCGAGCATTTTATGATAGTCAAATCACAATACCAGGTGACTAGCTAAACTTTACTCGCGATTTTTGACAGTACAGCAAACAATTAGCTCTGTCCATTTTAAAGAAACGGCCGAATTTTTTTAGGTGGGGATGATTGTCCCTTACAAATCTTTTGGGACAAGAGAATACACCAGAGCGATAACGTCAGCCTTAACTTCACTGCAAAGAAGTACAAGAGGACCGAAACTGGGGCTGTTCCAACGATATGACATTCGAGTCAGGATTGCGATGAAGCCACTGACACCGAGTCCAATAGGTAAGTCAAACACCATTGTAATGATAGAACAATAAGAATTTATCCCTGTTTGTCTAAGAACACTCACAGACTTCATACAGGAACCGTGTAGTAAAACTTACCTTTTTCCTATTCTTTGCGTGAATTACTCGGATAAAAAATGCATGCTAGATTTACACACGAAACTTTGTGAATGCTATGTTACCTTCTAAGCTCATGAAACGCTTAGGAACGTGGGAGTTTTCACACTATAGTTGTGACTGACGGTTGCATCTTGTATGAATGAATTCAGTGTTTGCGATATTAGGATGTATTATAAGTTGCTGGTATTTTAATGAAATTTGAACTACAATAGTGAAACAAATCTGAGATGACGAAATCTTTTAAAGTTTCACCGATTACAGGAGAATTAGCTAGAAGTCCAACTCTACCTTTGCAAGATCAGTAATCATTTTGCGAAACCAAGAAGAGCAAAACTGTTTCGCACCTTAAATAAGTTTTCAAACAGTATATTTATCATAAAATAATGAGTCCTGTTTTGTAAAGTGTTCAATTCCCTACAAAAATGTGTGTGAATTTTCGTACGATGCATCGTTAGCTAGTGATAAAAATCAAAAGGAGCAAAATCGGTTTTTTCCGTGTTATTCTTATGGAAAATAAAACAGCGCAGTAGTGTTATATTCCAGCCGATAATTATGGCTGTACCCTCTCTGTACCGTAACCTACCGACGTGCAATTACCATAAGAGAGCACACGTGCTCATACCATAGCCTTTGAGATCCATATAGATTTAGATTTTGATACCATCTTGGTGTGCAATGATCTCGCACCGACAATCGTTCATGTATCATTTTTATTTCTTTACTTTACATCTTCAATTTCAACTCACACATAGACCATATGGGTCTACAATCGAAATCCACCGAACTCAGGTTCACGAACTCTCACTGACCAAACTTAAGGAACGTGAGAAAAGGCAAGACGAGCAGTTCACAAAGTATTATTCTTAGAATTCAAATATGCATTCTTGCAACTGACTATCTTGTCAGCATTGCACCGATTGCCCTCTTCAAGACCAATCATCTTGCACTGACGTACCCAAAAACCAATCTGGAGTCTCTTCCAGATCTCCCACTATTCAAGATCCTTTTCGAACCAGACAGCTGCAAATTAGAATCACTTCAGACATCAAAAGAAACAGAACCGATTTAGAGTTCAAAACCATTGCACGACTCGAAATCAAAAAACGTCATAGACCATTCTGCCATTGAGCACTCATATTCAAAAGCTCCGAACTTTGGTACGCTGACCAAGTGAATAATAATCGAAAAACCGTATTTCGAAAATCAATGTAAAGACCATATTATTAATAATAATTGTGTATTTTAAACTAAAGTGTGTGTCGATCGATTTATTCAAATCACGCATAGTGATAGCTGGCAAGATCCACGACAAAGTTCCAGATCGAGACAGGCTGAAAACCATGCCGTGAATAAAGGATTTCTCTCGACGTTCGTCCCAGAACGTAACAGTAGCAATCTCTCAATGCTGATATCAAGAGCTCAAATTCTAACATGCGTATTTTGATGCCAGAATGAAACTTCTGAACCTGTTTCAAAGAAGGAAGACAAGTTGTTTTATTTTGTCGACACATCCTAATATACCGGGATAATCTCTTGAAACTTAGAAATCAACTGCGCATGCGCCAAATAATTCAATCTCATTGGTCGGCAAAATCTTCCCGCAGTGATATTTTTGACTGCGAAGCAGGTAGACAACATATACAAAATGTGGCAGTGCTGTGAATCTCTCGCGCGTAAAGTAGCGGATAGAGATTATCTTATTATTAATTTTTGATTAGCGTAAATTGTTTAAGAAGAATAGTATCGTTCGGTAATACCTTGGAAGTTAGATGTGGAACGTAATTAACAATTGTGAGCCTGGACAAACTAAAGCGGGTGAGTAAAAATTATGTTTATTGTAAAAAAATTCTTTATTTACATGAAATTAAGAATAAATGGATTGTTGAAACCCAGTAGAAGTAATCTCGGAAGTAGATTTGTTACAGAGCAGTGCTCCGAAAGGCTGTAATTAGTACTGATGAACAAGAAATAAATAAATAAACTCAGTAACAAAAAATAAAAAAAATTGTTATTCAACCGATGCTGCTAATTCGCTTTACTGAGGAATCACTCCGTATACTATTGTAATCCAAATAGTATTATTGGCCAGCATTATTTTTCAAATTTGATACCATTTCATTTTGATATTTTATTTTCAATCTTACTTTTACTCTTTTTTGCATTGAATTATGAATAGTGTTTTAAATCATGTATTAGATTCTAGGGATAAATATTACTAGGCAAACTGAACCAATCCAAAACTACCAAGGTTAGATAACTTCAGTTGGAAATGTCTTTAAAGTTAATTTTAGTTGACGGTGTCATCTGAGTAGTTAGTTGCCGCCATCAAACGTGCTCGAGTCTCGTTCAATTCCAGCAAATTCTAAAGAATGCATTCACTTTAGTAGTAGACGTCGCCATGCAAATAATCACATGTTCTACAATAGAATTTACTTGCTCACTAACTTTTTTATTATTAATCTGGATCAGAGAGTTATCCAGAAACTTATCGGAAGCTTGAAACCAGATTCAAATTTACATTCTTAAAGGGGTCCTACGCTGAGACTAAAAGTTTGGGAATCTCTATTTCTTGTAATTATTTCTGCATTTCATGTTAGCACTGTCTGCAACAGAAAAAAATCTCTTCCGGGTGTTGGAAATGGAACCTGCAACACAGAAGTTATCTAGTAGCACAAAGTGAAAATCACATTAATTTATTGATCGGAACAAATACATTGACTATAAATTATTATTATATCTTGTTGAATTAATAGAAAGTTTTCGTCTCTTGAGCACCTGATGTAAGAATGTATGTAGATGAATGTTTACATGTTGGAATCTTACGCTTCCGATGGGAAGCACACGCAGGATGGTCAAAGCCGTCAAATAAATGATATGCGGATGTGCAGTATCATTAGTTACGAGAAAATTCATTGTTGGGAGATATAAATTTAAAAAATTGGTGATTTCGAAAAATTAACGACGGAGCCAGGAATCGAACCTGGTATCTAGAGATGCTTGACCGGAGCCTTACTCCACTAGACCACCTTGTTGAATTAAATTCGGGAAAAAAGGGGTTCACGATTGTGTTACAAATAGTGAAATATTCAATTTTCTTGAATGATCGGTTTAATGTCTCTGTTTTTCAAAACTCAGAAAATGTAATATTACCTCCTGAAATTACGAGAGAACAAGAGAGGTACTTAGAAGATATGTTTCACCCGATTTGAAATTGAAAGAAACCCTAATACCTACAACTTCTTTCGCCAACCAACAAAATCGCTGATGATTTCTGTTCGTGTGATGAATTGGATAGGAGGAGCAGATATCAGTAACTAACAGAGATGTAATTATTTTGGCTGTATTTCCTGTCAGTAGAAAAATTTTTTATTGTTATTTCTAATGTATGATATTGTTGATGTATGTACTATACATTTATATTGTACACACATATATCTACACTCTGTAATGTATACTGACATTGAGGAAACCGAATCTGACCTACACGTATGTATTCTAATACCGAGTGAGTGTGTGAGAAGTAAGAGTGTTGTTTTTCTGTACACAGAGTCGAAGAGAGTCGAAAACAAGATCGCAGACAAAGCGCCACGAATGTCAGGTGTTGTCCCGAATATTCGAATATTAACTTAACGTATTTCTATATAATAAATATACCAATAGAATTATTGGAGTCTCGTTTTTTCCCAACCATTCTAACAGATATAATAAAAATGATTGAATCAACTGCTCCCACCTACCTGTTTCGTTTCTTACAAGCACCCAACATTTAAACAGATTTCTTATTTCAATCGAATGAAACGAATTTTCAAAGAGTATAAGCATTGAATGCTGATCGTTCCTGGAATAATCAACTGTCCGACCTGATGGCAAATGCTTCCCAAACCTTTTCGAGTCACTACCACAATTATATAAGATTCTAATCTCTGAAATTCATATCAACTGCATTGCCGCCAGAAACACAGTTTGACAGCTGAAACTCGAGGGTACCAGCCTGCACGAACAACCGATAAAACTCGCGCAAGCGTAGTTGATTTTCAAGTTTCAAGAGATTGTTCCGGTACATATATATATCTCTATATTATAATGATATCTCGCCGCTGCCGCCGTCACCGCGATGTCAAGAATCCAGCTTTTCCATCGACCACCCGCCCATCCCTTCACTATTCCTCTCACCCCGCCTGCCCCTAGGATATCCCGCTGCCGCTGCTGCAGATCTTGACAGATTTAACCTCGAACCCACGTATATGCGCTGAGATCTTGACAGATTCAACCTTGAACCCATTTATATGCTAGTATGCTTTGACAGATGTAACCTCGAACCCACGTATGTACCCTTATACCTTGATAGATTCAACGTCGAACCCACATATATATGCCCTCATATCTTCACAGATTCCTTTAACCCTCCCTCCCTTACCCGCCCCGCCCACCCTCCCCCTATTCGACCCTTCACCCTTCGATCTTCGAGCTTCAATTTTTGACGTTCGACCTTCGACTATCGACCTTCGACTTTCGATTTTCGATCTTTGATTTTCAACTTTTGATCTTCGACCTTCGTTTCGTGGGGCGCGTCCTCTTTAACAAAAAAGAGACCGCGTATTTTTTAATTTGGTCACGATTTCCAACTCTATAAAACAAGGATCTAGGGGGTAGGAATAAGATGAAATAAATACGTATTTTGAGCCATAAGTTCTATGTTTTATTATGGCTCAGAGAGGAAAATCTTTGAGGTATGAACCTCAGAGAAAAAACCGCTCGCAAATGTTGAATTTACAATGTGTATAGGATATTATATATATATATATATATATAACGAAAGTATACAGTCGCTAAGTCTAAATAGGTCGAGCCCCCCTCTACGTCACCTTATTTTCGTGACCGATAATGAGGGATTATCGGAGACGTATCCCGAACGATCAGTCTCGCGTAAACAGACAGGGAAGAGACAACGTAATTTTAATAGAGTGAAATATAACCTTAATTGTCGTTTCTCTATTTGCAGGTGAGGTTATCGTTAATATTATTCCTATGTACATTATGTAACGTCATTATAATTTGTTAACTAATAAATAAGGGAGTTTCTACACTCTATTTGCAGAGAAACACTTTTGGGTTATTCTTTATCAACTCCGAAAGAATCCAGAGGAACCTCCACAGGACCATTATAAAACGACAATTTTGGTCAAAATGGCAAAAAAATTGGGATTCACATTTAAATATGTGGCATCACCCAATGACAAAAAAACAAGCATAATTGTGATAAACTCCATCACAACGCAGAACAAGGAGAAATACGCATTGCCAGATGCTGAAAAGTTTGCGAGTGTCCACGATAAACTAATAAAAACAGAGATTTATAAAAGGGTGAAAAAAAGCCTCAATCAAAGAGGTCTAGAAAGAACGGTGCGGATCACATGCACAGAAGAGATGGAAGAGGCTTACTTCGACGAAGACGATAATATCCTATTCAACGACACATACCTAGAACGGATAGTGGAAACAACAACACTTGAGCCCACACAGAAGAAGGAAGATCGACTGAATCTGAAAAACGTAGCAGAGAGATTTATGGTCGAAAAATTTGTGTGTAAACACACAAATGCGAAACAATGGCTCGAAACGTTCGAAAAGGAGTGTGAGAGATTCGAAATCGACAAGGATAACACAAAAATCGAAATGCTGCGGCTATTTTTGGACAAGCCATGCTTGGATTGGCACTCGGCAACATTAACGACGTTGACGATAGAAGCTGAATGGACTGAATGGAAGGAAAAATTCCTGGAATCATTCGCGGACAAAGGATGGAGCACCGGCGTATACGCCATATCATACAGATATAGAGAAGGCTCACTAATGGAATACGCTATGAAGAAAGAAAAACTGCTACGAGACATGGACAGCGATATGGGCGAGAGGACGCTGGTGATGCTTGTAGCAGCAGGATTGCCCGAATTTATTAGGAATAAGATAGACAGGGAAAACTGCGAGGATGCGACCAAACTACTCCACGAGCTTAGAAAATGCGAGAGCTTGGTGAGTAAGAACAGTTTTTTCAAGAAAAAAGAGGAAAGACAGGACAAAAAAAAAAAATCTTTTGAAGAAAAAAAACCATGCAAGAATTGCGAAAAACTAAACAAGGGTAGTAGATACCATCCCGAGGATTCTTGCTGGTTTAAAAGAAAAAATGGAAATGAAACTAGAACAATCGGAAGCAATTCGGTGATAGAGGTAAATTTGAATGCAGAACAAAAAAACGAATAATCACACCATTGATTAAAGTGAGAATGTTATTTGTAGAAGGGAAGTTCGACGTAAACGGAACATATGACCCAGGTTCTCAAGTCTCTCTGATAAACTCAAAATTAATTAATATAAAAGAAAAAACAGAAGATGCGAATAAAATATTCTTAAAAACAGTCAATGGTGTGACGCAAACAAAAGGTCTAGTAACCATAAAGGTAAAAATTTTCGAAAGAGAAGAATACGTAGACGTATTTATTGTAGAAAGAGACGATTTTGAAGATTTCCTTATTGGTCTTGATATGATAAAGAAATTCGAACTAATTCAAGACGAAAATCTACAAATATCGCGGAAAAAAGAAATAAAGATAGACAAAACAGAGGGAGACCTAAGAGAAGAAACAAACACACTGAACAAAAATAACAAGACAGAAGAAATCAGAGTTAACTTCAACGAACACGTAAATGAAAACGAGTTTAATATCACGCTAAGTCACTTAGAGGGCACACAAAAAATAGAAATCGAAAAACTTATAGACAAACACAACACAGTATTTGCGAGAAATAAATACGACGTAGGCACCGTTATGGACTACGAAGCTCGAATAGACTTACTGGTGGACAAATATTGCAGTAAGAGGCCATATAGATGCACCTTGGAGGACAAAAAAGAAATAGAGGCTCAAGTGGGAAAATTATTGGAAAATAAATTGATTGAAGAATCTTACAGCCCATTTGCGGCACCAGTAACCCTAACATTCAAAAGAGAAGAAAATAAACGATCGAGATTATGTATAGATTTTCGCGAATTGAACAAAATAATCACACCCCAGGCTCATCCGTTCCCTTTGATAGACGATTTAATCATAAAAACAAGAAACTGTATGTTCTACACATCACTAGATATCAATTCGGCCTTTTGGTCAATTCCATTACGCATCGAAGATAGACAAAAAACAGACTTCGTTACACAGGAGGGGCACTTTCAATGGACGTGCCTCCCATTCGGTTTAAAAACAGCACCAGCAATTTTTCAAAGAGTCTTATCGAATATTCTGAGAAAATACAATCTAAAAGACTTTTCAGAGAATTACATAGACGACATTCTAATTTTCTCAAAATCATTTAAAGAACACGTCGAACACATAGAAAAAGTCATAAAGGCAATAGCAAGCGAGGGCTTCAGGCTGAAATTCAAAAAATGCACGTTTGCAACAAACTCGGTAAAGTACCTCGGACACATAATAGAAAACAATACAGTAAGACCAATGAAACACAACCTGATTTCAATACGAAATTTCCCGACCCCGAAAACGCAAAAGAATGTTAGACAGTTTCTCGGGAAAATCAATTTCTACCACGATCACATACTGAAAAGCTCAGTACTGCTAGATCCGTTACATAAACTATTACGGAAAAATGAAAAATTCATATGGTCGGAAAATTGCGAAAAAGCTTTCACGGACATAAAAAAGTTACTATGTTCTCAGCCAGTGTTGGAAATATTTGACAACAATTTACCAATAAGAATCTATACAGATGCATCACTAAACGGCATCGGTGCAATATTTAAACAAATACAAGATAATGGTAAAGAAAAGCCAGTGGCATATTTTTCAAAGAAACTTAACGATTCACAAAAAAGAAAAAAAGCAATTTATTTGGAATGCCTGGCAATAAAAGAAGCCGTAAAATATTGGCAACAGTGGCTGATAGGGAAAAGATTTACAGTATTTTCCGATCACAAACCCTTAGAGAATATGAACCTAAAAGCTAGGACAGATGAGGAACTCGGTGAGATGACGTATTATTTATCACAATACGACTTCGATATTAAATATATTCCAGGAAAAGATAACGTCGAAGCAGACAGTTTAAGTAGAAACCCAGTCATCGAACCAATCGAAAATACAGAAGAAATACTAAAAACAAGAAATCTAATAAAAATAACAGAGATAAAAACAGACCAAAAAGAGAATAAAATATTGCGAAAAACCAAAACAAAATTCACAGAAGTAGACGGACTGGTCTATAAAATCGTCAAAAATAAAAAAAAGATAATTTTGTCTGAAAAGCTAAGCCTAGAGTTAATTAAAGAAATACACTCGGAATGGTGCCATCTAGGAATTAAACAAATGATGAATAGGATATGTCCTCATTACACAGTTAAGAACATGACCGCGAACATAAAGAAAGTATGTAAAAACTGCGAAACAATTGTTAAGAATAAATCTAGAGGGCAAGGAAAGTATGGACTAGATGTCACAATTAGGGCCGGCAACAAAACTATTCGAGATAATGTCAATAGATACCATCGGCGGCTTTGGGGGACAAAGATCAACGAAAAGATACCTTCACCTACTGGTGGACCATTTTACGAGATACGCGTTCATCTCAACATCAAAAAATCAGAACGCGGTAGAATTCATCAAGTTAATAAACACCGTGTTAGAAACAGACAGAATCGGAACAATTCTTGCAGACCAATATCCGGGAATTAACGCGAAAGAATTTAAGGAATTTTTGGTGGAGAACGACGTCAGATTAATTTTTACGGCCGTCAATGCGCCCTTCTCCAATGGTCTGAACGAGAGACTGAACCAAACTCTAGTTAACAAAACGAGATGTAAAATAAACGAGAAGGGAGAAAAGAGAGCCTGGACAACGATTGCCAGAGAATGTGTAAATAAATACAACGAAACAGAACATATGATAACGGGCTTCACACCTAGATATTTACTTGAGGGCACAAATACCAGCATCTTACCTGAAGAAATAAAAAAAGGGAACAACAAAGAAGCTTGGGTAAAGGATAGAGAATTAGCTGTAGAAAGAACAAGAAAATCACACGAATATAACAGAAATATATTCAACAAAAATCGAAAAAATCACGAATTTAACACGGGGGATCTAGTATATATAGAAAATGGCAACAGGATAAATAGAAAAAAATTAGATGAACTGAGAGTTGGACCTTTCCAAATAATAGAAAAGGTGTCCAACTCAGTGTACAAAATAAAAACGGGAAAACGAAACCAAGAAACTGGACTTTTCCATGTAACAAAACTATTACTAATGTTCGAAAACGGTGACAAGGACTGAAAATCTTATGAATTTTCACCCGGGGGAGGGGAGATGTAACGAAAGTATACAGTCGCTAAGTCTACATAGGCCGCGCCCCTCTACGTCACCTTATTTTCGTGACCGATAATGAGGGATTATCGGAGACGTATCCCGAACGATCAGTCTCGCGTAAACAAACAGGGAAGAGACAACGTAATTTTAATAGAGTGAAATATAACCTTTAATTGTCGTTTCTCTATTTGCAGAGAAACACTTTTGGTTATTCTTTATCAACTCCAAAAGATTCAAGAGGAACTTCCATAGGACCATTATATATCTATATATTAACAAAAAGAAACACCATACATGAGTAATATTCTCGCGCGTTCGACCGTGACTGTACCAATTCACAGAAAAAAGAGAACAATAACACGTAAATAAACGTAGAGGTATAGATATATATATCGTTCAAACGTTATCCCGTTGTACGTTCAGTTCATCACAGCACAAAAATGTCAAAATCTTATTTATACGCGGTTTTCTCGTTAGCTCTTTCCTTTCAACTCCAGGGACTCTCGGGTCGGTGAAATTGCGAAGAATTGATTCTCGAAATAATAGACTGGCCAAATCGATCGTGACATCCAACACGGTATACCCGCTACGTTTCCTCACTTCCTTCATTCCGAGTTGTTATGGTTTCCTTCTCGACTGTTCTCCTTGACGTCCCCGGAAAGAAAGAGAGTGAGATTTTGGCGATATCGAAGATCTCGCCACTATTCGTTGGCCGAGCGGTTATACTAACCGTCTCGGTAATTTACGCCTCTGGGCGTAGCGTCCTTTGTTCTCTCTTGCGTTACATCTTCTTGCTTCACAAGGCCGCGAATATTTAAATTTCATTTCTCACCTTACAAGTGACTCTCAGATTCAGACGTGAATCCTAAAATAAGATACGATGCATAGAAGGCAGTATTTCGTGCAAACTATTGTTTGTCGAAATTAATGTACACCACTCACCAATGACAATTATTTAATGCAATAGAATATTATAAAATAGCGTCTACCAAATGTCCATCGAACAGGAATGTAATTTGCGGAGCCTGTTGGTGTGAAATTGGACAAATAAGTTAAGAGCAAAAGTGGGCGAGTATTTCAATAGACTGACGTTAACATCAAGGTATTGTAAATGGCGTATTATATTATACTAAAGATTTCTCGTATCGACCGCAACACATTGCTCGTTTTCAAGGAACTCAGCGCTACACGCTTCAATGTTCGGCGCTTCACGCAGCACATTTCGACAACTTATCCTTAGCGGCCACATGGGGTAACTCATTACCCCACGCTGAAAAACCTAGTTGCACAAGACATATGGGTGTTTTAAGACGTCTAACCGATTGTTTCATGTTTGTTGAAGAGTTCTTGAACATCTCTAATGATTTTTATCACACTTGTCTATTACCGGCAGATGTCGTTACTTGTATCAATTTCAAAGGTTTTAGACCTCTAATTTTACATTTTCTGAGCCTTGGGTAACTAGTTACCCCGTGTGGCCGTTAAAGGCTAATATAACTTTACCAGCATGAATTCCATTTTGACTCATGTAACGCTTATAATCAACAAAAATGGGCTCCACACCCGATGCATTTCATCACCCACAATGTAAGCTCTGTATTCTCACTAATTTCGTATAACGTTCAAAACAATACTTTTGCGTACCTGTGCATGGTTCTATAAGGTACTGGACAAGCAGTAAAATGCTGCCCTGGACAAATAACTACCATCTGAAACTTTTGAATCACTTTCAGTTTAAGACATAAATTTTCCTCTATACTGATAACATGTGGTTGGCATATAAAAATTGTAAAGAAATAACTTCGCATGTCCTGTAATATCGCGGGTCACCTCTTAACGTTTTATAGATATGGAGAGATTATTTTGTAGGAACAAGTGAACGCAAGATAGATGAATCTCAATTTCATCTGCGTTAGCAATCCTTTACCTTCAAAAAAAATAAATATTGTGGTGTAATAAGGAATATTGAATCACAATGGTATTAACAAAAACTTAGTGCAGTCCACATAAATGCTGAATTACATCATTTACTTTCTTAGAACGATAATTACATTACTCGTAATGTTCGTAGCGTTTGCTCCAAATTTATGTTCCACCGGCAACATGATTACAAATCGGTATTCATGAACGTTTCACGAATAATCGAGCGGCACAGCTGTTCACCGTTCCGTTTGATTCATTTACTCGAACGTGTCACGGAACCGAAATCCATCGGTAATATCTCGAATAAATGTTGTTTCAGAAAACATAACATGAAGTTGCATGTACTGCATCTTTTACTTTCAAAGCGCGAATTCCCGAAAAAATACATTATATCAAAGATCTCGCACCGTTGGTCTAAGCTTGTGACATGTATTATCAATTGATAAATTAGTGTTGAAAATTGAAAACTGTATAAAATAGGATTATTCACTGAGAGTATCAAATTTTAGCTATACTTGTTGTGCTAGGCGGTTGAATAAAATGTAAAAAAAAAAAGAATTTTGGTTCATAGTTTTCGCCTCGCAATGTATTCATTACTTGTTCGAAAATTGAGATAGACGTTTGTGGTTACGGATTATGTCGTTCCGGCACTTGATCAGTGAATGAAGGCTTAGACTCAGTCTGACTACATCTAGGTAAGGTTGCCTGCAATTTTCCTAATCCTTCATGCGAATACGGGTGTTTCTATTGAACATCTTGACATGGTCCACAGACGCGTAATATGATCCGGTGCACCACACAAGTCTTCGAAAGTCTACTGCTATATTATTATTTATGTAAACGTGCGCAAATTGGAGTAGACGTATTACTATTTTGCTTTCTCATGATGGTCATAAGTCAGAACGTTCTCAATTATTAATGGTACGTATCTGAACAGGTATAAGAGTGTGGTTCCCTTACAATTACTTCATTGTTTACTACGGTACAGCAGTATCATTCCCGCATACTTACAAAAAGTAATGAAATCGAGGCAAAAACATCTGAAATCTAAAAAAATCTGCGAAGTTATCGGAACCAAATCACAAACGCCGTGAAGTCGGACCTCGCTGTTTCGTGGAGTGACATCGAAACATCATTCCAAGCCCTACGTACTTGGCGGGCACATTTTTGATGAAAATCAATTACAAATGCCAAAACGACAGAGTAATCATGGAGTATAATCCATCGCATCAATTCGCGGAATAATGACATGAGAATATAAACTGTACATAGTTTTACGGCGCGGGATAATATTTATTTAATCACGCAGAATAAAAACTCGATGCTTTATGGAAACAGTATACTCGATTGAATATTTTACGTGGCACAAGCAGCCAAAGCTTCAATATGTCCAATTTACCTGCCGATATCTTGTCCTTGCTAGCTAGCCAAAAAATATTTAAATTTTTACTAACCATGTTCGAAGATGCTTATAATAACGTAATAAAGGACAATCTAAGAATTGCATCCAGAGGAATTAATGGGCTCGCCGTGCGTAATGAGCACACACCGTGTCGAAGAAATCTTATAGCAAAGAATATGTGTCCAAAAAGTGAATATATTTGGAATCGAAGAGCTTCTCTCAGAGTCTGGAGCTTGACTATTATGACAGTAATATTCGCTGACGCCACGACGCAGCAACCTTCTTCAGTTGTAGACAAATGATTAAACATTTGATGACTCATATGACTGAATATTATATCGGCATCAGCCGTGCCAGGGTGTATAAGGAGTGTGATCATCACTTTGTTACAAGAAAAATACATTTTCTGAAAATCGTTGTCGAAGGCGCCTGCACCCCATCACTCCCGCACACTCGCACGCAGCGGTTTTCGGACTGCAATCAACAACAAATGATTTCGAATAAATGATTGAAGTGCACATATGCATTCCAAAATTGAAATTATACGATAATATTACTTTTCAAAGCTAACTGATCAATAGACTGAATCTCATGAAGCCCTCAATTCTATAAAATATGCAATTAAACTACAAGTGATAAAGAAAGGTAACAAATCTGATACGTTAGTAAAATTAAAGAATCTGTCATCAATTAATCATCCTGATGCACAATTCATTTTGCTAAAAAAAATTCAGTCCATTGATAGATGGTAACAGATAGTCTTGGAGACGGAATTATTACACGGGATCACGCACGTCACGAACAAGTATGACCGTTTCGATAAAAAATATGAAGTGAATGTGCCCACAAAGTACGTAGCGCTTGGAATAATGTTTCGACATCACTATACGAAACTGCGAGGTCCGGCTTCACGACGTATACCTACTTGCTGAGAGATTACTTTACGACAGAGACTGGCAATATCTAAGTTGTTATTGAATTTTTATTGTGAATTGGTTTCGATAACTTGGCGAATTTCTTTACATTTCAGATATTTTTGCCTAGATTAATAATACTCCGAGTTACTGATATGCATGGAATACCCATTCATACCTGAAGTATGATTGTAATTACTTGGAAAAATGATATCGATTGCATTTGGAAAATGTCATTACATAGAAATTTGATCCTTATTCCCTATTTTTGCGTTGTAATTGAAAAAAAAGACTCTAAGTATATTCGTAGTTTGCAATTGGAAGAAAAACCGAATCTTCTTACTTTTTTAATTTGTACTTATTGTTAGAACAAAGACCAACTCTCATTACATTTGTAATTAGAAGAAAAAGCAATACTAATTACATTTGTAATCTACAATTAGAAGCAAACTCGATACTCATTACAATCGTTACTTGTTATTGAAATTTTTTTTTGCTATAAATTGCAATTGTAACTAGTAAGTTTTTTTTTTCCTAATTACAAATTGAAAATGCAATCAGTATTTTATTTTCTCATAGTTACTTACTGATGTAATTGGTAATTTAGATGTAATTAATTGCACATAATAATTAATAGTGCCCAACACTGTTCGTATCATTTCTAATCACAACAAATTAATTGATAATTCTCTTAGTTTTTCAGTCATTATATCGAAAGTAAACATTCATTCTGTTGTCATCAGTTTTAACGTTCGAGCAAACTGATACGAATACTAAGCAGTTCTGCATGCAAATTTGCGTGCTAAAAGTAATTACAACAAACTACATCTGTACTTTCGTTACAATGAGTAAAAAACTGTAAGAAGTAAATTCACGTGCAGTACTGCTTAAAATTTGTGTCAGTTTGCGCAAATGCTTAAAGTAATCACAATAAACTTAGTGTTTACTTTCGACACGATGAGTGAAAAACTATGAGAATTATGAATTAATTTGTTGTAATTAGTAATGACACAAATCAAGTTTTTCCAAATCAATCTCACGATGAATACAAATTTCACACAAATTGAGCTCAGTCCGATTCCATAGTCATCCCACTATCAAAACTAACTATCAAAGTTTTGTTTTATTTCCGAATTCTTGAAAAAAAACTTCAAAAAAGACTTTTTCACTGTTACTGACGATCTATGCGAAAACGGATTCAAAATTTTGAAAAATCAAATCCTTTGACACAAAACCATAGTGGTCCATACTTTTTGTCCTGTGACAAGAGGTGCTGAAAATTCGATGTAAGCCGTGTGATCGAAGAAAAGTGAAAAACTTGTTATTATATTTCTCGTAAACGGTAGGACCTCGAGGTCTAACTTTTAGTGGATTTTCATATTTCAGTATACACGATGACTTACCGAAATTGGAGCCAAATAGAATTTTTTAGACCTGGTGACTTACTCGTAATTGGCGGAATCAGTCATATAATATATAGTTTATGTTTAATATGTCTCTTATGTTTCCAATAACGAGCCTAAAATCCACACAATATATGTGTTGTAAAACTGCAATCACATATTTCAGAAATAGTGTTACAAGTCAAATGATATTTTCGAAATATTCCGCTCTGTATGTAATAAGTTCACCCACTCAAAAATCAACAAAATTGTATATCCATGATTCAGCACATTTTCGTAGAGTGGATCAATAACAGAGCGTTGTATTTTTCATGTAACGTACATTCGCCATTTAAATTTTTCCCAGAGTTAGATTTGTCAATTATTATTCTTTATTAGTCCCGAATCACCTCGAACAACGCTTGAGCTGAGTGGTAATCAAGTTGTCATATTCCCCCCTACTACTCACTAAAAATATGTTAAACATGTAAATATGTTTAATCGCACTGGTTTGACAAGATGGCGTTGTAAGTATTAAACCATTCTAATTATAACGGCTATTGTGTCAATTGATGGAATTCTGTCTCACGGAGAAATGAAGATTTATAGTATAGCCGTACGCTGCAGATAGTGTTGTGAGGTTCGGATACGAGCTTTCAGTTGCATAGCTCAGTGATCGTCATGGAAACGACGTCGGCGCACTGAATAGGGTTGGCGAAATCTCTTAGGGGTGGTTTCGCGTGTTGGCACACCCGGGATTCACTAGATTGGGCGGTGTCTTCTGTCTTTCATCCGTCTATCCTGTATTTACACTGTAAAAATTGCGAATTTTTTCTACAAAGAAAAAACACATAAAAGTAGCTTGATAATTTATTCGTTTCAATATTTCATGTACGCTTGTATTTGCTGAGGTGCTTTTGAATGTAATAGAATCGCGTGTGCTCGGTTGTGGATAGTGAAAGTGTCGTGAGGTGCAGTGTGTTCTAAATATAGTGTTAGCGGAAATGAATGAAACGTAAATGTGAAATGTCTTGTTATCAACGCTTTATTAACAACATCGTTGATGTCGTTTAATGAGTGTCGTTATGAATTGCAAATCGATAACATGAACGAATCGTCGATCGAATTTCCAAATTACAAGTAAAATTTGACATTAAAAAATTGAATACAGCGTATTAGAGTTTAACTCGGCGTAGAAGCGAGCGGTCGAGATTACGTGTCTGATAGTTGATGGGTCACAAGCCGAATAAATACTTAGTGATGGAATAATTAATTTCAAAGCATACAGATTCAAGCAAGTACCTGTATTTCTTCAAATCACTAGTCTTTGCTATCGTAATCACCATAACTAATTACTGTCATAGTAAAACCATTCGCATCAATCATCTATTTATTATTAATGATGTGTGGGTTGACAACTGTTCGAGTTCAAACCGATGATATGAAACACCGTAGTAAACGTAAATTATACGGGATAGTTAGTAGATCTTGAGACTTCAGTAATATTTTTAAACAGAAATAAACGACAGAACCGTTGGTGATATTCGTCACTTTATCACTATACCAGAATTTTTGGTTTGAGTATTGCCTATACAGTGTATACTGTATATTTGTTAGTCAAATTAGTAAATTTACCAATACCAGTGATATTTCTAGTTTTTTGATATCGATCGCGCTCAGTAAGGTTGTTAGCTATAGATTTTCAGGATTTATCAGTGTAATTATTCGAATACTATAGATATATATTGTTGAACTCCGTAGAGTTAAAAATAATATTGTAAGAAATTTTCAGTAGCAGGTAGAACGATATTTTCAATAGTCTAAATTAGCGTACGTGATTTTATCTTAAATTTTGTATCACCCGCATAAGTCATACATACTTAGTAAATAAGACTACTATTTTCGGCATTTGAAGTTCTATTTCCGAAAATATAGCGTTTTTGACAACTTTTCAATACAAAATATGAAATTGCCGAATTAACTGATTTTTTGGCATAATAATGTTTACTGGGTCACTATCTCCATCTCACGAAAATAGGATCAATTGACTTGAACGATATTCGATAGTGTGAAAGATAGAGTTTCAGGACTGACAATTATAAGAGAATGACCTTAATTAGAGAGAATTTGTCTACCAATGGCACACTTACCGATAGATTATAGTACATCGATATTGTATCTCTAGCAGTGTGTGTTTGGCGAAGCTCAAAGAATGCGATTTCTCTGGACAGCTTATTTTATCCGTTTATCATTCGCTGGGATGCAATAGTTTAACAGACTTCACAAAATCTTTACTTATTTAAGTAGAAAGTGATGAGTTTTTAAAATTGTCACGCATACTATAGGTTTTAGTTCATTAATTAAATGAATTCTCCTTCATTTATACTGAAAATGAATTTACTAGTATATGAAACTCGTACAGCTCACATTCTATGTCCAGGACCGGAGTTATAATTTTGGCGGCCCTAGACTTTAAAAAAATTTCCGCGTTACGGGGAAAACAGGGGGGGGGGGGGTGTTGCGTACGTGATAAAGAATCTCGATCACCTTATGATAATACGTATCACAATTCTGCTGACGAATGTGTGAACAGACTTTTCTTCGAAATTTCTATTCTGGTTATAATATCGGCAAATGAAGAAACTCAGCGTGTAACTATGCTTTCAAATTTTATATTATTTTTGTATTTTTTATGGACTCAGAGTATACATTATTTAGATAATTCTTATCCCATAAAAATCTAAAAATGTACTGCACTCATCTTAATCACAAATTGAGAAGAAGCATCGCCATTTATGACAGGTTATGTACTAGTAGGCGATCGAGGAAGTGGATGAATTTCCAAAATTCCCATTTTGACAGATGATGTTTCAATTTGAATCGGGTTTGTTTTATTCAAGAATATGCAGAAGAGGCTTTATGAAATATTTTTTGCCATCAATGGAAAGCATCGCTTTAATGACGATAACGCCTACCATTTCGCTCGGTGACAGTGTCTTGTTGCGTTCACGATATTCCAGAAACGGCTGATTATAAGTATCGATTCATTGAAAGCTTGGAGATAGTATTCTTAAACAATTGATCCTTTTTTCAACGGCGCTATTTTTGTTTCCTCAAAATTGTAACCGCTTACAATTGAAATTCTATTTTTTGTTGAAAACCTGCGAATTATTGACATAGTTAACGAGAAAGATGATAATTAAAAAAAGAGAGACTATGCTAAAGAAGATAAACTATTCAAGAATACTATCTCCACATTTAAACTGAATCGGTTAAGCCATTTTTGAGATATCATATATGCGCGTCACCAAAGTCCTCTTTGGATATAGCAAGACATGCCAGCGACCGAAATGGTTGACGTTGTTGTCGATACCGATGGTACCTACTTACTGATTCTAATTGGGGAAAAAAAATCAAAAAAAAAAAAATTCAAAGTGAAAAAAATTCTTGAATCACATACTTATGAAAAACAAACCCAAAATGAATGGAATGATTGGTTGTGGAAGCGTGAATTCCTCAAGCTTACTCACTTTTTCAGCCGTCTATTCGTACATTATACATCCATAAAATAATTTGAAACTAATTTTCATTTCAAGGTTTCCTCATTGATTCGCAAATATGTAATAATGTCTGCATTTACTTCACAGTCATACAATTGAAAATCAAATTAGTTGTGATTTTACTAATTTCAGCTTAAATCTTTATTTTTCTTCGACTTTTCAGTCAATCCCGTTATTTTCATAACCAATTATGAATAAGCAATTCCCAAAAGAATAATGTATTCCAAACTCGAAGTTAAAATAGTATATTGTGCAACTAGTGAGCAAAAGACACGATTCTGAGTGAGTGTATAGCTAGCTGCACGTGCCGAATGGGCCAGTCAAATTAGACCGAAAAGTAGCTAATATCTACAAAACGGATTGAAAAGCCAAATTTGTTAGGGCAAGTAGAGGGTCATCTGAGATGCCCAAAAACACCAAAATCCAACAAAATTTCCGTGTACATCGGCCGCCATTTTGAAAAACAGGTAATCCTCAGTATCTCGGCTCCCATTGGTCGTATTTTCGATTTTTTTTAAAGTTTTCTAGAGAAAAATATTGTCTAAAACCTTTATTCGAAGTATTTTTTGATAGCTGTGGATGAAAACGTTTTACGATAAAAAAAGTGCCATAAATTGATGTCTAATAATGTTTATTGTCAATTATATTGCCCCCTTTCGATGTTATCAATAAATTTTTCATATAAAAGTTGTAGAGGACTAAATTCTGAATAATTTTTGTGTACGATTTTGCGATTACTCGAATATTACCTGAGATAGAGAGCGTCAAAGTTGTCTCTGTCCGCATTCTACCTGTAAAGCTTACGGACACAATAGGCGCCGGAATAGCTGCATATAATCGTCGATATCTTGGCATCTACTGTTTCAATTTTATTCTTTATTTTTCAGTTTTTCAGAGAAAAATATTTTCTACATCTTTTACTGAAATGATTTTTTGATAATTGGGAAGGAAAAAAGGTTATGAATAAAATAGTGCCATGAATTTATGTTAAAAAATATTTATTGAATGAAATTTGATCGCATAATCATGCGTATTTGGTCTTTTTTGTCGACGGGCCAGGCATATTGACGTCGTCTACGTCATCGTCATCATCCTCTCGACTTTCTCGGATTTCGTCTTCTTCGGTTTGTGAATCGTAGCTGAAACCTTGGTTGCATTCCATTGCAAGTGAATCCAAATTATTGCAATCGTCTTCGTCTGCAATAATTTGTTTTAGACATCAATTTATGGCACTTTTTTTTATCGTAAAACGGTTTCATTCACAGCTATCAAAAAATACTTTCAATAAAAGTTGTAGACAATATTTTTCTCTAAAAAACTTTTCTAAAAAATCGAAAATCCGATCAATGGGAGCCGAGATAGCGAGGATTACCTGTTTTTCAAGATGGCGGCCGATGCACAAGGAAATTTTGTTGGATTTTGGTGTTTTTGGGCATCTCAGATGACCCTCTACTTGTCCTAAAAAATTTGGCTTTTTAATCCGTGTTGCCATTTTCAAGTTCTATTTGACTGGCCTAGAAAGCAAGTGCGGATATCACATGAACTCAGAATCGTCTTCCCCACTAGTTCCACGCAATATTTTCTCAAATAAAATATAAAATTAGGCGATTGGCACCAACAGAACTGTATAATTAGGCAATTGGTTGCGTGCTGCAAATGAGCAAAGGACGTGATTTCTTGATTAGTTGATGGTTATGCTGAAGAATTACAGGAAGATAAAGGTACACGACGATTCCATGACCGAGCCGCGAAGGAGGGAATGAGTGGGAACGGGTGGGGGGGTCAACGTGAAGTCTTGGTAGGGGTGTACCGCTCGCCCCCGTCGGGGGATTCCGCGCTGCGATTAAGAAAAAAATGTGGACTCAAAAAAGAAAAAAGAATCTTTTAAAAATTGTACGTTTAAAGCAAACTGAAATTGAATCAAACTAACTGCACGATCAAAAATTCAGGTTACAAGGACTCGAAAACCTAACCTAAACTGAGGGAACTGACAGCGTGAACGCAATGAACTTGCCGCGATTCACAAGACACATTTACGAGACGGGTGGTAAGGCACGCAATTGTACGAAGGCTGTTTGCTCAATGGACAAAAAGAGTTTTTGTTCTTTAGTGGAAATATGGTTCGTCAATTCCCAACGCCACGTCATTCGTTGAGAAATAGCGTGTTTTACATTTGAGTTGCAAAAATATATTTTCGGGTAATAAATGGAAGTCGAATTTTTCTGGTTGAAATCATATATCATTAAATTTGAAGAAATGTGTGAAATTGAAGAAAAATTGTCAATATTTTAAAAAATGACTTAGTCGATATAATTTGACTTTTCCTCATTCAAATCAATTTTCGGTATTACTTTTTCTGCTAAGTTCGATTCACGACGAACTCATTGGCTACCTTGATTTTATTGAAAGGAATTTTCAGTTGCAATGCAACATTGATCGAAAATTCGTCAATTTCGTAAATATCCAAATTCCTACTGATCAGAACTCAGGAACGGAGTGACAGAAAATTTTGAAAAAATCGAAATAGGTACTTGCTTTTATAATTCAAGAAAAACTTACGGAAGAAATAATAAAAACGAGGAATCACTATGTTACTAAAAATACGAAAATAATTAAGGGGGAAAAACATGTGTCCGACGCCACGCCGTCTTTAAGGGGGGGATTTCTTTTTTTCGCTAAAAATACCGCTTTTTTGAAAAGTTTCTGCTGAAAAAACTATACAATGGATCAATGCGAAATTTGGCATGTGGATTCACTTATCTCTTATCTATTCACAAACAAATTCAAAATCATTTCCTCAAAAAATATCTTCCACCATCCCTGCCGCGAGATGATCCCCAGTGGAGGCTAAGCACAATTTGAGTCTCCCCACTAATCTCGCAACAAAATCCAAAGAAAATTTCACTTCACACACACGTAGTTAGGGGCCATCCATAAATTACGTCACACGTCGATGGGGGGGAGGGTATCACCGTAATGTGACATAGTGTGACAAAGGCCAGGGGGGGTCAAAAGCTTTGTGACGTCACATGTTAAAATTTAAAATACTAAAACACGAAATTTATATGTGAATAAAAAATTTTTAAAACTTTCGCACTTGATCGAGATTTTTATTAATAATTTAGCACTCTCGCTATGAGATTTAATCTCACGCAACAACATTCAACTTCTAAGGCGGCGTTGTAATGCAAGTGAGAGACTCAAATTCACAAGAGATATTACCTGTCGCAAAAATTCGTCCTCAAAGAATTGCGGCTAGACGTGGCCGAGAAATTCTTTGTTCAATGAATGATGATGATGCTTTATGGATGGAAGAAAACGATGTCGACACTCAGGATGTTCCTGACGTTCAAATTCAGAACGAAAATGAAGTGCCTGATTTACCAGTAATAGCTAATACACTTCTCGCAAAAATTAAGGGAACAACAAAATTTTCGACATTTTTTGGTGATTTTCAACAGGCTGTATTTCAGTGAAAAATGGTCGTACAAGAAATAAAAAAACCAAGCTTTTGAAGCTTGAAGACTCTAGTTTTTGAATTTATTGGTTAAAAATTTTTCAAAGCACTATTAGCCATGCAATCCTTGGATAAAGCACGAAGAAAAAATTTTCAAAATTTTTGACATTTTTCTTTTCGCTCTACGGGCATGGAAAAATTTTTCCGAGCTAAACTAATGCATAGATCGCATAGCCTGTTTATTCAGCTTCAAGATGCTTTTTTTTAAATCTCGATACGACCATTTGTCTTCGAGATATAGAATTTTGAATGCCAAAGGATCCTTTTTCACTCAACTGCCGATATCTCTGGAACTACTGGTCGCACAGCGAGCCGAAGGGCAGTTTCTTTTTCTGCAGAAAATTTCATACAAAAATCTGTCAAGGTTGATGTCAAAAAAATTTTTTTTCCACTGGTAGCGTTAACGTGAAAAAACAGCAAAAAAATGCCATTTTGCCTTTTTTTGGATAATCGACTGTATCTTCGTCAATATTGGGGGGAAAGCTTAGGTTAGAAGAAAATTTTATAGCCTAATGTACCCCAAAGGTCCCCCTTAATCGGTAGATCGATCGGTTCAGCGGTCTTCCTGGACCGATTGATTGAAATTTTGAAAAAATTAAGGGAACAAGGTTTTTGTTTCTTAAGGAATTTTTGGATAATCGACTGTATCTTCGTCAATATTGGGGGGAAAGCTTAGGTTAGAAGAAAATTTTACAGCCTAATGTACCCCAAAGGTCCCCCTTAATCGGTAGATCGATCGGTTCAGCGGTTTTCCTGGACCGATTGATTGAAATTTTGAAAAAATCAAGGGAACAAGGTTTTTGTTTCTTAAGGGACCTTGTTCTCTTAATTTTTTCAAAATTTCAATCAATCGGTCCAGGAAAACCGCTGAACCGATCGATCTACCGATTTAGAGGGACCTTTGGGGTACATTAGGCTGTAAAATTTTCTTCTAACCTATGCTTTCCCCCCAATATTGACGAAGATACAGTCGATTATCCAAAAAAAGGCAAAATGGCATTTTTTTGCTCTTTTTTCACGTTAACGCTACAGGTGGAAAAAAATTTTTTTTGACATCAACCTTGACAGATTTTTGTAGGAAATTTTCTGCAGAAAAAGAAACTGCCCTTCGGCTCGCTGTGCGACCGGTAGTTCCAGAGATATCGGCAGTTGAGTGAAAAAGGATCCTTTGGCATTCAAAATTCGATATCTCGAAGACAAATGGTCGTATCGAGGTTTAAAAAAAAGCATCTTGAAGCTGAATAAACAGGCTATGCGACCTATGCATTAGTTTAGCTCGGAAAAATTTTTCCATGCCCGTAGAGCGAAAAAAAAAATGTAAAAAATTTTGAAAATTTTTTCTTCGCGCTTTATCCAAGGATTGCATGGCTAATAGTGCTTTGAAAAATTTTTAATCAAAAAATTCAAAAACTAGAGTCTTCAAGCTTCAAAAGCTTGGTTATTTTATTTCTTGTACGACCATTTTTCACTGAAATACAGCCTGTTGAAAATCACCTAAAAATTTCGAAAATTTTGTTGTTCCCTTAATTTTTGCGAGAAGTATATAAAGGAGTGGGTCCAAAGTCCATGGACACAAGATGATTTAAGTTTTTTTATCTTTAATCAACATAATTAGTCGCTTTTTCTTCCTAACTAGTCGTTTTTTTTTCTGTTATCATAAATATTTGACTCTATGTTGATTTTATTAAAGATTATTTAATAAAAATAAGAAAAAAATTAAAATAACTGTTTTCTTTCATTATTTTTAAATACATGCATAAGTTTGGAAAAATTTGTGACGTCACATCAGGGGGGAGGGGGTTCTAAAAATGTGACAACCTGTGACAAGGACAGGAAGCGGTTTAAAAGTTCTAAAATTCGTCTGACGTAATTTATGGATGGCCCCTTATCGTTTGATGAAAAAAAGTAACATGTCGAACATATTTTGTTTATAACAAAAATATTGATCTATTTTTTTGGATTAATTGATAATTTGAGTTCAAAACATCACGGATCCTCAACTTATTTTTTTTTTTTTTTTTGGTCGGTCAAACGATAGCTTTATGTGTGTAAAGGTTAATGTTCTTAGATTTTTCATGCCGGATTAATGGGAGGACTTAATTGTGCACAGCATCAACTGGGGATCATCGCGCGTCAAGGGGGGTGGGAGCTATATTTTTAAGAGTAAATGATTTTTAATTTCGTGAGAATAGATAAGAGAAAAGTAAATCCAAATGCCGAATTTCGCATTGATTCGTTACATAGTTTCTGCACCAGAAAATGAGAAAAAAGTGATAAATGTAACGAAAAAAAGGAAATCTCCCTGAAGTATGTGCTGCTCTCGGCTAGAGTCCTGTTAGGCTAGACATAAATACCGGTTTGTATACGTCACTGTAGAATACGTCTCGGAATAAGTAACATAAATTTCCTGGTGTGTCTCCATTGATACTACTAAAAAATGTTATATTTGTTTACCCCGCTGTTACTAATTCAGTGTATTATTTGGTTGAGTTTCATCAGATTGCCTAAAAGTGAATATTTGATGAAGGAGTTATGTTACATCCCATTGGTTTTTTCTAACAATTTTCTATGTCGCAGACTTTTGCACTTGTGAAGTTGAAAAGAAGTAGATCATACGAAAAATGTAGATGTTAATCGTAGAATTGCTTTTTCCACTAGTAAAGGAATTTTAGTGTCCAAGGTGTGATTTCCTTACTGAATCTTCTCCAAAGTTAAACATTATAACATGAAGATTTCGCAGTACAATGCTGATCTACGTCAAACGATATGTAAAAAAATTTAAGTTAGTACGTAACCGCAACGTAATCTCAAATACTTGTGGCATGGAACGGTATATTTGAAAATCAAAAGAGTATAAAATTACATTCTGAATAATCATGATTTTTGAACGTTTCTCCGTTTTGAAAAGTACTTCCCATGTCAATATTGATTTCCCAATTATTGCATAAAAATAAAAAGAGAATGTAGTTGTTTAGTTACTATATGTATATGGTTTGTAGCAAAATGCTGTAGATTTCACGGCAATCAGACAAATATGCCATTTTTCTCTATGTGCCAGTTGGGATATAGTCCTGGAGTAACAAAAAACAACGTATGCCACCGATTTTTGTCACCTCCCTGCCGCATATTTTATTTTCACCGCTCTTTATCCCAATATTTTTCATACTATTATATGTTGCGCACAATATAGAAAGACCTGCGAGATCAAGAAACCTGCTACTGAACTTTTCAAGTAGATTTGATTGGTCAGTAGTAAAACTGCAATTCGCTGATATAATTTCCCTTGACAATCAGATGCATTCTCGACGATAATTGTGATCATTCCAAACGCGATGAACTTAACTTTTCAAAAATCACATTTAATAAATTAGTAGGTAATATCTATTCTGATTCCGATTAGAAAGAATAAATAAACCTATTAATGGATGTCTTGCACTAGTTACTGGCGAAAAGTTGTATAGTGTATCATATCTTTAAAACAAGGAGTAATATATTTAAGTAAATATGATTCACCTTTCTTTAGATCAAATTGATACTTTTAATGATGTAAACTCTTTTCTGTGAACGTCTTTCCCTTAGACGTGAAATGAACGAATATTCTGTGCTGCCCATTTTACTGAATAACCTACATGAATAATCCCTTCTGAAATGCATGTGAGTTTCGACTGATAGTGAGTATATAATTCACTTTGTAACCATTCCATATTCACACCCAACTCTTTCATCAAATATTCACCTGTCAACAGAATACTTAGAATGCGCTGCAAGATTTAAAAAAAGCTAGGAAAATTTATTTAAGGGGTAACACCATTCTAGGATTTTGGGAAAATTGATATTTTTTTTCCTTAAACAATATTTTAGGGTCATAAAAAAAATGTTTAGTCGATTCTATAGTGCAAAAAAATTTTCAGAAGGTTCAATTCTCGATTTTGCCACAGTGCCTTGGAGCACGCGCTAAGTGTTTGTAGAACTTTAAACGCATTTTTATCGAAACCACTTTTTTCATACTGAAAGATATATTACTTGAACACCGTTGCATAGATCGATTTGTAATTTTGACAGTAGCTTCACAATTACATTGTCTTTGGAAGTGCATTTTCTCTCAATAATAATTTACTGCCTATTTTTTGGCCAAAAACCAACTCATTCTTTCAAAAGTCCGCAATTTCTACATTTGATTGAAGAAAAAAACCCTACCTACTTCAATAGGCAAAAGTATATAGATTATACAATTTTTTGATCTTTTGTGTCAGGTCTTATACTTTACGAGAAATCCACTCTCCTGTGAAGGAGTTTTAAAAAAAAAAGACGATTTTAAAGATTGGCTGTAACGTCGCCATTTGGGATAAAAATGACGAATTATTTTCTTCATACTTCAATACGTGTTAAATATACTCATCGAAAAGAAATCTTATTCCTTTTTTCGTATTCCCAAAATAAATCGTCAGAGTTGAGCCGTTTTTTTGGCCGTTAGAGTGGTGTTATCCCTCAATAATCATATAAAGATCTTCTTACTCGGTGTTGTAAACCGGAAAAATAAAAGAAAAAAATATATATATAATAATAGAGAAAAAAATATTCGCAAAAAAGAAATAAATAAATAAAAAGAAACAACGTCCGCCATTGTGCGAATATGGTATTTTTCGTTTCTAGCATTTTTGATTTACATTTCACGCCACGGTTAATTCTTCCCGGGAAAGTATTTCAGTTTAGTTATGTGAACAACGCGTAAAGAGAATGCGCGAAGAGGGAGTCTCCCGGGATCCGCCGCAATCACGGAGGCTTTGTCTACAGGAAAATTCGAATACTTATAAGTTGACAGTTTTGCCGCCTTCATCGTGGTCATATGAACTCGACGTGCACGGGCACCGCAAGGTGGATCCGTCGCCGTGTTAGCCGACGATCAGAGAGACTTTCGGGTCACTCTGGGGACGCTAGACCCCTTTGCGGAAGTTACTTCCGAGTTTTGTTGGGTCATCCCTTTCGTGTCCGGGAAGGCATTGTGCCGCCCGAAGCCGAATAGCTAACGAGCGACACGATGAAGGCGGCGATCAAAAGTAAAATTATTTGAAAAACACGACCGACGCCGCGTGTACACAGAGGACGGCGCACGGCGGGAGGTTGTAAGCCACCCCCGCGTACTGGTAAATCAGAACAGCAGCATCCGACTTGCGGCGTACGACGTTATCGGCGGCGCTAGCGCGTGTTGCCGCGGCTCCCCACCCCTCGCGCGCCGCTTATCAGAGTGGGACCTACGACTTACTTAAGTGAGCGTGCGCCAACGGATCGGCAAAGTTGCGACAGCTGTGGAAAAGAAAACATATCATGAGTGACAAATACGCATATTAAATATAATTTGCGCGGTAAAACTTAGGCCTATATTGCTAGCCCAAATTGGCCCAAGTTTTACGGCGCATATGGGGCCAATTTGGGCTACCAATATAGGCCCAAGTTTTACCGCTTATATGGGGCCAATTTGGGCTACCAATATAGGCCCAAGTTCTACAGCGCATATGGAGCCAAATGAAAAAAGCGGGATAAATCGATATTGGGCCGATACTGGATTTCAGGCTTGGGCCAATATAAGGTTTTATTCTTGGGCCAGTATTGCATACCAGGCTTGGACCAAACTACAAGCAAATTTTAATCCTAATTTTGCGCCATAAAACTCGCCCTCCAATCGAATAACAAATAAATACGAACAGTAATATTCATTCAATGTTTTATTACGTACGATGTAAACATGAATGCATAGTTTTTCACTACAGTGGTATACATGATATGTTATACTATACATGTGTTGTAACCAATTTTTTTTTTGAGGGTTATAAAAAATGAGATTGGTTACCCTACGGCGCAGTTACTAACCTGAATAATTAGATGTTGAGAGATAATAAAAGAGAAATATATGGTTGTTGGGCGCCAGACGCACATGCGTCAGAAAATAGATAATTAGAAAAAAAAGATATAGATAAAGACAAGATCAGGTTCTACGACGGTTTTGCACAGCTTGCCCAGTATAGACAAGATAATGGTAGAGGGAAGGGGTTGAATCCAATAGATAAAATAAAAAACAGGTGAAGCAGAAATAGTATCGAATATATTGGTTAAGAAGCGATAAATTTTAATAACAAGCAAACAACTGGAGAGATTGAGATACAATTAAGATAGATGCGATACTTAATTTGCAGCCAGAGAAAAGTTAAGCGAGAGATTTAATAAATAACAGAACGTTTCAGAATAAACGAGAGATATGCGTAGGCTCGCGATACTATGATTCGAGGTAATAATTAACACGGTTTGATAATGAATAGGCAGAACAGAAAAAGATATACGGTACTTAAATTAAGCATTGATCAAGTAAACCATAAAATATGAGAAGCGATTATAAGAAACATGCGAAATACAAAAATTGTAATAGTTATCGCATTACCAGAATTATCAGAGATATAACAGAGGCAGGGAATTATTAATTACGAGGTAAATTCAAGGAAACAGGTAAAGTAGAGAATTATTATAAAATATAGAAACTAACAGATAATACGTAGTCTCTAGTTTGCGGTAAGTGTGAGAAGAAAGAAAGATAATATTCGGCACGGTAAAAGATAATTTCGGGATTAAGACAAATAATACTCAAGAGAATTAATACGCAACATACAACAAACCAAAGAGTCTACGGACAACTACGATCAGCGGTATTAGCGAAGAAAATAATGAAAAAGATGTTATTCGATACGGCGAAATACTCCAAAGTCAAAAGAACGACGAACGGGACCGCGCGGCGATGTAAGATCGCTCCCGCGGTACACTCACTAAGATAAATTAATCAAAGATAATAGGTAAAGAAACAGTTATGAATTAATCAGAAGAAGTATAACGAAATAGTAATGCTCAATAGCTAAGATAAGAATTGACAATTTAACAGAACACGCTGCTATACGGCGATATTAGATATTTAGGTATTCTAGAAGAGAGAGATAATAAAATAAAGCAATAGTCACTAACAATGCGTAAGTAAGAGTCAACCAGTCGCGAAGTTACTTGCAATAAGAAATAGAAAGGGACAAGATAAGAAATAGTAGAGAATAAGGTACAAGCCCAGGTGGCTCAAGAGGTTCTCAACCAACTGCAAGATAGAGAGAGAGAGAGAGAGATAAAGATACGATATATTGCAAGTAATTTCGTGGCTTTACAAAATAGAAAAGGAACCTCACTTACGTGAAAAGAAGATACAACATGTACTAGAGAATGCGATACGATAGCGGTACGAAAAACTTTGATAGCGATAGCAAGAACACGTCTGTTACTATTGAAAACTGAAGGTAGAGTGTCGAGACGAGCGGTGACCCTGATTTTCGTCGTGCTGCTGTCACGTGATTCTTCCTCAAATTTGCGTTATTCTAATTGGGCCAGCAGGTCGCGTAGGTCTGGTCTACAGGTGAGCGGCGACAATCCCTCGCCGGTTGTTTTCTTCTTCTTCGCTGACAGGTATCGAGGTATCGGGACGTCGGAAGGTGGTCGGAGATGTTTTCCCTCAGCTGTGCTGTATCGTTGGTGAGAGGGGAGGTCGTACCGCTCATGTGTTGCGATATTGAGGTGTGCGATAATATTGCGTTACCGATCTCTTGGACTTGCGACCGATTGTACTTCACTCCTTGCTTTACCGGTACTCGCCGTTGCAGCTATTTCGTTGGCGCTACATCCCGGCCCTCGCTCATCGGAGCCCTCATGCCGGAACGATCTGGTGGGGATGGCCCTCGACCCGGATACCCACACTATATCCACCAGATCCACGTGGTCAGCATAGTCTAGCCTATTCCACGCCACAGCCATTCGATAGGACGGTTCATTAAGAGAAAACCGTCCTCTATTTGATAGACAACGACTTAGTAGATGTCGTGGTCGGTTCAGCTCCAGGCTGATAAGTATCGTCGACGGGAGGCTTTGTTGTGTTTTTGACGCACAGCCCTGTACGCCGTCTGGTGATACATCCGAGCGGTAGAAGCGTTGATTCGTGGTTCGGCTCCTGGCCGATAAGTCTTAAATAGTTGGAGGTGCTGTTTGTGCACAACTCAGATAGACATCCATCGCGAGTGGTTTCAGCGGTATTCGTTCGTCTGTAGTCGGTGGTGGTCGGTGTTGAGCTGGTACGTGACCCCTGTCAGGCAGTGTCCTGGTATCTTGAAGCGGAAGTCTCGTAGATGGTTCTCGTAGAGCGTTACAAAATTAGAAAATAGAATAGAATTAGCTTAATAAAGAGAATTTCACTTAAAGATAACTAGTCATTCGTTTTGGAGTATTGGCCTCAGACGTGCTTTCGTTATTTTTAGCGATATTCCGTACGTAGGGAAGTGCGATAATTAAACCATGTGACGGGGTATGAAATACCACGTCACAGTGTATACCATAATACTTAGTTTTAAAGTTTTATGGTGTCTGCACTTTTATAAAAAAAAAAAAAAAAAAACTTAAATGATATAAGGTACACGTTTTCCATCAACTAGTACAATAATATTGCATGTAGTAATACTATAATTTGTCATAAAGTAGTACACTATTTCTTTATCAAATATAATATTTGGATCATTTCTTCACATAGTGTCTATACAATGCAGTTTTATACTAATAGTTTGTTATTTTATCACGCTTGTACTTTTGTATGCACTAACATAAATTCTGGATGATTGATATTCATCTTGGTAGTAGATATAAAATATACAAGACACTTTTTACGTAGAAATACCGTAGTGTACCGAATGTCAATCATATTCAATAAGTTAGACACCAAAACAATTGCTAAATTTCGGAATATGTTGGACAGAAGCTATATCATTCTGATTCGTTTTCAAGTCCGTTCCACCATCATGTAGTAATAATTATGTCTAAAGAAATTCTCCAAAAAATATTAATTTCATGCTCGTAATATTTCATACTGTAAAGTATTATCGAACAATGTAAACGTTATGCATACATGGCCACTGTAAAGTCAGATTAACAAAATACGCTTTATCTGGCGGTTCAATTTGAATCACATATGCGAACTTGAGAATCTTACAAACTGAGAAAGTGTCGGTAAGCTAGTAAGAATGCCATTAAAGTTAATAGCAGTTATCGAGGCATTTTCTCAAATTATTCGACAAAAAAATAAAACGTATTTTCATTATTTATTCCGAGTAACTCATTTTTCTATGAATTTTTTTACGCATACATTTTTTGGATATATTGTAACAACGGGGGAAATTAAGAAAGATCTAAGAGAATCAAAGAGTTCTCTGTGCGATTTAAGCGAACGCCGAGCCAAAGAAGTCTCACGAACAAGGAATATTTTAGAAAGAAAATAGATGTATTTGGACACAAGCTCTCTTTTTAAAGTCTAGAGACTGACTGTTTTTTACAATAATGTCGGTTGACGCAGCAACCTTATTCTTTTTAAAGACATGAGAGGTTTATAAACGTCTTTTATCTATGATGACTACTAGATCATTTAAAAGGAGACAAAACGGGTGATTTCACCCTTTGTAACATTACTCCCCCTCGAGGAAAAGAGTCGACCCGACTCGGAAAAGATAAACAATTACAAAAAAAGTGATCTAGCAGTTAGTGCTCGAAGGTGAGTTGGAGCTGTGGCTCTAAAAATTAAAAGACTCCCTTTTTACTATCTGGCATTTGCCCACAGTCTCAAGGTAAACCACAGAAAACCTTGAGCAGATAGTTGAGCGTTCAATTGAATTTCAAAATTTGTGTGCCTTGTTTTATAAAGGTAAGTGTTGTCTAGTGTTATGTATCTTCATGAATTTGAAGACATCAAAATCATCCGAATCGTTGTCGAAAAGAAAATTCATTCCTCTTCGGGAAAATAGCCCGGTGAATCGAACACAGATGAGTACGACGAGGCGGGAAACCATAACTGGGAAAACTCTGAGTCCTAGACAACGTAAAGGCTGATTCCCTCTGAGAACCGGCACAGGAAACAGGAAAAAGGAATGGGTGACTGAATCCAAGACTTCTTCAAAAACAGCACACCCTAGAGTTTGGAGGACAAATGTGAGTGGTGGTAAAACAATTCAAATTCACTAAGTGAATTTGGGAGAATACACGAATAAAATAAATTGAATATGTATTCAAAAGAAAAGGAACGATCTTATCTGAATATCCGGAGAACCCAGGCTAAGACCGGACAAACAGTACAGCTGGAGGTAACATCGGGAACAGCCAAAGACGGCAGATTCGTCAGGAAAAATCTATAAAAACTCAAAGAAACTGACATATGGGTTAGAAAAATAAGAGATGATCGACCAAACGCTCACTACTTCATTCAAGCGCAGAACCGAAACACTCTTCAAATCAAAGAAATCGATGGATCAAAATTTCTCGAATCGAACAACATCGAACTAACCTTAACCTGTCAACGAACTTTCTAACCTTCAGAGAGCTACTGAAACGATGCTCTTGACTGATAAGGAGCTAAGCGATCCAGATGAACGACTTTAGATTTCGAACGAGGGGAACGTCTAATTCTGAAAACAACGTCGTTAATCCGGTCAACAATAAAATAAGGACCTTCCCAATTACTTTGGAGTTTGGGACAACGCCCTTGTTGCCGACGAGGTTGAAATAACCAAACGGAATCTCCCTTCTCAAATTTTAAATTTCTAGCTCTAATATCATAACGATCCTTAGTCTTATCGGAGACCATACGAATTCTTTCCCTAGCGAATTCATGAACCTCGTCCAATTTTTGACGGAAAACGGAATTAAGATACACCTGGGACGAAGCCACGGAAGGATTGACACCCTTTTCTAAATCTGACGGAAGTCGAAGATCCCGACCTGTCAACATCATAGCTGGAGAAAAACCAGTAGTGTCGTGAATTGCAGAGCGATACGATAAAAGAAATAAGGGAATCCACTCATCCCAATCTTTCTGATCCTGATCAACGAAAGAAGAAAGATAACGAAGAAGCGTCCTATTCAATCTTTCTACCATTCCATTAGACTGCGGATGCAAAGCGGTGGTACGAGTTTTTCTAATCCCTAAAATTTGAAGGAACTCCTTCATCAAATTTGACTCAAAATTTCGACCCTGATCTGTGTGTAATTCAAGAGGAGCTCCGTAACGACAGACGAATTCTCGAACGAAAGCTCGAGCAACGGTGCTAGCTTCTTGATTCGGAATTGGGACTACTTCTAACCACTTTGTAAAATAATCTGCTATCACCAGGGCATACCGATTTCCTGACCTAGAAAGAGGAAGAGGGCCTAGGATATCCATTGCGACTCTTTCAAATGGAGCTCCTACGTTATATATTTGAAGAGAGCTCTTCCCTTTTTCACGAGGTCCCTTCTTGGCTAAACAAACCGTGCAAGTTCTGCACCAATTTTCAACGTCAGCTCGGCAGTGAGCCCAAAAATACCTTTCTCTGATCCTACCCAAAGTCTTATTAGAAGCGAAATGGCCACCGACAGAGGAATCATGAAAGCTTGACAAAATCTCGGCTATCTTTTCTCTAGGAACCAGAAGCTGCCAACGTACCAACCTGGAGTCAGGTGATTCCCATTTCCTATAAAGCAATTGATCGAGAAGAAACAAGGAGTCCCACTGCGCCCAGTAAATTTTCAAAGACTGACTCATAGAAGATATTTCTTCCCACTGAGGCCTGACTCCTGTGGATTTCCAATTCCGAACTAGGAGGAGATCTGAATCTTTCCCCTGGGCGATGATCCAGTCTTCTTTATTTTCAATGAGAGAAATTTGACGAACGTTAAGCGAAGGATCTAGCTGTTTATTTAAACGAGAGCACTGTTTGCAATCGTCCCCGCACGGACGACGAGAAAGTGCATCAGCATTACCATGCAGAACTCCGGGACGGTGTTCAATTTCGAAGTCATATTGACCTAACCTCTCCAACCATCGAGCTACTTGGCCTTCAGGTGATTTGAACGAAAGAAGCCAAGTTAAGGAAGCATTGTCTGTCCGAATCAAAAAATTCCTTCCATAAAGATAATGATGGAAATGGCAAATGGATTTTACCATCGCTAATAATTCCCTACGGGTAACACAATAATTGCGTTCTAGTTTAGACAAGACCCGACTGAAATAACTAATAACGCGCTCTTGGTTATCCTGAATTTGAGACAAAACTCCACCTATACCACAGAGAGAAGCGTCAGAATCTACGATGAATTGAGAATCGGTGATGGGATAAGCTTATATCGGTGACGAAGTTAATAATTTTTTAAGGAGAACAAAGGCTCCTTCGCATTCGGAAGTCCAATCAAAAACAACTTTAATTCCTGTAAGAGCATGGAGGGGTCTCGCTATAGAAGCAAAGCCCTTAACGAAACGTCTGTAATAAGTACAAAGTCCTAAGAAACTTTGAACCTTTGCTTTTGAATCGGGACGAGGCCAATTCAAGACCTTTTCTATTTTAGAAGGATCTGCCTTAACACCTTCCGCTGAAACGACGTGTCCGAGAAAAGTTACTTCCTTTTTTGAAAAAATGACATTTTTTGGGACTCATTTTTAGACCAGCTTGGAATAAACGACTAAAAACCTGCTTAAGATTTTCCAATTCCTCATCAAAAGTCTTACCAAACACAATGATGTCATCGAGATAAACTAAAGAAATCTTGCCAGTCAGACCTTGAAGGGCGAATTCCATCGCTCTTTCGAAGGTAGCTGGTGCATTACAAAGGCCAAAAGGCATAACTTTAAATTGCCGAAGTCCACCTAACCCTGTGACAAAAGCTGTTTTCGCTTTATCTAACGGATTCATTTCGACTTGCCAATAACCACTCTGTAAATCAATCGTAGAAAACCAACGGGCACCAGAATCTAAATCAAGGGTATCTCCTATCTGAGGAAGTGGATATGCATCTTTCTTGGTGATCTCGTTCATCTTCCTATAATCTATACAAAACCTCTTGGAACCATCTTTTTTATTGACCAAGACAATGGGAGAAGCCCACGGACTAGAAGACGGCTCAATAACATCTGCTGTTCTCATATCCTCTACTAATTTTTCAACTTCCCTGAGACCATTTAAAGGAAGCCGTCTAGCTGCCTGTTTAATCGGAGCGTTATTCCCTACATCTATCGAATGCTTAGCTATGGTACATCTCCCGATGTCGGCAGAGTCTTTAGCAAAAGTCTCTTTAAAATCGTTAAAAAGGCAAACGAGACTGTTAGTCTGAGCGATATCTAAATCTTTAGAAGACCTAGTAAAGCGTTCTGTGAGATAAGAAGAAACGACCAAGGAGTCTGAAACATGTTCTAAAACGCGCAAAGACGAGAGGGTTTCTTTCTGTTCAGAGGAGTTAATAAACCTAGACGTTTCGAGGTTGATTTTACGGTAACCAGAACAGAGAGTCGAATCCCCGGTAGAAATGATGCAGTTGTGAGCAGAAAGAAAATCTACGCCTAAAATGCCTTCATCTTCTATATCAGCTACTAGAACTTCATGTGGGGATTGAACACAATCCGCTACTGTTACCTGCACGACCATCTTACCTACAACAGGGGTAGTTGCTCCGGTAGCAGTGCGAATGGACACAGAAGGATTAATTGAAGCAAGAAACGAAATCATATCAGGACGAACAACGGAAATTTCGGCTCCAGTATCTATTACCCACAAACAACTTAGTCCGTTAACGGAACCTTTAGCATATAGGCCGGTACGACGCAGGCCTCTAACCACGAACTGTGAAGCAATAGGGCTAAGGAACTTGGAAGAAACCGATGATATCCGCCCTTTCGAAACATCGGTAGCTAGTTTCCCGAATTCTGAGGAACAGAAGGTTGCGCTGCCCAAACCGGATTAGAGGGAGCCCCCTTGGAGACATTTTTGCGCCACGAATCTTCCGCAGTCTTCAACTGACGGTCGAGTTTAAAACAATTCTTCGCGATATGTCCTCTTACGCCGCAAAACTGGCACTCTGAGACAGGCCGATTGGAGTTTGATCTATTGTAGCGAGAGAAACCACTATTTTTCCTTCCTGGAAGAGAATCTGAGTTAGGCTGATTGACTGAAGGACGGGACGAAGAATTTTCTGAAGGTTCAGCTTGACTCAATCGATGAAGTTGACGCGAACCTAAATCCGCCTCGTTTATGGCTTCTAATTCTAAGCCTTTAATAATTGCTTCATGTAGAGAAGTTGGAGCTGCGAGCCTCAGATGATACCGAAGCTCCGGATTCCGAATTGCATTAATGAATTTCGCCCGAGCTATCTGATCTCTAGCTTTTTCTGCACAATCAGTAAGGGAATGTCGAGCGAGACGTTCGATGTCATTTCCGAGAGAGGCTAAATCTTCCTTGGGCCCTTGACGTCTATTTTCAAACTGAGTAAAATAAAGTTTGGAAAGATGTTCTTCGCCAAACCGGAGTTTAGGAGCCGCACAAATGCTGTCGAAATTTTCAGAATCCGAATCTGAAAGCGATCCAAGAACTACCAAAGCCGGACCAGACAAAGACGCTGTCAAATTAGCTGCTTTCTGGGACGGATTCCAACCATTAACCTTACTAATCATGTTAAACTGACGTTCGTATAGACTCCAAGCTGACGAACCGTCATACGAACCGGGCTTCAAATTCGATTGTTTCGACGGCAACTCTACAATACTCGCGGGAGGTACAGAGACCTGATTGAGTCCGAACGAGCTCTGAGTCTGCGGAGGGAGAACATTGACAGTTCCGCGTTATTTTAAAAAGGCTAGGAACTCTGACTGAATATCCACGCTAGAATGAGACGACGCGACAGGAGGCTCAACTACTTCCGAAATATCACGTGACGGAACATCGTGGCATCGCGGAAAAGAGCTAACCTGAGCTTGTCGCGAGACATGAACAGGTGGAAAATTTTTAGCAACAGGGGGAATTTCGCCTCCCCCATAAATAGCGTCAGACCTTGATTGATCCGGAATTGAATGAATGGAGGTCCTCCTTGCTGGGACCGGGACTGAAGGAAGAGAAGTCCTTCTACCTGGAGATGGGACTGGGCGTATCGGGAATTCCTGCGGCCGCTCCTAAAGCTTCTGCACACCTTGCAGGATCCCGATCAACGCCTGGGACACGATTTCTTGTCGTTGACGCTGTTGCGAGAGGAGTTCGTGCAGAAGATTCTGCTGTTCTTGTTGCTGCTGTTGTAGCAGTTGTTGATGTTGTTGTTGCTGTTGTTGATGTTGTTGTTGCTGCTGAATCTGACGCATCAGCAAATCTTGGTTTCCCTGGATGAGCTCTGCCAAGAGAGCTAGTTGGGGCTGGGGCTGAACCTCAGCTTCCGAACGACGAGAAATGGGAGGAAACGCTGGTTCAGGAGAACGCTGGCACGATGAAACGCGTCCGGCAGCTCGTCGCTCCGCGCGTGATGCTCTCGACGTAGGAGTTCGTTGCATAATTGTTTTGTATACTTCTTTACACTCAAAATCCACTCAAATGGCACAGAAGAGATCCCGCTTCTGACACCAATGTAACAACGGGGGAAATTAAGAAAGATCTAAGAGAATCAAAGAGTTCTCTGTGCGATTTAAGCGAACGCCGAGCCAAAGAAGTCTCACGAACAAGGAATATTTTAGAAAGAAAATAGATGTATTTGGACACAAGCTCTCTTTTCAAAGTCTAGAGACTGACTGTTTTTTACAATAATGTCGGTTGACGCAGCAACCTTATTCTTTTTAAAAACATAAGAGGTTTATAAACGTCTTTTATCTATGATGACTACTAGATCATTTAAAAGGAGACAAAACGGGTGATTTCACCCTTTGTAACAATATGTATATATTTTTTTTAAGCATTTAAATAAAATTAACCAATTCGAGGGAATTTTTTAGAGATAAAAATTGCTTTGTAAGAACCCAAAAATGTTCATTACGTTTTTCAACCCCATGTTGGCCTTAACTAATCAACGAAAAAATACTTGCATGTCGATTTATAATCGGCACAATACGGTATTTCATTATTTAGGAACTTTGATGTTAGTATTTAATATGATTAATTTATAATATTCTTCGGAGTGTATACTTACTCGAAGACTTTTGACTTAGGCATACGCTTAGCTACTTTCGTTCTCGGGAAGAACTATAGCCGAAACTGCATTTCGACCTACATCTGGAGCTACAGCTATCGGTGGTACTAGGCGATATCTTGTATGGCCCTCCCAATCTTTAGCATTGCTTAGACAGGATGATAAAGTTTGATAAAACTCCTTCTCAGTTACAACCCCACCAGTTGATCCCTTATGGAATCGAGTTACGAAGTCTAAAATTATTAGAAAGTTACGTGTTATTTCAGGTAACAGATATTTAGGGAGAATAAAAATATGCACCCATACCGAAAAGTAAGTCGTAGAACCGGGTGCCTTTGAGCAGAAATTCATCTTTGGACTTTCTGAAAGCTGTACACTGCATAGTGAAGACTCGTTGAAAAAGCTTTTTAATTATCGCTTTGATCGTTCGTTGAAGATCCGAGCCCAGCAAGTATTCCATCGCGATTTTCTATAAAAATAATTTTTAACAAACAGATTTGCGCAGTTAAACTATGGTTTCATTAGACATTCTTACCAAATCGTTTGTGTATTCATCATTTTCCAACCGTTGATCGAAGGCTTCGAGGTTAGCCACAGTTGAAAGCTTTTCGAAGTTGTATTTCTCTACGAACGTTATGATAGAGATTTGATCCACTTTCGTTTTCAAGCTCTTTTCAACAGAATTGCGCAAGGCTTGTAATTCGCTTGCGACGGTACCGACGCCTATTGCCAATTTCTTCACCGCCACATATATTAATGCAGAATCTGCGACGCATTCGTAACAGAAACTATATAATTTTTTTTTTTTTTTATTAATTCGTTTTCAAGTAATCACTTCCTCAATTATTTTACTTTTATCCGAATCTATGTATTTCAATTTTACCAAAAATCTGAGTTACTTTGAAAAAAAAAAATCAAATAAATTTCCAACAGTAATGACCCCCACAAAGCAGAAGTTACTGATCAAAACGTGAAACCTGTATACCTTTAGAAAAGTCCTTTGTCTCTTGCCACTCGGCTGGTGCTTTAGATAAATTTGTTTGTACCTCAGCACTCTTTTCCAAATGCAAAACAGGCTCATCTAACACAGAGTTAGGATAGCCAGCTATGAAATTTATTAATTACTTTTTATTTACCAACTGCAAAATACATTTAACTGTGTCACAAACTAAAACCTATTTCTACCTTTTCTCTTTATTGTCTCCAATATAAGCTTGGATGTGTCGTCCTGTGTTGGAGGACCATCATGCGCCTTGGATGTGGGAGATATTCTTGCAGATTCAGAATATTTTTCGTACTCAACAGAAGGCAAATTTGTAGCCTTAGTACGAGTTAACCTCGAACACTTTGGTTTATTTGAATTTCTTCGAGCACGTACTTTCTTCGACGTAGCAATTTTTCTGCTTTTTTTCGATTATTTTTTTTTCATTGATAGCTGCAGATGTGTCGTCTGAGCTAGGACTCTCGATGTAGGTTTCTATTGAAATTAAGTTCATGAAGTGAATATATAGCATTGATATTTGCTTAAGGATGGATAGGCCATACCTTCTCAACCAAAAGTGATTTTCGTCGACAATATTGAATACTTTATGTTAAGATAAAAATCGGAAAAAATTCAATCACAGCAAACACGATAAGAAAATTAATTTTGAATAATAATAATGCCCAAAAGGTATCAATATTTATTGATAACTTTTGAGTATTATTATTCAAAACTAATTTTGTGATCGTCTTTGTTGAAACAGACTATTGTTTAAACAAACTTGTTTAAACACAATTGTTCAAACAAATCACTGCTTCAGTATTTTGTTTAAACAAAATTGTCTAAACAAAACGTTGCCTAACAACTTTTTAGGGAATGTGTTTTTTTTATGCGAAATGAATTCATTGATTTCTCTGAATACACGTGAATTTCCCAAGAATTTTATCATTTTTTTCAGTTTTCGGAAATTTTTTAATTTTGAGAAATGGAGGAAAAATCGTTAATTTTGGATAGATTTTCGTAAAAACGTTGTATATTACAATGAAGAAGTTTCCGGGGCATCGAACTAATAGTTTCATAAATACAACCTTTACAAATTTTCGAAAACCGAAATTACAAAATAATGAGAAAGTTTTTTAAAAATTCATATGTAGTCAGAAAAATCAACAAATTCATTTCACATGACAAAAAAAACATTCCCTAAAAATGTGTGAAATAATGTTTTGTTTAAGCAATTTATCATTAAAAAATAATTTTCTTATCGTCTTTTTTGTGATCGAATTTTTTCGATTTTCATCTCAACATAAAGCATGCAATATTGTTGACAAAAGTCACTTTTGGTTGAGAAGGTACGGCCTATATATCCTTAAAACTAAACAACTGACAAATCATACTTACCTTCATCACTTCATCCTCATTTTCTGACGAAGCGGAGTGCTCGCTGATTGCTAAGATATCCTTGACTTTTTTGGAAACTGACTCACGATTTTTTTTGAAAACATTTGTAATCTCTTTAGCTTTTTCCTCGGAATGTGTTTCCGAATCTGTCGAGAACGCATATGGCTTTTTTCTCGGTACCTTTATCCTTTTGATGCCTTCCTCATAGGTTTCTGAGAAGCGAAATAATTTTATGAGTTCCGATGACACTTGAAAAGCATGCAATAAGTTCAACGAATACTAGAACTTGCCTGCGTGTCCCCTCAGGAGCTTTAGCTTGGAGAATTATAAGATCCTGTAGTAATTTTTTGTCTTCTTCCGTGTAAGGAGGGCTTGGGTACTGGGAAACACACGAACATAGATCATCGTCGTATTTGATCTAAGAACTTGGTACACAATTCACTTCTTGTAAGCCTTCTGGCGTAACTTCTCCGGTAAACGAGACGAGTGAATATTTTTTTAGCTGTTTTTTTGCAGTCTCATTGATATCCACTGAAAGATGAAAAATTATGATGTATTATACAGTGCAACAAATATATTGACAACTCAATCAATACATTTCTTAAAATTCTCTCAGTGCAAGGTGCGGAGCAAAAAAAATCTTTCCAGGCTCCGTAGACACCCGGAGACAGGTACAATGGAATGCGACTATATTTTTTCTGCGAATATTCGCTAATTCACATATAAATATATAGGGGGAAACAGGGAAAAATTGACACTTTAAGGAAGTTTAGCTTTGAATGTATAGATATTTTTAAAACTTCTTCTATACCAAGCTTCAAGCCTATAGAACGATATGGTCAGTTTTGCCCCGGGTCTCTCTTGTTTCGAGATACAATATACACTTTTCGACTGAATAAAAGTTAAATAGATGAAGAATATAAAATGCAATATTTTTACTTACTTTTGTATCAATTGTCATGCAAATATTGCGCAACGATTATATAGGTATTTATATGTTTATTCAAACAGAGAATTGAATGATGATTGATAACAAAAAATGGTAAAAGGAAGTGTTAACGTTATATTATATTAAATTAGACGTGCGTTACGCCTGGAAGCAGTATTGAGACTGCTCACACGGCCTCTCGCCGGGCTCGGCGACAGTGCATATGAAGTGCATAATCGCGTAATTTGAGCACTGCTGCCGATAAGAAAGCCAAGCGCATAAGGCGGGCTACGCTGCATGATAAATTTTGTATTCATCTAAATAATCCCCGGCATGTTCCTACGAGAGGATATAAACTGTTATATTTCATTAGAAATGTTCCAGCTCCATCACATCCCCCGACGAAGACAAAGGCGCGTCTCTGCGGCTTCTGATTTCTCGTAGGATTCTTTCGTTACTTTTAGCCTGTGTCTCAATCCTGCGTTTTAATTTCCTTCGTTCTACTACTTCCAAAGCAGAGGGATTCCTTTGGCAACAATATCCGGCGAACGCCGAGATATAGGTTGGTATATTAAATTTCCACAGCAAGAGTAGAATAGACAAGACGGATATCGTTCCAGAAACGGCAGCTATTGATGGGATCCCTATACCTTTGAAGTTAGCCCATGTATTGTTGACCCGAAGGGTCGCTTCGTTATTCGCGAGGACACTCTCAAGGTCTAAAATGGCTTGTCCTTGATCCTTGAGGGTATCCAAGTTAATCACGTGATGCAATACAATTTCCCGGCCTGTTACAAATTTGTTTAGCGGGGAAATGGTATCTGCATGTATTTCTGTTAATTGAGAAGTCATATGTTCTACGATTAATTTGACTCGCGTTTTCAAAGTTTGAAGTTCGCAGCTCTGATTCGTGGTTATCAGGGATGGCTTGGTGATTTGAATAATAAAAGTCTGCATTGAAGCGCATGTTATGGTTACCTCAATTGGCTTCGAAGGTAAGATTATTTGCGATCCCTGCGTTCTTATGTAAGCAATATCTGTGACGAGAAAACGACTCAGAGTGCATCCTCGTGGTATGGGATCAGTTATTTTCTCACAAAGTTCAATAGTATCGTTGCGATGTCCCACATCGCGGTAATCACCAATGAAATAATCGGTTATCTGTTTCAGTTGAGAAAATGTGACTTCTCTTATAAAATTCTTACGTACTAATTTCAAAGCATATGTTGGGTTAAGCGTTACATAAGTGTGATTTATTCTTACGGGTACCGGGGTATTCTGAATTATTACCCAAGGTTCCTTTTCTAAGTAAGGCACTGTGAGTATATAGATAAGTTTGCCTTTATCTGTGGTTATAGTTAAATCACTTATTTTAATAAACTTCTCGTAATTTTCCTCTTTAATAGGTATTAGTGTCTTTTTGTCATTGGCGTCGAAAGCTTGAAGAGCTGTCATAAGCTCCTTTGGAGTAAAAAGGGTGTTATCGATGATACCATGCCTTCCTAATTGTACGGCAGTCATTACCAGGTCGATCAGTCTTTGCAGTTCCTTAATTTCAAATAAACTTAGAGTTATAGCTTCCATGTATTCCTGATAAGCAAGCGTTTCGTTACCTTTTATTTTTAATGATTCTAATTGTCCCCATACAGTTTCCAAAGAGTGTTTAAGTTTGAGCTGATTTGTATTCAAGATATTAATTTGGACTTGATTGATGTGCAAGGACTTGGTTACCACAAGATTTAGAGTGTCCGTTACATTTTTTAGTGAGGCTAGATTCCCATTAATTATTTCCAAATCATCCGCGTCAGCAGTTCCATAGATTGATTTTTGGATTGTTCCTAAAAAGTTAAACATTCCTCTTTTCGGTCTGATGTTTGGCGTGAGATAAGATTTCCTTAGGGGATACATTTCATTTGCCAGACCCGTCAGAAGGACGTGTTTTCCAAATACCGCCTCAGCTTCGCGCGAGGCTTCGTAAGTAACATCGCTCGACGCGAGCGCTTTCGGAGTACTTGTTTTGGTTCGGTGGGATTGAGATTCCCTTAATTTAGAGGGGCGGCGCGTCATTTGAAGAATAGGCGCACCCAAGTCTAAAATGACTTCCAAAATATTCTTGTGTGACGAGGCACGGGCAAATTCTAAATCTAAAGCGTCCAGGGCGGACTGGGCGAGGGATCGCTGACCAGGGTTCCAATGGTCCAGATAGGTATCCCGTATCGTCTGGAGGCCTCCGAGTTTGTCGTGAATGTCGAGTAATGGTTTGGTGAACCCACTTGCGTCAATGGATTGGAATATCTTCCATCTTTCCTGGTACATGTATACTTTGCCCACTTCCTCCTGGAGTAAAGTCCCATTGATAACTGAGACATCGAAGTAGGCTAGGGACAGACTGCTACACCTATAACAAAAGAAACTTAGACTCTATTCCGTGGAGATCCAATCGTTACCCTGAACCCGTTTGAGTTTAATTCTAGGGATTGGATCGTTTTCCCTTGGTCCGGTGTCGTATTCGTAGTACGGTTTGGTATTATTCAGATGGGTCTTCCAATAAGACGCTGTGGAATCATCCGCGGTTTTCTTGTAAGTGATATTTCCTTTTTGTTCGTTGATCTCGACGACGACGAATGGTCCATTCCAAATCCTTTCCAAGGCGTTCTGTCGCGTATGGTTCTTGATCATTACTTTATCTCCCACTTGATATAAAGGAGTTTGTCGTCGTGTTCCTTGGTCCACTTGTTTTTGGTTTTTCTCTCTGGATTTGGTAAGCCAGACCAGAGCTTTCTCGAACCGTTCCTCCCATTTTCGTATCCACAACATTTTCTTACTAATCACGGTTTCCAATCGGTTTTCGCGGAAACCGTCAGGATTGTTGGCTTCGTGACAGAACATGAGGTTGTGAGGCGTTTCACCTGTTGATTGATGAACGGAAGTGTTATAGGCACGTGCCATTTCTATTAAAACCTTGTCCCAAGTGTGTATTCTCTCTTTGCAGGCAGTTCGAATATAGTCTTTCAAGACACCATGCATTCGTTCTATAGAGCCGTTCGACTGCGGGTGGTATGCAGTTGTGGTGATATGTTTGATATTATAGTGTTCGAGAAAGGAATCGGTCAGCTCGTTACAAAACTCCTTTCCCATGTCCGTCAAGATTACTTTGGGGCACCCGAAGTTACCTATCCAGTACTCTGATAGAGCCTTGATAACTTCTGTCGCGGTTTTGTTCGTAAGTGGGGCACATTTAATGAATTTAGTTATTGAATCCTGCATCGTGAGGATATATCGGTGTTTATTCCAAGATTCGACCAGAGGTCCGACGATATCTATTGAAATTTGATCGTTAGGTTTTTCAGCAAAGGTTTCGAAAAGAATAGCGGGTGATTTCATTTGTATCCTTTCCTTTTTATACATCTGACACGTGGGGCATGCCTGGATAAAGGAATTGATATCATTCTCCATACGTGACCATACGGCCGTTTCTTTTACTCGGTCAATTGTTTTTGCTAGGCCGAAGTGTCCATTGATGTCGTTGTGAGCGCTGGCCATGATTTCTTTCTGTTGCTGTTTGTTAGGCACATCCTTTCCTGTCAAGCAAAATGATATGTCTGCACCTGAGTCCTGACGTATCCTCTTGAGATCTTCAATGATCGAATTGGTTTCTTCTTTGGTGGTTTTCTTAGGGTCAATCCAGAAGTATATCTTTTCGTACCTTTTCGGATGAATGTAGTTTCTGAGTTTCTCACGTCTATCAGTCTGATTCTTTGGTATAATCAGGGTGTTGTCAGAGGCATCCTTTTCTTCTAGGGTAATCTTCACCCATTTGCCGTCCTCCCCTTTTCGATTTCGGTTGGGAACGAGTTTGATGTAAGATTCTGTCCTGCCTGTTGTGAGTGACAATCTCTCGATGTCAATGTGGCGTGCGGCAATATGGTGGACCCACTTGGGATTCCTGTCAATGGGTGTGATTTCGTATAGTCCCTTTTCCAATTCGGTGAGTTTTCCGAAGATCTCTTCCTTTGTGCGAAAGACTCTAGATAACTCATCCGCTACTACGTTACTTTTTCCCGAAACATGTTCTATCAGGAATGAGTATTCCTCCAATCTTAGTCTCCAACGCAGCAGGCGTTGACTGGGGTCTACGCAATTTTTCAGCCATACGAGTGCACGATGATCGGTGCGGATGATGAAGGGTTTATCCGGTGTATTGAGCAAATATACTCTTAGTCTCTTGACGGCCCATACAACAGCAAGCATCTCCTTCTCCGTCGTACTGTAATTCCTTTCCGCATCATTCAGGGTTCGAGATAAGAAATATATGGGGTGGCCGTCTTGAGATAGTACCGCTCCAATTCCATCGTTTGACGCGTCGGTGGTTACGACGTATTGTTTAGCTGGGTCTGATCTCACAAGTATCGGTGGTGTGACCAACTTTTCTTTCAGGGTTTCGAAGGCTTCTTGGCAGGCTGCTGACCAATCCCATGGGATGTCCTTTCTTGTTAACCTTGTTAATGGTTTCGCTAACATTGAATAGTTTTGTATGAACTTTCGGTAATACCCCGTCAAACCAAGGAAGGATCGAATCGTCTTAACGTTGACTGGAACGGGTAATTGTTGTATCGCTCTGGTCTTTTCCGGATCTGGTTTGCTTCCTTCGTCAGTGATGACATATCCGAGGTATCTCACTTCAGTTTTCATGAAGGCGCACTTCTCTGGCTGGAGTTTCAAGTTACATTGTCTTAAACGCTGAAATACGGTTCTTACATTTCGATGGTGTTCTTCCTCCGTTTCACCAAAAATTATTACGTCATCAATGTAGACGCAACAGATCTTCTGATTCAATCCTCTCAGCGCATCGTTCATCATGCGTTGGAAGGTCGCAGGAGCGTTCTGTAATCCGAAAGGCATTCGTTGGTATTCGAAATGCCCGTCGGGGGTTGAGAAGGCAGTGTATTTCTTGGAGTCAGTAGCCATGTTGATCTGGTGGAATCCTGCGGCCATGTCGACAGTAGTAAAGAACTTGGCCCTTCCCATGTGATCGAGTAAATCCTCGATTATTGGTATCGGATAAGAATCCTGAACGGTAAGTTCATTAATCTTCCTGAAATCGATCACAATTCTATACTTGGGCTTTCCGTCGGGGCCCGGTTTTTTGGGTACAACCCAAACTGGCGAGTTGTATGGCGACTCGGATTCCGTTATTATTCCTTGTTTCAACATTTTCTCTACTCCCTCTTTTACAACCTGCTGGTGCAGCTGTGGAGCACGGAAACTTTTCACATTTACAATGCGTTGAGGATCTGACAACTCGATGCGATGTTCAGCCATTGAAGTTCCATTGACCATGTCTTCCTCCTGTAAGGCAAAGATATCGCTGAAATCCTGAAGAATACTCCAAATTTCTTTCTGGTACTCATCCGGTAGGTGTTTCAAGTCGACAGTATGTTGGAGCGTCTGCTCTCTTTCATCACGTGGTTGTTGCCATACACCCGGGGTTGACATACTCTTTACTCGGTGGACTTGGACGTTCTCCAGTCCGAGCTCGATATCTTCGTCTTCAGCGGTGGTGATGATTCCATAAGCCGTACCATGATTGTTCGTGTGTACAATCTGCACCGGGATATTTTCCATAGGCATTCCGTCTTTATAGACCATGCGTAACATGAGATCGAGATTCTTTTCGTCGGTATCGATGGCAATTTTGTTCACCGAATTTGGTTTAAATCGAATTTTTCGGTCGCTACTAAGGTGGTGTATCTTATTCTTCAGGGTGAGCGTCGAGGCATTCAACCGGAAATCTCGCCTCCTCATAAACGGGTTTCCCATGATTCCATCTTCTTCGTCAGGCAGATAATCGTCTGGTATAATGACGAATTCGTCCTTTAGCCCCATGTGAGTTAGTACAGCAATTTCATTCGCGGAATTTAGCGCTTTGCCAGTCTTAAAGGAAATTTTGCGTTTGATAATTGGACAAATTTGTTTATCCGATGGATAAATAACCTTCCGTTTTATGAGGTTTATTGATGCACCTGTATCGACCATAAGGGCTACTCCTTGCTTTGTTTCTCCAAATTTTATTACAGCACACTGTAGTAACCCCTGTGAAACTGAACATACACGGGCTCCTGTTGGCACTCGTCCTCTAGTTCGTCCTCCTGTCCCTTTATTTCCTCTTCCTCTGACTGGAGTTCCTCTGACGTGCAATTGACTTGGTCGTTGGGCGGTTTGTCTTTGAGGCTGGCGTTTTGAAAATTTGCGTCTCGCTTATTGCCGTTAGTATTAGGGCGTTGGTCGTTCTGTGGTCGGCGCGGAGCGTAGCAGTTCCGGCTGTAGTGTCCTCTGGTTCCGCAATTATGACATACTGCTTGTTGTTCATGGGCGGTCCGATGTGTGTTACAGGTGTGGCATTCACATCTCTGGAGTTCTTTATCTTCATCTTGTTCCGCTTCATCGTGGTGGTGGACAGACGCTGGTGGTCGAGGAGTTGACCTTGGCGAGTTCGTCGAGGTTCTTTGTTGTACCTGGAATCTTCGCGTATCTGATGCGCTGCCTGGCCCGTAAATTTGGGACTTGTTCCAAAACGTGGGTTTCGAGGCTGTGTCGTTACTGTTCATCAGCTGTTGTTGATGCATTCGGAAATTCAATTCCTCGCCTTCGGCTTCTTTCGCGGCCTTCTGGGCTTCTAGTAACTTGAAGTACTGACGGTTTTTGACTTGATGGAATATCCTCGGATTAAGTCCATATAGATAGTACTGGCACACTCTATTTTCGAGGTCTTGAAGATTAGGATCGATGTTCGCTCGTAGTTGTTGATTCGAGAAGGCAGCTACGAGGTCTTGGTAGATCTGATTGAATTTGAGATTGTAGGCGTCCACAGTGTCGCCCTTTTGGCCTGTTCTGCCAAGCTCCATTTCCAATGTGGTGGCACTTTTCTCGACAATAACGGCTGATCTTATGACTTCGAGTAAAGTTGGGATTGTACGAGGTCTCCTCTGGTTGATGGTCTTCTGAAGAGCTCCTCCTGTCTTCAAGCTGATTACCATGCTCAAAAACGGGAAACGTTGGGTTGGCATAACTACCATATCGGCGGCTTTTACTTGCATGATCCAAGCGTGTACGTCTTCGCCTGCTTTTCCTTCCAGTCTGCAATCAATCATCTTGATGGCTTGAAACGCGGGTAGGAAATCTTGGATCGCATAGGGCTCGTCCGCTGGGCGATTTGGTTCTCCGGGGTATCTTCCGGCAGCATCGGGGCGTAGGCTGACATCATTCAAGTAAGCTTCCGTTCGTGCATACGGGCCTGGGTCTCTTGGATTCCGAGGGGGAAACACGTCTCGGGGTGGCGCAGTTGCCGGTAGTTGAATTCTTGTTTGGTTTCTTCGCGCAAGTTCCTCAATGTTTCTCATTATCTCTTGCTGTTGGCGTAAAGCTTCGGGATCACTCAGCAACTGGGACATACTGAACGTCACAGTGTCCGGACGACGATGTGGTAAAGTAGCAGACATTTCCAAGGCTCTTCGAAGTTCATCCTCTTCTTGCTGTTCTAGACGACGACGCGGGACGTTGTTACGGGTATTGCTACCAGTACCTCGTGGGATTTCGTAATCCGTCGGACCATTAGGCCACTGTGGACTAGGCCTTGGTGTAAGGCGTACGTTCGGCATCCGTGATAAACGTCGGCTTTCCTCGAGAACGCGTTGCAGTGTCGAATCCGTATCCGACAAGATATCATGGTTTACATTGGCTCGCGCGGTGGAGAATCGGTCGTTTTCTAATGAGCGATTTTGGTGAAGGATCGGTACTGCCATCGCATTTATACCTTGATGGTCCGAGTCTGAATTGGCTGGGGAGCCCACCTCATTGATGCGCGGTGTCGGTGGCAGCAATCGGTTTTGAGCGAGCCCGTATAATGCCGAGTAACGTGGTGGGTTTGTTACGATTGAGGGAGCTATCTGAGAAGGACCTTCCACCTCTGATTCAACGAGACGCGCGGTATCTAGTTGAATTCGCGGTATCGCTCCGGTATGGTTTCCGGGCGGTCTCAAAATATTAGAAACATTCGGATCATCGCTAGTTGTTAAGCGATAATAGTTATTGATTGCTTCTCGATTGGTATTACTATTTGTAAGAGCTTCCTCTTGACGGTTTTCTTCGGTTAATTGGTTATTCGGTTGTTGCATTTCCTGAAACATTTGGTTGGTGACGCTTTCAAGCGTGTCTTCGGGACGCGGAACTGTTTCAGAGTTTCGATTTATTTCTACATTATTGCGACGAATGAAGTCGTGTTCACGGCGTTCTTGATTTCTCAATTGAATAAAACGGGTAACCTCTTCTATAGGCAAATCTTCGCGGCGAGCAAGTTGACGCGCAGTTAACCTCTCTCCGTTTAATTGCTCTAGACCAAGACGGTATCTGCCCATTGCAGTTAAATCATTACGTTCGGTGGCTTCTTGTAGCCTATTCACAAGCTGAGTCATTTGGTTCGTCAAATCCCAAAATCTCTCTTCAAACCGGGATTCAGAAGTGACGGATTGTCCATCTTCTGCAGTCTCAACAATAGTGGGAGGTACTGCCGATCTCCGGTCATTGTTTTCGTTCACGTCCATTGTGAATTTATTTTTTTTTTTTAAATTTACCTTGAGTCAAGCTTTGACTTTATTTATTTGAATGATTCAAGTTTGACCATCAAATTCTTAGTTTCGATCACGATTTGTCCTTCGATAAGTTTATGGTGACTCGAGTAAGTAACAAAATGCTTGTACTTACGCTAGGAGTAGCCAAATTGAGGTGTGAAGCATCACACTCGAAGATCGTGGTAGCCGTCGGTACGAGGCTTCGATGTCCTGGAGTCTCTGACAGGCACCGGGGGCAAGAATATAAGAGCGGTTCGAGTCTCGATGTCCTTATTCTCACTTCACTTCACTTAGATGGTTTAAACGCGAAGTTTATTGTATCTAAGGAGTGCAGAATTTTATACTTGCTTCCTTTCCAATAAATACACAAGTTCACTATAGGAATTGTCCAGTGTAGAATCAGGCGGTCTACACTCAGTCCCTGGTTATCAAGCGGTCTACACGCAGTCCTTGATTGTCTACGCAAGGCGGCCTTTCACTCTATCCCTTGCTAGGTACAATTCGTAATAATTACTTATAAACGCGTAGCCGAAGGTTCGCGCGTGAATTTATTGGGCTTACGCACTCACTTCCAAAATTCGTCACTATGATCCGGCCGTTTGATACGCGCGCCGCGTTCGTTGGTTTAAACCGGATCCTGGCAAGGATCGCCAAATTTGTCATGCAAATATTGCGCAACGATTATATAGGTATTTATATGTTTATTCAAACAGAGAATTGAATGATGATTGATAACAAAAAATGGTAAAAGGAAGTGTTAACGTTATATTATATTAAATTAGACGTGCGTTACGCCTGGAAGCAGTATTGAGACTGCTCACACGGCCTCTCGCCGGGCTCGGCGACAGTGCATATGAAGTGCATAATCGCGTAATTTGAGCACTGCTGCCGATAAGAAAGCCAAGCGCATAAGGCGGGCTACGCTGCATGATAAATTTTGTATTCATCTAAATAATCCCCGGCATGTTCCTACGAGAGGATATAAACTGTTATATTTCATTAGAAATGTTCCAGCTCCATCACACAATGATGGGCTGCACGATTTATGCACGTATCTATTTATGCACGTGGGTGTGAGGTTATGTTCGGTCCTGCGTAAAGAAATACGTATTTTTTACGATTATCGCAGCGAATTTCAATGCTTTAATAGTGAAATATTTAGGAAAGTTATTTTACACACGTTATTTTAGTAATATATCGATATATAATTTTATAAATACAGAGAAATTTGGCATCGGCATTAACACCGCAGAATAGAATGGGCGCGAACAAGACTCGCTAATACACTCGCATCGACATTTCTGCTCCAGGGCGCCGAACACCTAGCTACGCCTAACGATTTCAAAATTCCAACTTTCGCGAATATTCGAGAACGAACAAGAGGCTGTGCGCACGAGCGTGCAAGAGGTAAGGAGCCGGAGATAGTGTGGCGATAAGAATAGTTGATTGCGAACTTTCGAAAGAGCACGGCGTAAATATCCCCGTTCTATCGACCGCTTATCATCTTGAAAAGAAATATACGTTTCACACAACGTACTGTAACTGACAAATAATTAAATAATCGCAGAGTCCGTCGAGTGTTTTCGTACCTATTTGTGACGATGGAATCGCGTGGACAGAACGTACCCGAAATCGTAAGCGTAGATACCGGGCGTTCGAAAAAGGATGTAAAGAAGATATAGAAGAAGTACTGAAAAGAATGCGTACGGATCCTACTGAGGATGATACAGAAATCGCAGGTAATTAGCCTTCACCATACATTTTTTTTATTATGAAATCTTTATTTGTGCATTTAGTAAATTAGGGTTTCAAATGATTTTTTTCTTTTATTTCTTATTCTTGTAGATTGAAAAAAAATGTTTAGGACGTATTTTTTATTTTTTCGATTGAATCGAAATTGCCAATGATATAACAGATTGAAAATTATGACATTGTGACGTCACCCACGTAAAGATATATCTATACATAAGTAGTGTATATATGCCCGTTCTAACTCAAAGATGGCGGCGCTCCCCCCTAGTTCCCCCCTAGCTCCCCCCTAGCCCCCCCCCCCCGGCTCACGGCGCACCCTCTCTCACCCCCCCCCCCCCCCCCCGCGACTCACGGCGCACCCCCCCCCCCCCCCCCCCCCGGTCATTTTCGGCGGCTATTTCCATAGGATTTGACACACGCGCGCGCACACACACACACACACACGCACGCAAAATAATTCCTGTCGAGACTTGTTTGGCGCCGGAAAGCCGCACATAAATCAGATAGGGTAAAAACTTGCTAGATCTATTGAAAAAATTCCAGGAAATTGCTCTTTGAGATAGTGCCGACAATGCACTTAAACCAATCTGGGATAGTGGGGGAGTGGTCCCCATAAAAATTCCTCGCACAATATGCGTGTCGAGACTTGTCCAATGGAAAAATTGTAGTGGGGGTGGGTGGTATATAAAGCGTACGTCTATCGTGATCGTCACTCTGTTCTCATCGTATTCTCATTGTGAACTGTTCTCGCTCGTGAAATAACCTCGAAACGCGATGGATCTAGCAAAAGTTAACCACGTCAGCCGCCTGGAGAATCTGCCAACCAAGAAGATGTCGGAACTCGAAATTGGGGGAGTGTATGACGTCATCGGGTTACGACTGGTCAAAACAAAATTCGGGGTACGTGTTCTGGCGACAATCGATGGAGAATACAACGTCTTCTTACCACCGAGAATCGCAAGAGTTCTACAAGAAGATTGCAGTCAGCTGACTGAAATGTGTAGCATGGCCGGAGAAAATCGTCTGCAAATGAAATACCTTGGTGGAGAATTCAACAAGTTCGAATTTTCATGCAGTTATGCGCCTTAAATGAACTATGCGATCCCCCTCTACTTCCACAAAATTCATCCACGAGGGGGTAAAAGCGGGTGTGCTGGAGATGGAATAGTCAGTCTTCCACATACAATCCGTCAGTATATAATCGAGCGCAACATTCCCACTCCTCAACATGGCGATGATCCTAGACGTGCAATGTTTTATCGGTCATAACATGAAGTTTGTACCCAAGGAAGTCGCAGTCGTGAATGTAAACGGGTCGGGTCTGGATTACATCATTTTCAAGCCGCCCTATGATTTGGCAAGCCTACCACTTGAATGTAGAGCTACCAATGCATGGTTGACGCACAATCACCATGGAATATCATGGAACGCAGGCAACAAATCTCACGAGGATGTGACGAAGATTGTGAGAAAAATGGTTGAAAATGCGTGTTACGTATACGTCAAAGGGGCGGAGAAGAAAGCATGGCTGACGGAGATCGTCGATGGTACAACGAGGGTTATTAATATGGAAGATTTGCATATCATACCCCCTGCACTGGAAAAATTGAGGTATATGGAAGCGGCATCGTGGCACGACGCGAACCATGGATACTCTCCAGCGAATAACCTCCAGCAAGCAGCAGCGCCAGGCTCAATTTGGTATGATGACAACTCTGAATACATCCCGGCATACAATTGCGCGTTTGAAAATGTGCAGCGACTAAGGAGTTGGTATTCGAAGGAGTGTACCAGCTCCCTCGAGAAATCCTTCCGTCTGTACAAAGAATTGGACGGTTTAAGGGGAATGATGTCCGAGGATATAGCTTTTTTACCAAAAGAATTTATCTGCACGTTCGCATCAAACTCCATAAATGATGCGTGGGATAAACTACCAGAGAATATGAAAATGGACCACACGGTCGCAAGGTTCCGCAGATGTAGCATACATTACACACCAGGACCCGATGGCGATATCGTGGATGGACCGAATCCTCTAATTAAAGACTGTTTAGCTTGCAATCGCGTGTATAGATAATATGGACAATATTTACCAAAATAACAATAGAATTTATTACGATATATACAATTATATTCGCGTTTATATGTAGAATATTCGATAGAATTAATCTCAATTATATCATAGCTTATACATGGAATTAAAAAAATTTACTATTCGATAAAATTATAATCTAGAAATAGGATACATTACAAATATATATCTTTATAACTTTTACCCATTCTCCTCATACAAAATGTAAATGTTATGAATTTTGACTTGTGAAAAATATATAATCAATAATTATGAATTTAGCGTGGCTTATTCCTCGAAATAATCCATAAAATCATTATCGCTATCCTGTTCGTTAACATTATCATCATCATCGCTATTTTCAACATCTATAATTATTACGATAGTTTCATTCGCCCATTTTTCTACAATTATTTGCATACATATATCACCGTAATTTATATAATATTGGCTGTTTGGTCTCACTCGAGCAGCTCGCGCATCCTCAACGAGATCCCGAAGCTCCTCCAACGAGAACTCGCGTGTTGCTTCGGAAAAGCCTATAATTATCTCTTCCTCAGCCTCCTCATCCTCGCCCCAATCAATGCTCGACCACTCGTCGTTATCATCACTCGAATGAGATGACATTTTTTTCTTTCCAAAATTGATTCGCGATGAAAAATCTGTAAAAAGAGCAAGCCGAAATAGAAAAGTTGATGCTGCTGCACTCACCATTTATATGCATGATAAATCTCCAATTCAAAAAAGTTTCCACCTATTCAAAATGAGTGATACGGAGAAGGTGTGGAAGATACTAGAATTTTATTTTAATGTAGTGCTACTCACCAATCCTCGTCCGAAAAATAACCATCATCGTCAGCCCTATCTATGTCTCCCAGGATTTCACGGATTTCATCAATCTGATCCAGAAGTAAACCGAATTGAAAGCGTGCGTCATTATCATCACCGCCATTCCAAACACCCTCCACCTCTGCTTCCTCCTCCTCCTCCTCCTCCTCCTCCTCCTCATCCTCCACATCACTCGATGATGATGATGATTCGAGATGATGCTCGCGAGCCAAATGATGTTCAAACTCGCGATGATCATCACCAACACTATCGTCAATACATCGCTCGGGGTCGATAATTAGCCTATCAGCATCACTATCAGTCAATTCATCCTCATCATCCTCCTCATAATAAGCCGCCCCTCTGCACACCCGCTTATATGTCGGCGATCGTGGTGGTGAATGGGGTGGGGAGTCTGATGGCCCCCTTTTCTGTCCGTTCATATTTTTTCGATATGATTCTAAAATTTTTCCAGAATTTTTATGGATACGATGATAGGGAATACAGAAAAGTTAAAACAAATCGAAAAAAACTTTTGTTAACATACTAATCAAATGCGATAATCATTACGGAATTCAAATCAACATTCACAGTATCGTAAGAGGATTGGCGTAGCACCATATACATATATATGTGTATTCTATAAAGTACTCACAAAAAATATAAACTCGTTGAAGTCTTGAGATTTTTCCAATGAACACCGATTTTTTTCTTTCTCACAGCTCACTTTATCAAAAACGTCTGTTTTGACACGAAGGATTTTTCAAAATTACTAGAGAAGTTTTCAAACCACTGTTCGAATAAATACTAAAGGACTCGCACCCGCCCCCCACCGAGCAAAACCCAGCCGGCCAATCATTCGTAGAGCACGCATCACGTGACATAGAGACGAAAGAGTGACGCGGGGGAGGCGGTATAAGCTAGGAGAAAATTTTCTCAAGAGCTCGCCAGCTTTCCATTGCATACCCCACGCTAATATGGTTGGGGATGTGCAGGCTCGGACTTGCTCGCTATCAAGAGTCGTAAAACCCCAAAACTGCATGTGCACATACCATCCGGTGAAGAGCGGGCAAGATAAGATTTTTCTGACACCAAACACCGTTCGCCACTCGCTTTTCGTTGACCGATTTTTCCCACCACATGGCTCACGCTGCTTAACGACTCATAAAACCCAAAAATTTAGGGATTGTGGGAGGGGGACTGCGGACCCCGTCGCCTCTGACGTCATTTTTTACATGAATTTCATCTTCTCTGCAGAGTCGGGAGGGTGATGAAGAGCGGGCAAATCGATATAACGAACCATCCGGACGATTCGCCGATCGGTTACTTTCTGGAGGTAGATTTGGACTACCCTGTAGAACTCCACGAGGATCACAAAGACCTACCTCTTTGTCCCGAACATTTTACTCCTCCAGGTAGTAAAAATGCCAAACTCGCGACCACCCTTCACCCCAAAACAAAGTATATATTGCACTATAGAAATTTGAAACAGTGTTTGAGTTTAGGATTGAAATTAACGAAAGTGCATAGAATTTTGAAGTTTGCGCAATCTCCATGGCTCGAGCCTTACATCACGCTCAATACAGACATGCGTAAGCAATCTAGGAATGAATTTGAGAAAAACTTTTACAAACTCATGAATAACGCTGTGTTCGGCAAGACTATGGAGAATGTGCGAAATCATAAAGATGTTAAATTGGTTACAAAATGGGAGGGAAAAGATGGTGCGAGAACGCTTATTGCCCGAGCAAACTTTCACAGCTGCACCGTATTTGACACTGATATGGTTATCATTGAAATGAATCGTGTCAAAGTTCACTTCACCAAACCTATTTACGTCGGCGCATCAATTCTAGATCTGTCAAAAATCTTTCTCTACGATTTCCACTATAATTATATTAAAACCAACTTTTCGAATGAACAGGCTAAATTGATGTATACCGACACAGACAGCCTTATTTATCAATTCAATGTGCCTAATATCTACGATATCATCAAACGTGATGTAGATACAATGTTTGACACCTCTGACTATCCGCCCGACAATGTGTATGGTATTCCCCTTAAAAACAAAAAACAACTAGGGCTAATGAAGGATGAAAATAATGGTAAAATTATGACAGAGTTTGTGGGACTGCGAGCAAAGCTGTACACATTTACTACGATGGGTGAGGATGGGGAAAAATATGACAGTGGCGTAAAAGTGAGTAAGCGTGCCAAGGGTGTAAGAAATTCATCGATAAATAGCATCACGTTTGATGATTATAAGCGCTGTCTGACGGCTTACCGAGAGTTGACTCTTCCACAGTGTTTAATACGCAGCAAAAAACACGAAGTAAGCACGATCGTACAAAAAAAAATTGGCTCTGAGTTGGCAGGATGACAAGCGGCAATTGATACCTGGACAGACCGACACCGTACCTTGGGGGTTTGTCCCAGCCCCCCAATAGCTATAGGATAAACTGTAGACATAGAATTGATGTGAATATTTGATGTTTGACGCCTCGAACGATCCACCATCGGGCGGAAACGTTTCACGATCAATACGATATTTAATAGATTTGAAGTTTCAAAATGCGAATTCATATACTCAACAATTGTTTATTTATTTATTATTAATATATCAAGCAATTATTCTTATTTATTCGCTTACCACGAGAAAAGTTTTCAGAAAATGAAAAAAAATTTTCAGGAAACGAAAAAAACTTTTCAGAAAATGAAAAAAACTTTTCAGAAAACGAAAAAAAGTTTTCAGAAAATGAAAAAAAGTTTTCAGAAAATGAAAAAAAGTTTTCCGAAAACATTTTTCCCATTTAATTAACACGTAAAAAAAGTTTCCAGAAAAAAAAAAAAGCTTTCACAAAATGAAAAAAAGTTTCCAGAAAACGAAGAAAAATTTCCGAAAATGAAAAAAAGTTCACCAAAAAATAAAATGAGCATTAATCGTATCGAAAAATTATAGATTATCATTATTATTATTATCATTATCGTTATTATCATCATTTGAAGGCCTTTGATCACGGCAGGTGATGCTGGAGGTGTCCCCTGCTACCAGGGTCCGGCACTATCGACGTCGAGACTGCTTGCAGCCCCTCTCTTCCGCAGTCTAGGAGGACCGCGATCCTCGTCCCTACCAGGGTCGTCGCAAGAGCTGTCATTGCTCGCGTAGTAATGACCCCTGGATTTAGAGTTCGCATGATTGAGGTACGCATACGACGTCCTGGCGCGGAGCTTCGGGGCGGCACAGCCAAAATATTAGTCCACTTGTGAAATCCTAGGACATAGCCGCCCCTGAAGCTCCGCGCCAGGACGTTATACGAATTGACAGAAATATTCACCGTGAGTGAGGTGAAAAATACCAATCCACCCACCTACAAACTTACCGATTATCAAGATCATCCCATCGAGGGGGGCTTCTACGAGGAAGAGCTCACCAAAGAGAAATATCCCGACGGCTACCTTGTGGAGAAAGTGTTGCGCAAACGGGGGAATCTGTTCTATGTGAAGTGATTGGGTTTTGATAGTTCGCACAATAGTTGGATAAATAAAACTGACATGTAACATAATTTGTATGTATTTTCCGAATTACAATAAAAGATTTTGAATATACAAATATTTCCACATTTTATCTCCTTTGTACGCACATGTGCCATACTCTGTACTACGAAAATAATAATAATAATAATAATGATAATAATAATAGTGATAATAATAATGATAATATGCAATTTTGCCACACGATTATTACACATTTTATTTTTTGGAAAACTTTTTTTCATTTTCTGAAAACTTTTTTTCGTTTTCTGAAAACTTTTTTTCATTTTCTGAAAACTTTTTTTCATTTTCTGAAAACTTTTTTTCATTTTCTGAAAACTTTTTTTCGTTTTCTGAAAAGTTTTTTTCATTTTCTGAAAAGTTTTTTTCGTTTCCTGAAAATTTTTTTTCATTTTCTGAAAACTTTTCTCGTGGTAAGCGAATAAATAAGAATAATTGCTTGATATATTAATAATAAATAAATAAACAATTGTTGAGTATATGAATTCGCATTTTGAAACTTCAAATCTATTAAATATCGTATTGATCGTGAAACGTTTCCGCCCGATGGTGGATCGTTCGAGGCGTCAAACATCAAATATTCACATCAATTCTATGTCTACAGTTTATCCTATAGCTATTGGGGGGCTGGGACAAACCCCCAAGGTACGGTGTCGGTCTGTCCAGGTATCAATTGCCGCTTGTCATCCTGCCAACTCAGAGCCAATTTTTTTTTGTACGATCGTGCTTACTTCGTGTTTTTTGCTGCGTATTAAACACTGTGGAAGAGTCAACTCTCGGTAAGCCGTCAGACAGCGCTTATAATCATCAAACGTGATGCTATTTATCGATGAATTTCTTACACCCTTGGCACGCTTACTCACTTTTACGCCACTGTCATATTTTTCCCCATCCTCACCCATCGTAGTAAATGTGTACAGCTTTGCTCGCAGTCCCACAAACTCTGTCATAATTTTACCATTATTTTCATCCTTCATTAGCCCTAGTTGTTTTTTGTTTTTAAGGGGAATACCATACACATTGTCGGGCGGATAGTCAGAGGTGTCAAACATTGTATCTACATCACGTTTGATGATATCGTAGATATTAGGCACATTGAATTGATAAATAAGGCTGTCTGTGTCGGTATACATCAATTTAGCCTGTTCATTCGAAAAGTTGGTTTTAATATAATTATAGTGGAAATCGTAGAGAAAGATTTTTGACAGATCTAGAATTGATGCGCCGACGTAAATAGGTTTGGTGAAGTGAACTTTGACACGATTCATTTCAATGATAACCATATCAGTGTCAAATACGGTGCAGCTGTGAAAGTTTGCTCGGGCAATAAGCGTTCTCGCACCATCTTTTCCCTCCCATTTTGTAACCAATTTAACATCTTTATGATTTCGCACATTCTCCATAGTCTTGCCGAACACAGCGTTATTCATGAGTTTGTAAAAGTTTTTCTCAAATTCATTCCTAGATTGCTTACGCATGTCTGTATTGAGCGTGATGTAAGGCTCGAGCCATGGAGATTGCGCAAACTTCAAAATTCTATGCACTTTCGTTAATTTCAATCCTAAACTCAAACACTGTTTCAAATTTCTATAGTGCAATATATACTTTGTTTTGGGGTGAAGGGTGGTCGCGAGTTTGGCATTTTTACTACCTGGAGGAGTAAAATGTTCGGGACAAAGAGGTAGGTCTTTGTGATCCTCGTGGAGTTCTACAGGGTAGTCCAAATCTACCTCCAGAAAGTAACCGATCGGCGAATCGTCCGGATGGTTCGTTATATCGATTTGCCCGCTCTTCATCACCCTCCCGACTCTGCAGAGAAGATGAAATTCATGTAAAAAATGACGTCAGAGGCGACGGGGTCCGCAGTCCCCCTCCCACAATCCCTAAATTTTTGGGTTTTATGAGTCGTTAAGCAGCGTGAGCCATGTGGTGGGAAAAATCGGTCAACGAAAAGCGAGTGGCGAACGGTGTTTGGTGTCAGAAAAATCTTATCTTGCCCGCTCTTCACCGGATGGTATGTGCACATGCAGTTTTGGGGTTTTACGACTCTTGATAGCGAGCAAGTCCGAGCCTGCACATCCCCAACCATATTAGCGTGGGGTATGCAATGGAAAGCTGGCGAGCTCTTGAGAAAATTTTCTCCTAGCTTATACCGCCTCCCCCGCGTCACTCTTTCGTCTCTATGTCACGTGATGCGTGCTCTACGAATGATTGGCCGGCTGGGTTTTGCTCGGTGGGGGGCGGGTGCGAGTCCTTTAGTATTTATTCGAACAGTGGTTTGAAAACTTCTCTAGTAATTTTGAAAAATCCTTCGTGTCAAAACAGACGTTTTTGATAAAGTGAGCTGTGAGAAAGAAAAAAATCGGTGTTCATTGGAAAAATCTCAAGACTTCAACGAGTTTATATTTTTTGTGAGTACTTTATAGAATACACATATATATGTATATGGTGCTACGCCAATCCTCTTACGATACTGTGAATGTTGATTTGAATTCCGTAATGATTATCGCATTTGATTAGTATGTTAACAAAAGTTTTTTTCGATTTGTTTTAACTTTTCTGTATTCCCTATCATCGTATCCATAAAAATTCTGGAAAAATTTTAGAATCATATCGAAAAAATATGAACGGACAGAAAAGGGGGCCATCAGACTCCCCACCCCATTCACCACCACGATCGCCGACATATAAGCGGGTGTGCAGAGGGGCGGCTTATTATGAGGAGGATGATGAGGATGAATTGACTGATAGTGATGCTGATAGGCTAATTATCGACCCCGAGCGATGTATTGACGATAGTGTTGGTGATGATCATCGCGAGTTTGAACATCATTTGGCTCGCGAGCATCATCTCGAATCATCATCATCATCGAGTGATGTGGAGGATGAGGAGGAGGAGGAGGAGGAGGAGGAGGAGGAAGCAGAGGTGGAGGGTGTTTGGAATGGCGGTGATGATAATGACGCACGCTTTCAATTCGGTTTACTTCTGGATCAGATTGATGAAATCCGTGAAATCCTGGGAGACATAGATAGGGCTGACGATGATGGTTATTTTTCGGACGAGGATTGGTGAGTAGCACTACATTAAAATAAAATTCTAGTATCTTCCACACCTTCTCCGTATCACTCATTTTGAATAGGTGGAAACTTTTTTGAATTGGAGATTTATCATGCATATAAATGGTGAGTGCAGCAGCATCAACTTTTCTATTTCGGCTTGCTCTTTTTACAGATTTTTCATCGCGAATCAATTTTGGAAAGAAAAAAATGTCATCTCATTCGAGTGATGATAACGACGAGTGGTCGAGCATTGATTGGGGCGAGGATGAGGAGGCTGAGGAAGAGATAATTATAGGCTTTTCCGAAGCAACACGCGAGTTCTCGTTGGAGGAGCTTCGGGATCTCGTTGAGGATGCGCGAGCTGCTCGAGTGAGACCAAACAGCCAATATTATATAAATTACGGTGATATATGTATGCAAATAATTGTAGAAAAATGGGCGAATGAAACTATCGTAATAATTATAGATGTTGAAAATAGCGATGATGATGATAATGTTAACGAACAGGATAGCGATAATGATTTTATGGATTATTTCGAGGAATAAGCCACGCTAAATTCATAATTATTGATTATATATTTTTCACAAGTCAAAATTCATAACATTTACATTTTGTATGAGGAGAATGGGTAAAAGTTATAAAGATATATATTTGTAATGTATCCTATTTCTAGATTATAATTTTATCGAATAGTAAATTTTTTTAATTCCATGTATAAGCTATGATATAATTGAGATTAATTCTATCGAATATTCTACATATAAACGCGAATATAATTGTATATATCGTAATAAATTCTATTGTTATTTTGGTAAATATTGTCCATATTATCTATACACGCGATTGCAAGCTAAACAGTCTTTAATTAGAGGATTCGGTCCATCCACGATATCGCCATCGGGTCCTGGTGTGTAATGTATGCTACATCTGCGGAACCTTGCGACCGTGTGGTCCATTTTCATATTCTCTGGTAGTTTATCCCACGCATCATTTATGGAGTTTGATGCGAACGTGCAGATAAATTCTTTTGGTAAAAAAGCTATATCCTCGGACATCATTCCCCTTAAACCGTCCAATTCTTTGTACAGACGGAAGGATTTCTCGAGGGAGCTGGTACACTCCTTCGAATACCAACTCCTTAGTCGCTGCACATTTTCAAACGCGCAATTGTATGCCGGGATGTATTCAGAGTTGTCATCATACCAAATTGAGCCTGGCGCTGCTGCTTGCTGGAGGTTATTCGCTGGAGAGTATCCATGGTTCGCGTCGTGCCACGATGCCGCTTCCATATACCTCAATTTTTCCAGTGCAGGGGGTATGATATGCAAATCTTCCATATTAATAACCCTCGTTGTACCATCGACGATCTCCGTCAGCCATGCTTTCTTCTCCGCCCCTTTGACGTATACGTAACACGCATTTTCAACCATTTTTCTCACAATCTTCGTCACATCCTCGTGAGATTTGTTGCCTGCGTTCCATGATATTCCATGGTGATTGTGCGTCAACCATGCATTGGTAGCTCTACATTCAAGTGGTAGGCTTGCCAAATCATAGGGCGGCTTGAAAATGATGTAATCCAGACCCGACCCGTTTACATTCACGACTGCGACTTCCTTGGGTACAAACTTCATGTTATGACCGATAAAACATTGCACGTCTAGGATCATCGCCATGTTGAGGAGTGGGAATGTTGCGCTCGATTATATACTGACGGATTGTATGTGGAAGACTGACTATTCCATCTCCAGCACACCCGCTTTTACCCCCTCGTGGATGAATTTTGTGGAAGTAGAGGGGGATCGCATAGTTCATTTAAGGCGCATAACTGCATGAAAATTCGAACTTGTTGAATTCTCCACCAAGGTATTTCATTTGCAGACGATTTTCTCCGGCCATGCTACACATTTCAGTCAGCTGACTGCAATCTTCTTGTAGAACTCTTGCGATTCTCGGTGGTAAGAAGACGTTGTATTCTCCATCGATTGTCGCCAGAACACGTACCCCGAATTTTGTTTTGACCAGTCGTAACCCGATGACGTCATACACTCCCCCAATTTCGAGTTCCGACATCTTCTTGGTTGGCAGATTCTCCAGGCGGCTGACGTGGTTAACTTTTGCTAGATCCATCGCGTTTCGAGGTTATTTCACGAGCGAGAACAGTTCACAATGAGAATACGATGAGAACAGAGTGACGATCACGATAGACGTACGCTTTATATACCACCCACCCCCACTACAATTTTTCCATTGGACAAGTCTCGACACGCATATTGTGCGAGGAATTTTTATGGGGACCACTCCCCCACTATCCCAGATTGGTTTAAGTGCATTGTCGGCACTATCTCAAAGAGCAATTTCCTGGAATTTTTTCAATAGATCTAGCAAGTTTTTACCCTATCTGATTTATGTGCGGCTTTCCGGCGCCAAACAAGTCTCGACAGGAATTATTTTGCGTGCGTGTGTGTGTGTGTGTGTGCGCGCGCGTGTGTCAAATCCTATGGAAATAGCCGCCGAAAATGACCGGGGGGGGGGGGGGGGGTGCGCCGTGAGTCGCGGGGGGGGGGGGGGGGGTGAGAGAGGGTGCGCCGTGAGCCGGGGGGGGGGGCTAGGGGGGAGCTAGGGGGGAACTAGGGGGGAGCGCCGCCATCTTTGAGTTAGAACCGGCATATATACACTACTTACATATATATTAAAATCAGTGTAACTCAATCACCTATTACATGAACAATTATTATTTTTAATTAAAAAAAAAAATTGTCGATTTATTTAGCCCACTCTAATATAGATATATATATATATATATTAGAGTGGGCCAGCATGGGTGGCGTCACAATACTGCTAGAGGCACTACTGCGGTAGGGTCTCGACATCGCGTCACGTGATTTGAATTTGAAATTTTTTGAAAAGTGACTTGATTCTCAATTAAATATAACAAATCAAATTATGCACCGAAAATTATAAAAAAATTGAAAATAAATTTTTGAATACTAAGTTTTACATAAAAAAAAAACGATGTAATTTCTCTATTACAAATATTTTCTTAGTATTACTCGCAGTAAAGGTACGAAAGATATATAATTAAAATCAAAATATATATCTCAGGTGAAGAGAATTTGGGAGAAGCGTGTACGGATTGTGATGAGGCAAACTCCACAGACGTCGCTGGCATTTCAGGTAATTAATAACAAGAATTATTAAAGTGAACACCGCAAAGATTGTATCATTCGAAATCGTTTGCAGTTAGTTTACAAGATTTCTAATGGAAATTAAAATATTTAATACAGGTGAAGAAGATTTGGAAAAATCTCCTAATAATACCGAGCATCAAACTGAACGAGGTGGGATCTGTGAATTATTAATCGAATCAGATATCCCGCACTCCGAAGATCTCGATAATTTTCAAAATGAACATCTGCGTACTGATCTGCCAAATAACCTGCAAGAAATTGATTTTCAAGATCCACCACAGGAAGAGAATAGAGGAATCGAAGAAATACGAATTTGGGCTGTGGAATCGAATCTCAGTTGTTTCGCTTTGGATAAACTGTTACAAATTTTACGTAGAAAATTACTTCCTGAACTGCCGAAATCTTCTGAGACTTTTCTAGAAACAACTTTAGCCGAATATGAAATTATTACAATGCAAGATTCTTCTTCTCCTGGTGGAATTCTCGGAGAGTTCGTATATCTGAGTATCGCAAAAGGTTTGGAGTCTTCCATAAATACCGATTTTCACGATCAAAATATTGAATTGATTGTCAATATCGATGGGCTGCCTCCAACGAAATCAGGTAGGAAATGCTTCTGGCCAATCTTGTGCAAGGTGCATTACCTACCTGATGTGTACAGACCCTTTACAGTGGCCTTTACTTGGTGATAGCAAACCTAAAAGTCTGTCGCTTTATCTTAAAGATTTCATAAACGAAATTAATTATTTACAAAAACATGGAATAGTAATATCTGGAAAAAATTACATGGTTCAACTAAAGTGCATAGTTGCAGATACACCGGCACGATCATATTTAAAATGTGTTAAGGGTCATGGAGGATATAGTGCATGCGAGATATGCACTGTGCGTGGCGTTATGACCCCAGTTGGGAAGGGTTCATCCATGGTTTATCCTGGTTCCGACTATCCAGAAAGAACGAATACATCCTTTTGTAATCGTCAGAACCCTGAGCACCACACTGGAGTATCCCCTATAGAGAAAATATGCGCCACAGTAGACATGACGAACATTTTTATTCTCGATTTTATGCATTTGGACTCAGGTGTAACTAAAAAAATATTAGAAATGCTGATGTTTGGCCCACTGAAAGTTAGATTGGGCAGAAGACACAAAAAGGAACTATCAAGAAGACTTCTGTCATTGAAATTGCAATTGCTTTCAGGATTTTAAAGAAAAACGAGACCTATATTTCATGTTCTTCAGTGGAAGGCGACAGAGTTCAGATTTTTTTTATTGTACTGTGGCCCGATTGTGCTCAAAAATCTAATTCCTAAGGACTCATACAAACACTTTTCAATATTGCACGTTGCCTTTAAATTTTATGTAGTGACGATCTAGCAATCTCTTTAAACTCAGTTGCTAAAAAGTATGTGAAGAAATTCGTTTTAGCTCTATCGTTGTTATATGGCACCGCAGCGGAGGTAATAAACATGCACAATCTTGTCCACATCGCCGATGACGTTCTCAATCTTAGTTGTTCTTTAAGCAGAGTGAATTGTTTTCCATTTGAGAACGCATTAGGAGCAATTAAACGTAGCCTTCGAACTGCAGTCAAACCAATTCCTCAATTTCGTCGTAGAGAGCATGAGCGTAAAATGCTCAAAAGCGAAAAAGTCACATTGCCAATAGAATTCAAAATTCACAAAAGTGAGATTGTAAACGGTAGCATCACTATTAAAAGATGAACCATAAATTTTTCTACTTTTTTAACAGAAAAAAATCCTAACTACACGGTTCTCCACAAAAACGGGTACATTATGAGAATTGAACAAATTTGTGGACAGGATACTACATTATCATCTATTTTTATTACTGGCAAAGTTTGGAAGACTAAGAATCCAGCACATAACTATCCTCAGAAATCGGATCGTTTCGGAACTTGGAGTATCGCTTTAGATACACCGCACACGATGACGTATCCTCTGAGCCACGAACAGCAAAAATTAATCGCTATGCGACTATCAATGAAACCTGAGGGGAGAGATCGACTCTACGTCATGTCGTTACTCCATACCTAAATTTTTTTGTGTTCAGGGAACCGAAGCGAAGTAGGATTCTCAGCTGGAAATCAATGAGTAATGTTTTCTCCGCGAAAATTTTATTTTAATCGAAGTAATTGTTCAACATTTATTTACCTGAAAAATCCTTTTTCTTTGGAAATTATTGGATTTTTTCTTTCGTCTCCTACAAAAAAATTATTTTTAACCTTGAATAAAATGTCTTTATTTACAGCTTCCCTCTTTGCCCCGATATATTAAGGATGTATTGCCCACACCTTTCCCACCAAAATGAGTTTTGGTGACAATTTTGAGTACTTAGGAATGAGATAAAAATCTGAAAAAAATCAACCATATTCAAGATGCTAAGAACATTGTTTTTGAATAATAATAATGCCAAAATGTTATAAATAAATTGTTAAAAAAAATTGTTTAACAAATCTCCGGTAAATTTGTTTTTTGGTTATATCAAATAAATTTTGATATTTTTCTGAATACATGTGCATTTTTTTTAAATTTTCTCTTCATTTTGAAATTCGTGTTTTCGGAAATTTTCGGAGACTGTATACACGACACCGTTTGTTCAATACCCCGGATACTTCTTAAATATAATTTGGTACATTTCTCCGAAAACATACGAAAAATTTGAGACTCTTCGTACATTTTTCAAATTTTAAAAAAATTGAAATTAAACTACAGAGAAATTTTTAAAAAATTCACATGTATTCAGAAGAATATAATTCATTTAAAATAACAAAAAACAAGTTTACCGGAGATTTCTTAAACAATATTTTTTAACAATTCATTTATAACATTTTGGCATTATTATTATTTAAGAACAATGTTCTCAGCATCTTGAATATGGTTGATTTTATTCAGATTTTGATCTCATTCTTAACTACTCAAAACTCTCACCGAAACTCCTTTTGGCGGAAAAGGGTTGGGCGATACATATACATGTTCTCATCATTTCTATACGAATAGCAGCTTATAATAATTCGTGCCCATTTTAGCGCTATGTAATATACATATGGTTAGGTTCAGTCACTGGTCATTGTAAAAACAACTGTAATCGAACGGAACTTTCAATTTTCAGATAGTAAATAATGTACAAGGACAAATTTAATAATTTTGTGGATATACTGAAGAAAAAAATATATATTATGGGCCGTTTCTGAAACGTTATAGCGTAATACATAATAGTGCGATAATGCGCCATGATTCGTATTTTATATACCGGCATTCATTTATTCGAAGCTATATACTATGATTATTATAATGTTTAACACTAGGGCTCATCGTCAGTTATGAGCGCGCCTTAAATATACCGTTCTATGTAAACCTACATTTACGTTACAAGTTAACTTATTATGATTGTAATAAAAAAATTATTTATTCATCATGTTTGTAGTTGTTTTTTTATCATAATAGTGAACTATTACGATAATTCCTATACGAGTCCAGGTTTGGCGATAACTGGAAGCTTCAATCAGAATTAATGCCGATGAAAGAAATATGCACGAATAACATATAGTTGAGTTTGGTACATATTTAAAAATATATCAAGATTAAATAATATAAATAATATATGGCACAGACTGGGCAAGCACGGGCTGTTAAAATCACCTGATGCGGCCACTCAGTCCCGACTTGATTCAACTGTGGCACAGGTTAGGTCAGCCTGGGGAAAATTAACTTGCATGCCAAAGTAAGTCCCGCCTTGGCCCAATTTTGGCATAGGTTGAACAACCTGGACAAAATTAGCCTCATTTGGTAACTAAGCCTCGACTTGGCCCAACTTTGGCGCAGGTTGGGCAGGCCTGCAGGAAATTAACTTGGATGCCAAAGTAAGTCCTGACTCGGGTCAACTTTGGCACAAGTTGGGCAAGCCCGGAAAAAAATAGTTTGGATGCCAAAGTAAGTCCCGCCTTGGCCCAACTTTGGCATACGTTGGACAAGCTTGGACAAACTTAGCCTCATCTGGTAACTAAGCCCCGACTTGGCCCAAATTTGACGCAAGTTGGGCAAGCCTGCAGAAAATTAAGTTGGATGCCAGAGTAAGTCCTGACTCGGGCCAACTTTGGCACAAGTTGGGCAAGCCCGGAAAAAAATAATTTGGATGCCTAAGTAAGTCCCGACTTGGCCCAAGTTGGGTAGCAGTTAGGAAGCCCTTATTGTGGATGTCCTGATAATGCCGAACAGAGCCCTTACTTCAATTGGGGATACCTAAACAATTTTCTACACGGGAAGGTGTCAAAATGATCGGAATAAACAATAAGATTTTTAAGAATGTTTTTAAATTTTAAAATGCCTTCTTTAAAATAGGTTTGACAAATCATAAAAAATTAACGATTGGCCGAAAAAATCTAAAATACTGTAGGAGTGTTTTATTTTTTTATTTTCATTTTTATTTATTTATTTTTTTTTTTTGAGTATGGAGAATCGTATAAAAAATGTTCCATATTTTAATTCAACACATGTTGAACCAACCTGTAACAATATATGAATATTACAGAAGAAAATGTTTTTTTTTTCAATTTTTCAGGAGGTCTGTTGAGCCCCAAGTTACGCTATTTTACATTGAAAACTTTTGTCGGTTAGAGGCCCGTATTCCATCTGTCGTAGAGGCTTGAAAATTTACACAAATTTTTTTTTTATGATTTGGAACAGATCTGGGGGAGTCCCAATCAAAATTTTTCCGACCCCCAAATAAGGACCACTCTAATAGGTCATGTATAAAACAAACATTATTCCCCCAAAAAACACTTCCGGTGCAAAACCCTTATGCGAAGTACAGTAAAAATGTACCCTCAAAAATATCCCAGTAAACACAGTTCTGTACCGGCAATGTAACGGCAAAGTAAGCGAAAATAACTAGTAATGTTGACCAGAGAGTACATGCATCTTACATTTTAGTTAAAATTTCCCACTCATGAGCATTACTCGTTATGTAATATTTTATGTAACCGTTACATTTATGTTATGTTACTCGTTTGCTGTATAATGCAACTGCTATGTAACGGCAATGTAACGGTAACGTTACTAAAACTTACACATTATATTACTCGAATATTGCATGCAACTTACGTGTAAGTTGTTATTTCTTGCTCATACATATTACTTGTAATGTACCATTTTATGTAACCGTTATACCTCAGTTACATTGCTGGTTCATCGTGTAATGAAACTGTAATATATCAAGTAGCACAACAGTTACGTAACCGCAATTTCGAAATGAAATATAACAGTGAACCTAGCTGTTACCTATCAGCTGATATAACTGCAATATTACATTAATTTGAACAGTTATTTAATGGTTGATATGAATGTGATATTACAAGTACATGAATGGTTAAATAACAGTTTATGTAAATGTTTTGTTACATTTACATGTATGTTTACGTAACGATTGAGGTAAATTTACTGTTGTATCAAAATTACAGTGTTTTTAATTGTTATGTTACCATAACATTGTGTTTACGTCAAAGAGACCCGTTCCTACAACTTGAAATACAAATAATTGTACACTATGGTTCAATTATAATTTTCCAACAAGCCATATTCGTAATTACCGTCAAAATATGATTAGTTATTTATTGTACTCGACCTTATACATTTTATCGTTTTATGAACACCTTGAAAGTCGTTTTATGAAATATATTACTAAATTTTAAAGTATAATTAAGCCATAATGTAATTTTAAATATTTCCATTCTATTAATGGATCTATTAATGGATAAAAAATGATTAATAGTCAACATAATGTATATATATATAAATATACATATGGAAAAGTAAAGTTCTTTATTTTCATAATTACGATGAATTATACATTCTTTTTTACTTTGCCGATCGACTAGATATTAACATTTGCACAAAATATAATATTAATTGCTATATGGGCTCTACTTGCAAAAAAGAATATAATTTCCACTCGAACATCACTTTTATAACCTCAATCAAACCACACGCGCATGTAAATTCGGGTTAATATGAAATCTGCATGCTATTTTTCTTTTATCACTTGAATAACACACATAAAATACACGCATATATTCACGGGGTATTATAATATTCTTAAATATTCTGAACAAAAAAAAAAAATAGAACGCAGTAATTATACCTTTTACCTTCGAACACTTCCGAAACACCGGAAATACGATGAGAATGAGATGCGCTGGGCCCAAAGCACGAGGCATGAAGCGCTACGGGGGTCACACGGCACAGAACACGGTGTACGACACTAGCGACGCTTATGATGAATTCGTAAAGCTTACACACACTTGTTATACGCTTTCTCCGTAACCATTACAGAACTTAGGTATATAAATGTATGTAATCGCAATGTTATCGCGATATAACACTTTTTTGACAGGCTTCTTCTTCTATCGTTAAAAGGCTGGCTGCACACCTATATAATTAACTTCCCCCATATAATCTCCTCTAACTTTCAAAGTGCTCGTAAAATGCCGCCTCTTTTTCGAGCATATACCGGCCGGCAGGCTCACCACTGGCTCTGAATGGTGGCGCGAATTGTTTGAATCGAAATTCGAGGTTGCACTAATAATAAGTCTTATTAAGGATGCTCTTGCGCTATAATCATGATAGTATATACAAAGTAAAGGCAAAATCATCAAATACAAAATATTAAAAGATATATTGTTAAGAAGGTTCGTACGAATTCAAAAAAATTCATCTTTAAATTCGTCTAACGCGAACACAACCTTATAAGGATATGCGGGAGATTTTTCTGATGAAAACTTTATTGGATTACAATTAATGTACTTCTCCAAGCAGCACATTCATATCCCAGTAACGTAACAAATACTTGAATCTTGTTTCTTCCGACATTACAGCTACATCGCATGTGCTCTACATGTACCGTACATTTACTCTATTATGTCCGCCGGAAAACATTATTGTAGCTATATAACAGGCACAGAACAGAGATACGTATCAATGATATCACAGATATGGATGAGATTCATATCCTTGCAAATCCGTTATGTATCATTTATGTTGTTATTTTTTGCATCCAGCGCATGGCATTTATATTTGCAGTGATAGATCAGATTCCTATCTGTGACGTAATACATTCAAATCAGAGCCATTGAATAAACGTACATATCTGTCACTCCGTGTAACATCCGACGATTCATTTTATGCGCACGTGCACATGTGCTCATATTCGCACGCTGCTAAAAAAAAGCACACAAATACCAGGATGTATAAGGAAAAGATTGTTTATTACCACCCAGAATATTGAAATAAAATGTGTCTTAAACGAAACCAGCTTGGAATGTCAAAGCATAACAAAGATACTAGAATATAGAAATTCAACGTGTAGTGTCATACAAGTAACAATGTGGAAAACGGTAATATATTTCCGTTACACGCATTTTGCTTAATATACAGGTAAGAGTATATCCAAATTCAACGTGTTACAGCGAGAAATAAGTACACGCTACTTAACATGGTTCTTCGAGTGTTTAATCACTTATCAAGAGTTCTCTTCTAACGCTAATCAGGATGTGATGAGTGAGTGAGAGGGCGAATGAATAAAACCTTAATTTTGCGAGGCAAGAAAAGGATGCTTGCTGCGGCATAATTTCCCTCACGAGACAGAGGGAAAAGCCGAAGCAAGTCAAATATCAAATTGACACAAATTAAATTGACAGAATACGAGGCAATAAATTCGCTGACACGTTTTTTCTTAACTAAATTGAATGATCATTCAATAACATTAAACTAGCTTACCAAGTACGGATTTAAATAAATAAAACGCCGCAACTTCCGACGGTCACGTGGAAGCGGGGTAACGGGGAGCGTCCAAGATGGCCCACAGCCGTGCAAACAACGGTCCCGACGTCTCGGGGATCCAACGCAGAGATGCTCGAACAACAGATCTGTCGCCGCGTCGACGCTCGCCCCGGGAACGGGCACCTCCGATCACCGGAGGATGGACCGCGTCCCCATAAACCAAAACTAGGCACGCGCGAACCTTGGAACTACGCGTAACGAAAAAGATGATGCAATCGCGACGCACGAACAGAAAGAAAAGCTTCACAACACGTCCTACCTATTCGAGCGCTCGATCATAACTAACTCACGCTATACCCCCACTAAACACAGCAACCGCCGCCACGCGGCCGCGATCCCTCAACGTTGCGGGGCCTGAGCGGGTGATGCAAATAAAATTGATAATTCTTTTTTCGATTGGGTTTGATGGCTGTAAGTACTTGTCAAAAAAGTAACTCTACAAAAATTTGAGCTTTACAAAACATTTTTTAGAGTTCGTTCCACAGACTAATATTTTTTTTCTTGTATATATATGTTGTAACGCTAAATTCTGTTATCCTCGGAGGAGGACTTACCGTTGACACTTTGGCGCGATTCTCCACTTATTCAAAATATTAATCTATAACAAAATCAATTATGTTAGGCGCCAGACGCGTTAGCGTCGATTTTCAAACAATAATACGAATCTATTAATGTTATTCTTGGATATGAAGGTCACAACTCAAAACACTTTTTTATCGTGTTTACGTTTCGGCCCTGATGGGGGCCTTCCTCAGAACAATTTATTTAAACATCTGTCACGAACAAAAATAAAACAATGTACAACTAGGTTTTAACAAAATTAAACATAGTGGTATAGATAATATGCAAGGATGTTTAAGCAAGTATAAAAGAGAGGAATTACCTAGTATCGGATGACACTTCCAATTACATCGAATGCGTGTTGGTAATTAATGAATAAATAGAAACAATAAAACAATAAAAAACAAAAAAACAAAAACCGAAACACACTGCGTTCGCGTCACGTAGTTCCCAAGAATTCATATTTGTTGTTAATTTTGACAAAATAAAATAAAACACACAGCCGTTATAGGTTGAATCCAGAGCACATTTGCACAAGTGGAACGTCCAGTGTGTAGTGGGGGAGGTCGGTATCGATAGTTATCAGAGCAAACGCAGAGTCAACGGGTTAAAAGGAAACCAAAATTTTGTTAAGGAGGTAAAATCGAGAGCAAGCTCAGTCGGTAATGGATAATTACAATGGTCGTATCACAGAGGTGTAAATATTACTCAGATGTTCTATGTCTTGTTTTCGGTTGACAGAATTGGGATGTGCAACAATATTGCACATTTCTAACAGTAGCCTATTATAATACAACGGTTCAACGTCAATAATGCTGGCTTGAGAATAATTGAAGGAGTGGTCGAAATCGATGGCATGTCTCGTCAGTGCAGTATAATTATCCTCGTGTTCATGGATATTGCGTTCATGCTCGGTTATCCTGGTGTGTAGTTGCCTACTAGTTTGGCCTATGTAGGACATGTTGCATTGGTTGCAGGGTATTTTGTAAACTACACCAGAGCGCATACCCGGGGGTAAGGGGTCATACAAGGCGGCTAACATCAACAAGTTAGCTAATCTGGTTAATAACAAAAAACGTCCCACTTCTAATCCAATTGACTCGACCTTTGAAAATTGGATCGTGAACCTTAGCAATACGGAAATTCCTGTCAATGTTACTGACGTGCTAAAAATGGGACCCAAATAAGGCATTCCTTTCAAACCTCACTGCATCCCAACCAACAAACTTATCTCTGATTTCGAATCAAAGTTTTCCTTCATTTCTTCTAATTCTCGTAATACGGCCCGCCAAGATTTTACCAACACTATAAAAAAGTTCATTAACACTCCTTCTCCCCTTCACGCTGACAAGAATATCCTTCACAAAATCAAAGAAACTAAGATCTTTCAAAATAACAACCAGGACTTACTTTTCTTGAAGGTGGACAAGGGAAACACGACTGTTGTGATGAACGAACAAATGTACGAGGATAAAATGTTGCAACAACTCTCCAACAACAACTCTTACAAAGTTGTTAGATACGATCTTACCTGTACCTTGCAACAAGAAGTCAAAAAACTAACAACGGATTGGTCTAAAAGCAAACTCATCTCTGATCAACTTAGACGTCAAATCGCAAAAACTGATTGCCTACCACCTACAGCCTACGGGCTACCGAAAATTCACAAACCGGATACACCGGTAAGAATTATAGTTTCGTTCACTGATAGTCCGACTATCAATCTAGCTCGTTTCCTCAGTCAATGTATAGGCAACAACATCGTACCTCCCTTGTCACGTGTAAGAGATAGTTTTGCTCTGGTTAATGCTGTTAGGGACTTTCGTCTCCCACCTGATCATATTTTAGTTTCGCTGGATGTTGTATCATTGTTTACAAATGTTCCACAAGATCTTGCAATCAACGCTGTTAAACAACGTTGGCATCAGTTGGTGGACAAAATTCCGGTCCCACTTAACGAACTCTTAAAAGCATTGCACATATGTTTTAAGGCTGCCATATTCAAATTTAATCAGAACATATATGCTCAAACTTATGGTTTACCGATGGGCTCACCGCTCTCTCCAATTTTGTCGGATTTGGTTTTGGATGATCTTGAACAATATTGTCTCAACAAACTGGACTTCAAGCCTTCATTCTATTTCAGATATGTAGATGACATATTTACAGCTGTCCCTTCGGATAAAGTTGCAGAAATGCTATCTGTCTTCAACAGTTTCCATCCGAGACTACAATTTACCTCTGAATTAGAGTGTAATCACCGAATTAGCTTTTTAGATGTCCTGATCATCGATGATAACCAGCTCATCAAAACTGATTGGTTTCATAAGGCTACTTGGTCACAAAGGTATTTAAATTACCATTCTCACCATCCCAGATCTTACAAAATTGGAACGATTAATTGCTTAGTTGACAGAGCGATCCGACTCTCAACTATGGAATTTCACAACAAAAATTTGTCCTTGATTCGGCAGGTACCAAGTAAAAACGACTATCCACCTCGCCTGCTCAACAAACATATACAGTTCAAATACGATTCCATCTTGTCATCGACCAGCCCCAACAATAACATCGATGCAACTACTGCACAAACCAATCAAAAAAACTATATTTCCATCCCATACGTCGCGGGGTTGTTTGAGTCACTCAACAGAACATCCTTTAAGTACAAAATTCAATTTGTGGGTAAATGTGCACATGATCTATCCTCGATGTTTGGTTCGGGTAAGGACCCGTTACCCCCGGGTATGCGCTCTGGTGTAGTTTACAAAATACCCTGCAACCAATGCAACATGTCCCACATAGGCCAAACTAGTAGGCAACTACACACCAGGATAACCGAGCATGAACGCAATATCCATGAACACGAGGATAATTATACTGCACTGACGAGACATGCCATCGATTTCGACCACTCCTTCAATTATTCTCAAGCCAGCATTATTGACGTTGAACCGTTGTATTATAATAGGCTACTGTTAGAAATGTGCAATATTGTTGCACATCCCAATTCTGTCAACCGAAAACAAGACATAGAACATCTGAGTAATATTTACACCTCTGTGATACGACCATTGTAATTATCCATTACCGACTGAGCTTGCTCTCGATTTTACCTCCTTAACAAAATTTTGGTTTCCTTTTAACCCGTTGACTCTGCGTTTGCTCTGATAACTATCGATACCGACCTCCCCCACTACACACTGGACGTTCCACTTGTGCAAATGTGCTCTGGATTCAACCTATAACGGCTGTGTGTTTTATTTTATTTTATCAAAATTAACAACAAATACGAATTCTTGGGAACTACGTGTCGCGAACGCAGTGTGTTTCGGTTTTTGTTTTTTTGTTTTTTATTGTTTTATTGTTTCTATTTATTCATTAATTACCAACACGCATTCGATGTAATTGGAAGTGTCATCCGATACTAGGTAATTCCTCTCTTTTATACTTGCTTAAACATCCTTGCATATTATCTATACCACTATGTTTAATTTTGTTAAAACCTAGTTGTACATTGTTTTATTTTTGTTCGTGACAGATGTTTAAATAAATTGTTCTGAGGAAGGCCCCCATCAGGGCCGAAACGTAAACACGATAAAAAAGTGTTTTGAGTTGTGACCTTCATATCCAAGAATAACATTAATCAACAAATCATCAAGGTCAAGATAAATCGTCTTCAATAATACGAATCAATAAAAATAACACGAAACCGTACGAAAAATAAATAGAGAACCCGTTGTATGGCTGGCTAGGCTCAGGTACTCACACGTACGAACTGGTAGAGTGGCGGTATTCAAGGCAGCTAACAATAATTACAAAATTAAAGAAAATAATGAAATAAAGAATAAACTCAAGTCAGAAGGAAAATGAACAGGTCAATCGATCATATATTGTCGAGACGGTTACATGGTTGAGACACGCAAATGAAATGGTATCGACAGCGGTAGTTAATAAAATAAGCAATCGTTGTTCACAATAATTTCGGTAGAATAGAATTAAACGGTAGCTTCGAAACGAGAGACGGCAGTTAACAGAGAAAAATGAACGCAGGTCGGGAGATGCGAAATAATGCAAGAATTTACTTAAAACTACACGTCACTGGGCGACGTGATCTTACCCAAGGTGCAAATGACGCTACGGAAATTATTATTCTGTCAATTAGCAACGAGAGAACTTTACTGCAATCGGTAGAAAACAAGGTAACGATAGCTCGGCAGATAATACGACGAATTTACCATAGGTTATAACCAGTACGAGAGATTGATATTCATCAACAATTTACAAAATCGGTAGCGTAAACGATCGACTAGATAACTTTCAGTAGAATTATTCATTAACGATAGAATCAATAATTTATAATGATTACGGATCTGAGGAATTAAACAATTAATTCCTTAACATAACTTTTAAGAGAATACAAAATGCAAAATTATGCTAGTGAGAATTTCGGAGAATTCACGAAATAAAGAAATACACTAAATACACCGCAGTACGAAAGAATCAAGAATAATACGTAGAACTTAACTTAATAAGATACAGAGAAAAGAATAACAGGCAAAAATAATATGGAATTGCCAATAGCAATAGGAAAAAAGGTGCGGTAATATTTAGAGGCTGATTCTACGCTCGGTTGTACTCCAAGGAACTCAATATACGATACAATAGGCACAAAAATAAATAAAAATATAATAAGCAATAACAGAAATAAAATATAAGGCACACTACTATTACAAAAAAGTATGAAATGAAACGTAAAGCCAATAGGGCTCAAAATATGATAGAAAATACAGAAGCCGGCTAATAGAAATTCACAAATAATCAGAAAAGTTATAAATACAAAAGAAATAATTATTCGGCAGTTACGAGGTCGCTCAGACACGAAAATAATTGATTACTGAAATCATGCAGTCACACGGCGGCTTACTGCAACTCTAATCCGTGGACCATAATTCACACAAAGTCGATAAATACCATAAGAAAGAATAGAAATTATGAGCAACTTCGTAACGATACAATACAGAGGCAGAAGCCTTACCTTGACGGATAATCTCAGGCACACAACACTGAGGTTAATTTAAAATAAAACTTAGAATAATCAAAAGAAAATAAGAAGGAAGAAAAGAACTTGAATTTATAGGTAGAAGTTAACGGTAGTGCAACGATAGAAGGTGTGGAGAAACGGTAGATAAGGTAACGATAGAACGAGAGGAAAAAGGATCGGTAGCTCAAAACGGAAGAATATACGGATCACTCTGAGTTGTCGCTAAGCAGGTCAAGCGTAGAATAGAAGGAGGTCGGAGTTTGGCTCGCCGATCTCGCGGTTGTCGTGAGGTGATTCTTCTTCCCTTTGATTGGTTGGTTGACCCCGACCGCAAATAGGCCATCCCCCTGTGGGGAATATTGGTTACGGCGTGGTCATGCATTTTCGAAGATTACCGCTAGATGTGGCGTAATGTGCTGCTCGTGATTTCGTCATTGACACCAACTCGTACGATTTAATAGCTGCTTCGGTTTACTGTCCAGGTTGCCTATCATCGGGGACTTCTTTGACAGAGGCATACACAGGGTGCCTCTCGGTCAGAATTACCGAGTGGAGAGTGACGCCTCACTGTTCACTTCCACCGGCTTTTGTTCAGGCAGTAGCCGGCTGCCTATACCCGAGGTCGTGCAGTCAGACGGCTGGCTAAACCGTGGACCACGACCCACACAATTAGTCCTTGCCGACAGGAAGGCTGCGTCGATCCTCGGAACGATGGCTTTATCAATCTGGACGTAGTGGTTTGGGATCGGTCCGGCACCAGGCCGGTAAGTCGGAACATGGCAGGCATCCGATAGAGCGGGCGGCTGGTTCCTCCTTGAGGAGCGGTGCCCTCGGCCGCCGGGAGGATTTTTATCTTGTGAAACGTATATAATTTTTGAACTACTGGTAAATTCGAAAAATTAACGACGGAGCCAGGAATCGAACCTGGTATCTAGCGATGCTTTACCGGAGCCTTACTCCACTAGACCACCTAGCCGCCCTGACTCTGATGTCGTTAATTCCTCTCATCACCAGTAAGTTCAAATTTGTTTTCTTGTGCTGTAATAGTATGTGTGAATATAGAAAGTGTTCTTCCTCTTCGAGACACAAATTTGTAAGAATGTCTGTAAGTGTTTACATTTTGGAATCTTACGCTTCTTGGTGCGAAGCTCGTAAGACAGTCAATGACCGTCTAATATTGAAATGCGGATATGCATCATCAATATTAATATTAATCACGAGGCAATTTTCATTTTGTGAAACGTATATAATTTTTGAACTACTGGTAAATTCGAAAAGTTAACGACGGAGCCAGGAATCGAACCTGGTATCTAGCGATGCTTTACCGGAGCCTTACTCCACTAGACCACCTAGCCGCCCTGACTCTGATGTCGTTAATTCCTCTCATCACCAGTACTGATTTGACTTTGACATTGACTTACCAGTACTGATTTGACTTTGACATTGACTTACCAGTACTGGTGATGAGAGAAATTAACGACATCAGAGTCAGGGCGGCTAGGTGGTCTAGTGGAGTAAGGCTCCGGTAAAGCATCGCTAGATACCAGGTTCGATTCCTGGCTCCGTCGTTAATTTTTCGAATTTACCAGTAGTTCAAAAATTATATACGTTTCACAAAATGAAAATTGCCTCGTGATTAATATTAATATTGATGATGCATATCCGCATTTCAATATTAGACGGTCATTGACTGTCTTACGAGCTTCGCACCAAGAAGCGTAAGATTCCAAAATGTAAACACTTACAGACATTCTTACAAATTTGTGTCTCGAAGAGGAAGAACACTTTCTATATTTACACATACTATTACAGCACAAGAAAACAAATTTGAACTTACTGGTGATGAGAGGAATTAACGACATCAGAGTCAGGGCGGCTAGGTGGTCTAGTGGAGTAAGGCTCCGGTAAAGCATCGCTAGATACCAGGTTCGATTCCTGGCTCCGTCGTTAATTTTTCGAATTTACCAGTAGTTCAAAAATTATATACGTTTCACAAAATGAAAATTGCCTCGTGATTAATATTAATATTGATGATGCATATCCGCATTTCAATATTAGACGGTCATTGACTGTCTTACGAGCTTCGCACCAAGAAGCGTAAGATTCCAAAATGTAAACACTTATAGACATTCTTACAAATTTGTGTCTCGAAGAGGAAGAACACTTTCTATATTCACACAGGATTTTTATCTCCCTGTTCACCGGCAGTCGAGGCGATACGGAAGGTTCGGGTGGATGCTACTCCAGGTGTATAGAAGTGCACCAAGGTAGCCAGTATAGTCTGATTAGACCGTCGGTAGGCGAAGTCGTCGAGAGCTGGAAACGGTAGATATCGGTCCCTCAGTGGTCGGGGGCGTTGTCGTCCAAGTATCTTATTAGCGTGCGCCGAAGCGCGAAATACAGAATTTACAAAGAAAGAATTAGTTAAAAGTAGTTATTGCCTATTTTGTATCGAGTTCGGTTGGAGTACCCTGCTGAGGACGCGTAAACTAGAAATAATAACGGTTGTGTGCCCTTGTGACGGGCGACTCTGAAACGCCACGTTACAATGTATCAGTTGGGTGAAGATTTTTCTTACGTAAACATAATTATGCAATAAGCGTATCAATTCCTTGGAACACACAAAAAAGAACCGCTTGAATATATGAAGTACGTTAGCAATGGTCTATAATTGTTACATAGAAATGATTATGTAAAGAGGATACAAATACTTTGAAACACACTGAAATGGATCCGTTCACACATATCTGTGATGTTAACGGCGATATATTTTCTTAATGTATACGTCATTATGTAACAGATATATCAATTCTTTGGACCACACAAAGCCGAATGCTTTGAGACCCAAATGTTACGTAACATCTGTTCTGTAAATTTAACATAAAATTTTCACTCAGCGGTTACGTTACATTAACGTCAACGTACCTTGTAGGGCACATAGAAGATATCATTCATGTACCCAACCAGATGTATCAATGACTTTTTTATTGTGATCCAGCAGCTACATAAACGAAGCAAGTGTGCTGCCTGGGTCGTGATTTAATAAAAATCTGAAAAAATTCAGCAACAATTGGCATGCTATGAACAACAACAACCAATAACATTTAAATCACTCGAAAATTATCAAATAATTGTTTTATCAATTAATTGTTTAATAATATAACAACGACCCCTTGATTTTTTTATACGAATTAAATTTGTTAATTTTTCTTTTTTCAAAATTTTTCACCGAATTTGAAATTACGTTTTTCAAACTTTTAAAATGGCCGTATATATGGCTTTTTCGGATAAGTGTCGTTGAAAGTTTGCAAAACTTATGGTAAACCTGACTGCAAAAACATATTCAAAATTCATATTCTTTAGGTGATATTTTATAATTTTTTTTCCAAATTTTTCTACATTTTGGAATATTTCGAAGAAATGATTATGAAATCAATATATCCCGCAAAACAAAATTTACCATAATTCGGCCAAAAATAAAAATACTCAGTGAAAATCAGTGAAAAAATGTAGATCGATTCTTAACAATTTATTTTAAACATCCGCCGTTATTTTGTTTTCATCAATTTTGTATCAACTGTGGTGAATTTCTGTGCAAGAATCCTTACTCTTCAACATGTTTTTTGATTTTTTAGTCTCAGACTCTTGCCAATCCTGAGATTATAACTATTCCTAACCTGTATTACAACTGTTCTTACATAGTTGTAACAATGTTATGTGAATGTTGCAAGTATTGGTTATACAACTGCAATATTGAAACATTTCATAACATCCACCTAACCTGAATATTATTAATGTTATATTCACATCCTTACCAGCATAATATGTAACGATTACGATATGTTGGCTATATAACTGCAACATTTTGCCGTTCTAGAAGATTTACATTATGTACGTACAACCATTGTTATACTCACATGGATGTAACAATGTTAGGTGACCTTTGCAAGTACTGGTTATGCAACTGTAATATTACAATATTTCATAACATATACATTACGGAAATAGTACCAATGTTATATTCATATCGTTACAAGCATAATATGTAACGGTTACGATATGTTGACTATGTAACTGCAACATTTTGCCGTTTTCGAACATTTACATCACGCACGTACAACCATTGTTATACTCACATGGTTGTAATAATGTTATGTAACTGTTGCAAGCACTGGTTATACAACTGCAATATTGCAACATTTCATAACATACACGTTACCTGAACATTATTATTGTAATACTCACATCTTTATAAGCATAATATTTAACAGTTACAATATGCTAGTAATGTAACTGCAATATTATACCCTTTCATAATGTTTACATAACCTGAATATTACCAATGTTATACTCACATTGTTACACACATGTTATGAGACTGTTATACACTTTGGTAATGTAACCATGATGTTACCATGGTACGTTACATATATATGACATACACGTATTGCGTGAAAAATTGCGGTGTTATTTTCATATTACGTAACAGTTATGCTACACAAGTGTAACATTTGTGATATTTATTGTAACTTCCACGTTATATTGCCGTTACATGACTGGTTTATTGGGATAGTTTGAATTCTACTAGTCTTCAAGTGGTTTCTGATCGTTCGAGGATGTTCGGTATATTTATGATTTCCAACTGATTTTAAATATTAAAGTAATTCTTTAACTTCAGTGATTTACAGTGATTTTTAACTGATTGCTCAAGTCAATGGTCCTTCGATGCTGGTGTTTGATCCTGCGTTCGGTACTTTATATTTGAAAAACTAGCTGTCCATGCGCACGTCACACTAATTCTGATTCAGTCGAAGCTTTAAGTGACTAAAATATAGAAAGAATGTTGTAATGTTTAAGATAGACAAAAAAAAAAAAATAGATTACGAAGAAATAAAGCACTATACGTTTCATACGTGACTTGAAGAATATAGCAAACCATAAATAGTGGTTGAGTAATTATCTACCAACCTTATAACTTGCATTGTGTAGCACAAAAATTTCGAATCCCTATGGTGATAAATGAATGAACCGAAACCAAACAAGAAGAGACCTAGAACAAGCTTGCACAGACTACAATACAATCAACTTTTCTGGGTAAAAAGGCCAAAAAAGGAAAGACCAAGGCCAGCAAATACTAGTACGGCAATTCATTTGTTATACAAAATGACGATGTTACGACATACGATTTGCTACGCACCTTGTGCTCTAAACTGATTTTGTTCCATAGCGCATGCTGAGTTCAGCGACATATCTGGATGTACTCTCATCCCTGCGTAACTTGCTTGTGCAAACCTAATTTCATGACAAGTTCATCTGTTAGGTTATGTACGCGGAAAATGCAGATACTGATTGATATCAATAAATAAGTCATTTCTGCACACTCTCCTGGGTATAAAAAAGTATACAGAAAATACAACAAATAAAATAGACTGTGATCTACATTCATTTTGGGATTATGATGCACTTTCGAAAATTTCACATTAAAGAAATTTTCGGAATTTCAGTGAATTTTGATCAATATGATATAGTAAAATATATAAATGGTAAAACATCACTTACCTGCATGCTGTCGCTTCGTATGTTTCGGTTACGGGGGTATTTTTGTTTTTATTTAAAAACTTTGCAATCAATTCCACATGAGTTTTTGACACATTGTTGATGGTGTAGCAGTTGAGGGTGCCTTTTAAAAACCAATGTCGATAATGATTTCGCAAAAGCACTACTAATGCAAAGATACATTTCGATGTGTTGTAAATGTATCTATTATTACATGCGCCTGCACTAAAAACTAGGTATAATAATTACTTTCTGACCTTCAGTCATGTTCCATGATAAAATGCTGTCGCTTTCGTAAAATCACAAATGATATCTAAGCAGCAAGCGTAATAACAACATGATTCTGATGTTTGTTTATTAACAATGCAGTAATTTTCAGTATCCTCCTATGTCAACACGTGCGAAATGTGAATCCGTTCAGCCTGTTCGGCCGTTTCGGCCATATTGAGTTGACATCGTACAAGTCGTGACACTCTCCTCGCGATGACGACTATTGCCATCACATTTAGCACTGATTCTATATCTATGTACACCAAAAAGCGTGTAGTCTGAAAACGACGACTGAAAATGACGAAAATTCTTGATTGAACTGACGATTTCGACGATATTGGGAATATTAGGACTGCACGGAAAGAAATTGTTGCAAAAAGTCCTATAATTACTGGCATTTTAGGGACATATCGGCATTTTTCGCAATATTTCTTACACTGATAGTAAAAGCTGATATTTCAATTCTACCTTTTACTAGTTGACCAGAACAAAAAGTACTAAACTGGTGTCAATGCTTGTAAACATAAGATTGGTATAAAGAAGTATTCATGTTATTAAGTGATCCTAAAGAAATTGGAATAATGAACTAGCGAATTGAAACTTTGTCTCTCAAAATACTGGAAAAATTCCCATACCGGACAGAAAAGTAGAGTAGATGTTATACATCTTGGACTGACCATATCAAAACATAACGAAAGTCGAGAACCTGTATTAGAAAGATTACACCGGCCCACTGTGGGCAGATTCATAGAAAAATCGGCAAAACTAGGCAGATGTGCGTTCTGAAAAATGCAGTGGTGATTCTTAAGTTTTTGACCTCGTTGATTTCAAATACCGAATCAAAATTTCAAAAAAACAAAATGGCGAACCGGAAGTGACTATCTGCGTTACTAAAAAGTATCCAATTTGTGTGGGTATTAGTAAATTTGCGGTTTAGAAGTCACTTATTGAAAATCTAGAATCGAAATTTGGAAAAAAACGAAATGGCGACCCGGAAATATATTTTTATCTTACTGACAGGCAACTTTTTCTATCAGAAATCAATATTTGTGTGTTTTGAAGGTTGTTGATTCAGAAATTTTAAATTAGAATTGAGGAAAATAAAACGTTTTTTCTGGAAGTGAGGGAAAGTTTTCAGAAAATTTCGGAAAATTAGTTATAAAGCACTTTAAACGAATTTTATTGCTAAATATAGTTAAAACAGCATTCGACAGATCTATCGCCGACGATTCATATGCTGCTCGGTATTTCGCAGCTCTTGAGGGAGATTTTGTTGTGATGTCTTTTAAAATAATGGCAGCATCGTTTAATCCTGCAGAACCGAGTCTCATCCTGATAGCCAAAGTTAATTCCTCCACGCAATACGTTTCACTGACTTCTAAAGCCCTTCTTTTCTTGGTACGTTCAATCGACTCTTCGAAACTCGAATTTCGAGATCGCTCAGGTACACCTGGAATACCAGGAGTTGATGGCTCTCCATTAGTTTTCCTACAATTCTGGAAGCAATAGCGCGAGCATTATACTATCCATTTTGACCCGTAACTTGAGTTTTCGAAACATTAACGAAATTACTTACCAAAATACATATTGAGGTTTAGAACCATTTTTAATTTTTTATAATAAATGCATTGTTGCTTCTGTACACTTCTAGCCACTTACTTTTCATTTTACAAAGTAATTTTTTCAATGAATCCTTTACATAGCTGTCAATCGAGAAAGATTCGGATGACTCGTGAGTAATTTTATCCTTCGAAACCCGAAGTTGCGCATCCGGGCACAATTTCAATTTCTTCTTAATCATTCCAAAACTATCCTGATAAATGCACGTGTAATCCATGGCACGTGAACCTAGAATAAAACAGGTATAATAAACATTTACTAAAAATCGAATGTTTTCATGGGAAAAATTTTAATCTCCTTGTAAACGATGGACTAAATTATTGAAACATTTTGAACACTCGTTACATGACTTAGGACTCTTGACGGGGCGGTGTCAAAGTTCCGAATTTGAAAAGTTCCGAAGGCGCAGAATTCCGAACTTTTTCGTGACGAAACTTAAAGTAAAGAAACAAGACTTCAAAGAATCATCAAAGTTTCGAATGGTCAGAAGACCGACGGCTCAAAGGTCCGAAATGCAAGATTCCGAAAAGCAAAGTTCCGATAGAGCAAAGTTCCAAAAAGTAAAGTTTCGATAGAGCAAAATTCCGAAAAGCAAAAATTCCAACAGAACAAAAAACTTGAAACAAAGTTTATTGAAAATTTTATATACTACAAATTTGGTTAACACCATTTTTAATGTTTCATTAACCATTAATTATATATTTAGTAATAACCATGTGTTCACAACAACCTTGTGAAAACCAACTTTCCTGTCGCGTGCCGCACAAGTCACGCGCCACAACAAGCATCACACGCTTTCCAGTCGCGCGCCACAGCGGACAGCACCCACGACGTCACACGCGCCGCTGACGCCACCCACGCAGCCGCGCGCGTCTCGTAATCAGCTCGCGTGGTTTCCCGCTGCAAAGTGGAGCCGCGGCTGGGATAAGAGACAACCGATCTCACCGATCGAGAGGACAACTTCGGTCTCACCGATATTGAGCCATAAACTACACTCAAAGAACTATCACGTTATACCACCAGTACGCGACAGTTACTCGACAGCACGCAGATTTTGGACTACTGCATGACTGGATCATTCAATCTGGCACCAGCCAGCTCAGCAAAGAGGATAAGTTCCCACAATCCACCAGCTCCTTGGGCACTACAACTAGTGGACGTCCCTTCAAGGACAGTGATGAGGCCACCCGGCATTCTTCTATCTCTCTGGGACGTCCGACGAGCCAGGATCACCTCTCCAAGGTACAACCGCATCATCCCAGCGGCGGTGTCTCCCTACGTGACGTCACCACCCACCTACGTGTCAACGGCCACTCAGACAACACCATCTGACAGCGAGTGGGAACCGTCACTACCAATGACCGGACCAGAGAATCGCCGTCCTCCAACGCCGCCTAGCTCACCAGAGAGCCATTACACGCCGCCACCGAGCACCGCACCTATTCGTCGCCGCTCATCTTCGCTGCAGCCTCCATCACGGTGCAATAAGACCACGACAATCCCTTCCCTCGCTTGGCAACCAAATAATTGACTACCTTGTATATATATATATATATGTAAATAGAAAATGAATAAATAAGGTGTATATACAATAACATCAAATTCTCATCTTTGACACCACGGCGATCAACTCCTTCCAAGCGACTCGGTCGAAAAAGCTATCAAGAAATAGCGAACACCATGTTGAAGAAAGTTTGACGCGCTATAAATAAAAATATGTGCATTATACAGAAAAAAGTTTATAATAAAAGTTATAGGAAAGTTTATCATCCACACAATCTACTATCACTACATTTTTGTCGGGTGCGGGTAAAAAATCAGAAAAACCAAAAATCACAATTGTCTGCATGAAAACAGTCTCACGATGGCTCATTTTATACTCCTTATTCTTTTCGCACTTTCGGAATTTTGTCTTTTCGGTATTTTGTCCTGTCGGAATTCCGCCTTTTCGGAACTTTGCACTTTCGGAACTTTGCGCGTCGGATTTTCGACCATTCGAAAGTTTGATGTTTCGTCAAAGTTTTGTTTCTTTACTTCGAGTTTCGCCACGAAAACATTCGGGATTGTGCACTTTCTGAATTTGTCGAATTCGGAACTTTGACACCGCCCCCTCTTGACGAATAGATCACTAGGTAGAAATTGTTTTATATACCACAAGGAACTGCTATTGTACAGGTATACCTGCTGGGAATATGCGCCCAGCCTGAACAAACATGCCGAGCGTTGCGCGATATGAAAATTCCGGTTCCCAAAGCCAGATATGCAACATTCTGCAGAAAGTTTTCATCAACTGCTAATCTTAATAACATTATCAATAGTCTATTGGGGGCTCCCCCCCCCCCCCCCCCCCCACCCTGCGCGCTTCGCGCGCCAACCCCACCTCGGCAATACGCGCCTCGTTGTTCGGCGCTTCGCGCTTCACTATTTCCTTATACGTTGTCTATTAGACAGGTGAAATTATTTATGCTGATTTGATGACAGGTCTGCAACTGTTGATCGGTTGTTTCCGATCAACCCGGCCTGCTCAGATTGTTTTAGTCAACGAATCCACTCACATGTACAAAATCCCCGATGCCATGCAACCCCAATTGCATTTGGCGACTTATTTTGCTATAGTTATTATTTTTAGATTTTTTTACGTATATCTACATATAGAGATATAGAGTCTACTGTGTCTGGTTTATAATGGGAGCTTTCTAGCAACGACACAGAGCGACACTGTGTCGAACATGGTGCTTTCCAACAACGACACAGAACGACACAGTCGTACACAGCTGCAAAGCATGGTTGACACCGTGTCGGATTCATTGCTGCCAATTTTTTAGTTAGAGATTTTGTTTTCGACGCATGGTATTGTTTATATTTATTTATTAAATGCAATGATAATCTATACGCGTTTCACAAATGTTTTTTTTTTCCTGGAGCGCTCAATGTTCCTAGATTTTTCGTATAATGCATGAGCGGACTCTAGTGACTGAATTAAGAACCTCAAACCGTTCCAACAAACACCAAGGCACAGTGTTCGACCGTGTAACACTGTGTCACACTGTGTCTCCTTGCTGGAAAGCTCCCAATGTACGAATAATTGATGTCAATTTTTTTTTTTCAAATAAATTTATTGTCTTGTACATTTATTATTTTAAACTTAGTTCGAAATTGACCAGGGAGCGAAAAATCGTTCACTTTAGGATGTTTTCGCTGTGGAATGATAAATTTTCTATAATTTTCTTTATATTTTCTTGTATAATTTTCATTTACCATACGTAGACAGACCGCGTATGGAATGTCGTTTGCAGTGGTACCCGCAGGAAAATTTTTTAATACCCTACATATTTCCGGCCACCTAGGATCACATGTCATTGTGATGAATAAATCCGGTCGACCAACTTTCCCTGTTATTGCCATTGCATCTTGGTACTGCTGTTGCATATGTCACATGCTACCGGAAAATGTTGAGTGTAAAATCATTTGGTTTCCAAGTCTTGTTCGATCCAACGTATTCGCTTCACTATTTGATATGTGATCAGTCATTCCCTTGTAACATTCTACACGCAGTTCCTTCTGATTATTTCTTAAAAACAATAAACGCTGCGATTCGTTGTGAGATATGCATGAATCACATAGTGTTGTGTCAATCGTCCGCTCCGCAACAACTGATTCTGTGCTTCACCTCGACGTAAGGCCAATCGATGTCCTGCATAGTATTGAACAGGAGAGATTGTCTTGTTTGTTCTTGTGTTTCATATTATAGCTCCATCCTAAATCACCGTCATTTTCTCTCCGCGCTAGCTGAGTTTGTGCGTCGTAGATGTAAATTTGTCCATATCTCGGTCGGTTATTATTTGCGGTCTCTAAACTTGTAGATATTTTGTAATTCACATCCCCGATTATTTTCATCACACATGGTCCTCGATTCCCCAGATCTGCCACGGTGCAATTGACTAATGCAAACGCAAACGCGTCATTATATGATCGTATATGTTGTCTGAAGTGTCCTGATACTTCGTGATTTCCTCTTCGCAGACGTTGAAGTACATCAGGATATTCCGTAAATGGTGGTAATGTTATATTTCCTCCATGACAGCAATTATTGGCCACCCTTCCTGGTTCATATTTGTACCTTTCTGCATTGCAATGTTTACATTTTACTTTCATTTCACCCATGTCTAGTTGCTCCACAGTTTTGAAAATGCCTTTTTCAATATCCCCGTTGTAACGATGCTCAGCAACGATTCTTAGGCGAGTTCGCTTAGAAAGTACTGGTTCACTATTCATTGCTTCCACTCGTTCTCTGTTTCTGTCTAATTCCAACCTGTCTCTGCTATCTTCTATTGTTTGGCTGGATACAGACAGTTCCTTCTCCATAGATATCGACGTATCACTGTCACTTAATATTTCTTCACAAACATGAATTTCAGATACGTTATTTTTGCTCATAAGTCGTTGATACACTTCTTTTTCGTCTGTCGTTTCATTTACTCGTTGTCTCTTGCTGTCCAGTTCAATTCCTTCTGTGCTTACTTTTTTTTCATCAATCTAAGCTTCTGTTTGTTGGTTGAAAATTGGTGTTCCTTCTACCTTGATATCGATCTATCTCCTTGACTTGATATTTGTTCACTCTCCTCGAGTTCTGTTTTATTACTTATGCTGACATGTTTGCCAGTATGATATTTTTTGTTCGCTTCCCTATATTTTCGCTGCTATTCTCGTCGTCTCATTTTTGTCTTTTCTATGTCCATAATATTGGTTGGTCGTCCTCTTGATCTATTTTCCAAATCAATAATCACAATCGATTCTTCTAATTCGTCGACACCCTTCGCTGAATTATTTTGGCTACCACTCACCATTGCTGAATTATTTTCGCTACCGCTCTGCCTGTTATTCTCCAAAATCACCTTCTTTATATTATTTTTTTCTGTATATTTGCGTTGCTATTCACTCCGCAAAACACCTCTTTGTGGTCAACATAGATCCTGGTCGTCCTCTTGCCTGGTTATACGAATATTTGTTTGATATTATTCTATGGCTTATTTGGTTATTCGCACTTACAATTTTATTTTCCTTTTTCTTTTGTGATACGTCCGACCATCCATCGTCTTCATCGCCTTGTCTGCTGATTGAAACTCCTCCTTTCTCCATTGCCATCGTAAGTCCTGGCTGTCCTTTCGACTGTTTGATGATATATTCAGATTTAATAGAGAGACTATAATTTGCTTGTTACTTTTGATACTTATTACTCACTATCTGAATTTTATTTTGGTTCTGCAAGACATCAAAGTGTCCACTGTCTCCGTCGCCGGTGAAGAATAGCAAGAATTGTCTTTCATCTTGGGATCCGGTTTGGTGTGGATGAATTTGTTCTCCGCGATACACGATTAAACATATCTTAAAAATGTCCGCAGCTGCAGCTAGTTCTGCTTCTCCCCCGTAAATTCCATTTTTATTCATGTGTGATTTGTAATCACCACGTGACCTAATCACGGCACCGTTTGACTCATTACCTGTAATAAAACCCGCAAATGTAGACCAATTATCAACTATATTTGAAACGATACTCAGTCTCACCTCTGCGTGTCGATCTTGAGTGCCGTGTATACAATAAGCCAGCGCGCGAAAAAGACAATTCCCGTCGGGAATCATCTTGATAATTCTCGTTTGCATATTTATTCTTTGTGTGTCAGAAACAAATAACTATAAAGATATTTGTCAAAGACTGTCATCAACAGCCGATAACAGCTGTCAATCACTTGACACTAACTTCATAGCTACAGTAACTTTATTAATAAATGTATTTATTTGAAAATACTCCACGTTCGGCTTCTCAGCGCACATCTTGTTATGAACATAGGAAGTTTTGTTTGCTAGATGCTTTTTGTTTTGTTTTCGGGATCTCACCCCACCGCCAAATTCATGCGCATATTATTGTTATTATAATCTTTTTTACCTGTTGTTATTAAAATGTTCTTTTTCATTTGTTTACGCGGGACAGGACTTTTTTATCAGATAGAGAGACAATGTTCAAAAGTCTGGGATCTCCCGCGATCATAACTGTAATCATACTTTTTTTGTAATATTAAATTTACACGCTTGCTTAAAGTGCATACATTGAACACTCTTTCAAACATACAATGTTCGAAATTTCAGAAAACTATTTTACATGAAAATATTCTACATACCTTCAAGATTATCTTCTGTTTTACCGATTTCAAATCGGTAGCGTAGCACAAAATATATTTCACTTCGCGCGAATCGAAAATTTCGGAGTACAAAATCGCTACGTTCTTCACTCGCAAACGGATAAGTTGGGACTGTCGTCAGTCGAGTACCGCAAAGGGTAGGGACCGGTCCTTATACAATAGGGCGTAGAAACACCTGATCTTTGAAATTACATACATACAAATCAAAAATTAGAAAACTCAATTTTTGGATCTTGCCGATTTTTCTGTGAATCTGCCCACAGTGCGGCCCACATAAAAAGTGCCCCGCCTACTCACCTACTTTTATGTATTTTGACGCGCTGAATTCGAATCTGAGGTCCGTTTGGTCCGTACACCTTCAAAATTTTGAGAAAAGTGCAAAAAACCGTAAAAAATGGAAAAAACTGCAGTTTTGGTGATGAAAAGAATGTCTAAATATAAATCGTATAAGTTATACATGTGATTCGATTCGCTAAATATAAATCTGAAGTTTATTTTGCCTGTAAGCCCTTAAAAATATAAATAAATTGCAAAAAATCCTTAAAAATATGTAAATATCATACTATATATTGTATTTACAGTAATAAAAAAAATTGGTTAAACATGATTGAATTTATTTCTCACATATTGTGATGCACTAAATCCAAATAAAAAATCTGTTGATGTGAATCAGTCAGAAATTTACCGAAAATCGTTCAAAAAAGCATAGAAAGATAAGGTAACGAACGAGCTTTATCGATATCAAGGGAAGTGGAACGTCAACATGATGGCAGATTTTTGCTGGACGCTGAAGAGAGAAGTAACGAAGGGCAATCAGAAACAAAAGAGAAACCCGTTGCATAGGTCATTCGAAGACAAAAGAGTTCGACACAAACGAAGAACAGCTTGAAATCGATAAAGCTCGTTCCTTACCTTATCTTTCTATGCTTTTTTGCACGATTTTTGGTGAATTTCTGACTGATTCACATTAACAGATTTTTTATTTGGATTTAGTGCATCACAATATGTGAGAAATAAATTTAATCATGTTCAATCAATTTTTTTATTATTGTATGTACAAATTATAGCAATTTTTAGGAATTTTTTACAATGTATTTATATTTTCGAGGGCCTAGAGCCAAATAAACTTCAGATTTATACTCAACGGATCGAATCACATGAAAAACTTATACGATTTATATTTAGAAATTTTTATTATCACCAAAACTGCAGTTTTTTTCCATTTTTTACGGTATTTTGCACTTTTCTCAAAATTTTGAGTATGTACGGACCAAACGGACCTCAGACTCGGATTGAGCGCGTCAAAATACATAAAGGTAGGTGGGTTTGTTCAAATGTACAGTCCACTTTTTTATTTTGTAGGCCGGTGTTACGAGCGAGAATAACGAATTCGTCACCAAAAATTTCCGAATACATCCGATACATCAAATCACTAAAGAATGTTTATTTACTGAAAGAACAAATTATTCACCCACCCTTGAAGGAGAGGTAGAAATAAATATTTTAAATTCGGCATTCAAAAACAAATGTTAACTAGCATTTGATTACGTGATCATAAAGGCTTATTTGAAAAAGTTTAACGAAGTTTTTTTGTACGTATTCGAAAAAAAAAAATATATATAATCCTGAATATGGATAGTATCGTATTCACTGCCTATTGAATAAATTTCTATAAAAATTAAAGTTTTGCGAACAGTGATTCTGATCTGAGGATTACAAAAAAATTATAATATTTCCCCAATAATACGTACTAGGCATTTGAATACTTAGAGCTTGAAATATATCCAAGGTTGAATGACAAATATATGTTAGAATGATATACTCATTGTTTTGAACATGTAATTAAATCCCAGTTACGATTGCGTTCGAATTTCAAATTTGACAATTTGAGTTCAACCTCCAGTTTACAGAAAGGGTGCGAAATCTTTGCATCCTTTATAATAACTAATCAGAATTACAAACCATTTTTAGTGTCACCGTTTGGGCGCTGGCGATTGAAATATGTACAATTCCAATCGTCGTTCTCACTGATGTATGTAGTATGAATGGAACCTGTAATATTATTAATAAAAACAAATGTTTTGACATATCATGATTCATATGTAATAGTTATCAGAGGTTGACCTGAACTTACTTTTGCTGAAGCTGATTTTCGCTCGAGATCGTTTTGCGCTACCTTGTGGAAACGAATACCCAAATTCCACATTACTTTTATATGATTATTCAATTTATTGAAACGAATACTCAAAATCTTCCATCACTTCAATATGTGAAAATGAATACTCGAAATTTCACATCACGTCAATATAAATATTTAATTTACTGATGATAGCCCGGAATTTTGGGCGACTAAGTAAATAAAATTTGAAACGATTCGTTTATATTTTTCGCTGATCAATGAAATGTTTGCAACGTTAGAGCAAATTATTTCTTTCGAGTTAGGTCATCATTTGCATGACAACGACAAAAACACGGTCATATCCTTGAAAGAATATAACGGCGCGCCACTATTAAACTGACACCACGAGACGATACCAAAAAACACGGTTATATTCTTCGAATGAAAGCATATAACGGCACACCAACTGTCAACTGACATGCTACACCGACCGAATAAAGGGAACGAATAAAACGCCAACAATGTGCTCGATACTTTGATCATTTCAATATTCGATCGTCGCATCAACTTTTTTAGAGATGATATCATGAGGAACGACACTCCGTCTCGCTTACACGACCATCTCTTTCACATCGACTGTGTTTTCCTACGCCAACCACTAACTCTACATAACGTGACGCTCTCTCACATGATATCTTATAATTACATTGAATATCACACTATGAGGGACCAAATTACGAAACTTGCAGATTAATTTTGAGTGATCCAGGAGCAATTGGTAGCAATTACCAAATTTCCCATCTCCCTATTCCTCTAAGTTACATATCAAATCGAATTCAGCAACACTTCGCCTGGCGAATGTTTGAAAGCGAAACGTTTTTTTGTTTATTCTGGAGAACTGCGTGGGAGCAAATGATAAATGTTAGCGAGCAATTGAAGAGCAATTATTTGGTACATGAATTCTTTAAAAATTCTATGGTTTTTCAAAATCCGCCTCTCACCTTGTGGCTCCCGAAAATTCATTTGCTTTTTGATATTCTTGAAAACCGTCTGAGCAGAAACTAGTAGAGAGATTGCCAATGCTCGCCCTGCGGGTGAACCAAGTTGCAGGGGGATTTGGACGTGGTGGGGGTTGTTCGCGTGCACATTGGCTTGGCCGATACGTCAGATTTTGGAAGATCGCTGCGGCAGCTGCGTGCACATCAGCTACCTGGGTAATGCAGAGTGACTGCAGAGCTGACTGAGCGGCGGCGTGCACGTGCTTCGAGCGTATCTATCGGGTGAACCTTTTTGTTTGATGAGGAAAATTAAAATAGACCCGCCAACAAGAAAAAGAACCAACATACTTTCTCTAATGTCGCTTCATTTATAAAGACAGGATTGACTCGAAAAATTACTTTTCTACGTGCGAGGAGAGCATATCACGCTTCGACTCATTTTCTCAGCATATTTAATTTCGTACTTCAATTCTGACATTTCCGGTGTTCAATATTCGGTCAAAGATTCCTATTAGGCGTTTTAAATTCATTAACAGATTCTTCTATTTCAAAAAATGCGTCAATCTATCACTCTTGAAAAAAAAAAGGATGTGGTCTCGATCCGAGAATCATTAGATTACCAGCCATGAGCGCAACGCCCGCTGCTACGGACTATATACGATAATTTTGGCGGTCCAGTGCATCTTCATCTACTGAAGGCTTAACAGCCAATTAATTACTTTTTACGTAGATTTAGTTCAATTAGGTATAATATTATTCGAAAAAATTGTTGATGCGTATACGTGCTGGAATGAAAGAATAGTCTCTGACGCAGTCATGCACCTATTGACGAGCGTACTTTTCTGCAACAGGCCCAATTGAGAAGACCGTGATATAAATATATGCTTATCACAATTAAATGTTCAGTTACAGAATCATTCATCATCAGCAAAATACAATCGAGTCTGTGAATAAACGTGAACTTTCGCAGTTGTTGGTTTCTCCAACGAATGCGGAAGACGCGGTTTCCAAACGAAAAGGTTCACCCGGTAGATACGCTCGAGGCACGTGCACGCCGCGGCGCCGCCGCTTAGTCAGCTCTGCAGTCACTCTGCATTACCCAGGTAGCTGATGTACACGCAGCTGCCGAAGCGACTTCCAGAATCTGACGTATCGGCCAAGCCAATGTGCACGCGAACTACCCCCACTACCTCGGCCAGCGGAGACCTCCTCGAGCACCTGCATTGGCAATCTCTCTACTAGTCTTCTGGCAAAAAAAGTTAGAGAGCAATCAAAAGTAATTAGGGAGCAGTTTTTTTTTTTTGTGTGAAATTTGTTATGAAATTCATAATCGCTAGCCAACTTTACATAAGACTGGTATTTTCTGAGTGCGAATTCCAGTTGAGCGGTCAGGGAAAGGGGGTTGATCTTCAGCCGCTAACTTGGAAAACATGTTTAATAAAATATCTCGTGAACCGTTTATCGTAAGACAAAAACCGAAAGATCTTTTTTGTAGATGATAAAATTCTTTGCAACCTTTATACGAGATATTTTGTCTGTATTGTCTATAGTTTCCTAAGCATGGTTATTATTCCATGTACAGGGTGTCTCATTTCAATTAATCCAATCAAATATCTCGAAAACTAGAAGTGTGAGTAAAAAATATCTCATAGTCAGACAAAAATTGTATGGCTCAAAAAGAGAAACAAGATAAAAGTATTACATTCTCCGCAAGTGGACCCGTCAAGGTAAGTCGAAGGTCTACTTGGTTTTTTCGAAAGAAACAGTATATTTTTTTTATTGGCATCTGAAAGGGCATTTAATTCAGGATCCAAAAGTACTATACTTACCACCTCAACTAAACTAGTGACGAGCTACGAGCCGGTCAGATTGCTACTAAAAGATCCTGTCGAACTCGATTTATGAGAATTGCATATTACGCAGAATTTACAATACGTGCATTTCGTACAGGCCAATCGATAGGACAAAAGATGAGTGATTCTGTGACAGAAACATTATACCAGGATACAGACTGTGCGATTACACGAAAGATAGGCCATAGTTATATCATTTCACGTTTTCTACTCGCAACTATCATTTGTTAATTTGTTATCACATTTAAAAGCGATCAATCGTTCTTTCTTTTCAATTTTCACTTGTAAAATGAAAACTAATGCAGGAATCTTAATGCTTTGACAAGATGAACTGCAGAGAATCAAAATGCGAACAAAATAAGCTTTAGAAGTACTTGATCAGATTTGGTACCGAAGAAAAACAAGATTTTGTTGTGTTTTTTTTTTTTGGAAAATCACGACTCCGCCATTTAAAAAGTTGTAGCGCATGCTCTTCGCGAAATAGTAGTGATTGACATGTATTTTATGAGTGTGCAAAATAAGTACTGTCGGGTCATTGGTTTTTGCAAAATTGCAATCTGAATTTTGAAATGCATTATTTTGCAGCGTGCATCGCTACGCCATTGATGGCTCGATTTCAATTTTTCAAAAACATTTTTAAGTAAAAGTATAGTACTACAAAACGTATATTCTCATATCGCACTGAAAACGGCTGACTGAAAAGGGCCGAGTGCGTGGAAGCGGTTGAGTAGTAGCGGCACAACGATAGAGGCAGAGAGGCATGATTTGTGTTGTATATATTATTACCCTTGGGATAAAAATTACTTTTCAAGTATCCGAAGTGTTGATTATCGTGACTAGGATAATCAAGGTTCTACTGTATACCGTGTCATTGCCACACTGACCTTACGGGGAATGGAAGGGAACGTGAGCGCGCTAGCAAATGTCCAGAATGTACGACATAATGAAATGACAAAACTAATGATCGAAAATATGAGAGAGAATTATGGATGAAAGACAAGATGTCAGAAAATAAGATACAGGGATTATGCTAAGTATCAGGCCGTAATAGTCTGTAATATTGATATCGGTAAATTCAATCCGCTAGTTGACCTCATCCTCGCGATATGCTCAGCTGTCAGTTTTGGCACAGGGAAACGTGGGGGCGATGGATGAAAAAAAACACAAACAAATCATGAATAACTGGTAGGTAATGCGAGAATTTGTTGGGGGCTGGTAAGGCAAGTCTCGCGAACATGCTGCCTTGTACAAAAGGCCTCAATACAGTCAGTAACATGAAATCTACATAGGCACTTTGGCCTGTATCGCAAAAGGCGGTCGGAAAAGTGGGGAGCGAGTAAAAGAAAATATGGCTAAAAAGAAATACAACAAATCTTACCACAGATATTACAGGCTAGAGAATAATAATCCAAATTCACAACAATGAATCTACTTGCGTTACAATTATCAAAATTGTTGGAATAACGCGTTCGCAAGATCAAGCACTCCTGCTACGCTTCTATTTTTTCAATGCGTGTGAACGAAATGAGGATTAAACACAAACAAAGTAATCTATTAAATCCCAATGACATATAGGTGATACACATATGAGGTTGTGCATTCCTAGCTGGTAGATATAAGTAGATCTATTAATACTGAAATTTATAATGGCACAATTGTAATTTGTGAACTTACAACTATGATTAGCTGCAAGTGTTGTACGAGAGTAACGTGTACTCCAGGAACCGCATTCTTAATACCGGGGGTAACAGTGCACCTCGACGTACGAAAACTCGACGTCGACTCTACGATTTGACTATTAGACGGCGACTGACTTCATGGTTAAGCAAACGTGTAAAATATTGACCGAACCCAGGAGGATGGAAGGCAGTGCCAAGTACCTCCACAAGTGGTCAGGCAGAGGTTGGAGAAAACCCAGATACAGCTACTTCACATTCGCGAGGCCCTCGGCGTGGGACCCTCATCCGGCAGCCCTGGCAAGGCGTCTGGCGCCCACATGACCGCCATAAACAGGGAAAGTCCGAGGTCCCGAATTCGTCGAACGTGTGCAAGCCTTGTCTCTTTGGCTACGTTTCCAGACACGGTGTCTTGTTGGAACAGTCGATGTTCTTTATGGCACCTGGCTTGCGATTGTCTCCCCTTGTAGTGTGAAAAATTTTATGAGTCAGTTTAGTGATATGCAATCTTTTATATTGCTTAGGTATATTAAAATATAAAAATGATGCTATATACGAACAATAAAATGATAAACGAGAAACTACCATGGAAATAATAGCGAAACTTAAAACTCTGAATAACAAAAAAAAATATTTCAACAAGATTTGAATCACTATAAAAATTACCAACGAAAAAATAACTTGGACTCAAAACAAAACATTACAATTGTACAAGATAATGGCGAGCGAAGGACACCTCGTGATTTAAAGTAGCGCTCAAGTGACAATAACGCAAATTTAGATATTGATAATTTATCCGCGGCCAGATTCACTCACGACGTTTTACAGAAATATTTACAGTAAATGGATTCCACGTATCGTTAATAGGACACACATGAGTAAAATATGGGCGAAAATTATGATACGCTACTCACACAAACACTAAAATGCACACTTGCACATATGTCAGGGAGATGTTACAGACGATATTACCATAAAATGACATGTAAATTACGAAATTAGAACAAAATATAACCACACACGGTACGGAATGAGGGATGAGATACTGAACATAAGAGAATAGGTACACTAAAGCCCGAGGGAATTAAAACAAAAGGTTGAAATACGGACAATGACGTCATCGATCGGTTACGTCGTAATCGGACAGAGCTGTTTCACTTGGCAAAATCTAAGTTAATATCTTAACTAGTCGTGCGATAAGGCAAGCTTACTGACGAAACAAAGGTGTAAATAACTCGTTACAGGAAAACTCGAAATAAAGGTAGGGGAAGGCGGGGCAAAACCGTGTACCTCACGTTAACATAAATTTTTCGCTAAAAAGAAATTTTTTTTTACTCAATCGAGTTAGTGATTTGCTAGTTCAATGTATCATAAACGTTTTATGGGTATTCAACTTTTGAAATTTTTGATTGCATGTAGTCGATTATTGCTGTTTGAAAAAAAGTGCAATCATACCGACAGGAAAATATAAAAAAAATATCATTTTTAACTCAGGAAAATGATTTCTCTTTTTGTCTTCAGACAGTAAATGTTTATTAGTGATACAAAAAAGTATAAAAAAATATTTTAACCGTCGCTTTCATCTTCTAGCACATCCTCAAAGTACCTCGATTTTTTGTTCTTGCTCGCGTGTGGGATAATCATATACATAATTATATAATCATCATTATATATAAAAATATTATATTACATTACGATATAAAAATAATACATATTTTATGAATTTGAATATTTTTTTCGTTATTTTCATTGTAATTTACCCAGTTAAATTATTTATAATAAATTTTCATCTTAATTAATAATTGTTTATTGACAATTGATAATTATTGTTCTTGCTCAATTATTAAGTATAATTATTTGTTCGTTTCCATTCATATCGTATACTGATTCCACCAGAATTGTTGCAAAACATGTGCCTCAACAATAGGCATATGTATAATTTTTCTTGTCATTTTTTTCCTCACGTTCCAGCAAAATTGCTTTTTCCTTTGTAGTATAACATATTTCTAATACAATACGAATTTTTCTAGCTAGAGAATAATAAGTAGGTATTTAACTACATTTTTTAATGCATATTGGTTGGAGCACAATAGTATACTGCTTTGCTCCACCCGCTTTGCACTCAGGTCCCGCGTGAAAATTAAAACTCGTAAAAATAAGCCTAACCAACAAAAACACTTAATTGTATATACAAATGAAAGGTACTGGTGCAGGCTAAAACGTGATACTACAGCGATTTTCCTAGTAATTAATTAAACCACAACTTACTTGCATTGGAAGACCAACAAATTAGTAAGGCCGCTCTCCTACGACGTGGACTACACGTTAGTCGAGAACAAACAATGGAAATCATACAATAGTCCGGAAATAACACAAGCATACTCAGGAACAACTTTCGGAAAATACCGATAGGTGGGGATCAAATGCTGCTTTAAAAAATCTTGTATACCGCTTTGCCCCACCTTCCCCTCGTCGGACACAACGATACACAAAAGGTTATCTGATACAGGAAAGATACGTCTAGTCAAAGTGATAGCAGGGCAAAAAGTGAAGAAGATAGCGTCGCTCTTTCACTTGCCGGACACGTCCTAAAAGAAAAAAGGATCAGTATATGGCATTGTTGTTCGGACCGCAGGAGTCACTTGCTGTTAGGCGGTCTGGTAGGGCTCTGTATTCCTCAGTATTTTCACTGTGTCTTTGGTCGAAGGTGTAAGGACCAGCGAAGCTTGGGCACATCTGTCACGTGCGGAGCGGTCTCGCATGCGACTAACTTCACCCTCTAAGATTCCCACAGAGGTTTATATTTATTTTTGTGTGGATATGAGGTGATCGTCCTCTACAGGGCGATCCTTGGGAATAGGGGTGGAGGATTTAATGATATTAATGTAATAGAACGTTTACTATCGGACCAAGTTTTAATGAATCAAATGCGATTGAAAATAGCAAGCGAAAGCAGCGGGTGAAATATCTGAGACGAGGAAGCTTACATAATGTTCTTAACCTAGTTGTTCTCGTTCATACATCTACTCACTCTTTTGGTGGTTTCTACTCCGAATTCTCACTCTCTCTCAATTATCACTATTCTTATTACTACACAGCTCGATTGACTTCGTGGCACGAGGTTCTAATCACTTATTACTATTTCAAGGACTAACACCGCGACGCGAGATGCTTTGGAATACCGCTTGTGGAATTAGAGGGGTGCCCACTCTAATCGTTGGTGATTCGAAGTCTGATACTCTTCACACAACAGCCTTGGAGGAGCCGGATTCCGTAGATGTCGTTCTTAGCTGTCTCTAACGGGGACTGCCTTCGCTCGCTCGTCCGACACCCCTTGGAGCGTTGGACAGCGAGTGAGGTTTTTGCTGAATTTACAATTTTGAACAAAGGCTCGCCTCGCGATGCTCATCCTGGAAGCGCGTGATCTCGCGCTCGCCTCATCCCGTTGTTGATTACACCCGGGATCTGGCGGGCGCGGGAACGCTGACGTTGCAGCGGTAAACTGTGCCGCTGCTCTTTCGTCTTGCCACGAACTGGATTATAAGATGGTTGAATTATGTGATTTTAGTAACGAAATTAAGACTTTGCTTCCTCGTCTACTTTAAAAGCGAATATTAATGAGTAATGATATGAATGCATAATGATAAATTTATGTGTATGTACATGCGGCGTTCGTGACACATCGCCTGGTTGAGTGACGCTGTCGTGAAAATAGTTTTATCGATGAAACAGTAGATAGAGCTATTTCTAGCTCTCCAATGAAGAAACGCTAACTCTTACTAACAGATAGAGTAGTAATGTCAGTTAGACCGAGGATTTGGTTCACTGTCTTGGCGCTAGATCACGCCAGGGGTTTCAAAATCCGTATCAACCATGTTATGAAGCATTGACTCACTCGATGTACACCATCTGCCAGTTACCGGTGTTCGGCAGTAAACGGCAGTGTCAATGAGATTGGCAACAATCAGACGAAATCGGTAATGACAAAGACACAGGTACCCTTATCGAGGCGTCGTAGCATATTAGCTAATCCTTTCTTTGGAGTATTGTCATCATTCATCGGGTTTATTGCTATTTTGTAGAGTACAGGAGTGCGGCACTTTATCCCATGCGATGGAGTATAAAATACTACGTCGTAATTCATTGAAAAAGGTATTCGAGGTGGCAAAGCTCTGTGCTAGAACAAGCATGCCAAGGCTAATAATAGATATATATATATATATATTATATATATATGGCAGAAACATTCGATTCACAGCAAGAAGAATCATACGTATTTCGATGTCAATAATTTATACGGTGCGTCTGAGTTTCGCTCTGCCGTACAGTTAGTTTGAGTGGGTATCCATACCAAACAACTCGACGTGCTTGCTATCGCAGATGAAACCGACTTGGGGTACATATTCGAGGTAGATTTATAATATCCGGAAGAACTGCATGAATTGCGTAAAGATTTACCACTTCATCCACAGCATTATGTATCACCGGTCTCAAAATGCAATCAGCTTAAATGGACAACCACGCTACTCTCGAAACAAAACTATGGGATTCAGTATCGATTTCTCAAACTGTTATTTCACAATTGAGTCGAAAGTTTGTTAAAATTCACAGAGTTCTCAATTTCCAACAAACATAGCTAGGAAAATATATAGATTTGAATATCGATTTATCATATTATACGTCGTTTGTTGAAGCGGAGTCGGTAAATCCATGAGTCCACAAAATTTCATAACTCCACGCAAACCAATCCCCAATAAATGCATATCGAAAAAAAAACCGTGTATTTATTTCGTAAACTGTGTTAAGAGTTTTCAATTTCCAACAAACATAGCTAAGAAAATATATAGATTTGAATACCGATTTACGGAAGAAATCTAACAACGATTTCGAGAAACATTCTTACAACCTAACGAATAACGCAGTTTTCGGAAAATCGATGGATGATGCCAAAGATTACCGGCAAGTGAAATTGGTCATGAAATGGGACGGAAGATACGATACTAAAACTCTCACTGCAAAACCAAAAGATGGTTCGCACCGTTATCAAAGAAGACATGGTAATAGTCGAATTGAACAAAATGAAAGTTAAATTAAAAAAACCATTGTAGGCTAGTTTTAAAAACTATTATTTACGATTTCCACTATAATTATGTTGAAACCAAATTTAGAACCCAAGTTCAATTGATTTACTAATCATTTACTAATTCGTCGTCCCTGACATACACCAATGTATGAAGCAGGACGTAGGTAAATTTGACACCTCTGATTACCTACCTGACAATGTGTATGGGAAACCTTTGGTAGATAAAAAAGTTCTTTGTTCAGTGAAAAATGAGAACAATGGTGAAATAATGTCAGAATTCGTAGTATTGAAAGCAAAATTATATTCTTTCAAAGTGTTAGGACATAAGAAAGACAATAAACATGCCGAAGGTGTCGAAGGATCACCATTGAAAACAATAACTTTCAATTATATGGAATGTGTTGTACAACATCAAAATTTGTTCAAAAATCAAAAACTTGATATTAAGTACGGAGCATGAGGTCTATACTGTACAGCAAAAGAAAATAGCATTGAGCTAGAATGATGATAAGCGGATTATGCTACCTCATACCACAGACATCACGCTCCCGTAGGGTTACAAATCATGTACGTAAGCTGGATATTAGTACATGAGATGGGGATAATCTTTATAATTACTTTGTAGAATGTGCAAAATCAAATATTAAAGAACTAAGATTAAATTAAGAAACATATAGTCCATACCGTACGACAAAAGGAAATTGCATTGATTGTGAGCTGGAGTGACGACAAACAGATCGTATTCCCAAATAGTACTAGCCCGCTTCCTACAATCGACTGTGACAAGCCATGTACCTGAGCTATGTGTGTTTTAAGATACTCTTCAACGGATATCACTTATTCTCATCGTAAAAAAATTTCATCCTCAATTCCATCTGTGAATAAACTGTACGTTAGCATATAAGATGTGTATTGGTTTTATAATTATTGTGTATCGGGTGTCAAATTATATTATGGTTGAAAAATAAAGATTGTAATACGTTGAATAATGAACGGCAGAGGCTTGTACAGAGTGTAAAACAATTCTTATCCCCGATGTTACATATCAGATTAATTTCCAAACGTTCGACGGCGGTGACCATCCAGAATCCCCCTGTGACAAAATCTCCCCGGATAAAATCGCCAAACAAAATTCCCCCGAACAAAATGACTTTTAATAAAATCCCCCCTGGAAAAAATTCCCTCTGGTAAAATTTCCCCAAGTAAATAAATAAATAACTGTACGAACATTCATAAACGTATAATAATATTGGGAAAAGGGAATTTTCTCCGGGGGAATTTTGACAAGGAAGGATTTTGGCCAGGGGCATTTTTCCACGGGGGATTTTGTCTGGCGGCATTTTGGAAACGGAGATTCTGGATGGGAACCTCGACCGTTATACGACTTATCTGGTATTCATTATAAGGTAACCAATATCTCGATGCTGCAACTTTCAGGGTTAAGCATACAACTCGATACTGACGTTGGCAGAAGTCGTCAAAGCCTTCTTCGCGATGATCAACCTTGCAGAATTCAACGTTTGCCGATCAACGCGGGCCAGGCAACATTATGATGCAACTTGTTTAGCGATACCGAGAACTATTTGTTAGCCTGATTTCCGAGAATTTGTTCAAGCTGATGCTGATCCAAAGCATTCCACGTTTTACTGATCGACGCGGGCCTCACGACGTTGTCCAGTAACTTGTTCGAGAGCTGTTTGTTTTACGAGCTTTCGAAAATTTCATACTTGCTAGCCTTCCAATGTCTCACTCCCTCGCTAGGCATGGCAGTACCTTTTCGATGCTAACTCATGGTAGATGGAACTTCTAGAAGCTGACTTGTCGAACTTTCCATGTATGCTGGTTAATGCTTCAGCACGGTAATGTCTCGACGTTGCTCGTTACGTGTTGAAACCATGGCAAAGGTATAGCTGGTATGCAAATTCACGCAATGATGCCCCCCCGACTCCCCGCCCCTCCAGACCCTCACCAGCGAACGTATGGTCCGTCAAGCATGTGTGCTCATTCCACCTAACGGATTTTAAATTTTCCACCGCTGCGCATGCGCAGTAGGTCGATATAGAGACCTAGAACACCATGCAGAAGATATTTTTCTGACGATCGATGAAGTCGACTGAATTGGGGATAACCCTCCACCGAAGACATTTTTCCGATTATTGGGCAAGTCGACCAGAGCGGGGATAACCTCTACTCTAGAAAAAGGGGATGTCTGACCAGAGTGTGCTAAGCACCTCATCCGAAAAAGGAGATCTGTGCCCGAACTGTGATGTAGCTAAATTGTTTGTAAAATAGCGGCATCGGTGCCTGTACGCAGAAACGGTTTTACGACACTACTAATATATATATATATAGATCGCCGCTATATAAATAGATCGATATATATATATATATATATATATATATATATATATATATATATATATATAAAAATCATTTATGTGATATTTTTAACCTTTATATTTATGTATTTGTGCTTGTTGTGAGTTAAGTATTGAATTAATTAGCAAAAAAAAAAAAAATTTTACAGTCTCAGGTTAACAGAATTAAAGTAACTTTACATAAAAAATAATATAAATATGGCATATGATATTTTTTTGTACTTTTATTGGACAATATTTGAAACTTTTGATTAGTGTTATGTTTGATCGCTGATATCTTTGAAACGGTTGATCTGAGAAACTTTGATCTTTAGACATTTTTTATAGAGCGTAAAATTTCATATAAATCTTTTTTTCCATATTGTTGTTATGATGAACCGTTCCAAAGTAATAAAAATTCAAAAATAAAAAAAAAAATTCCGGTGTTATTTAAATGGAAAATAAAGAAATGGATAGAGGCAAACCTTCCTATTGATATTAAGGGGGTATTCTAGTGTAGAAATTTGAAAAAATCGATTTTTTTTTTTTTTTATATTTTCAAAGCTTAACCTTTTAAGAATGTGTCCTTGAAAGGACAAGTCAAAATTTCAATTATTTTCAGAGATATAGCTATTTTAGTGACACGTCTTCAATACTGGCTCGGCTGGAACGAATTTTACTCGAAACTTTAAACGCGTTTTTCTCAAAACTACATGTTTCAAAACGGTTGACATGATTTCTCAAGTTCTATTGAACCGATTTACTTGAAATTTGGTGAGAATCTTCTCAATACATGTCTCTATCGCACGAACCATTATTATAACAAAATAATAATTTTTACTATTTTTAAAAAATTCAGAAACGTCCAAAAAAGTCAAAAAAAACGTATTATTTTTTCGGACAGCCGTAATTTGGCAAAAAAAAATTTTTTTTCGACTTTTTTTTGGTTAGTACGATAGCTGCATTTATGTAGATTAATAATCTTTTTTTTTTTTTTTCTGATTTTGAAAATGCTTGCAATCGTGACAACATTGGCGCGCAATTTTTTTCGTACCCCCCACTTCAACAACTCATAGCACTTTCAATTTTGTATTTTTTGACTTGTTTTTTTTTTTTTGTAATCGTGAAATGATAATAAACGCCTGATAAAAAAATGGATGGTAAAAATATTTTTTGTTTTTTGTTTATAGCACTTCAAAAAACACCTCAAATTCATGCCTCTACACTAAAATACCCCCTTAAGAGCTTATATTGGCGCCAAAATTTTTATTTTTAGATATACTATTAATTTTTGGACACCATAAGAAAAAAAAAATTCTTTTTTTTTTGAAACACCCTAATATATATTGTAACGCTAAATTCTGTTACCCTCGGATGAGGACTTACCGTTGACACTTTGACGCGATTCTCTACTTATCCGCAATATCAAACTATAACAAAATAATTACGTTGGGCGCCAGACGCGTTAGCGTCGATTTTCAAACAATAATGCAAATCAATAAAATTAACACAAAACCGTACAAAAGAGATAAATAGAGAACCCGTTGTATGGCTGGCTAGGCACAGGTACGATCGCGTACATCCCGGTAGAGTGGCGGAATTCAAGGCAGCTAACAGTAATTCCAGAATTAAAGAAAATAACAAAATAACGAATAAACTCCAGGCAAAAGGAAAATGAACAGGTCAATCGATCATATATTGTCGAGAAGGTTACATGATTGAGACAGGCAAATAAGATGGTATCGACAGCGGTAGTTAATAAAATAAATAATTGTTGTTCACAAAAATTTCGGTAGAATAGCAGTAAACGGTAGCTTTAAAACGAGAGACGGTAGTTAACAGAGAAAAATAGACGTAGTTCGAGAGATGCGATATAATGCAAGAGTTGACTTAAAACTACACGTCACTGGGCGACGTGATCTTACCCAAGTTGCAAATGACGCTACGAAAATTAGTATTCTGTCAATTGGAACGAGAGAACTTCACTGCGATCGGTAGAAAACAACGTGACGATAGTTCGGTAGATGATACGACAAATTTACCATAGATTATAACCAGTATGAGAGATTGACATTCAGTAACAATTTACCAAGTCGGCAAACGATCGACTAGGTAGCCTTCGGTAGAATTATTCATCAACGGTAGATTCGACAATTTATAATGATTACGTACTTGAGGAATTAAATAATGAATTCCTAAACATAACTTTTGAGAGAATACCAAAATACAAAGTTGTGAGAGTGAGAGAATTTCGGAGAGTTTACAAAATAGAGAAATACACTAAAATACACCGCAATACAAAAGAATAATTCATAGAACTTAATTTAACAAAATACGGAAAAATAAATAACAGGCAGAAATAGTATAAAATTGTCAATAGTAATAAAGAAAAATGCGGTAATAGCTAGGGGTGATTCTACGCTCGCTTGTACTCCAAGGAACTCGATATACGATACAATAGGCACAAAAATAAATAAAAATATAATAAGCAATGACAGAAATAAAATATAAAGCACACTATTATTACAAAAAGAGTATGGAATAAAATATGAAGCCAATAGGGCTCAAAATACGATAGAAAATACAGAAGCAGGATAATAGAGATTCACAAATAATCAGAAAAATCATAAATACAAGAGAAGTAATTATTTGGCAGTTACGAGGTCGCTCAGATACGAAAATAATAAATGACTGAAATCATGCAGTCACACGGCGGCTTACTGCAACTCTAGGCCGTGGACCATGATCCACGCAAAGTCGATAAATACCATAAGAAAGAATAGAAATTATGAGCAACTTCGTAACGGTACAATTCAAAGGCAGAAGCCTTACCTTGACGGTTGACCTCAGGCACACAAACTGACTCTAATTTAAATCAAACTTAGAATAATAAAACGAAAGTAGAAAGGAAGGAAAGGACTTGAATTTACAGGAAGAAGTTAACGGTAGTGCAATGATCGAGAGTATGGAAAAACAGTAGATACAATAATGGTAGAATGAAAGGAAGAAGGATCGGTAGCTTAAATCGAGAGAATAATCGGAAGGATGCGGAAGAACGATGCTGTCTCTCAGCAGGTCAAGCGTAGAATAGCAGGTCGTAGTTCAGCTCGCCGATGTCGCGGTTGTCGTGAGGTGATTCTTCTTCTTTGATTGGTCGGTTGACCCCCACCGCAAATAGGCCATCCCCCTGTGGCGAATATTGGTTACTGCGTGGTCATACGTCTTCCGAAATTACCGCTAGATGTGGTGTAATGTGCTGCTCGCGATTTCGTCGTTGACACCAACTCGTACGATTTTGTAGTCGCTTCGGTTATGGTCCAGGCTGCCTATCATCGGGGACTTCTTTGGCAGAGGCATACATAGGGTGCCTCTCGGCCAAAGTTACCGGGTGGAGAGTGACGCCTCATTGTTCACCTCCACCGGCTTTTGTACAGGCAGTAGCTAGCTGCCTGTACCTGAGGTCGTGCAGTCAGACGGTTGGCCAAACCGTGGACCACGACCCACACAATTAGTCCCTGCCGATAGGAAGGCAGCGTCGATCCTCAGAATGATGGCTTTATCAACCTGGACGTAGTGGTTTGGGGTCGGTCCGGCACCAGGCCGGTAAGTCGGAGGATGGCAGGCTACGGTCTGCCCTTCACGCCATCCTTACGGCATCCGATAGAGTTGGTGGCTGGTTCCTCTTCGAGGAACGATGCCCTCGGCCGCCGGGAGGATTTGTATCTCCCTGTTCACCGGCAGTCGAGGCGATACGGAAGGTTCGGGTGGATGCTACCCCAGGTGTATATAAAGGTGCACCAAGGTAGCCAGTGTAGTCTGATGAGACCGTCAGTAGGCGAAGTTGTCGAGAGCTGCAAACGGTAGCTAGTGGTCCCTTGTTGATCGGGATCGTTGTTGTCAAAGTACCTTATTAGCTTGCGCCGAAGCGCGAAATAAAGAATTTACAAAAAAGAATTAGTTAAAAGTAGTTATTGCCTATTTTGTATCGAGTTCGGTTGGAGTACCCTGCTGAGGACGCGTAAACTAAAAATAATAGCGGTTGTGTGCCCTTGTGACGGGCGATTCTGAAACGCCACGTTACAATATATATTGAAAATTATTCTAAAGATTATTAATTGGCAATGATAATGCAGCTGGTTATTATTATAAATACTTAATATTACCGGATTCTATTTGAATCAGGGCCGAACTTGATTTAATTGAGGAAAATAGAGTATCATGAAAATGTCTATTTGCGAAATAATAAAATTCAGTACATAACAGTAAATATTGGAACGTAGAAGATAGTGAGTCTTTTGCAGGTAACAGCATAACTGAATTCTCGGTTTTCACGAATTAGCGCGAGACTTTAGGCCGGTCACAATTAAGATTTTCCAACGCTACTCTTGCTCGAGAGGGCTAATCCGGGTAGACATTCACGCAATTCATGACTTGACGGACGAAAGACAATGCTTCTTGGGCTTGAGGGTCCAAGGAGCTGCAGTTGCAGTAGGTTACAATGGTAATTAGCCAATGAAGTGCGAGGGCGACCTCCCGATGCCCAAATATACATGGTCAGCGTTACTTCGCGTCTTCAACGATGTTCCGACGATTCTCAATCTCGTCGCTTACACGTTTAAGATGTTGACAAAAAGTATCAGGGGAGACATACACCTAGGAGCCGGAAAAAAGGTCATTTTTGTGAATTTTTTCAAGGAAAAATATTTGAAATTTCGGATTGAGGTTTTAATTATCTAAAAGCATATACATCCAAAAATATGTTTAATTTTCTTCATTTAAAAATATTAAAAATATACAAGGATATTAGATGATCCTTGGAGCGTCGTAAAAAAATCTGCGTATACGGTACACACTAGCGTTTCTTCAAAAATCATCTGAAAACAAAAAACCAAAAAGATTATTAAATTAAATACTATAATCTAGTACTTGTCATAGCCGATTTTAAAAATACCGATTTGTGACAATATGGCGGGCGTTTAAACATGAATATTGATTTTTGGGCCAAAAATTAGTTATTTTGCCTATAAAAGAAATACTAAGTGATGAAAAAAAAGCCTATGACAAGTACTAGATAATGTTGTATAGAATAACCACAAAAAACCTCAAGGCAATCGGTTCATTGGTTTTCGAGAAATTTTGGGCACCCATTTGAAAAATGTGGTTTTGAGAAAAATGCGTTTGAAAATTTGAGAATGAATAAATCATGAAATTTGCGAACTCACATGGAATCAACGATACCAGGCCCATAGTGTAAGTCTTCTACGGTCGGCGGAATGTTCGTAGCTTCTAAATTTTGTTGTCGGCGCCGTATTCGACCTCCTTTTGTTTGTTCTTGCGCTTGCAACTCGGCTTTCGCTATGCGAGTGTCGTCTTCTTGCGCAGCGTACAATTGCGCTCCTGATCCAACCGATATTCCTAACGCGTTCATAACTTCCAATAATGAGGTGACACCATTGTTGAACGTACATGCTGCAAGAATACAGCAATGTTAACGATTTTGGCCCCGCTGTTCATCGTTTTGGGAGCTATCTTCCAAATAAGTTGGTTCAAGCTCTCATTGCTATTTTGGGTATATCCGTCAACACAACGTTCTAACAATTTGTCATTGCTGAGGTCTTTCTATATTGGTTTGATGACATCTAACACCATTTTTGGCAATACAGAATAATCGTGACGGAAATTTTTCAGTTCTTTTTTAACATTCGCTTGTTGCCACTTGCACCACGATTCGGGGCCTTCGGGACAGAAAAGATGTTGAGGCTTGCTGTCTGTTGAGCCGTAATGGTAGAATGTTGCCCATATTTCTTTTTTCATGTCATCCTTGGAGTTACAGTTTCTGCGAATAGCTAAACGATAGTAAATGCTTAGCTTATCTATAAGCTTTGCCGTAAATTTGTTCTTGCCGCCGATTCCAGGATTGTTTTTTTTTGCATCCGCGAAGACGGGTTCCCATTCATTTTTGAACGTGTCTCACGTTTTCTTTTATTACAAATTCAATCTCATTACCATACGGTCTCGCATTTACTGTTCCCGTGTACGTCTTAGAGTTGCCATCTCCCACGTAATTGGTGTACACAACTCCATGCTTTTCGACAGATCTTGAAAATAATTCTATCATGGCGTCTACTTCCATTTTGCCTGACGATCATTCATGATTGGCCTGACAATTTTCATCGTGATTAGATTTCCATCCCTCATATTGCTCGGTATTTTTGTGTTTATTCCAATACATTCAGCACAATAAGAAGATTTTACTAGAAAATCAACGACTTCTCCTGTAAACTGACCAATGAGAACCGCAACTCTATATAATGAGGTAAAACCATGTTTTCGCCACGTACCATCTCCCGAAACGGTCAGTTTTGTTATATCAGCACTCGAATTTTCTTACGTTATTTCCTGTTGTTCTTCTTTCACAGCTTGTTTTAACATCAATTGAACAATACTTGAAGCAGCAGAATGAATGTTATTAATTATCATATTATATGTCGTTTGTTGAAGCGGAGTCGGTAAATCCATGAGTCCACAAAATTTCATAACTCCACGCAAACCAATCCCCAATAAATGCATAACGAAAAAAAACCGTGTATTTATTTCGTAAGCTGTGTTGATGTACGGGCACGGTGGAATGAAAGTCAGTTTGCACGATGAACACGAGACTACAATTTTAAAACCGAGTCCTTGAGTGCTTTCTATAGAGAATCGAACATCACTATCACACTTTTTTCATTTTACACATTCCGATAAGGCAGAAAACACAGTCAGAAAATTTTAAATTCGATATCCGATGTTTGAACCTTCTGTTGCGGATGTCTCACGATCAGTCTTCAATTTTTTGGCATTGGAACTAATATTCTGGTCGGAAAGTTTTTCGGCACAATATCGATTTTTGGGCGGTATTTTCCTTTTGCATTGATCTTTGCTAAAAGATCCGGATCGATGAGCTTCTCGAGAACCTTTATTTGCTATATCCATGTTTCTCCGAATATTTATTCGCAAACGAAAATTCACTGTAACGCACAGTTGCACGAACGGCAAGCTACAGACTAATTGCCACAAACGTAACGCCGCACGAAACTCGTCGTACGTGACCCAGCTGTCTCTCTCGCAGCGCAACCATTCCAAGGCTACGTCCCAGAAGATCATCGTGAGCAGACTCAATACTTCGTTTTCGCACAATTCCGATAAGCTTCGTCATTCGTCCAAACGAGTCAAGAAGTCCTCGGCACTTGGCTCGCCAATACCGGAAAACTTGAGGTTCCATCCTCGCAAGGCTCTCGGGCGGCAATTTGTGACGTGATGACGAATTATCTATACCCAATGCATTCCATTCATTGTTATAATGAAGACGAATGCGTCACGGGTTTTAGTTGAGTCTCTCTCGTTTTGAAATCAAGTATAGCTGTATTCCGCTGTACCGGGTCGAGTCGCGTTATCGGGTTTTTCAGTGTCACCACTCGAGTAGGTAGGGAAGTGCCGAATTGGAGTGTTTGGATTAGCGAATAACGTTTTCGAGGATTTTGAGAAGGTTTGTTTTCGGATGCGTTGCGATAGCGTATGGTTTAGGTTACGTTTAGTTGCGCTTGCGCTTAGTTCCGTACCCGTTTAGTTGAGATAATGTTAATTGAGTTGTGTTACCTTGAGCTTGTGTTTAGTTGAAGTTACATTTAGTGGTGCTTGCGCTTAGTTGAGTTGCCGTTTATTTAAGATAGTGTTTAGTCGAGTCGAGGTGATGTACAGTCAAAATTGCCGTTGCGTTGAGCAGCGGTTGAGACGAGAAGTTCGACTATTGAGTTTTGGTTGCGTCTGAAGTTTAGTGGCGTTTGCGGATTTGTTTAGTTCAAATAAGTAGGAAATAAGCTTTAGGTTGAGTAAGGTCGTCACATTTAGATTTAGAACAGCCCGCGGTAGCGTCGAAGCTCCGAGTCGGGTCAGATCTCGGGTGGGGTTGAGGACGCCGTCTGTTCGGTAGCCCGACGGCGCACCGTCGAGAAAGTAGTTTTAGTTCCGGTTTTGAGCAATTATCGCTGTGGAGAAGAAACTCCGAATTTGCAGATTGAGAATAGCGTATTGCGATTTTGTGATGGTTGAGTGACATTTTAGTTTGGGAGTCGCGAGCTCAGTAGAGTAAGAAATAGAGTACGTTACGTGTAATTTTCTGTTTATTTTTAGAATCGCGATGAGCGACTTTTGGATTATTTTTTTTTTTGTTTTTGTATCACCCCTATTGGGAAATATAAGATTTTATTTTACTTCTTTTGTTAAGTAGCGTGTGGTTTTCGAGTGTCTCTCTCTCTCCAAAAATTACCCGTCCCCTCTCCACGGTACTGAGCTACCGAGCATATTGCCGAAGTATAGCTCATTAACGATTTCGAGGCGTATTAATCACGCCAGGCGCCCAACAAAACTTCGCGGTATTGTTTTTAGATACAGGGTACATCGTGGACGCCAAATTATTGTGCACGCAGTGAGTTCTCGGTCATTTTCTCCGAGTGACCGAGGAGCGGGAAAAATCCACGTCGAAGGCTATATGAATTATACATACGTACATTAAATTTTATTTACGATTATTTTTCTTTGTGGAGATTCATTATACCCTCCTTCTATATTAAACGCAAATTCGTATAGATATACAAGATTTTAATCATGTTAATATATAATTTTCGTAGCATTTAATAATAAACATGAATATCCAAATGCATACATAGTATATGTATATGATTGCCTCAAGATATCAAATGAGATATAACCAGACAACTTCTTGATTAGTCAGTTTCTATTGTATTTACTAATGGTGTCTAATGCACTTTTGTAATACCGTTCCATCTATAATCCCAATAAAATGACATAATAAGCTCTTGACTCGAGAATTCTTTCAAAGTGAATCCTCGATTGGGAGGTTCACCCTCAACTTGGAGGTAATCCTTTGACTTGGTGGTTAACCCTAACTCAAGAGGTAAGCCCTCGACTTGACAGTAAACCCTCAACTTGGGAGTAGACCCTCGTCTTGAAAGTAAACTCTCAACTTGGAAGTAAACCCTCGAATTGGGAGTAAACCTTCGATTTCGAGGTTAACTCTGAATTAAGAGGTACGAATTTTCCCCTCAGAGATTGACGGTTATTTTGGTCGTAAAATTGGGGTTTTTTTCCGTAAGGGTTAACCGTGTTAAAAATGTTTTCCAAAAGCTTTCAAACGAGCACAAGACGAAATCTGTAGGATGGTTAGAACCGAAGGTATGAGCGTTCGAATGTCAGCATGCTTCCGTAAGCAAATTATATTTCAAGTCAATATCTATAAATGATAATAAATTTTGTTAAAAAACTACGACATACGGTCAATGGCCGATCAAAGCACGTATAGATGGTATCAAACCTTCCCGTTTGATAAAATTGGACGTATCCTTTCCAAAGTTGAATTGATAATAAATTTCTCAAAAATGTAAGTACAAGATTTTATTCACGAGAAAACAAAAGTTGATAGCCAAATTGAAGGTATATTGGATAGGTGACAGTAAAGGTAGTAACAGTTGAATCAAGGAGACCTCAGCAATACTGAGGCGAGAGCGCAAGCGGTGCCCCGCACGAGATCGCATGAAGGGGAATGAGACCCACTGTTTGTCTTTCAACACAACAATGATAGGAGCACTACTAATTGCACCCTGTACTATTAACAATAATGTTGATAATTACTGTATATATTTGTATGGGCATTTCACCTCTTAGATGCAGTTCTTTGGAAAAACCGAAACATATGGTTTTACCATTTGTTGTGATCTCTGAATTACAATCGGTGTGGAGTTGTAGGGTGGTTAGTGAAATGATTGACACTAAGAATTTTGGCTCACGTTAATGTAATGTAATGTAATGTAATTTATTAAACAGGCCGTAGGATTAAAATCCTCTAACGGCCTAAAGAAAATACAAAAAATATACAGAGCATACTATAAAAACAATAGTTGGAAGAATAATTGAAAATCGTAGTTAACAATAAGCAATAAGAAAAAAAAACATTTGAAGAATAATAATAGTACTATATGTATGGTCTGTCAACGTCAATTGTCAATAATAACAAACAGGAAATAATAAAGCTTAAATTGCACTGGGCTGCCTAAAATAAAAATAAAAAAGCACATTTGCACATAATAGTGATTCACAGATTTGGGACTCAAATCAAACACAGGCATGTAACTGCACATTAATCCAACGCGCTCACAACATCAGCTCGCTCAATTGCCATAAGATGATTGAAGCAAGCTGCTTTAAACACATCCAATGACATGGAAGTAGTAACAATTGGCGGTAGAGAGTTCCAAAAGGTAGTGCCAACAACTAGGAATGAGTGCTGCAAGATTGACGTGCGAGGAATTGGTGCGAGGAGCGTATCAGTCCGGTTGTTATGTCTATGCCGAGCAATATTGTGATTTAATCTGATACGCTCACACAGCAAAGCGTTTTTATTTAACACCAACATTCCATAGAATATACATCCTAACGGATATAAACGGCGGTTACACGGCGAAAGCCACCCGAGATCCAGCCGAGGACTACTGATGTGCTCTCCAAGCCTCTTACGCAACAAAAACCTTACACAATTGTTCAATGCAACTGTTAACTTCTTCTCAAGGTTCAGATTCAAATTTGTAAGCGCTATCGCGCAGTAATCGAAGACTGGAAGGACTAAGCTAGTGACAAGCTGCCGTTTTAAGTTGGTGTTCAGATCATTGACTGAATGACGAAGACGATACAGTATCCTCGATGCAGAACTGCATGTTCTCGCAACCTGATCAGTCCAAGATAACCTTGGATCAAGCATGACACCAAGATACTTCAAGCTGACCACATACTGAATATCCTCACCACCGAGGACTAAAGCTGTAATCTGATCAAGCTGAATAGAATTCACATTGAAAGCACTGCCTAAAATCATAGCTTTGGTCTTTGAGGCATTAATTTTCAACTTGTTCTTACGACACCAGTCCGCTACTGCTGCTAAATCCTCATCCATTTTATCAATAGCACTATTTAGTCCAGAAATTTTGCAAGTAAAATAAATAACACCATCATCAGCAAAGAAAAGTTGACTGCAATGTCTCAGGCACTTTGGAAGGTCATTAATAAAGAGTGAGAACAGCAACGGTCCAAGGACACTACCTTGACGCACACCAGTCACACACTCCCGCCACGTAGACACCTTATCACTGTCTCTCACTGCATGCTTCCTCTCCGCCAGGTAAGAATACATCCAACGAGCGACTTCAAGCGAGAAGCCAAGCTCATAGAGTTTGCTTAACAGAAGCAGATGATCAACAGAATCAAATGCCTTGGTTAGATCAAGAAACACCGCCAGAGTGACTACTGTTCATCAATCCCAAACCGCACATCATCCACGAACTTGACTACAGCAGTCTGCGTACCCATGCCTTGCCGAAAGCCGGTTTGACGCGAATCTAGGACATTGTAATCGTTCAAAAAGCGAACAACTTGATCTAGCACAACACGCTCACACACCTTAGACATTGCACAAAGTATTGAGATCGGACGCATTTCTACGACAGACTCCGGATTACGAGTTTTAGGTATCGGTGTGATAAGCGACGAACGCCATAGCGTCGGATAGTACCCGCTGTTTAAAGATAAATTCACTAAATCAGAAATTAATGGCCCGAACAGATCTTTAAAGGTCTTTAGGACATGATTTGAGAGACCATCAATTCCCTCTGCCCGCGAAGTACCAGCAGAGACACACTTGATAACGTCACTAACACGGACACGAGCAAAGTCGAACAACACACCTGCTCTTTGTCTCGACACACAAGCCACTACTTGATAAAGCGACGGAAGTTTCCTACCATCAACCACAGTAGCATAATAGTCATTTAGTTCTTCAATGCCAAACCGTAACACATCTCGCGATTTTCTAGCTTTCACTGTTAGTCCAAGCATGTCCATTTCACTCCGAAATTGTTTCGTGTTTCCCGCGCGATTGAAAATTGTTTGCAAATAACTCGCTTGGCTTTTTCTCCAAAGCGACTGGGCTTCACGACGCAATAAAACATATTCTTCCCAAGCAAGGCGATGACCATTCCTTTTGAATCGACGATAGCACCTATCACGCTGTCTGCGGACCTCACGCAGCTCCCGCGTAATCCAAGGAGCTGGGCTTCGCTTAGGAATAAATTCACGAACGGGGACACACTGATCTACAACGTCCTTGAACAAGTTATTCAGCTTGCTTAGTCGCGAGTCAACAGATTGGAGCGAATTGTCTTGATCCTCGTCGAATTTATGCAACCTTGCAGCAACCAAACCAGCTGCTGCAGTAAAATCAGCTTCCTTCCACGATAAGCACTTTATCAACCGCCTCTCAGATTTAGGATGCTTATACTTGAGGCAAATGTAAATCAGATCATCAGATGACAGGAAAGGCTGACCTGACTGCTCCCACAAGTCAAGAGCTGCCAGATGACTGACAGCACAGACGTCAATCCAAGTATCTGCATCTATAGTGTGATCAGTGGGCTGAAGAGGAAGAATACTCATGCCAGTTCTGACGAAGAAGTCACGTAACCTAAGTGCCTTGTCGTTATTGACTAGAAGGTCTGCATTAAAGTCACCAAGAACACACAGAAATCTGTAACTAACCATTCTAGGCGCAAAGTCATCCTCAAACACGGACATATAGCCTGCTTTTGGCGGCCGATAAACAATAGCAATCAGGATTTTATATTGCGACGAACCCCATACCTCTGCGATGATATACTCTGGCAATATAACTTCTCCAGCTCCAGCTGACGAACTAAGTAGGCGAGCATTGAGCTTCTTTCTCACACAAAGAGCCACTCCGCCTCCACGCTTGATATGACGGTCAACGCGCAGCATTGTGTATCCCGGTGAGTCAGCTTGACAGTCCAATATCGCATCACAAAGCCATGTCTCGACAACTCCTATCACATGGTATGGGTTTACCCTGAAGAACTCTTGAAACTCGCAGAAATGCGCCATCAATGATTGAGCATTTAGTGAGCAGATGTTTAGCACAGTAAGCTCAGCATTGTTATCCTTATTAGTAGCAAGTAACGTTGGAAGAGACCCAGAAAGTCAAATAGCAAGCTGTTGCAAATCCGTGGAAGGTGAAATTTTTACCGGCCGATCATCTCTTGATTTTCTCAGAAAAACAGCCCCATCAGAAATCCAAATGTGTTTACGATCCACATTAGGAAACGCTCTTAACACACGATCTCTGAGTTGATGTAGCTGAGCTGGCTGATGAAAATTAACATAGACCTTGGCTTCTGGCAGAGATTGGTCCAACTGCTTTGCATTTAAATCTGGCTTACCCTTTTAAGCTTCAATTAATTTCTTGCAAGTATCCTTGCTGTTAAAAGATATGATGACCGAGCGAGGCCCAACAAGGCCGCTACGACGCGATCCTGAAACACGGCGCCTTTTTCCGATCCTGAAGGCATCTACAAGCTCATCTTTATCCAGCGCAGCATCAAGAGCTCCAATCCAAGACTTGGACAGCTTCCTAACATCTTCACCATCCACCTCAGGTACCCCAGTGACAACGAGTTGATGAGCAACCTGATCACAAGCAGCACGAAGAAGGACAGCCTCATCAGCTGCTGACAGCTTGTACTCAGCTACATTCGATTCAATGGCATCGAGGCGATTCTCCAAGACATTAGTCCGCGCAGAAATAGTTTCAACTTTGGTATCAGTAGCAGTTTGATTAGCAGTAAGCTTAGTAAAGTCCTTGCGAAGCGACTTAAATTCGTCGGCAACTTTGGTAAGCTGGTTTCCAAAGCTATCCATCTTCTTGTTGATTGACTCTAATAGTGTGACGACTCTATTGTCAGTAACGTCACAAACTGGACACATTGTTTGTAGCTCGATTTGAGCAGCGCGCACATTATCAACACTAAGTCTAACAACAACACAGTCTGCATGATAGCTATGCTTGCATGATGCCCCTGAGGTAAGTCCTTTTGTGGAACGGTCGATAAACTCATAACAGAGTGCGCAAGTTACCTTAGCCATATTGATAAGAACTTCTCAGCAGAATCAAGAGATATCACTTTCTGATAATAATAGATAACCACACGGCTACCTAACCTAGCCGCAAAAATCCAGGAAAACCAAGTTTATTCCGATGAGCAAAGGTTTAAAGTCAATATTTCAATAATCTACGTAAACTGGAACTTTCCACGATCACGATGATATCAGTTTTATTTGCATTCACAACAAACCACTTGCACACCTTAAGTAAAACTAGGACCTCAAAGAAAGACGCGTACACTCTGTAAGAATCAGCCAAATGATAATTTAAACAACGGTTTATTGAAACAGAAAAAAAGGCAACTTACAGAGTTTCTTCGGTTGATTAACAAGGGTGCAGAAGGCAAAGAGAATGAAACTAACTGGTAGATGCGTACGTTCTGAGTGTGCGGCGAATATTACTTACAAAATATAAAAAAGTGCAAGGTCGCCCCCGAGTTCAGGTTGAGGGTCGCGTCACGCCATAAATGCTACATGTAGGGAAATTCCAGGTGCGGTCGAATCCTTGGCTCTCAGCTAGCGAGACCAGACCTGTAGACTTGAAAGTTGACTGTAAAAAGGCGCTGTGCAGACACAGAAAAAAAGGAAATAACATTCGATGAATTTTCTTCACCAGCTTGCTGTTGGCGAATGACCGTGACTTTTTAGCCATCTCAAGAATTTCGTTCCCTATAAAATCTGTATATTTAAGCCCTCTATAGGTAATAGATAGTGTTTTCCATAATTTCCCTCCTCGATTATGTTTTGTGTGAGTCCAAATGATTTTTTTAGCTCCAGTTATCGTAATATACGTAGTCTTCGATGGGAGTGCAATCGGCAAACCATAAAAAAGTTGATGTTCTGAAGAGACATAACTTTGAAGTGATCTCCTTGTCTTCAAAAAAATCTCCGATGTCGCCCCGCATTTTTTCAACTATATTTCCAGCTCAAACTTATTAAAATTTCTTTTCGACGCCAATAATATTTGTTCTTGCTTTGATATTCGACTTGGTATACGTGGTGCAATTTTGAATTCCAATAATGGATCCCCAAAGTTTGCACTTTTAAGAAGTATTCTTATGGCGAATTTTCAGCAGCCGTCATTTTTTCGACCGGCAACTTTTTAATTCAGTTGATATTACGTGCCGAAGATGATGCTATGGTGATCTCGTTACTGCTCGGTGCGCGGCGTGGTTCATATGTCAGGATACCCTGTGACAATGTGTCCGTCATATCCTCTATCGATATCGCGTGTGTCTTGATCGGGCATTTTTTACTTTCAGGCAATCTTCGCGTTATACAAAACGCCTAGGCCAGCAACCTGACGGATTAAAAGAATAAAAAATATTGCAGTCAGTTGTCTGATTTAAGAAAGAAAAACCAGAGTCGAGTTCTTATTACGAAAGTTTCACGATGATTGTGACTATCAGAGTATATGTCGATGAATGTAGATGCGCACAAGCTAAGAAAGATTGTTGCATACGTATACCAGATACGATTTGTATTTACAGCATGTTTAATTAATTTTACATAATGTCATACATATGACAATTGTGACGCATCAATTGTTCATCATTAGGCTATGAAACCAATTCATTTCTTCACACTGATGCATAGATTTTACAATACGAAAAAGAAATAGTCAGAAGTTTGAATATGCATGCGACCGTACGTGACGATATTTAAAACAGATGCTACGAAATTAAGCTACGCGAAAGAGTTTCGATGTGGGCAATCATTCAAACAGAATGATGAATCGATATTGAACAGAAGCCACACTCATCTATATGAACATAATTTTCCAAAGTGTATAACAACTAAACCATACGAGTGTCTGTTATACTTTGTGAACAATGCAGTATTTATTGAGTGTTTTTTTCATATCTGGGTTATTTTTAATATCTTACGCGAGTTCTTGGCCAATCACAAAACATGGTCTACCATATTCAGTGAGTAGTGATGTATTGGTCCAAAATTTGACTGTCGGATTGATCGTGCCCCATACTAACTTTGGAGCTCGTGAATACTTCAAAGCCATAAATACCGCTATTGGTAGTCTTCACAAGGCCAGAGGACCACCAAAGTTCGTCTTCTTGAGGAAGTACAACTTCACCCAGAATCACGTAAGGACCGTCATGATGGAGCTCACTCCTAGCCCAAGAGGTAAATATCCATAAATCTATAATTTTTTTTTCTCATGATGCCCATTCCATTTTAGCAGGAAATTGCTCACATAAAAAATTTCTTCTTATTCAGCGCGGTATTACCCTAAATTGTACTGAGAAAATACCCTTGACACTCTTGTATAACTGAAGATGTACTGTGGAGTTACTAGTATGTTCTGTCTGCAATGTGAATTATGAGGCGTTCTCCACCAACTCGGCTATGTTTTTTATTCTCTCGGATCTGTTTCCTACTTTTTTATATGATAGTACTACTCAAAGACTTCTATTTCCGGTTGGATGTGAGTGACAGGCATGTGAGAGAGTGCGACTAGTAAAGCGAAAGTAGGCGGGATAACAAGGGCGAGTAGGGAAAGAGATAGGCTAAGAGGCAAGGGGAAATAGGTGGACGGGAGAAAAGAGGGAAGGGCAGGTGAAGGAAGGACGAGACGTTTTGACGTTAGGTAACGAGAAATAGGAGACGGCAAGGGGGTACTGCAGTAGAGAAGAAAAGGGGACAACATCTAGGGAGTAGGAAAGGGGTTAGAGTGGAGATAGGTAAGTGTCAGGCAGGTAAGGTACGGAGCGGCGAAGCGAAATAGCATGAGTGATGTGGGTGATGAGAAAAAAGGGGCGTGGAGCGTGGAAGAAGATATAAATAAAGGTAGACCGAGTGAGGTAGCATTACTAGGCAGGAGAAGGAGTCATAACTTAGGTTCGGTGACGACGATGACAGAGCTATGGACAAGAAAGCGGGGCGAGGTAGGGGGACAAGGGGGGAGAAATTAGATAAGATAGAGGAAAGGGAAAGGGTTTTTGGGAAAAGCAGGAGAGTGCAAAGGTCGCCAAAGCGCAAGGGTGGAGAGGAAGTAAAAGAAAAGAGAGGGAGCATACAGGATCGGTTAAGGGTGATTAGAGAGAAGTTAAAGATAGGCAGAGAAGAAGTTAAAGCGCAGAGAAGGGGACTGAGAAAAAAATGGAAAACATTGAAGGGGAAATGAATAGCAGGGAAGAACAATGGGAATTAGAGAGGAGGGTGATGAAGAAAGCAATAAGGGACCTGGGTAAGAGACTGTAGAAAAGCGGGGGAGAGGGGGAAATAGAAAAGGTAGAACAAAGACTGGCAGAAATAGAGAAGAAGCGCATAGAATACGGGGAGAAGAGCAGGGGGAGGGGAACGCAGGGGTGGCACAGATAGCAATGGATAGGGTAAGAGAGGTCGAGTGGGCTTTAGAGAGGAAAGAAAAGAAGGAACGAAGGGGAAATATGGTATTGAGAGGAGCTACAATAGAGAAAGGAAAGGAAAAGGAAGGATCACAAAAGATTATGCAGGTAATAAGGGTAGAGGTCGAGATAAAAGACATGTAGGAGGTAGGCACGAAAGTGGGGGAGGAGAAAGGGGGTATGGATAGCAAGGCTATGGAGCAGGGAGCAAAAGAGGCAGGTAATGGAAAAAAAAAGTCATCTCGGAGGGAGGGAAGAAGGAATAGAGATCTTACCTGAACGGAAAGGAAAATGAAATGGAAATCGAGGGAGATAGCAACGTTCGAGGAGGGAAGGGGACACAGAGTTAGAGTGGAGTATGGGAAAATTTGGATAGAAGGAAAGATGTGGAAATGGGATGACTGGTAAGTGAAACCGGGGGTGAGGGTTGGAAAGTAGTGTTCTGGAATGTAGCGGGGCTAGAGAACAAAGACGAGGATTTCTGGAGGAGTTGAATAGAGTGGGACGTGACATTTTCAATTATGTAGGGATTCGTCGGTTGAGGCCAATGAATGACATAATGCCTATTCAACATTTTGTTTGAATTATGCGACGCATCGGTGCCCTGCCGGTCGTCTTCAGGCTTCTTTAATAACAATCGAAAAACAAAATATATAATCAGAAAAGTATTAACCGTTGTTACTACACTTATGGCGGTTCAGACCGCATGCTTTTTTTGTAGGTTTTGTTCAAATTGCGCACGTTTCATTAAATTATTTTTACATATTGGCCAGAAACGGAGAGTTTACATTTTTTAAAATTTTTCTTTCCAATTTTAACAGGTAAGTGTGAAGTGAAAAGAGATATATACGAAAGAATTAATATTTACTTACTTAAAATAACTTTTCTAAGCGTTTAAGGTGTTTCATGTTCGGGGATCGAAGAGGAAGTGATTTCCTTAATCGATTTACAATATGGTAGACATTCAATTGATTTTGATATCAGTGGTTTTATTTCCTGTCCATTTTATTTGACTAGAGTATTAAGCGGTAACATTTGTGTTGATGTTTTAGGTCCGGATCTTGGAAATAAATATGTGAGGTGTCTTGGTTTACTTTGATAAAGAAAAATGTATTATTATTTATTCATACTTTATAATGATTAATAGGATACATGGAGATTACTAATAGTGTATGCAAGGCATTGAGCTATATTCTCTCGTGCGCTACATGGCGGACTCCCTTTGCCTTATACTTTCTTCTACACACATACGCATACACCTTTTGTATAGCTGCGCGCGCATCCTCGTTTGAGCATTCACTCATACCAAGATATATGTAGTCACAGCATACGAATTACACATATTCTAACAATTTCAAAGGATCACAATGTGTTAAATTACGTTCAGATGACGTAAGAGTATAAGTGGCCCAAATTTTGGATACAGGTTCTTCTGTTTACAGTGTTATTTTGTCATATGTGTATCGTTTCTTTGATTAGTTGTTTCAACTTACCGTCCGGGTTGCCTATCATTGGGGATTCCTCTGACAGAGGCATACGCAGGGTGCCTCTCGGCCAAAGTTACCGAGTGAAAAGCGACGCCTCATTCTTCGCTTCCACCGGCTTCGTCGTATAAGCAGTGGCCAACTGCCCACGATACATCAAGGAGACCATGCAGTCAGACGACGGCGGACTGCAACTGTAAGTCGTGGACTGTGGCTCCGTTGATTATAGTCCTTACTGATAAGAAGGCTGCGTCGATCCTCAGAACGAGGGCTTTATCAAACTGGACGTGGTGGTTTGGGGTCGGTCTGAAACCCGGCCGGTAAGTCGGAAGATGGCAGGCTACGGTCTGCCCTGTATGCCATTCTTACGGCATCTGAGAAAGTGGGCGGCTGGTTTTTCCTTGAGAAGTGGTGCCCTTGGCTATCAGGAGGACTTTACATCCCTGTTCATCGGCAGTCGAGGCGATACGAGAGGTTCGGATGGATACTACCCCAGGTGATTAGAAGTGCACCAAGGTAGCCAGTGTAGTCGAATTGGACCGTCGGTAGACGAAGTAATCGAGAGTTGGAAACGGTAGTTATCGATAGCTGTTGGTCCCTCGGTGGTCGGGATCGGCATCGTCCAAGTACCTTGTAAGCGTGCGCCAAAGCCCGAAGTACAGAATTTACAAAAAAAGAATTATATATGATATTAATTATAATATTTTGTATCGAGTTGGGTTGGAGTACCCCGCCAGGGACGCGTTTCTAGAGATTTCCTTCAGTTATGTGCCCTTGTGACAGGCAGCTCTAAAACGCCACGTTACAACGTGAAAGGGGATTTGAAAACTAAATCAGGGGAATGGAGGGAACGGGTAGAAGAAGCAGGCGGAGGGACAAGAGTGCTAGCGGGGGGTGAGTTCAATGCCAGGACGGGGCAAGAGGGGGCAGTATGCTGGGAGGAAAACAGAGGAGGAAAATAAGAATAGGAAGTCAAAGGACAGGAAAATAAACCCGGAAGGTAGGGAGCTGTTGGAATTTTTAGAATAGACAGGCTGGTCAGTAATGAATGGGGATATGAAGGAAAATGAGGAGGGAAAACTTACGTATGTGGAGGGGCGAGAGGGACTGTCATAGATTATGCTATTGGAAAAAACGAAGTTCGAGAAAGGGTAAAAAGGCTAGAGATTGGGGACAGAGTAGATTCAGACCATCACCCAGTGGTAGTGTGAATGAGGAGGGCAGTGTCTAGGAAAAGAAAGGAAAAAAGGGAAAGGGGAGTTGGTACAGGAGTTTGGACAGAGGAGGGTAGAATAGAATAGAATAGAATAGTAATTTATTATGTCCGTGACAATGCTGGACAAATACAAGAAAGTTACAGAGAATACTTAAGGCTACTTAAAGACTAACTAACAGAGAAAAGAAAAAACAAAAGGATAGAACAAAGACGAAGAAAAGGTGCTCAAAGTAAGACAGGAGAGAGATTAGAGAACGACCGAACAGGACCAAAACGAGAATACGCAGAGTAAGTTAAGGTAGGTGAAAGGCCTAGCCTATAGTGCAGCAAGCCGATCACGATCCAGCTCCGTGTCAAAAAAGTGCAAGCGCAAGGTAGCTTTAAAGCTTGGATAAGAGGAGATCACTTTCAAGCTAGAAGGAAGCGAGTGCCAAAATTACAATCTGGCCACCGGAAAGGATTTCTTGTAGGTCTCCGTCACAAAACGAGGAATGAGATAATCCCCCTCATCAACCCATCAGAGCCTGGAGCGGCAGGGTCACGTTTGAGAAAAAGATCGCTACGAGGGAATTCCAGAATAGAAGACGGTAAAGAGCAGACACCCGATGAAATAGAGCCTGCGATCCCTAACCGCCAACCATCCCAGCTCTCGACGATGGCGGGTGATCCTTTCGTCCCTGGAAAAACCGCAGACGAAGCGCACACAGGTGTTGAGTAGGCGTTGCAGCCTAATGTTCAAGACGGCCGAGAGGTCATTATAAACTATGCACACATAGTCGAATATGGGAAAGACCAACGACGTCATGCGCAGCTTGCGCAAAGGGGCAGAGAGCATACGGCGAGAGATGGAGAGCTGCCGGAGAACGCAATGGACGCGACTAGAGACAGCATCTACCTGATCCACCCACGCAAGCTTATTGTCCAGGACAAGTCCTAGCTTACGGACGACTGTAGACAACGGCATTGAGGTCCCATCTAACAGTATTCTCGGTGACGGCCCAGGCAGAAACCGCAGCAATGTCCAGGTTCAGTATTTCCACCGCCAGATCTAACTCTTCCCGGGGATATTGAATATAGACCTGAAGGTTATCCGCGTAGATCAGGTGCTCAGTGTGCTTAACAGCTCTGGAGAGGTCATTCACAAAGAGAGAAAAGAGAAGAGGGCCTAGAACAGAGCCCTGAGGCACACCTAGATCTGGCCCTAACCCCGAGGATAACTCCCCAGAGGGGGCAACGAAGCCTGAGTTCTACCGAGTAGGTAGCTAGAGATCCACATTAAAAAATGATGGGAGAGCCCAAGGGTGAGCAGCTTAGCAAGTAATCTCGCATGCGAAATAGAATCAAACGCTTTGGTGAAGTCGAAGAGTACCAATACGGTAACTCAACACCTCGACGAACGTCATCTGTGAGCTTGAGCAAAGCTGTTTGCGTGTTATGGCCAACTCGAAAACCGGATTGATGCGGATTGAGGAGGGCATGATCCTCCAAATAGGCGATAAGCTGTTCTATAACAATCCGTTCCAAAACTTTAGAGAGGAAACACAGGTTGGCAATTGGTCGAAAATGCTGCGGCGAAGATGGAGATTTGACTTTGGGTAACGGAACAACCCGCGCCTTCTTCCACTCGGCTGGAAATATTGCTGAACTGAGGGACTGGTTAAGAAGAGCCAGCAGGAAGGGAAAAATAACTGGCAGAGCGTCTTTGCTATTACGTAAGATCATCAACGTCTCGCGATTGCGACGAGAATTTAGAAATGGCACTGGCAAGTGTGGTGGGAGAAATGTCCTGGAAGTAGAACGAGTCGTCGTTATATGCCGGTGAAGGAAGACCAGAGAAAAAGGCTCTAACAGCTTGGTCAGACTGTGGTTGCTGGGAAATAGCCACGAAATGAGCATTCAGCTTGTCAGGAGCAAGACCACCACAGTCATTGGGGCGAGAGGACGCTAGTCCGAGGATTCTCAGCTGATTCCAAAGGGCACGTGAGTCATGACAATTAGCCAGGCGGTTCGCAAGAAAGGCAGAGCGGGCATAAGATATACGCTTATGAAGATCATCCCTCGCGTCACGATAGCGTAAAAGAGCAGAGAAGCAACGGGATCGCTTGTTAATTCTGTAGAGGGCATCCCTACGACGAACCAGAGAGCGAAAGTCAGGCGAGATTCACGGGTCCAGTCCCCGTTTCACAGTAAAAGTTCTGTAGGGAGCAGTCGCATCCAAAGCACAGTCGAGATTAGATTGCAGACAACGAAGCAACTCGTCTGGAATTGGAGTGGCGAACTGATGGAAAGTATGCCAATTTATCACTTTCAAGGTGTCGTAAAAAGGTGTCGAGGGTAGGCAGAGGTTTAGAAGAGAGGTACAATGGGAGGGGGTAGGGAAAGCGGACGTAGGCAAAGGGATAGAGGAAAGACTAAGGGAGCTTAGGCGAGCAGTAGAGGCAGGAAGTGGGGAGGGTAAAGCGAAAAAGATTTGGTGGGATGAGGAATGTAGGCAAAAGAAAATAGACGTTAGGTAAAATCTAGGAAATTGGAGAAAGAGGGAGGGAGAGAGAGAAAAATATAGAAAGCGAATAATATAGAACAGAAGAGAAGGGAATATAATAGGTTATGCAAGGAAGAGAAAGGAAAGAGAATGAGAGTTTCATAAAAGAAGCAGTCGAAACAAAGACAAAAAGCTAAGTATGGGAGATAATAAATAGAGAATGAAAAAAGTGGAAGAGGGCGAATGAAGCAACAGGTAAGGGGGAGTGGAGGGAGTATTTCATGAGTCTATTAGGTGAAGTGGAGAGGACAGTAACAGGAGGTGAGAGACAGCAAGCAGCGAGGTTGACGTGGAAGGGGAGCTACTGAGGGAAGAGATTAAAAAGGCGACAGGACAATTGAGGGATGGAAAAACACCGGGAGATGATGGAGTAGTTATCGAGGTATCGAGAGATTGGGGCGGGGGGGGGGGGGGGGATGTAGCAGTTGGCATGGAAAATATGTAATGGAGTATGGATGGGAGAGGGTTGGCCGAGAAAATGGAGAGAGGGATGAATAGCACCGATAGTACAGAAGAGAGAGGGAAAAAGGGCAGAAGAGTACAGGGGGGTAATTTTAATATCGACTTTGTACAATGTCTACGGACATGTTATAAACGGAAGTGGCAAAGAAGGGGGTGGTACCGCACAACCAGTCGGGTTTTAAGAAGGGAATAAGGATGATAGACAATGTGTACGTATTTAACTATCTAATAAACAGGCAGGTTGGGGAGCACAAGGGGAAGATGGTCGCGTTTTTTGTTTACTTAAAGGCGGCATTTGATTCGGTAGATAGAAAAAAACTGTGGGAGGCTGTGGAAAGAACATGGGTAAGGGTAGGCTTAAGGGCAATAGCAGAGAAGATATACAAGGAGACGGCGAGTAAGGAAAGGAGTAGGGGGGGGGAGAGGTGTTCTGGATGACAAGGGGGGTAAGGCAGGGTTGGCCACTTAGTCCACACTTATTGTACCTTTTGTTGGCGTATATGTAAGAGGGGATGGTGAGAGGGAGAAGGGTCAGCGGGGTGAAGTTGGGGGGAGGTAGGGTCTGGACTATAGTGTACGCCGATGACAGTACTGCTAGCAGAGCAGAATGAGGAGATGGCAATTATTGTTAGGAAGCCAAAAAAATATGTGGATGGAAGAGGCTGATAGCAAGTGTAGTATAGTCGAAGATCATGAGATGGAGAAAAGGGGGAGGTATAAAATAAAAGTGGATTGAAGGTGGAAAGGTTTACTACCTAGGGTACATAGCAAAGTGTAATGGGGGGGGGGAAGCGCACGTGAAAGAGAGGGTACAGAAAGCAGGGGTAGTGACGAGACTGGTATGGCGAATGGGGAAAAGAAGGTTTAGGAGCGACTGAGGGAAAAGGATTTAGCTGTTTGATAGGTTAGTGTGCACGGTTATAGAATACGCTGCGGCGTTATGGGGGTGGAGGGAGTGGAGAACGATCGAGGCGGCACAGGATAGGTATTTAAGATGGACTTTAGGAGTGGATTGGCGAGTACTGTGGTATTTAGTCAGAGTGGAGTGACAGAGGGGGAAGCTAGGGACCAGAGCAGGCAAAAGGGCATGGAATTTTGAAAGGCAGCTGGAGAGAGGGGAGGGAAGCGAGTTAGCGAGGTGATGCTGGGAAGAGGTACGGCGAAAGGTAGAGGAGGAGAAGCAGAGATCGAAATGGGAACGGAAAAAGCAAAGTTTCTTTGCGGAAGAGGGAGCAGAAAGTAGGGCGGTAGTAAAGAGGAGGGAGAGAGGAGAGCTAGAATTTAGGGAGATAGACTACAGAGAGAGGGAAGAACAGAGGAACGAAAGATGGGAGCAGATAGGGGAATCTAGGTACAATAGATGGTATAGGTTGGTGAAAGGAGAGCGGATACCAGGGTATCTAGAAAAGGGTTGGGGAGAAAGCAGGTGGACAAGGGTCGCTAGGTTCAGATTAGGAAGCGAGATGAGGGAGGCAAAGTACTGGGAAGAAGAGGAAAAGAGAAGGTGCAGGGTATGTGGGTGGGAAGAGGAAACATGGAAGCACGTTTGGAAAAGGTGTTTAGGCTGGGATAGAAGGGGGGAAAGCTGGCAGGAGATGGTCAGGGAGATGTTAGGAGAGGAGGGGGACGGAGACCGTTGGATGAGAGAACTGGAAAGGGTCAGGAATGTCAGAGAGAAGGAAAGAATGAGAGATGAATGGGAAACGGAAGCCGAGTAGGTTAAGGATGGATAGGGTATAGAATAAAATAAAATAAGATAAAGCAAAGTAAAGTGAAGATAAGATGTAAGGTAAAGATAAGGTGTAAGGTAAAGATAAGATGTAAAGTAAGAGCTTGGCAAGGCAAGCCAAGGCACAGGGCAAAGGCAGGTAGAGAATAAGTAGTGATAAGGTAGGGTGTAAGAATTGGTTAAGAATAGGGTAAGAAGATATGTAAGAATGCGTAAAATGAGAGAGAAACGGGAGTCTCTGTAATCTCAAGGGGAACAATAAATATTAGATACATATATAATACTAGTCAAGCATACTCTCTGTGAATTTTTTTAGATTTTATAATTTACTCGACTTGGAAATGTTTTTTTCTTTGTGTATAAAAACCCGTATATCATGGAAGATTGAAGTCATCCAAAAAAATTCTACCCATAAAAAAACTATGTTTCTCCATAAACTATTTAATGCAATATATTGTTACAAAGGGTGAAAACACCCGTTTTGCCCTCTTTTAATGATCTAGTAGTCATCGTAAGATAAAAGACGTTTATGAACCTCTTATGTCTTTAAAAAGAATAAGGTTGCTGCGTCAACCAACATTATTGTAAAAGCAGTCTTGTTTCAGACTTAAAACCAGAAACACGTACCCTGCAATTGAAGCTTTTTCTCAGCATTTTATTTACGCCTTTGATGTTGGCTTGATAATCAAACTCACGAATCCATATTTATTTTCGTAACGTCCAAGAACGTTACACTGGTGTCAGAAGTGGGATGAAGAGTTTTAATCGAGTCAATTCAGTGCGTGAAATTTATTAACTATGAGCAATAGTCATTTGACACGCTCTCGTCGAAGGGAAAGTTGCAGAGAAGAACCTTCCATCACAGAAAATCCACGGGTTTCCGAGAAAATTTCTTCACCTTCAGAGGACCCTCTTCCGAATCATCATCTAGCCCCTGGGCCTCACCAATCGTCCTTGTTAACAAGAAGGACGGATCCAAACGATTTTGTATCGATTACAGAAAGCTGAACGACATAACGAAGAAAGATTCTTACCCTTTACCCAGAATCGACGAGACACTCGACCTGATAGCTCGTGCAACTTGGTTCAGCACCATAGATCTACAGAGTGGATACTGGCAGGTCGAAACGGATCCTCTGGACAAAGAAAAAACAGCTTGTGTCACGGCTTACGAGGATTATGGCAGTTCAAGGTCATGCCTTTCGGCTTGAGTAATGGCCCGGCTACCTTTGAACGAATGATGGAGGCTGTTCTATATGGGCTCACTGGCGAAATATGCCGCGCTTATTTAGACGATATAATTGTTTTTGGTAAGAACTTTGAAGAAGAAGTTCAAATTGTCAAACAAGTTTTCGCCAGGCTGAAGCAAGCAGGCCTAAAAATGAGCCTGAAAAAATACCATTCATTCCAGAAAGAAGTAGGCTTCCTCGGACATGTCGTATCAGCTCAAGGTGTGAAGACCGACCCATGCAAAATCGAGAAGGTTTCTTCTTGGCCGGCACCTAAAAATAAAGAGCAAGTACAAAGCTTTTTAGGTCTTTGTACTTATTACAGAAGATTTGTAAAAGGTTTCGCTAGCATAGCTAAATCCTTCCATCATTTAACCGGAATCAAGATTCCTTTTGACTGGACCCCGGAATGCCAAGAAGCTTACGAGAAATTGAAGGAAAAACTTATTTCTTCGCCGATTTCAGCCTCTCCAGAGGTCGAACTTCCTTTTATTCTGGATACAGATACCTCTCTTTCAGGATTAGGTGGTGTTCTATCGCAAATTCAGGGTGGTCAGGAGAGAGTGATAAGTTATTTCAGTAGAATTCTGAGTAAAACCGAAAGGAATTATTGTGTCACTCGTAGAGAACTGTTAGCTGTTGTAAAGACCGTGGTACACTTTCATCATTATCTATACGGTAGGAGATTTTTGATACGGACAGATCATGCTTACCTTAGGTGGTTACTTTCGTTTAAATCCCCCGAAGGTCAGGTAGCTAGGTAGTAAGGAAGGCTCGGACAGTACGATTTTGATATTCGTCATCGAGCAGGAATTCATCACGGAAACGCCGATGCTCTCTCCCGAAGACCCTGCGAAGAAATGCCAGAGTGTAAACAATGTGCACGATTAGAGAAAAACCGAAACCTCCCTCCTTTATTACGGAAGGAGAAAATCTGAACAAGAGGACAACACTTTAACTCAAATTAAGTCCTGGAAGGAAACAGAGACCCGCCCGGACTGGCAGGTTATATCTTCAGCCGAGACAGATTTGAAACTTTATTGGGCTCAATGGGACTCTATCCTTTTAATTGACAGAATTTTATACTGTAAATGGAAATCTGCAGACTTGAAGGAAATCAGGTGGCAACTTTTGGTTCCTAGGACTCGAGTTCGAGAGATTATTGCACTTCATCATGATACTCCTACAGGCGGACACTTCGCCTCGAATAAAACTTTAGGCAGAATACGCAATTTCTACTTTTGGCCTCGTTGCCAGACAGACGTTGAAGATTGGTGCCGACGATGTCGAATCTGCACGGCAAAGAAAGGACCTCGAGCTAAAGGACATAGCTCTCTTCAAGTTTACAACGTGGGAACTCCTTTTGAGAGAATAGCAATGGACATTCTCGGACCTCTCCCTACAACCTATACAGGAAATAAATATGCTCTGGTTATTGCCGATTATTTTACCAAGTGGCCCGAAGTGGTCCCACTTGCCAATCAAGAAGCCTCTACTGTAGCTCAAGCGTTCGTTAGAGAGTTTATCTGTAGATACGGAGTTTCTCTAGAACTTCATACTGATCAAGGCCGAAATTTTGAGTCAACCTTAATGAAAGAGGTTACCCAGATTTTGGGGGTTAGAAAGACTCGTACGACTCCTTTGCATCCACAATCTGACGCCATGATAGAGCGTCTGAATCGAACCTTACTACAATATTTTTCGTCCTTCGTAGAGCAGAACCAAAGAGACTGGGACTCCTTGATCACGTTCTTCCTCTTATCTTACAGATCTGCGATTCATGAGACGACAAAACAGACGCCAGCCCTCATGCTTACTGGAAGAAATGTTCGACTTCCGTCAGATTTAGAAAAAGCCCTGTTCCTGTGCAAAGACAGCACCAAACAGATTATGCCTCTGTTTCACAACAAAGATTAGAAGAAATTCATAGCTTTGCTGGAAGTAGAATTAATATGGCTTCAGACAAATTAAAAACTCGTCATGATATTCGAGCCAGGGATTTAAAATTTAATCTCGGAGATTCTGTCTGGCTCTTTCTACCTCGAAGACAGAAAGGACGATGTCCAAAACTACAAAGAAATTGGGAAGGCTCTTATTTAGTGGTTAACCGGATCAATGATGTCGTTTACAGGATCCGAAAAAACCTTTATTCCAAGGCAAAAGTGGTACACCTGGACCGTCTTGCTCCATTTGGAGAAGATCAACCCGAAACAGACTCTCCAAGACCTGGGACATCCTTCGACGTTAGATCTTCGGACGTACACTCTTGTCAACTATGATCGATTCAACCTTCTGTACAGTCAGTCATTGTTCGGAAGAAGAATCTTCCTTTTGGAATTTATTTGAATAAAACTCGACCGCTTACGATTAATATTAAAGGGAATATCGGTTGCGGAAAATCAACTTTCACCAAGACGTTTTTAGCAGATCGCCAGGTCTGTACACTTTTAGAACTTCTTGAGGAATATCGAGACGTGGCTGGAATTAATCTTTTAAATTTGATGTACCAGGACCCAGATCGACAATGCTATCATTTTCAGCATTTCGCTCAAATGGTTAAGTTAGATAAGCATCTTCAGACGACTTCATTACCAGTAAAGGTGATGGAAAGGTCGATATTTAGCAGCAATTGTTTTATAGAAGCTCGTCGAAGATTAGGTCATTTTCGCGACTTCGAATCTTATTTATTGATGAAAAATTTCAATCTTCTCATTCGCTCGTCTGAGTTCAGAGTAGATTTAATTGTTTATTTGCGAGTCTCCCCAGAAACTTCTTTCGCCCGGGTCAGTTCCCGTTCTCGTCAGGAAGAATTGAACATTTCTTCAGAGCTTCTCAGAACTATTCATGAGGTTCATGAGGATTGGTTCATAAAACAAACCTTTTCTTCTTTATCGGCTCCCGTCTTGGTTAGCAATGCAGAATCCACAGCCGACCAAATTCATTCTAATTTTTGTTTCGCAATGTCACACGGACAAGGTTTAGCCTTTGAATTTAATACTAAAAAAAATTTTTCTATTGAGGATTTGTTTTGAAAGAAATTTATTAAATCAAATATTCAAACGGTGAATTAAACAATCGGAAAATAGAAAGCGGTCTCAATAACTGTTTTTCGTTCCGTCTTGACGGACTCGCATTCTTCGCACCCTTCGGTCTGCTTCTCGATATAAAAAAGGCTTTCTTTACAGCCTTTGCATGAAGTCTTGTCATTATGAAAGGTTGCATGAAGATCTAATTCACAACGCAGATGTTCGGGACTGGAACTATCAAAGATTAAAAAAAAAATTAATAAAAGATTAATGAAAGGAAATCGTTTCTTATATTTACTTTTTCACTTACTCGTGAATAAAACATGTTGGACACAAGAAACCGGGTTTTCCTTTTTCAACTCTTCCATTGAAAAATCCGTAGGAAAATTTTTTCCATTTTTGCTCAAATTTAATCTCCATTTCTTCCTCCGAAAGATTTTGAAAACTTTGAAAATCAAACTTTTGGGTCAGTATCCCGGCGTTTATTAAATTATGAATTTTAGACATGCTTCTTCTAATTGAGATAACTTGATAATGATTTGTTATTTCTGAATAGCTAATCAACTCGGGATTTGTTTTCCTTCTTTGTTTCCTTCTAGAAGTTTTCTTCTTTTGAATCGGATTTTCTGTCGGATAGGCTTTGGTTTCTTTAATGATGTGAATAGGGCCACGATTATTTTTCGAGGTCGATGAGCGATTGCTTGATGTTCACATTTTATCAACCCCAAGTGTCAGTTTTTGTGAGACCTTTTTCAGGTTGTTTGATACACAGTCTTTTCCTTCCGACTTTTCGCGATTTCTGAGGATGACTGGTGGCCTTATTTCAAAGAACCACGTGGACATGATTCAGATAAGATCGTTTCTTTTCTATTTTAAATGAATATTTAATTTAACTTTTTCGTGCATTTTCCCAAATTCGCTTAGCGCCATAGACCTATCTTTTTCCCTGTTTACTGTGCGAATTTTTGAGCACTGACTGCTAGATCACTTTTACAATTGTTTTATCTTTCCCAAGTCGGGACGACTTTTTTTCTCGGAGGGGAGTAGTGTTATAAAGGGTGAAATCACCCGTTTTGCCCCCTTTTAATGATCTAGTAGTCATCATAAGATAAAAGACGTTTATAAACCTGTTATGTCTTTGAAAAGAATAAGGTTGCTGCGTCGACCAACATTATTGTAAAAACAGTCTTGTTTCTGACTTAAAACCAGAAACACGTACCCTGCAATTAAAGCTTTTTCTCAGCATTTTATTTACGCCTTTGATTTTGGCTTGATAATCAAACTCACGAATCCATATTTATTTTCGTAACGTCCAAGAACGTTACAATATGTTATATTTTTCATGGCATCAAAAAGCCTATTTTGAGCAAGAAAGAAAGTGGATTCTTTTTTCTCTTTCTATGCGTCACTTTTGATTCTGCTGTAAATTTTACAGGGTATTTGGCAGTCTATCGGGAACGTGTAAAAAAATGGCATCGTCGAACTCGGCATTCTTGACGAGCAAAATGAATATTTTATCGAGAAAGGTGAATTAAGCTACATTTGAGTTTCTCCTTTTCATGAACTATTGAATGCGGTGTATATTATTTTTTTGATGCAATGCCAATAATATATATCGCATTGAATAGTTCATGGAAAAGAAAAAATTCACCTTTCTCGGTAAAATATTTATTTTACTCGACAAGAATCTCGAGATTCACGACATCAATTTTTTATACGTTTTTCATACGTAAGAATTCTTTCCTTGTGCATTCCACAAACTTCATGCAGCTCAGATTTGCACAATATTGCAGTGTAATGAAATCAGAAAGCACAGACTATGTGTGGTATTGACATCACATACTTCACATTTCTCGTGCATCACACAAACATAGAAGAGTCGAGATTTGTGACTCGTGAACTATTATACTTTGAGGCCTTAGACTCATCGGGGAAGGTTAGAAGAAGAAACATGCCTTGTTTTGTTTTTCGGTAATGTGTGGCGTTCTCGCATGGACCCTGCCAGCTATCATGAAGATAATTTATTAAAACAAAACAAAAACGAAAAACGAAAAAATCTTGAGTTATGTTTCAGCAACTATGCATGTAGATAGTGCTATAAAAATTTAGTGGAGTTATTCATCTGTTGCTCAACTCAGGTGTTGCATATTAAATGTGAAAATTGACTGAATTATATTTATACATAAATTCCACACTTGGTCTATTAAAAATTGTAATCACAGTGAAGTCATTCCCTGATTACAAACAATGAAAATTTACAGCAACCTATTAATATTTGATAAGCAGTGGTCTGGGAGAATTAATAAATTTAGCAGGAATCTTTGATGATCATACTTTGCTTTAATGAGATCACAGGAAAATCGAAGAGTGGTTAGAAGGCAGTATAAGGAATCGTACATGTACATTATACAGTATCGATGAGACAAACTAGTACATATAGTATAGTACTATACATTCATATTAAAATTATAATTCCTAACAATACTGCGTATTCTAAGCTCATGAAATATTGAGTTCAAGGCGATCAAAGAGGAAGTAGATTCCAATATCGATATTTAAGATGGCTGAATTTCCAGTTATTTGTCTACGGTAGTATTTAGAGTCAAGAATGAGTTTAAATTCTGCAATGATTTGAATCAAGTGGTGGAAAATTTTGAAACATTGTTTTCGCAAGAATCGATAACACAGACCAAAAAAAAGCGTCTGGAGTCGATATACGAAATATGTTTTCTTACGTACTTCTTCTCGTTAAATCGAAATCTCAAGTCATAATGGGGGGTCTTCCGGGCCGATTTTTGAGTAAATTGCTGTTGAAAGTAAGAAAATAGTAATACACGGTCGTATGAGTTATCGAAATTATAATCAACATAACTATAAGTTTTTGGGGTCGCTAAATCCGAATCTGGGATCCGTTTGTTCCCATCAGGCCAAAATCAAGCTCATTTCAAGGTCAAAATGATGTTACGTCCTTAAAGGGGGTTTACTCCCGAGCGGCAGTAATATACAGGTTCGGCTTCGCTTTTACGTACTAAGACAACCGGAAGTTAAAATGAGGGTTGAATAACCTTGGGCATGTTTGATACATCGATTAGATGTTTATTGCGAAGAAGTTGAGATAGCAGTAGGAATGAAGTGTGCTGTGCGAAAGGTACATAAGAAGTCTGGATGTGACGTTGTTGAGAGTTAGAATAGAAGTGTCCTCAGAGACAAACCGTACGGGTGCGGGAAAAGTGTGAGGATGCTGAAGAAAGGGAACGGAATTAGCTGTGTAAGGGCTATAGTGAGTAGCGTAAGGCTAAGTAGAGATCAGAGGACAGGACAGAGACCATGATATTAATATAAGAACTGTGGGAGAGTTAGTAAGTAGGAAAAAATAGATGAAGGTAGTACGCCGAAAGTAACACCCCCCTCGTCAGAGGAAGCATAGCGGTAGATATGGTGCCGAATATGGAAAGCAAGAAGGTGGAGATGTCATATAACAGTAGTGAAACATGATTTCGAAATTAAATGTGCTTAAAATTAGTTGTATAATTTTACTTAATATAGGTAGTGTACAGTATCAATAACTTTACATTTTAAAGTTCGTCGCGATCGCACATATTTTGACTTTGTGTGTGAAGCTTGTTGACATGTGCACACATGTGACGTTTGTATGCGGCTATTAATGTGAATTACATTAATTTAGCCATTTTAAACGGCGCGCCGAACGGCTAACGGCTAAATTAATGTAATTCACATTAATAGCCACATACAAACGTTACATGTGAGCACATGTCAACAAGCTTCACACACAAAGTCAAAATATGTGCTATCGCGACGAACTTTAAAATGTAAATATATTCAAAGGCACACGAAAACAAACAATTTTCGAAATACAGATGATGAGAGAAATTAATGACATGTAGTCAGGGCGGCTAGGTGGTCTAGTGGAGTAAGTCTCCGGTAAAGCATCTCTAGATACCAGGTTCGATTCCTGGCTCCGTCGTTAAATTTTCAACTCACCTAAAAATTTCGAAATTGTTTCCTTCAGGTATCAATAACCTGAATATAGTATTTTGAGACCCCAAATAAAACATATAAGTTGCATAGTCATTGATATGTAAATATGAAGGAAATATGATTATAATAACGTCATTCGAAATATGACAATGGTAATTGGCGAGTAATTTGTCATCGATATATATGAATATAATAATGGGTGGATGCTGACAAGTATGCAGTCGCAGTGGGAACGTAGTTTGAATATAAATCGAAGTGTTTAGCAACAAAAGTCAGATATTGAGTTTATCAGGAAATGCGTGAATCGAGGGGCGTGATTTCGTCCCTTGCTGGTAGTGACTTTGAATGTCGGCTGATTCAGTGTGTAGGACAGTTTTTGACATATTTTAATACTACGGCCCTGGGGTTTACCGGAGTTTTGGTTTGGTTTAGATGAGGTAAGTGGTTGAACTTGTTCCGTAGTTTACTTGATCGTTTTACCTCCTACAATCGGTGGCTCTGTTGTACTGCTATTGTCAGTCATACTGGCACTTGAGTCGGAGGTAACAGCAGAATTGGAGGTGTCTTGTAATGTTTTGGTCCGTCTCTGTGGGGAAGGATTGGTGGATTCGTGTGCAGACTCACGCGCTCGTGTTGGGTACTGGTCCATATGTTTCATGTGTTTGTGAGCGCTCGTAGACGAAGATAGCATATCTGGTTCGCGAGCACGTGTTGGGTGTTGGTGAGCTATTTTGGTGTGTTTGTAAGTACCGGTAGACGAAGACAGCGTATCTGGTTCGCGAGCACTTGTTGAGTATTGGTGAGCTACTTTGGCGCCCTTGTGGGCGTCAGTAGATGAGCATTCCGTATCGAGTCGTGCCCGTTTTGAGGTAATAGGCAGAATTCGGAAAGATCGACAGGTGGATTTCTGGAAAGTGCGTTTCCAGTGCATTAAACGAAAAGTCGGGTCTCTCACGTTTTTCATCCACTTTAGTGGTTCGTGGTCTGTTACCAAGGTGAAGGTTCTACCGTAACGGTAAAGGCAAAAGTGTTTAATGGCATAAACGACTGCTAGGAATTCCTTTTCTGACACCGAGTAATTGATTTCAGCCTTGTGTAACAGCCTCGATGAATACGCGATTGGCAAATCTTCGTTATCTTTGTCTTGACAGAGTATTGCTCGTATTGTATACTTTGAAGCGTCAGTCGTTAGGACGAACGGTTTCTCAAAGTCGGGATACTGCAGTATTGGTTCCCGACACAGACTATCGCGTAGAGTTTCGAATGCAAATTGATGTTCTGCTGTCCATAGGAATGGGCATTTTTTCTTCGGGAAATTATTAATAGGTCTAGCAATTTTTGAAAGGTTAGGAATGAATCTTCGGTGGTAGCCTATCAAGCCTAAGAATTAATTAATCTGTTCAGGATTCTTGGCAACCGGGTAGTTTTTTATTGCTGATATTTTGTCCGGATCAGGTTTCAATCCATTTTGAGTGATGATGTGACCAAGGTATGCTACTTCTTTACGCAGAAATTCGCACTTATCTGGTTGAAGGGTTAGTCCCGCATTAGACAATCTCTTCAGGACTCTCTGGTTCATCTGGTTTCGTGCTCCTCCAAGGATCGGGAGTAAATGACTATGTCATCCAAATAGACAAACATATCGGCACCCTGTAATTCCGATAGAACCTGATCTATTAGACGTTGAAAGGTGAATGGGGCATTATTTAAGCCAAATGGCAGTCTAGTATACTCAAAATCGCCGTGAGGAGTCAGAAAGGCAGTCTTTGCGCGATGATCGGCATGCATTTGAATTTGGTGGAACCCGGACGTCAGATCGAACGTTGAAAAATATTTTGCAGAGCATAACTGGTCTAGAATATCACGATATTTGGTAGTAGATAAGCGTCATCAATGTTTTTTTCGTTGAGTTTCCGGAAGTCGATGACCATTCGCCATTTCTTTTCGCCTCTGGCATCTGATTATTTGTGGATGATCCAAACCGGAGATTTATAAGCAGATGAAGGAAGTGTAATACTGTTTTGATCAAGGAGCTTGGTCACGTTTTTATATTTCATCCTTATGTACTCTTGGGTGTCTGTATTGTTTAGTGTGAATTGGTGTGTCATTAGTAGTAGGGATCATATGGCTGAATAAGTTCGTCTGTCTCAGGGTGTCATCTGGGAGGAAAAATAATTGGTTGAATTCGTTGGCAAGATTAATTATGTAGAAGTCGATATTAGGATAGAGAGAGATAATTGATAAGTGCGAGGTCGCCACGCTCGTATGTGTATGTCGACGTGTAGCACAGGAGGCATCGTAGTCGAGGAAATAAAGCACTAAAAACGGCCCAACTGTCGATTTTTTGAGCAGTAAGACGGATTTTAATGCGGTTTTTTGCATTCGATTCGTAAGAGCGCCTACAAACTTTGTGAACTAAATTGATTAATTAATTTTTTGAAAATGCATTATGGCATTAATAATATGCATTTTGCAAGTGCACTTCCAAGAGACACGAAATAAAAAATTTGCAACTCGGTAAATATTAATGGAAATTAGTCCAGTTTTGCTACTCGGGGGTTTTTGGGGTCGCTGAACACGAATATTGCCACGGCAACCGTCTCCGAGGTACCTGGTGCCCAGGGTGGACAGTATCAACGTCTTCTCCTAGAGTTTTGGCGAAAATTGTGATCGAATTTGTCGAAACTCGTTGTTCGGGGGTTTTTGGGGTCACTGAATACGAATATCGATACGACAACCGTCTCCGAGGTACGTGGTGCCCAGGGTGAACGTTTCAACGTCTTTTTCTGGAATTGTCTTGAGTATTATCATTTTTACCTCAATTAAAGTATATTGTTCTTAATTATTTATTGAAATATTATAAGAATTGTGTAGATTGTGGTGACAAGAAGTATAGAATTTGTCTTCTGCAGTTAATTTTTTATTTAGTGTCTCTTGGAAGTGCACTTGCAAAATGCATATTATTAATGCCATAATGCATTTTCAAAAAATTAATTAATCAATTTAGTTCACAAAGTTTGTAGGCGCTCTTACGAAGCGAATGCAAAAAACCGCATTAAAATCCGTCTTACTGCTCAAAAAATCGACAGTCCATTGCTTTATTTCCTCGACTATCGCTGAGCGGGACGACGAGGCAGTCGAAATAAAGGAACACAAGCTATCACATCGTGTGTCTCTTTGCTCTACTCCCTTCCCGCTCCTATATACATACCTATAGATATATAAAAAATTATTAATTGTTTTTCTTCACCATTCAAATGATCCAGTGGCAACTTTCCTTTCAAAATGTCGAGGTGTCTCAAATCGTAATTTAGGGCTGTGGGAAGAACGCGATTCTCGTTTTTTTTTTACTGTCATGGTTTTGTGCTAGTAAGACCTGTCCGCTGTCTGCAGTACTTGTATACGTTAGGTGTGTGTTTGCGCTGAGCGGGGCGGTGCTCGCGAGATCATCGACTTCTTCTAGTTTTACGACTAGTCTTCTTATTTCTACAGCTGATTCGTTGTAGTTGATTGCGTAAGCGTAGGCATCCTTGTTGGTTGATAATCAGGGCCTGTCCCAGGAATATGTTAGCGCCTACTTCCAACTGTTCTATGAATCCTGTCTTTACTGAGAGATTTGAAATTTTCAGTGAAATTATCTAGAGATATAATATTAGAAGAAATGCTGCCTTATGCTCGTCAGAACATGCCATGGCAATAGATTTTTCAGTAACATAATGATCCAAAACATCGATCACAGTTCCTTCAGCAGGTTTTTAGCAAGTAAAAAATTCGAGTTTTAGAGTGACTCAGTCAATCTCCGGACTTGAATCCTATAGAACATCTATGGCAAGAGTTTAAACTAAGACTGGGAACTGAAAATTGTACCATTAAAGCTGCTTTATGCAAAAAAAAATCAAGAAGAGTGGAAAAATATCTCCCGAGATAGAATCATCAAACTTATTGAATCGATGCCTCACCGATCTGCTGCCGTGATAGCTTAGAAGGGTATGGCTACCAAGTATTGATGAAAATCTTACATTTGTTATCGTTTCCAAGTTTTTTTTTTTTGAGTTACTATATTTCTTCTTCGCATATAGTGCGTAATTCATGCTTGGCTGGATATTTATGAAGAAGCAAAAAGTGTTATTTTTGTTACAAATAATTGTTAACCGTTATTAACAATATTTAAATTACATATTTTGGTTGCATAATAGAAGAAGTTCACGATGATATATTTGTATTTCTATTTCGCATTCTTTAAACTTTACTTAATCATAAGATTATCTTTGCCGGACACTATTGTATGAAGCTATAACTGTAATTCTGAAAACCGGATTAATCAATTATAAGAGAAATATGAAGTACGCGGTCCTCGTCTAGCTTATAATGCATGACGTGCCACAACTTCCACAAATTTTGACTGATCCTCGAATTACGCCGAGCATCTTGAACGAATTTCATCGTCTACGTATATGCGATGGGTTGACAATTATAAAATTTGTTCTTGCAGAAGCTACTGCTGTATGCATTGATAATATTACTATCAACCAATCAACGATGTGCATGTAAATTCGAAAAAAAAGTGTTACTAGTGTGTGCGACTCAAAAAGACATTACGGCAGAAGAATGTTCGTTACGAAAAACGTCATTTGGAACGGTTTATCGTTCTGTCAAATTCTGTTGATGAAAGCAAGCTTTGTTCTATGCAGCGGGAGGTTAATTGCAAGACGCGCAAAAAATCATCAATCACAATGGACTTAATTACTCTCACAGAGTTCAAGATAAGAATAAGACGAATTAATCGTGATGAACGATCATTTGCTCGAATAACGGTTTGCAGTATTCAGCATACCAAGAGTGCTAAAAAATGCGTTACGGGAAATATAATCGCAGCAGCAAACACACAGATATTACGAATCAATAAGAAAAAACCAAATAGTACCTCTGCCATGTATGTTATGTATAAAGATTGTTCGAAATTAATTGACACTCGGCAATTAAAAATGCGTCTTTGACGACAGTAAATAAGATATAAGAGTTCTGGGACACAATGGCAGCGTACCAGTAGAGTAGCCCCGATACCTGCCTTATCGATAGTCGGTATGTTACCCCTGCGATGGTAAGCCTTACCTACGGTAGCGTTACCGACAGGAGCGTTATCATAGATGGCACCACCTGTAAATTTATCTCCATGTTATTTTTTCTTTTTATATCCATTTTGTTATCCAAACCAACGTACTATTATTTTGTATAATATATTGTTATTATTCGTGCATTCAGCAATTATGAACTATACGTAGTTATTTCATTATCTGACAAACTTGGGAGTAATCTCGTATCATTTAGGGATTCAGCTATGGTGACAAAACGTCACACTTGGCATCGTTATAAACCATAATACAGTCGTGTAATTGTGAATCCCGAGCCTGATTGACAGCCACGGCAATCCACCCTGGACTGTAGAGACTATAAATAAAATAAAGAACAGGCACGGCGAGCCCGGGAAGTTCAAACCCGGCAACGCTAAAGGGACCACGGTGACGGCATTAGCACCCGAGAGTGTGGAATAGGTCAAAACTCGAACGACGATTGTAGTCCAATCTTAGTTGTGAAAAAAGGTGGCGAAGGTAACCCCTGAACACCTCACGGATAAGTTAAAGCAGCGTAGAGTTTGTTTTGAATATGCAATACCTATCTTTCTTATTCCTATTACCTTGAGATAGCCCGAATTTAACGAATGAACTCACTATTAACCTCTTTCTGCAAAGAACTCACAACCGATGTTCTTTCCGTGAGCGAAGTTGAAATCAAGTATTCAATGAAATTATTTAATCATCTAGATGATAGAATTTATTATAATTATATCCCGACTCACACGTAGAATGAGTATAAAGTATTAAATAAAATTATTTATTTATGTAAAAAAAAAAAATTTATTACAATTATACATACATCTTTATAACTATCACCAGTTCTTGTAATATAAATTTATTAGAGGAAAAACATTATGAATTTTATTTACGGTGAAATACATGATGAATGATTGTGAATTTTAAGTCATTTTCAGTTTTATTCTTCAAAATATCCTTACACCTCCCAATTGCTACATTTCATGCCAAGTGTCATAAACTATTGTTGAGATAGAAGCAACTCACTCCCTTCAATTTGTTTAATAATTTATCAAGATTATTGACAATTTATACTGAACTATATTTTATTTTGAATTGCTTCTACTCGACGCGGCCTGGGTCAAGTGCTGTCGAGGCTCAGACAATTTTATTGTATTATGTTGGGCGCCAGTTAATTATCAAAATTAACAAAAACGAAATAACGGCTAAGCTCAGTTGGCTAACAAATAACAATAATAGTTTTATTTATAGACTCTATTCGCAAGGGAGTTCATTTGGGGACCCGAGGAAGGGAGAATCCAAATTTCCAAGAGCATAGAAGAAAGAATTGGACAGAATATACAAGTTTATTTGTACTTACAAATTGTTGTCGAAATCCGACTCTCGCAGTTACGATAGGATTGATTCCACAGTCAAATTACAAGACAATACTCGGTACTAGTTGACACAAACTTAACACAATAGTAAAGTCACAAAATATACTGCACTAACAATAAGGTTGACACAAGAGTCAAACCACGCGAACGCTACCCACTGAAGCTGACATAGAAGTGTGTCGGCTCCTACCGCACGTGGCTTGGATCGATAATTCGCTCGACAATTTGACGCCTGCGCGCTAGCCTGAATTTGAATGTCTGTACCCTATTCGTCTCGAGTCAATATGGCGTAACGGCGCGTAATATTTAAATGACTTTAAGTGACTCGGAAGCTATTTATTAATCGTGGATACCTTATAATTAGGGATTTCGAATCTGACGTTGAGTTAGATACGATTATCCTATATTCCTGTTACATTGTAAACATTGATCTATTAGCAAGTGTTTGTGGGTTCGAGTTTTTCCGAATGGTTAGTTGTTGCCTCTAGTTTATGCGGGTGCGACCTTTCCTCAAATGGCATAAACACGAATCACTTGACCCACGAGTCGAGAAGACATGATTTTTTTCCCATTAGACATCGTTCGCCACCTGCTTTTTGTTAGCCGATTTTTCCCATCACGTGTCCCACGCTGATTAGGTTTGGGGGTGTACAAGCTCAGACTTGTTTGCCATAAATTTTTTCATTCTTTGTTGAAAGGTGGCACAGACCTTGGACCCCCACCCCCCACCCCTCACCGCCAAATTCTCAAGATCTATCCGCATATATTGGGTCAACGCATCCGATGCATACTCGTCAGTCTTACACAATACGCGCAAGTCAGAAGTTCTGCAAATTAAAAGTTTTTAATATATCAACATCAACGTCAAAGTCATGGCCGCCAAAGCATACTCGAACTTCGTCAAGATGATGGAGAATGCATACAATTAGTTGAGCGAGCTGCAGCCTGAGTGAGAGAATGATGATATTGTCCAACATTGGATTCACAATGGAAAGAAAAATCTTCAATTGCTGCGTGATGTTTTCATGCGCCCAACAACGAGCGTGGCTGCGAAACTACAAATTCAACACACAGTCACACTCGTGCAATCCTGTGTGACGAAGAACCAGCAACAGTGGCGGCAGCGGTAGCAGCAGCAGCAGCAGCACGCTGTGGTGACGGGTGGTAATAGCACCAGTACTGCGGGCGTACAGAGGGACAATGATGAAAGACTTTTTCGCCAACTGGATCCGAACTGGGGTTGTCACAAATCTTGGGCATAGGAATTTGGAGGCCTTTTTAAACGATGCGCAGCGGGTCATTGTTGAGCGATTGAGGCTGATACTGTGCAAGGAGGGGAATGTGAAAGTTAACCTAACATTATCGTGCAAATTTGAAAACGCAAAGCACAATGGGATTGCAGAAGAACTTAGAAGCTTCAACACTTCCAACGCGACGATTCTTTCCTCGAGAGATATGGACGGTTGGTTTACATGCGCAAGGAACGGTCTGCTTGTGAAGGTTTTGGAAAATTTTGAACAGTGCGATTCAGAATGGAGCATGATCGAAATCCTCAATATTACCGCAAACATCAACCTGTCCCAGCTTCTCGCTGCGGGGCTTTCAATATTTGTTGAGCTGCCCAAGGATATTCAACGCAAGAAACCCGTGGTGAACGTGAAAACCGAAGACGAAAAATGCCTTCTGACGTCCATCACTGCAGCCCTTCACCTAGTTAACACCCACGCAAAGAAGACTCTTCATTATAGTTGGTATATTTCCGAGTTTGACTGTACGGTTATCAAATTTCCCGATACTCTGCACTACATGAAAAAGTTTGAGAGGTTGAATAATTTGTGAATTAATGTATACGGAGTAGAATCTCTAACTTTTTGACACCATGCAAAATCGGAAAAAGCATCATTGTGCCGATTGATTTAAGTAAAAATTTGAATAGCATAAACGTTAATACAATTTATCTTCTGATGCTTAAAAATAATGATAGCCTCGAAAAAGATATTACTCGTGACTTCACACCAACATTCCACTTTGCGTGGATCCAATATCTTTTAAGATTGGTGAGCAAACAATTATCTGATTATAATGGTCACGTGTTTTTATGTGGCAGATGTTTATGTTATTTTGCCGCGAAACACGCCTCCGACAGCCATCGGCAATATTGTATTATGTTAAATAAAGTGCGTATGGAATTTCCCGAGTCTAAAGATTTAGCGTTTTCAAATCTTCAAAACAAAGGCACCATCCTGGTCATCGTTTACGCCGATATCGAGTGTATATTAAAGTCCGTACCGGTGGATGAATTTCAAAATCATGCCTCAAACCATAAAGCACATGAATTTCAAAAGCATGTCTCGCACAGTGTAGCATACTATGTACATTGCGCGTACGATGAGACTTTATCGAAGTGCCACAGTAAACGCGGCGCTGATTGCATAGATTGGTGCGCAACAAAAATGAAATTCCGATTGAGTCTCTTACCCAAGTGCAACGCAATCTCCACATGCGTGCAAAAGTGCTCTATTTTCGAAAAGCTTTTCGCCCCTGAGGAAAAAAATTGTCACGATTACCGTCACCTCACGGGTGAATATCGCGGTCCTGCTCATAATCGGTGTAATATGAATTTCAGAGAGACGCATACAATTCCAATAGTTTTTTACAATTCTTCTGGTTAGGATTCGCACTTTGTAATAAAATCTCTCTCTTCAACTTTTCCCGGTGGAATTACACTGCTACAGATAAATAAGGAAAAATATATATCCTTCACATTAAGCGGCTTGATGGAACGATGATGCGCTTGAGATTTATCGAATCGATTTGATTTATGGCTAGCAAACGAAGAGAAATTTTTAGTTCCGGTTATCGCTCACTCCTTAACTATTTTAATTTTTAACCACAATCGAAAAATATAGGTCTAGGTACAAAATGAAAATTAGTTTTGTAGCTGACACCAGTATGTTTAGTATTTTTTACTATTCTTTGTCATTATCATCACTATTACTATATTTTCTTGTAACTGTTGCGAAAATGTATTATTATTTAACTGAAAAAATAAAGTAAACTGAACAAACTGGTTTTGCGTTGCAATTACCAAAAACGGGTCGACAATAGCGCAAAATGGTTACGTGTACCTCGTTTTTAGTAATTCCAACAATATACAAACAGTTATTTCAAAGATACATGTTTTACTGAAATTGTCTAGCATCTATAACTAATGAAATTTTTATCAGTGCAGTATCGATAAACTTTCGTCATATTTGGACGATGCAGATAAATACGTAACGCGTAAATTTCATAATAATCCTACAAAGTTCAATTTGATGATCCGCAAAGGCGTCTTTCTCTATGAATACGTCGATTGTTAGGGGAAATTCGATGAAACACAATTACCGGCAAAGATGCATTTTTATGGAGAGGTTTTATAAAGAAACGTTGCACACGTTATATAGATGCGTGAAACGCGAACAGAAAATAAACTTTCTTTTGAATGTACACGGAGTGGCTCTAGACGATACACAACGTTGTATCGTGATAGAGGTACACTCGAAGACTGACGCCGAGGACAGCTGATCCGCTAATCCTCATTATTAAAGTCATTAAATTAACGTCGAAGTAGTTCAAATCACATGAAAAATTCGTCACAGTTCGTCAAATCTATCGTTCGAAAAATAGCTTGGCAAACATATTCACGGAGAACAATTGCTAACCCATTGATATTTTCATACTTAGATGCTTAGAGTTGTATCACAATAACTGGTAATAGAGTTATCCGCAATGTTACCGATCGATGATGTGGCGCACAGGCACACAGTGGTTCCAAATCCCGAATCGTTGGCCATAAACCGAAAAACGAAGTTTATATTCAAGGAATTTTACCTGCGGGGTTAGGTAGAGGGGTATTTCGGGGAACCCTTTCAAGGGTCCGTAGGTTCAGGTGTTGCATTTAGCCTTTGGGATTTCATTCGTAACGGAACGCTCGAGCTGGTATAGTTGGTCGTGCGCTACGCTAGAAAAATATCGTTGTGTTCAAAGTGATATATCTTCAAGTAGAATTGAGTTATTTTGATTCTGCAAAATGGTGTCTCTTCCTAGATGTAAGTACACTTATTATATCATTGCGATTTCTTATATTAATCGTACACCGAGCAACAAAAATTGTGAAAATCTGCCGTAAATTCTCGTGCTCGCTGCGGAAAAAAGTTATGTTCACATTGAATAAAAGTTAATAATTCTAAATAATTCTAATACTGGTTAAGTGTCACGTTATTGTATACACTCTTGAGTAATACCTCACCAAAAAATTAGATGAACCGAGTTGCCCCTCTAGTTGTGGTCAATTTTTTGATAAATGGACGCGGAAATACAGGCACGGCGCGTGCTGGCGCGGCATGTATACTATACTGTGCGAAGTGCATCACAGTAGGATGCGAATCTGAGTGATTTGTTTCTCATAAATATAATTATTATTGTACTGGATTCGACTATCATTTTCATTAACAAATCATTGCTGATTATTAAAAATTTTCTATTATTGTCTAATAGTACAAGATAATTAGGTTTGAAAATGGCAAAAAGGACTCAATTCTCAAATTTTTCAGGAGAAGTAGACGGTCATTAGAGATGCCTAAAACCACCAAAATCCAACAAAATTTCCTTGTGTTGGGTCCGCCATCTTGAAAAACATGAGAAACAGGTGATCCTCGATATCTCGGCTCCTATTGGTCGGATTTTGGTTTTTTTTTTACTTTTGTAGGGAAAAATATCATCTACAACTTTTATTGGAAGTAATTTTTTTATAGCTGCGAAGGAAAACATTTTACGATTAATAAAATGTGCCATCAATTTATTGTTAACAATGTTCATTGTCGGTTATACTGCCCCCGTAGACAACAGCCCGTGGATACGTGCTACTGTATCCTTGGTATTACATGCCGACTACTGTGCACAAACTTTTAATTCACGGCACAAAAAAAATAGGGGTTTCCATGTTGCCGATAAGACAGATGTTCGAGGAAGCCCTGGAATCTTGAAATAAATATATAAAATCATTTACACCAGACTTTGCTAGAAAATTTAGTAGGAAACAAAATATGGAGGATGTTTTTGCGCGGCTTTTGATTGCATCTGACCCTGTTATCTCAAGTTTACGTAAACTACCAGCTAAGTCAAGCAAATGATTATCGCGTGAAGCCATGGCTTTGTTGGAATCGCCAACTACAAACAAACCAAGAGTAGTTGCAATGTATGACTGCAGCGACTCTTGCAACAATAACGATAGCGATTCGGATAGCAATTGCAGCCTTGAAGTTTAAGTGCCTTTACGTCATTTTATTATATGAATGTAATATTTAATGTAATTTCTTATTGAACAAGTATTTGTATTGAAATTCGTATTTACATTTACATACTTTCCCAATCTACTACATCCTACACATGTACGTAATGATAAATTATTTCTATTCAGAACCCCTTGGTACCTAATTCCATAGAGATTGATTCAAGTTTAAATAAAAGTATCCACCATTTTTGGGCCGCCATTTTTTTTTTTGAAAATTTTCCTTCAGATTCGTGTTCTGCGACCTCAAAAAGCCCCTGCTACCAAACTCCATAGAGATTGATTCAAGTTTAAATAAAGTTATCCGCTATTTTTGGGCCACCATTTTGTTTTTTGCAAATTTGACTTCAGATTCGTGTTCAGCGATCTCAAAAACCCCCTGGTACCAAATTCTATAAAGATTGATTCAAGTTTGAATAATTTTATCCGCCATTTTCGGCGGCCATTTTATTTTTTTGGAAATTCGACTTCAGATTCGTGTTCAGCGACCTCAAAAACCCTAGGGTAATAAATTTGATAGCGATTCGATAATACCTTCTATATTTGGCCAGTGATTCGGGATTTGGAACCACTGTGAGGCAGCCTGTTAACTTTGCGCTCCTTTACTTTCAAAAAATAATGGCACGAATAGACGGACTTCCGCGCAAAACTGGAACTCAAACGTTTTTTTTTGGATCGCTGATCACGAATCCAAAGTCATATTTTGAAAAATTTCTAAAGTAGACCCATTCTGATAATCAAAAGTTCAAAATTTTGTCTTATCGGGCTAAAAACACATTAAACAAAATATTTTAGAATTGTCAATTTTTTCCCAGGTGGAAGACGGTTTAAAAAACGTTTTTCTGTAGAAAACCGGGATGCTGTAGAGCTCCGTAAAAATCATAAGTATTTGCGCCTTTGTTCAGAGCATTTCACACCTCTAGTTGGTGAAAGCGCTAAACTCGTGACCACCATTCATCCCAAAACAAAGTACATATTGTACTATAAAAATTTGGAGCGGTATTCAAGTTTGGGATTAAAATTAACGAATGTGCATAGAGTGTCCAATTTTGCACAATCTCCATGGCTCGAGCCACACATCACTCTCAACATCGACATGCACAAGCAGTCTGAGAATGAGTTTAAGAAAAACTTTTATAAACTCATGAATAACGCGGTATTTAGTGAGACTGTGAAGAATATGCAACATGACAAACATGTTAATTGATCTCAAAATGGAAGGAAAGAGGTGGCGCGAGAACAATTATTGCTTGGGCAAACTTTCACAGCTGTACCGTATTTGATACAGATATGGTTATCATAGACATAAATCGTGTCAAAGATTACTTCGGTAAGCCTATACATTGGCACCGTCATTCCACATCTTTTCACAATTATTTCGTATGATTTTCATTATAATTATAATTATAATTATAACTTTTCGAACAAACAAGCCAAATTGACGTACACCGACACCGACAGCCTTACTTACCACTTTAATGTACCCAATACCCGTGATGTCATCAAATATGATGTTGACGTCATGTTTGACACTTCTAACTACCTTTTCAAAAATATGTACGGTATTTCATTAAAAGTTAAAAAACGTCAGGGCCTGGTGAACGATGAGAACAACGGAAAAATTATAAGTGAGTTGATCGGGTTACAAGCGAAACTGGACACATTTACCACCATGGATAAGGGCGAAAATAAAACACGTCAGTGGCATCAAAGTCAGCGAACGTGTTACGGGTGTCTACGGTTCAACGTTAAACACTATCACGTTTGACCATTATAAACGGAGTCTGTTGGCTTACAAAGAGTTTGCCCGACCATAATGTGTAATATGTAGCAAAAAACACCAAGTCAGCACTATCGTGCAGAAGAAATTGGCTCTGAATTGGCAAGATGACAAGCGGCAATTGCTACCTGAGGAGACCGACATCATACCTGGGAAGTTTGCCGCTGCCTCCCCCCCCTCAATAAACTAGCATAGAACTGCAGATATAGAACCATTGTAAATATAATATTTGCGTTTAACACTTCAGACGATCCTTCATCAAGCACAGACGCTTCTTCATCAATGTGATATTGGACGGATCAGTTTCAAATGTGAATACCATGTATCGAAAAATTCATATGTTCAACAATTATTCATTCATTCACTTAATAATAATATATTTAATAAACATTATTTATTTTCATTCGTTAACTGAACAAAAGTTTATAAAAAATTAGAAAGTTTTGAGAAAGTTGTTACGGGTTGGAGAAGGTTTGATACGACGAGCGGTTTTCACCTCTATACCTACCCAGGATGTTATTTGGGTAATTGGGGCTCAGTCTCATCGCTGTTCTTAATCCGGAAATGGTGGAAGGACTGATAATGCGATAGAGAAGGTGTATCTTTTGATTGTATAAAAACTGCATTAGAATTGAGTAATGTGCAATTGCGTACGAATAGGTGACAATGATATTTAGACTGGAACTGAGGTTGAACTTGGAAATAAGGGTTAAAGTTGATTATACGAACGTTGAAATAGCGCTGCATCTATGAGATAAAGAGCAGGAGTAGACAAAAGGTGCGCAAATCCAGAATGATGGGGAATATAATTAGCAGAGTCGACAATAAGCGAGTGTTCCCTCACGGAAAAAAACCCTGAGTTTTTGGGGGTAAGCTTCAAAATTTAGGGTTTTATCCTGAAAGTTGAGGATAAACCCCTAAATTTATGGGTTTACCCCCGAAAATTGAAGATAAATCATCAATAATGGAGGGTTTATCTCCAATAGTTGGAGATTAGCCGTCAAAAATTGCAGGTTCATCCCCAAGACTTGAAGGTGAAGCCTCAACGTTGAAGGGAAACCCTTAAAGATAAAGGTTGATTCCTAACAATTGAGGGTTCAATCCCCAAGACACGAAGGTGAACCCTCGACGTTTAAGGTACACCTTCAACGATGAGGGTAATTCATATCCCCAAAATTTAAATGATGGTAAATGTGAGTGTGAACTACCAACATTGCGGGGATTGTCCCCTGCAACCCCAAGGGATACATCTAACTCTTCTTGACGGTAAACTCTAAAATTTGGGTGTCAACGCGAAAATATAATATCTAAAAGATTGGTGGTGAACCCTTGATTCCATTGCAAGGCAACATAACCCGTGAAATTTCCAAGGTAATTCTTATGATATTCGTTGAAGTTCTATTATTCTCAATAACATCTGAAATGATCTATCTATATCTTATTTATAGCAAATCCAATGATTGAATTTGAATTCAGCTTTCGAGCAGCTCGCTGGAATTAAGCCATCGCATCATATAGTACAAAGATCACTATTGATATTGCATTTTACTTACCCTGCATGTCATTATGCAACGCTCCAAAAGAATACTACTTAGTTTTTTCAGGTTCGAAATTAGAAATCATAAACTACACTATACATATATGGGGATTCGCACGTCAACTCGGTGAATCAAAAACATTGAGCCTCTTCGATTTTCTCAGTTATTTTTTATGTGATGGTTCTGGGAAATTATCTGAAAATTATCGAATCTGAATATTTCATATATTTTCATATAGTGTATGTACATTGTACATGTACGCATACATCTGAATTATAATATAATAATCAATGGAATGCATTGGATATGGATAATTCTTCATGGCTATATGAATTATACATACGTACATTAAATATTTACGATTATTTTTCTGTGTGGGGATACATTATACCCTCCTTCTATATTAAACGCGAATTCGTATAGATATACATGAATTTAATAATGTTAATACATAATTTTCGTGGCATTCACTGATAAAAATGAATATCCAAATGCATATATAATATATGTATATGATTGCCTCAAGATATGAAATGAGATATAACCAGACAACTTCTTGATTAGTCAGTTGCTATTTTATTTACTAATGGTGTGTAATGTACTTTTGTAATACCGTTACATCTATAATCCCAATAAAATAACATAATAAGCTCTTGACTCGAGAATTCTTTCAAAGTGAATCCTCGATTAGGAGGTTCACCCTCAACTTTGAGGTAAGTCCTCAACTTGAGAGTAAACCCTCGACTTGGGAGTAGACCCTCGACTTGACAGTAAACCCTCAACTTGGGAGTAAGCCCTCGACTTGGGAGTAGACCCTCCACTTGTCAGTAAAGCCACAACTTGGGAGTGAACCCTCGACTTGGGAGTAGACCCCTGACTTGAAAGTAAACCCTCAACTTGGGATTAAACCTTCGACTTCGAGGTTAACCCTGAATTAAGGGGTACGAATTTACCCCTTAGACGTTGAGGGTTATTTTGAGGGTTATTTTAGGGGTGAAATTAGGGTTTTTTTCCGTAAGGGTTGTGAGCCAGAATAGAAATGGGAGGACAGGAATAAGACGATAAGGTTACTGTAAGGATCGTGGGAGAGTGACAAGATAAGGGGGACGTGCGGCGATACGCCGGACGTAATAAAGTGTGAAAAAAATTTCCAGAGAATGAAAAAATTTTCCAGAAAGTGAAAAAAATTATTTCAATTTTTTTTCCCATTTGATTAACATTTTACGTTCGGCGTATCACCACACGTCACCCTCATTTCGTCACTCTCCCAAGATCCTTATAGTAACCTTATCATTTTATTCCTATTTCAATACTCAACAACCTCACGTATAACTTTTCTTACCGATATCGTGAATTGCACACTCCGTTCCAACTGTATAGTTGATATCTCACATCCCAATGGTTATTCAACCCTTATCCCAACTACTGTTTGCCCCCTGACGTAAAAGTGAAGCCAAACCAGTTTATTCCTTACCGCTCGGAAATAAACGACTTTCACGGACGTAACAAGCATGTCAAAAAAATTTTCCAGAAACGGAAAAGTTTCCCAGTGTCATTTCCGGCCTATCGGCACACGTCACCCTTATCTCATCACTCTCTAACGATCCTCATAGTAACCTTATCATTTCATTCCTGTTCTCCCATTTCTTTTCTGGCTCATGCAACTCGCTTTTGCGGACTCTGTCAATTTTATTCCCCACCATTCTGAATTTGCGCACCTTCGTCTACTCCTGGTCTTTACCTCGGTATCAGTCCTATTTCAACGTTCGTATAATCAACTTCCATCACAACTTCCAAGTTCAACCGTAGTTCCAGTCTGTGATAATAAGCTGGACTGCGGTTATTTGCATATAGGAAGCTTTATTGTATTAGAGAGTGAGTTACAGAATTGAGGAGACATGCGTGTGCTCCGAACGGACCGCGAGCTTGGACGTGCGAGCGTAAGCGCAGCTCGACGCAGACTAACTGGTACAGTGCTGTAGCTAAGGCTAAGCTACAGCGCCCTCGCTGGGCCTATACTCATGTATAGTATATGTAGCATTTAGTGGTTTTCAAATATTCTTAACACTCCCACTGAAAATCGCAAATGCTACATGTCATTTCTATTCATAACATACATTTCATTTAAAGTTTACATTCAACAAATTTCTTAAATATTCAAATGTTTTTACAGGAAGCGCCTTAGTCAAGATATCAGCCTGCTGATTTGCAGAATTTACATATCTAACATCAAATACTTTATCATTGTATTTTTCCCTTATAAACTTATATCTTACATCTATATGCTTAGTACGACAGTGATATCTTAGATCTTTTATTAAATGTATGGCGCTTTGATTATCAACCAAAAGAAGAGGTTTCTGTATATCATTGCCACACAGGGCCTTGACTAATCGCGTTGTCCAGACGATTTCTTGGACTGCAGTGCATGCTGCTACAAATTCAGATTCAGTAGTAGACAGAGAAACCGTACATTGTTTGCGAGATCCCCATGATACTACATTACTACCCAATTTTACAACAAAACCAGTAATTGATTTTCTGCTCATTTGATCTGCTGCATAGTCAACATCGCTGAAAGCACAAATTTCTTTACAATTGTTATTTCTCTTATAAATTAAACCATAATCAAGCGTCGCTTTTACATATTTTAAGATTCGCTTTACGCCACTTACATGGATTTTATCTGGATTTTCATTGAACTGACTCAATACTCCCACTGCGTAAGCGATATCTAAACGTGATCCATATGCAAGAAACATTAAGTGCCCGATCGCCTCTTTGTATGGAAAATTAATTTCTTTACTACATTTTCTCGTTTCAAACATACTTGACATACTATTTGGATCAGCTGGTATACGTACAGTGTTCGCTTCTAACATATTAAATTTATTAACAATCTTTTCAGCATACATTCTTTGATTTATAAGTACTGATCCATTGGCTAAATTATTAATTTCGATTCCTAAGAATACATTTGATTCATCAGTTTTGATTTCAAAATTTTGTTTAAGGTATGTCAGAAATTCTTCAACTTTTCTTTTATTTCTAGAAGCCGCGATACCATCATCGACATAAGTTATTATGATCAGAAAATCAAAGTCATTCGAATCTTTGCTAACAAAAACGCAAGAGTCTTCGTCAGTAGGATACAAACCAAACTTTTTCAAACATTCTATAAATATTTTGTACCAGCATCTGCCTGATTGTTTTAAACCATACAAACTTTGTTTCACAAAACAAACTTTATTTGAGTTATCACTAAACCCTTCAGGTTGTTTCATATAAATTGTTTCATCGATTTTGCCATTCAAATAGGCTGTGGTAACATCGAACTTTTGACTGTACATATTTTTAGAAATGATTATAGATAAGAAAATTCTTAATGAAGTATACCTAGCCACTGGACTAAAAAGGTCAGTGTAATCTACGCCTTCTTCTTGTAAATAACCTTTAACAACTAATCTAGCTCTGAATTTCTTTTCCCCTCCAGGCTCATATTTTATTTTAAAAACCCATCGATTCGATAACACTTTTGCATTTTTCGGAGCCTCTACTAAAATCCAAGTTTTATTTTTATGTAATGCGATCATCTCATCTTTCATAGCCTTTTTCCAATTTTCAGAATCAACACTGTTTATCGCTTCTTTAAGATTTTTAGGAGTATCAACTTCTGCTAAAAATAATTCTTCTACATTTTCGAAATCAAATACAAAATTGTTAACAACATCTCCACGGTCTGGTGGCTGTAAATTTCGTCGATCTCGCAAATTATACCTTGGTTCATTATTTACATTGTTTACATTGGCAGGCTCATTTTGCATTTCAACATTTTGGTCTCTTATTTCAATAGCATTTTCAAAATTATTCACATTATCCATCTCAAAATTATTTTGATCATTCATTTCTAAATTATTCTCAAATAAATTTTGGTTTACATTTTCATCACCAAGATTATTTTCAATTTCAAGATTATTCCCAGCTAAATTATCATTTTCAAAGTCATTTTCTATGTTTTGATTATCAAGAACATTTTGATTGTTATCATTCGCAACAATGTTTGGCTCAACAACTGCATCAAACTCTTTTGATTTGATTAACATATCATAAAAATAATCATCATGTTTTTCTTGGTCAACTTCTAAGTTATCAGTTTTAAATTCATCTTTAAACCAAACATCTCTATGTATCTCAATTTTGTTTTTATCAGTTAAAATTCTATAACCTTTTGTGCAATCGTCATAACCCACGAAAATTCCTAATTTCGATTTCGCGTCCCACTTTTTTCTACGACTTTTGTCAATGTGTACATACGCTTCCGTCCCGAACGATTTAAAGTGTTTCACACTACACTTGCGACCATGCCAAAGTTCGTACGGACTTTTGTTTACAAAGCGAGTTTTTCTGCTTCTATTCAAAACATGCGCGGCCGTGTTTACCGCTTCTGCCCAAAGACGCTTCGGCAGACCTTTAGAGTACAGCATCGTACGCGCTGCCTCTACCAACGTGCGATTTTCGCGTTCGGCTTTGCCATTCTGTTGCGGAGTGTACACTACAGTACGTTGGTGCTTGATACCATTCGCGAAATACATTTCATTCATGTCTTTTTCAGTAAATTCAGACCCGTTATCATTTCTAAATGTATCTACTTTTTCTCCGGTTTCTTTTTCAAATCTCTGTATAAAGTTTTTAAAACAACTTTTAACTTCAGTTTTGCTTTTCAAAAAATACAAAGTAACATACTGCGAATAATCATCTCTTATCAAGAAAAAGTACAAAGCACCTCCTATAGAATTTTCCTCCATAGGACCGCAGAGATCTGCATGTAACAATTCTCCTACTCTGCTTGTTTTAAAGTCACTAGGTAGGAATGAAAAACGATGTAATTTACCAAGTGCACATCCATCACAAAAATTATTTTTGCAATCACCCTTAACTTTTATGTCATTATTTTTGAGAAATTCTTTTACGTAAGAAAAATTTTGATGTGCCAATCGTTCATGCCATAATTGCATCTCGCTTTTATCAGAAATAATATTTTCATTGCCCATCAATATTTTTTCAATAATCTCAACTTTAATTTTCATCGTAAAAATAGTTTCGTGCTCTTTTTTACACCCGACAACAACAGTCTTATCATTTTTATAAAAGGTACATTTCGTATTGTTTGATTCAAACAGCATTTGTTTTTGGAGAGCTTTACCCATTGAAAATAAATTGTATTTTAAACCAGGAACATACAAAACCTTTTCTAAGTATTTACTTTCCCATTTTGTCCCATTAAATGCTAATACATCAATATCCCCCTCTCCTACAGCGTACAAAATCTTACCGTCGCCTAATGTAACCGGTCTATGCTCTATATCTTCATATGTAGCAAACCATTCGTGCTTGTCGCACATGTGGGCTGATGCTCCGGAGTCCAGAAACCACGATGTCGAACGATCTTGGCAGTCAGCTGATGGAGTGATGAGTACCTCTTCTGTCGGTAATGCAGCTACCTCTCCTACCAGCGCGTTGTCCCTCCTTCTCGTCGACTCGCCGTTGAACTGCTTCGGGCCGGACTTGTTTTGCTCCGGAGTTCTCAGAAGATTCCAACACTCGCTCTTGCGGTGTCCCGGCTTATTACAATGCCAGCATTTACCTTGTTTTGACTGGCCTTCTGCGTTCTTCTCCGAATTTTGCCCTCTTGACTTGTAATTTTGAACTTTCTTTGGAAAGCGTTGATTATTTTCGTTTCCCGCTAAAAACGCACTGTTTTCGGCACTTTCTTGACTTTTCATTCTCATCTCTTCCATGATCAAGCGCGATGTTAAATTTTCAACGGTTTTCTGATCCGTTGCAGCAGAATCCCACGCTGAACGAAAATGGTTGAAATTAGATGGAAGAGTCATCAGAATTTTTGTGATTAACATGCCTTCTGAGATTTCTTCTTCGAGTGTTCTCAGTGAATTGCACAAATCAGTAATTTTCGAAATGTGCGTTGCAATATCATCACTCGGATCTTTCTTGAAACTGAACCACTTCTGTTGAAGCACATGCACATTTATATCAGATTTATTCTCATAAATCGCCAGGAGTTTGTCCCATATGGATTTTGCACTCACACAATTCATAATATGCGTCATCGGCTGTTGTTCGATTGAAGTAGCAATGAACTTTTGTGCGATTCCATCCTTTTTTAGAAAATCCTTCAGCTCCTTTTCGTATGTCAGCACTTCTGCCGGTTCGGCAGCTTCCGGTGGAGGTTCCGGCTTAATTTCGGTTCCGTTCACAACATTAAATGCATCATGAGAGGTTAACAACACACGCATCTGGAACTTCCACACTCCCCAGTTTTCAATGTTTTTCAACTTTGCAATTCTCACTGGATCGGTATCCATTTTCACAAGACAATTCTTTTGCACTTTCGCACGGAGGCTGGCGACAGAGTCCAATTGCAATCAACACTATACTTTAACCTTGTATGTGTCACACCCAACAGTCTGGGCCCATAACCTGATAATAAACTGGACTGCGGTTATTTGCATATAGGAAGCTTTATTGTATTAGAGAGTGAGTTACAGAATTGAGGAGACATGCGTGTGCTCCGAACGGACCGCGAGCTTGGACGTGCGAGCGTAAGCGCAGCTCGACGCAGACTAACTGGTACAGTGCTGTAGCTAAGGCTAAGCTACAGCGCCCTCGCTGGGCCTATACTCATGTATAGTATATGTAGCATTTAGTGGTTTTCAAATATTCTTAACAGTCTGAATAATCACTTCACCTCTTTATAATCCAAATCACCTAGTTATGCAATCGTACATTACTCAGCTTCAATAAAGCCTTCATACACCCAAAAGGTACACTTACTGAATCTCATTATCACTCTTTCCATCATTTCCGAATTAAAAACAGCGACGACACCGAACCCAAATTACCCAAATTATCTAAATAACATCTTCGGTGGGTGTAGAAGTGATTCGATAACCGCTTGTTGAATCAATCTTCTTCAAACCTGCAACACCTGAAACGAAAAAAAAATTTTCAGATATGCAAATAGTCTTCCCTAAAATAAAATGCGTATTAATCGTATGGAAAAATTGTGTATCATCATAATCACCGTTGTTGTTGTTGTTGTTATCGTTATTATTATTATTATTATTTTTTTTTTCGAAGAGTTGCGGATTCCAAGTGACGGATTCGCGCCAGTCATACAGGCTGGCATTCATGTGGGACTCCCGATTGGCCTACCCACTAAACCGCCACCTCCTCTGCAACCACCCTCACCCAGGGATTATGTTAATATTACTTCTAGCTGGCATCTCTGTCCATGTACATCTACGTCTCGTCGTTCTGTCCGTCTGTTTTGTTTCGACCGTCCATCCATTACGTCACGTCAGGCAGCCATCAGCGTTTTTGCGTCGTAGGATTGTCTCTGTGTAGGTAGCAACGAGTTGCCACCATTCTGTTCCGTGGAGCATCACCTCGACGATGTTGTCGGGCGTGATGCTTCCCACGGTCGTCCCCAGTCTCTGTCTAAGTCCTGGCTAGCAGTCACATGCAAAGAACGTGTGTTCCGCGTCGTCCCGTTCGTTTCCGCGGTATTTACAGTCCAGTGTCCGTACTCAGTTCATGCTGTAGAGGTACCGTCTAAAGTAACCGTGGCCTGTTAGAAATTGGGTGACTTAAAAGTTCACGTCCCTAAAGTTCCGTTGGATCCACGATCTCAAGTCCTTGATCAATCGTCTCGTCCAATTTCCTGTCGTTTCTTCCGTTCAGCGTTGTTGCCACGTCTGTATCGTCTTATCTCTTTCCGTCGTTGCCGTGTCCGTTCGTATCGTGTCCACGTCTCTGCCATAGATCCTTCTGCGTTTGAAGGTGAGGAGATCTATGGGGATCACGCCCGCCGCCGCCAGAGCGGCCTGTGCTGATTGTGATACCGTCGGGTAGGAGCAGTCGATCCTCAACGTGTTCGACTCTGTACTGTCTTCATGGTGTGACAGTATTTCTTTGGTTTCAGGGAATCTGCCTAGATCTCCGCCCAGGATAGCAGAATCGACTGTGTTGTTAACATCAATAGTCTACGTTTCCCTGATCTCGGTCTGTTCGTATTTACCATCAGGCGGCTTAGGGATGCTATCCTTTCGGCCACCCTCCGGGCTGTTCTTTCTATGTAAGGCCAGAAAGTCATCTTCGTATCTAGGGAGGTACTTGACTTTCCTGCCAGTCTCGATCTCGTCTGTCCCGACTGTCATAAAGAGTCTGCTCGGTATCCGTTTTCTGGTGAGAAGCACCAGTTCTGTTTTTTCCGTCGCTAGTTACAGTCCGTAGTCAGTCATCCATCGTCTGACTCGTCTCATCGTCTGGTTGAGTTTGTACTGCGCCAGTTTTGGGGAGCGCTCAGTTATTACCATCGCCACGTCATCAGCGTAAGCAACTAGGCAAACGCCGAGCGGGAGCTCCAGTCTGAGCAAGCTGTTGTAGATCCCGTTCCAGAAGTCATGTCCAAGGATGGATCCTTGGGCGACCCCCGCGGTGATCTGTCGCGTCACCTGACCTTTAATCATCTCGTACGTCAGTCGTCTGTTTCGAAGGTAGCCCTCCACAACCCGAAGCAGGTACGGTGGAATCCCAACGTCGCTACTCAGCGCCTCCAAGATGTCCACCCACCTGGCCGAGTTGAAGGCGTTATTCGCGTCAAGTGTCACCAGCAGCACGATAGGTCGCACAGCGTGGCAGTGTCTGTCTGTTACCTGAAAGGAGTCTACTACAGTAGTATAGATATAAGAGTTCTGGACCATAAAATGGCGTCGTACTGGCAGAGTAGCCCCGATTCCTACCTTACCGACGGTCGGTATGTTACCACCACGATGGTTAGCCTTACCCCCAATATTTTCACCAGCTGAAGTGTTAACATAGATGGCGCCACCAGTATTTTTACCCGATTTTACCGACAGGCAGTTTGACAATGAAATTTTTTGCTTAGTCAGATGAGCAGCCATTTTGATTTTTTCACCGTCAGATGAAGAGAAATTTCAAATTTTTTATTGTTAGATGGCAAACATTTTACCAACGAAATTGTTATCTCTGATCTTACCGAAAGTTGGTGTTACCGGGTGTTGTCACAGGTTTGTCGTATGTGGCGCCCCCACCGCATTATCGATGAATAGATATTCCACCGATCGACTCTGCGTGATGTTTCCAATGTTCTCCGCAAGACGGTAACTTTTTTATTTATCATGTGATTAGGTGGACGTTTCAAAAAATAACGGTTGGATGCCTTGAATAGATGTTTTTTATTTATCAACAATTACATTTTGTTTTCAGCTTATACATACTAATGGTAATAGATCATCGTATTTCAAATTAAGCAAATAACCTTACACATATTTTTATCATCCACACAATAATGATAATTAAACATCCTATCCCAAAATTGACTTATACTAATTTCTTAAGGGATCGTCTCCCTGTGAAATTTTCAAAAATTCGTTTTTTCTTGTACTATCGTAAAGTTCACACTGTTCTCATAATTCTCTCAAATTTTTAAATCGAAATTCAAATTATTACGGTTGCTACAGCGTTTCTTGTAGAAAGGGAATGTTTCTTCTACCTGCGCGTGGACTAAGATGCTTAGGTTCTATAACCTTACAGAAAAAACTGTCCAAGCAGTTCAGTTCGTTTTTGACATCCACCGCGGATAGACATACGAGTGAAACCCCCAAGAAAAAAATCGAGACCTGGCATCGCCAATTGATGGTGAGTAAACGATTTATCTAAATAGTCCAGTCAAATCAGCTCTAATAATAGGTCGATCTTGGTGTTGGCTTACCACACTTGGGGACCAAGTGCTTTTGATGTCAAAAAATGCGCTGATTTCGAAAATCCTAGTCCCCGTCGGCGCAAAGTGGCGGAACATGGTTTTAAAAATCAAAAACTGAAAAATTACCAAAAAAAGTCGCATTTTTTCGCATTCATCGTCGAATATCTCGGAAAGTATGGCTCTGAGGCAAAAAATGTACCAAGGTAAATCTGTTTAGAATTACATTTTCCACAAGATGCACTTGGTCTTGAATGTGAATTTTCATAATTAGATTTTTTTTTTATTCAAAATACGAAAAAAAAAATTTTGCAAAATTGAGTACTCATTATCCCCCCTTAAAATTCATCCAACCTCTTTGATGATCTGTAATTAGTTACATCTTTTCGTTGCAAAACAGTAAGTGGAACCCGATCCCTGTGGGTTGAATAGTTATTGAATAATTAAGTAAAAAAAAAGTAATGCCTTCTGTAGCCTTTGCTATAACACCCACACTGGTCCTGATTTTTTTACACATATACACCCCCAAGAACAATGTCCGATGGTTTTTTAATTTTTTTTTTTTGCAATTTGACGGCCTACAGAATTAAAAAAAAAAAATCACTTTTTTTTCCTGATAACAAATGGAATAACTTTCAACCTATACTATAAAGTGTTACTTTATAGTACATGGTTAGAAAGCTGTTTTCAAGACGCACAATTTCAAGAATGAAAAGTCGAAATCCAATAGATAGATCCCGAGATAATGGCCTTTAACTTTAGAGCTCGTTTTTGAGACAACTATAAATGCTTGCACAATCTGCGGAACGCCGATCGGTTCGGTAAACCAACTCCTATCTACGTGCAAGTTGTTGAAAATATTATAATACGCATTTGCATTTAGAATGCAGGAGAGAGTGAACGCCGTCGCGCGAAATTGCAGCGTGCGCGGCTCCCGTGCAGCGTGCACGGCTCCCGTGCAGCGTGCGCGGCGGTGGTGGGTGAAGAGCGCAGCCGTCTTTGCAAAAAAAATTTTCTCGCGCGCTCTGTCATTGCGAATTTTTCGGCTTCTATTCGACCGAAATGGATAACTTTTTTTTAATTGGAATGTTTTGAGTTAAGGAATGTAATGAACATAATCGTTATCTCAAATTCACCACAGTTTATAAGATATGAGAGTATTTCTGAAGTTCCGATCATGGCAGAACTCTGATGAGATTATAATTATTTGTATTTGTAGATAAGCGTTATCCGTGATAGAACAGTTTAATTATATGTCATGATAAACGGATAAATGGATCGTCAAATAAAAAGAAGGTCATGTCAGTTTTATACACATTTTTTATTCACATTAATAAGTAACATATTCTCGGTTGCTTATTTGGAATATCGTAATCATCGCCGTTGTCTGATTCGCTATCACTCGTACAATACAAATCGCTTGATTTTTCTAAATCTATTTGTTCTGCTGAACCGTCTATCTGTTCTCCAGAATTCAATAAATCGTTTATACATTCGCCCATGTCTATTTCTTTTGGGTTTATTTTCGCGCTTGTATTAGTACAGTGTTCTCCTACGCAAGTCGCACAAAAAGCAGAACATTTGAATCCAAATTTAACGCACGTACATCTTTTGCCACAGCCTTTCTTACATTTGCAACTTATGTCTTTTAGTAATTGTACGGGTAACATTTTTTCTGTAGAAAATATTGGTCTGAGCTCGTTATTTTCACTCTTCCACCCCCATTCCGTTGGATCTATTTTGTGGCCTAGATATGTTTGTACTTGACAAAAAACTCGCCTGCTATGTTGATCAGCAGCGGCTCGTGTCGGTGGTAAACTTGATAATTTAAAAGTTTCTTTTTGTGGAGCACGTTTTAAAACTCACACATCGCAAATCATTTAACATCATATTTTGTTTCTTATTCCCAAAATATAAACCTTTTATAAGAGCTTCGCCTGCTTCTTCTATGCATCTGTGTTCTGCAAGACGGAAATTAAAATTTTCAGCTTTCATCCTAATATCAGAAGATGAAAGTAAAAGTTTAAACAATTTATTCTTTCCTTGATTATAGAAGGCTGACGTAGTATCGCAACCAGTAAAAGCATGAATTAAATATAGTAAGTTTTTCAATTCGGGAATACTGAAAGATTTACAATTATATAATTTTTTATCTACCGTTTGGCGACTTGGTTTGAGAAAATAAATGTTTTCATCTTCTCTTACTCGCTGAGTTAGTATAACTAAAACGTCAATATCTTCTGCAATAATTACTGTTGGTTTCTCATCGTTACTTATTTCAATAGCAGTTTCAACCATAAGCGTGTCAGCATCTTCATATGCTTGTTTTGTCAAAATACCACGTCCATATAATTTCTGTCGGAGTTTATCTATAAATACCTTTTTTATAATTTTCATTCGAAAGAAATTTTTCTTATTTTACATTTGGAGTTACATGCAAATCAACATGTTTGATAATGATGTTTTGATATCCTGAATTTGGAGGTTTCACGAAAACTTTTAGATTAACTTTACCGAATCCTCCCGCTTTAACTGCTGAAGATGGCTTTCTTTCAATATATTTATCTGACGTTACAAAATCATGAGGGGTTACAATTTGAATGCCACCCATGGCGTGGAATGTATTTTTACCATCGATCGTATTGATGTTATGATCTGCGTTATCAAACACAAATTGAGAATAAGCCCTGTCATCAAATTTCAGATTTTCGTGATGTTTCATAATAGATGATTCGAATAATTGTGACTCTGCATAGGAAGAACAAAATCCTAAAGCATTTAAAATATTAATAAGCTCCTTTGACCCATATTGTTTAGCTAAGACATCTGCCAAACCAACTTGAATAGAAGATACAAAAGATCGTGGCCGAGCATTTGAGATAAGCACATGTCCAATAGCAGTGACTTTTTTCTCAAATGGAACTGGATTGCTTTTGCTCTGTACAATTATATGTTTTAAAAAAATATCCAAAGATTTAGGTATATCTTCGTTAGCTTTATCAAAAAATGAATTTGTTGGTGGATACAACGACTTGTCATAACTTTTTAATTTTATGTCTTCGAGTATAATTTTGGCAGCTTTCTTTACAATGTTCATACGCTCTTCTCCTTCATTTCGAATGTTTTAGGTATACCAATGATTAGCTAAAATATTACCTACTGACTCGGTAAATATTATTACAGGTCTATTATTCGTATTGATAATCGATATACTATCGCCATACGTCTCAACTAATTTTTTCTTTACGTATCTGATATTAGGCCAGGAATCATGATAATCTTCGAGTATCCTTTTCAAAAAAATTGAGTTTTATCACTATTTACAGCGATATATTTACATATAAACTCAGTTGCCATTTCTACTTGTGATCGCAATGAATCTTTGAATTTCAATACGGAACAGTATTCAATAGACCTACGGCAGTTATCATGATATCTGGCACTTACCTCCACTAAATTTCCGACAGAACTTATACGTGATAGAATAAGCGCACTCTGTTGATCGGTTCGATCTTTCAAATTATCTATAAACGATTGCCGTTTATCGTTACTAGAGACTACACGTACAGTTATTTTTCTCCTAGCATGTGTACGTCTCTTTTGCCTTTCGATGAAGGAATCGGATGCATCTTCTCCACACACAAGACACAGATTCTTGAAATCAAATTCAGTGTCAGTCAAAGATCGTGTTGCTCTATCCGGCATCGGTTGTACGTCCTGCTTACGGCGAAGAAATATATCTATTTTGTCTTTCGATAGATACTTTTTTGCGCAGGATTCATAGACTTTTATTGAATTCCGTTCATTCAAAACCAAGTGCTTGTTATCTTTCCTTAGTAAGCTTGCCCGTTTATAATTATCAATTTTTGCACCACTGATGTTATGGAACTTCTCTCCTTCCAATAAACAATGCTCGCATACGAAACAAGGATCTTCATTATCATCCATTGTGAAAAAACTGCTGTAACACAAAATAGAAAGATTTCATATTACAAATTGAAAACTGCACAAAAACTTATAAATAAATACATTCATCATATTGGGATATGAGAAATATGTTCACGATCGTAAGAACTAAATATTTTAATGAAAGTACATGATTGGAAACTCACCTCAAATAGAGATATTCACTTGATTCCAAAGAATCTCAGGTTTCAAATTTTATCACAAAAAACCACAATCTTAAGACGTAGAATCCAAACTCTGACTGAGAACTTGGATCGAAACTTGTTTGCAGACAGACGCTTCTCACACAAAGACTGTTCTAAAACTGACAAGTTGCAGCACGACAACGAACCCTCGGCAGCTGACCCTCGCATCTAAAACGTATACCTGCTCCCGATCATTTCTCTGTCCTCGAACCCGTAGATCTTTTTCGGAGAGGAGTGGAAAGAATCACCACAAAATTTCGTCGCTCCTATTGAAGACTAGCACATTTGAATATTTCAAATCAGTTTTTCTTCGCTACATTTTCAAATGTGCTAGTCTTCCATAGGAGCAACGATTCATCCATGCTTCTATACACGTACTTGTATAACTCTTACAAATATTATCGTTTCTACTAACTGAAACAATTGGAATATACTGAACTGTACTACAATTTCCTGTAATATCTTGTGACCTGTGGTGAATTTGGAATAACGATTATGCGGATTGCATTCCTTGACTTAAAACATTCAAACTAAAAAAAATAATCCATTTCGGTCGAATAGAAGCCGAAAAATTCGCAATGACAGAGCGCGCGAGAAAATTTTTTTTGCAAAGACGGCTGCGCTCTTCCCCCACCACCGTCACGCACGCTGCACGGGAGCCGCGCACACTGCAATTTCGCGAGACGGCGTTCACTCTGTCCTGCATTCTAAATGCGAATGCGTATTATAATATTTTCAACAACTTGCACGTAGATAGGAGTTGGTTTACCGAACCGATCGGCGTTCCGCAGATTGTGCTAGCATTCATAGTTTTCTCAAAAACGAGTTCTAAAGTTAAAGGCCATTATCTCGGGATCTACCTATTGGATTTCGACTTTTTTTTTGAAATTGTACGTCTTGAAAACAGCTTTCTAACCGTGTAGTATGAAGTAACACTTTATAGTACAAGTTGAAAGTTATTCCATTTGTTATTAGGAAAAAAAAGTGATTTTTTTTTTAATTCTGTAGGCCGTCAAATTGCAAAAAAAAAAATTTTTTAAAACCATGTTCCACCACTTTGCACCCACGGGGACTAGGATTTTCGATTCTTTTACATAAAAAGCACTTGGTCCCCAAGTGTGGTAAGCCAACAACCAACCCAATCCCTAATTTGACTGGACTAAAAATTTTCTAACTTCAATCTTTAAACGCGTTTTTCTCGGAATCGTGTTTTTCAAAACGGTGTCCACTTTCAAAGGAAGACTTAAAGAAGATATCTATTTCCAATTTTGAGAGAACATTCCTAACGTTATTCTTCATCGCGCTATGGAAGATTTTTTTTTTTTGAAATCTTCCTATTTTTTTTACGAAAAACTGTCGAAAAAAACGGCCAAATTCGATAGTTTTTGTTCAAACAGCTGCCATTTTGTCAAATTTAAAAAAAAACAAGAAAACTGGTGCTTCATACGCGTCTGAAGTGAATACTTCTTTGCCCTCTGCTGACGAAATAACCTTACTTTCAAATGTTGTCAATGATTTTGATTTGGACCATATATTATAACTAATGTTTTTTGTCCACACAATAGCACTGAACTTAGAAACAATAATAATATTGTAATATTAACACTCCAAAAATTGCACAGTTTTTTACATATATATATATATATATATATATATATATATATATATATATATATATATATACAAACATAACACAAAGTACTCACACATATATGTGGACCCACACACAACGGATAGAACGACATGCATGCGCGCTGCTGTCCTACCACATATAAAACACGTACACGCGGGCTATAGATATCCCATCACTCTGTCTCGGTCACACATGACTCTTTCTGTCTCTTCTTGTACACGGCCATGCTATGGATGACCATCACTCTCTCTCGCTCACACATCACTCTTTCTCTCTCTTTTTCTATTCCTCCATTCTCTTGTCCGGTTTACGGACACTTGGTTTACGGACACTTTTTAGCGTTACCAAGGAACGTGCCGTTGTCGCATAAGAAGTATTCACTTTGAAAAAATCATTTTGTATTTGGCATGAATGTATTTATTTATAAAAAAAACCAGACCGATTAGTTTATTACAACATTAAAAAAAAAAGTCGCGAAAATCAATGATTTTTCGAAGGGTCACACTGAGACGATCCCTTAACCATGCCACTAATTGGGCTGTACTCGGCAATACGATTGTGCAAGATCATGAAACAGGCTGCGGTGTTTGCGGGAAATTGCACGCTCACTTTAAATTCCAATCGAATATCCACCGGTCCGGTTTTCAACGATTCATTCTGTTTCGAGCGATCGATAAAAATGAAGGGAGCTCGGTTTATGAATTCACGCTTCGATAACAAAGCATCGGCCTCTTTGTTGTAGTAGACCGTTCGAAATTGAACACACATGCTGTAGAGAATGGCGTACTGATTATTGGTAATATCGAGATTGAAATTTCCGTAGGGATCACACTGTGAGTCGAGGAAGAGTTTCACATCTCTGATTCGACAATGATCAAATTCACTGGCATTTTTTGGGGGATCGTTTCTTCTTGCAGTTTGGAATCCCAAAACGACATATCTCGGCTTCTCCAACTGCGTCGATGTCTTGACCGCCCACACATGTCGTGTCATTGACGGGAGCATCAGATACACGGACGTTTCCCAAGAAAGAAAACTCATGGATATGGCCGGATCCTTGGCAATGTAGTTGAGTAGCTGGATTTTCGGTTTATGGGCCAGTTTGATGTTGGGTAGCAACAATTCGATTTTATTTAGGGTAATTTTAAAGTTTTCTGTGGGCGTGCTCTAAATCACCGCATTCAAATCGGTGTTGGAACGTGTGAGAATCAACTCGTGTTTGCCATTGACGATCACTCGACAATAATCTTCGGCGAAGCCCAGCATATAATTCAACGGTAGAACAACGTCGAAATTTCCAGAAGCATCAGTTAGTTCGGTATCACCACTCAACCAACCGGTATTCTCCAGACTATATTGCTGATCTGGACTTAGGGATAAGTGTCCCTTCATAACGCTGGTGATACCAACATGTTTATAGCGATTAATCTCCACACCGTTCAACATGTAGCGAACTTCCTCAAACAAATCAAATGGCAAACAGCCATATTGATCAATTTCGTAGTCGTCACCGCAATCACACCATCGTGCTTTGTAATTTTTCCGTGGATGTGGAGAAAGCTTTTACTGGGCAGTAGGCACAAGTTTTGATGTTGAACAACAATATGGATTTCATCGTTGTTCTGGAAAGTGGATGATGCAAATGACTGATGAGCATGAATCTCAGAGTGCGCAATCGGTTCGTCGAATACCACAGGTTTCTGTATTCTAATGATTTATTCCATGGTAACACACAAAGGATGCAGCGAACACGAATTCTTATTTTCCAAAATTTCCACGTAATCGAAGACCTAGGCTCCGGAGAAACCGAACTTTCAGAGGTGTCAGCCTCGTGGAGGGTGTAAGCGTTGTCAGAGGTGCCGGGCGGCTGATGATTTTTGACCATCACGTCTGATTTTTACAACCTTTGCCCAACTTTCTCGTCTTAAACACGATTCTCATCATTTGAGTGATTTCACGTGTGAACGCACAGTAATCGTTTCGCCGCGAAAATGAATCAGCTCGTCGTCTTGATGAACTATTCTCAGCTGTAAATGATGTATCGACTGCACGGCGATTGGTAGGTAAATGACGTTGGCTGGCACTTTGACAATCTTACATCCTGATGGAATGGTTGGGAAAAATTCATGAATCGTGTGAGCTCGACACTCGTTTATGAACGCCCTTGTGGTTATGTTACACTGAACGCGTGAAGTATTAACCTTCAGTATGGCCACTGGTAATTCTGATTGACGAGTAACGTCTCATGCTAGCTCAACCGCTTTAAATCCCAATAATCGGCGGATAGAATCTCTGGGTTTAATTCATTGCACGTGACTCCACTGTTCAGCTCGTTGTCGTTGGCTGTTAGACTGAGGGTGATGTCGGAAGGTAGCTCCTTACACAGAAAATTTTTGATATCCTCAATTTCATAGCTTCCCGTGGGTATCGTGATGACCTCACTGATGTTGTCCGCTCGTTTCAGGTGAAATTTATTACACGTCTCATTAATATTGGGTATTGAATTGAATGTCAGGAACTCGACCAGTCCGAGAACATAGTTTTTCTCCGGTGATGACTCGATTGGGGCGAGATATTGAGCCTCTAGCACCGAGGATGTGCCTGACAGTGTTAACGTCAACGATTCCGACATGACTAATGCTTGCTCATGTGACACTTGTCTTTTTATAATAGTTCGCTGAGAAATTTGAGACACAAGTGGCCGCAAATCACAGTATCATATTCCTCACATCTTTTATGATTGTATTCAACGCTACCAACACCGAGATACTTCATAAAATCCTTAGGCGGTTTCTGTTGCGGGATCGCCGCAGGCTTGACCTCGGTAGCGACACCTCGGGCAGAGGTGTGAGAGCGGGGACCCGCGGGCGGTAGTCGACGCCTAACTGGCGAACGTGTAAGATTATAATGTGACTGTTTCAGCAAAGTATCGAATTAAATGTGTGTCTCGCGACACTCAAAATCGTCCTCACGCATGGGCGCACACTCGCGTGCAATGTTTACTTGCCGTCTCTGCATCAAATCTCGCGGCTTGTCCGTGTCGCGACTCTAAACAAATCTGCTTTGTATCTATGTCCTATTCTCTATACTGTTGCGAAATCATATCTGTATATCATCAATGTCTATCCTTGGCTGTAATTCGTGAGTTATCGTTCTCCTCTCTTGCGATACAGATCGCACTACCTTTGTATCTTCCTCGAACAAAGGATCTTCAATTAGTAATCGATTATTATAAGCATCCCGCTCCCTCGCCATAGCCAGCTATCAACAATTCGCGGATCCCACGTCGATGATCCATATATCTCTGTGATATCTTCAAACAGTCACATCTGATGAAGATATACTGTGGCTTTATTATAATCGGTCTAAATAGTAATCAGTTATCCTGACCTCCCCCACTACAGTTTCCAATCACTGAAACTATCGAAATACACAACATGGTCACCATCTTTCGTGTACGCAACCCAATGTGTCCCTGGACCGTTTTTATCGTCAAAATTAATAATTGCGGATTTTCGTATTTTTGGTCCTGATTTCGGTAGATTATTCCGCATGATAACGCTATGAAAAGATAAAATTTTTATATTCCTAGCATAGTTGCGTAAATCAATGTTGGTGAGAGCTCGGAGTGGTAGCTTTGCTAGTTTTTTGCCGGTTGTAAATACAGACCTACGCCAGTGCGGTAGGGGCTCAGGTATAATCCCTGGCCTAGCGCAATCGCCTCCATTGTTGTTTTGTGCCGTTTGGTTTCGTTCAACCGATAATTGTTGACACTAGCTTCGTTGACAGCTTTGGCTTCTGATGTGGTATTTCATAGCCCGTCACATGTGTTAACTATCGCACTTCCCTACGTACAGAATATCGCTAAAAATACCGAAAGCACGTCTGAGGCCAATACTCCAAAAATAACGACTAGTTATCTTTGAGTGAAGTTCTCTTTATTAAGCTAATTCTATTATATTTTCTAATTTTGTAAAAAAATAAAAAAAAAAGTCTAAAAATATTAATAAATAACATGTTAATAAATAATTAGACGATTTTGCACAGTCCATTCAATTTATCCATATTTCGTGAGAAAAAAAAAAAAACTGTCGCGCGGGACTTGAATCCGGGACCGCCAGAGTCAGAGCCGTAAACTTTGCCCACTGGGCTGCGCTCGCTTGTTCGGAATTTATAATACTTTACCGGTATCATAGGTACGAGTTAAATTTCCGAACGATTTTTCTCGAAAACTATGAGCCATTGAAAAAAATCTCTGTACTAAGGTACTCGGGGCTGGTCCCTCTACAACATATCTGAGACCCATCAAAATCCGTGAGTGACAACCTGTAAGGTCCCCTTGTAAGTCAAACGTACGCACGCATTCCGAAACACCTGGTGCGTGACAATGCAAACTTATTGGTGCTATTTCGGCAGGATGAAATGAATCTGAAACATATCTACAACGATCATGTGAACACAGACATGACGTATAAGCAATTTAAAGCTCGGCATGCTGGAATGACGGTAATTACAGTTTTACCGTAATTAACGAGGGTAGCGAAATCAATGGGGGGAGATACGGGAAGGGGTTCAACTGCTTTATAAGCATAAACTCACATGAACTTGCACAGTTTCATTGCAACAATCGAGCCGGCAACATGGAGAGTACCAAGATTCGTAAACATAGTGATACATTGAGTGAAATATCTAAAGTTAGCGATGTCATACGTCGGAAGCACAAAATAATCAAGCTAGACAAGGATACGACCGAACAGGTTATGGGAGAGGTATTCAAGCCTTTAGGAACACCGTTGTAGGAATTGGTGGATACCCCAAAGCAGCAGCAGCAGCAGCATATCAAACAAGAATTTAAAATGGAACTGACGGATGTTACAATGGGAAAAGAAGGAGAAAAAGATGACGAGAGTACCAGGGATGACGATGAGGAGGATGAGGATATGGACGATGGGAATTTCATGGATGCAAGTGATAAAACACAAAAAATTGGTGAAATTTCTACTACAAGCACGCCGGTGAAGAAAACAACGGATTCCATGGCGCGATATTTGAAATTGTTCGGCACAAGCAAAAAGGGGGATTTGGATACCACATACGGTGTTCGAAAGTTGACAAACGGTATGACGATTGGTGATACGCCAATCAATCTCATTGATAATCTGATCAATGTGAGGGATGAAAGTTACGAAAGAACACCTAGATTACTTGAATTATTGTTTAAAAAATCACCTGATGCATCAATTATAAATGACGCGTACAAAAATACTTACATAAAAATTGTAACGATAACAAATGCGCATCGAAAACATTACCAAGCCGATGGAAGTCTTCGAGACGATTCAAAAAGCACAAAGTATATAAATTTCATTGCACAACACGTCAGCTCGCCAAAAAAATCAGGTCAAGGCTTACCCGTCCATAACATTGCGCAAAAGGAGGGTCAAGATGTTGATTATGTCTACTGGGATGATCCAAATCAAATTATAGATCGTCTCCGACTACTTATGGCGTCACACGCTGCAGGCAATACCAACCATTCCAACGAAATAGTCACCATTATCAAGGAGTTGCGCGAGGCTGGAACCGTTTATTAGCGGCGAATGAACATAGAATTATCATTTGTTCAGTGACCGTCCAGTGATGAGCATAGACATATTTGGGCGACACTCGGAGCGTGGTGGGGGTAACAAATTTATTCGTGGGCCTTCGGGTGTTGGATTCAAAACCACCAACGACAATCAGTATGATTTGGATGGAAAACGATTGTGTAACATAGCCGACCCACAACAGTTCAACGATGCTGTTTTCCTAAAAGTTCTCAATAGTTTGGACGAAAACTATCACAAGAGAGTAACAGAAATCAGTAAAGCATTTAAACACACGCGCGTGCGTAACAGAAAGCTTTATGCTGAAGTGATAACACTGGAGCAAACCAGCGAGGAATCAGTCCCGTTTGAAGAGCAGAAGCGCCTAGAAGAGAAGTGTGAAAAATTTGACAGCACAGAGCGAGAAAAACAATGAAGACGACAATAGCGGATGAACTCCACAGACCCGCTCGGCGCAATTATCCACGTCGGTTCGTAGATGTACGTGGATTGGATGAGACCTGGCAAGCTGATCTGATTGATATGATGGCATACAGCTCGCACAACAACGGATACAAATACCTAGTAACAATTATCGATCTATTTTCCAAGTATGCGTGGGCGGTGCCAATAAAGTCCAAGAGTGGGAAAGATGTGACTGCTGCCATGAAATCTGTACTGGCCCAGAGCCGTATACCTACACACCTACACGTTGATCAAGGCAAAGAATTTTACAACAGCGAATTCCAAGCCCTCGTGAAGCAGCACAATATCAACTTGTATTCGACATTTAGCAACTTAAAGGCGCCGATATGCGAATGATGTAATCAAACATTGAAAAATAAAATGTGGAAGCGGTTTACTAGCTAAGGATCACACAAGTGAATTAATATTTTGGGTAATTTGATGAGATCCTACAACAACACCAAGCATCGCACAATTCAGATGAAATCGGTGGATGTCAGCACAGACAATGGTAAATAACTGTATCGTAGCGTATATAAGCCTCGGCAAATCAAACTAAGTGATCGGACGCGGAAATTCAATGTGGGCGATCGAGTTCGAATCAGCAAGTACCAGAATGTATTCGAAAAAGGCTATTGTTATGGGCTGGGTTGGCTGATAACCAAACCACTTCATAAATATAACGCTTAGTTCAGACTGATTTTCCCGGATATGAATTATTGGAATTTTGATATAGTTTTCCCTCCTAATTGAACTGGCTTTGATATAAAAATGGTCACTTACCTTTTGTTGTTAACTGTTGATTCGGGCTTTGTGGGGCGGCTCTGCGTGCTCGGCGAGGACTGGATACGGTATTAATTGACTGATTGTTTAGTTTTTATTAGCTTGTAAACTGTGTTACTTTACATGTGGGGTTCCAAAAGAAAAGATAAATAATTATACTAGATGGATTAATTGAATGAATGCGTTAAAGGTAATTGATTGGTTTACTCGTGATATAAGCTTTAAAACACAATTATCCCTTTATTTGATTTAGGTTTATGAAGATGGTTAAAATGGTTTTAGTTATAAATAATGGGAGGAAAAAAAAGTTTATATTTAATTAACACAACACGGAATTCATTTAGCGCTTGATGTATCGATTTCGTACAAGACCTTTTACGCATATTCAACAGACTCTTCGACTTGATATGATTGGATTATCTGAAACTGAGAGAATGATTTCTTGTTAAAGACTGAATGACGAAAATGAATGACGACTGTCTGACGACTGACTGACGACCTCTGACTCCCTGACTCTCAAAAAAGAAAAAAAGCAATGCTTTTTAAAGATTCGTGTGCTGTTGTCTGAGGTACTTTCTGATTGGTTCCCAGTATCCTTAAGGGATGCTGGACCAATCAGGAGGTTCTGATGAAATGTTGAGTCTTTTCATTTGTCTAAACTAGCTCCGCCCTTCGGGTACGGTGTAGCATGAAAATTTATCATGAACTACCCTGCCTTTTCGACACGTGCGGGTAGGAATTTCCGTGCTGTGTTTTGTATATAATAAAGATATCTTTATTTTATGTTCGGGCCAATACTGCCCAAACAGACACTTGAGATAGACCCATACGGATCTATCCGTTGCACGTGTTAGGTCATTTGGTTCCTCTTAGGGAGTTTGTATATACGAGTCTGTTTGGGTAAGGATTGTCCCGAAGAATCATCTAAACAGTAAGGTTATTGTGGCTTAGGGTGTTTATTTCCCGCAGTAGTAAAAAGTGATGAAGAGAGCCGTATGCATGCAATGCATACGGAGACTCAAATGAAAAATAGAAAATATAAATGTATTCAATGATAAATTGAAAGGTAATCAAAAATAAAACTAATGGGTAGGGGCAGAGGGCAGCGAGGATGTGACCCTATACGCCCAATTGGACGACGGAAATATTCACCGTGAGTGAGGTGAAAAATACCAATCCACCGACGTACAAGCTTACCGATTATCTAGATCATCCCATCGAAGGAGGCTTCTATTAGGAGGAGCTCAGTAAAGTAAAATACCCCGACGGCTACCTTATGGAGAAAATATTACGCAAACGAGGGAATCAGTTCTATGTAAAGGGGTTGGGTTTTGATACTTCGCACGATAGTTGGATAAATAAAACAGACATGTAGCATAATTTGTATGTATTTTCAGAATTACAATGAAAGATTTAATTATAGAAATATTTCCACATTTATCCACTTTTTACACACACGTGCAATACTCGTTACTATAATAATAATAATAATAACAATAATAACAACAACAACGACAACGACAACGACAACGACAACGACAACGACAACGACAACGACAACGACAACGACAACGACAACGACAACGACAACGACAACGACAACGACAACGACAACGACAACAACAACAACAACAACAATAATAATAATAATCTGCAATTTTTCCATACGATTAATACACATTTTATTTTCTGAAAACTTTTTTCGTGGTAAGCGAATAAATATGAATAACACTGGTCTGCAACAAAATCCTCCTTCAAAAAACTATGTCATAAATATAAAGATTTTGATGCTCTGAATCTGTTCCCGGTGGCCGATTTTTCCTATCACGTCTCAATTTTACGATATGAATTTTTTTCCGAAATATCATAAATTTAGGTTTTTTTTGATGTGAAACATCTATAGCCGCACGTAAAACAGATTTCTGGCGTGGCGACGCGTCGCCACGCTATATGATGGTAGTACGGTGTGGCGACGCGTCGCCGTGCGCAATCGACTGTGCATTGTATACTCCCGGAGTGTATACAGTGTTTTGTTTTTGTTTTTGTTTACTACAGTACACATAACCTGTGTTTTACTTGAAAACAAATTATTCTGATAATAAAATGTCTGACAGTAATAATTTAGAGAGTGAAAGTGATCAGCCTCCTGCAAAAAAAGCAAAATCACCCGATGACACACTATCAAGTCATCAGTAAGTTAATTATATTTTTATATTTTAATTGATTATTAATTTTAATTAATTTTAATTTTTTTAAATTGATTATTAATTATAATTAATTTTAATTTTACAAAATAATGTCGATGTTTCACATCTGCCAGGCGTCCCGTGACGGCTCATTTTTTTTTTTAATTCGTTTTATGCGTTAACATTATAAACAACGTATATACATACGAAATAGGTTTTAGCTAGTCGTAAGAGAAAGGAGGAAAATGGTCAGCAGCAATGCTTGCTGATTTTTGTTGGTCGATTAGCCGAGAAACTTCGATGGAAGCGATGAAAAGAAAAAAAACTACAAAATAACTTGAATTATATTACCATAATAAGATGAATATACTGGTATTTATATAACTTGTGACTGTAAAATTAGCATTTTTCGCTGTAAAACTTACACTGTAGTCTTTTTTCACTTTTTTGTAATTGTTGTTACTTTGATAATATCGCTTTATAATTAAATGAAGATTGTATTTAAAATCTATGTGCTGTATTCATTTGCATGTTATATTCCATGTTTGGAGCACCAAATATGATGTTATCATGCATGAAAACAATAAGAACTCAAAAAAATTTTTTTTTGCAGACCAGTGTAATTGGTCAATATATTAATAATAAATGAATAGTTGTTAAGTATTTGAATTCACATTTGAAACTTCGATCCGTTCAATATCGTATTAATGAAGAAACGTCTGTGCCTGATGTAGGATCGTCCGAGGTGTCAAACGCAGATATTTACAACGATTCTCTGTCTACAGTACTATCCTATAGCTATTCGGAGGCGGCGACGAACCCCCATGGTACGGTGTCGCTCTGCCCAGGTATCAATTGCCGCTTGTCATCTTGCCAACTCAGAGCCAATTTTTTTCTGAACGATGGTGTGAACTTGATGTTTTTTGCTAGGTATTAAGCATTCAGGACGGGTCAACTCTTTGTAGGCCAACAGACAGCGCTTATAATCGTCAAACGTGATTGTGTTCAACGTTGAACTTTTGACACCCTTGGCACGTTTGCTCACTTTGATGTCGTTGATGTGTTTCGTTTCGTCCTCACCCATGGTGGTAAATGTGTACAGTTTCACTCGTAACCCAATAAACTCCGTCATAATTTTTCCCTTGTTCTCATCCTTCATCAGGCCCAGACGTTTTTTGTTTTTCAGCCGAATACCGTACACGTTGTCGGGAGGATATTCAGAAGTGTCAAACATTGCGTCGACATCACGTTTGACGACATCATATATATTAGGTACACTGAATTGGTAAATAAGGCTGTCGGTGTCGGTGTACATCAATTTGGCCTGTTTGTTCGAAAAGTTGGTTTTGATATAATTATAATGAAAATTGTAGAGAATAATTTTGGACAGATCTAGGATTGCGGCGCCAATGTATATAGGCTTAGCGAAGTGAACTTTGACACAAGTTATTTCAATGATAATCATATCTGTGTCAAATACGGTGCAGCTGTGAAGTTTGCTCGGGCAATAAGCGTTCTCACAGCACTTCTTTCCTCCCATTTTGTGACCAATTTAACATCTTTGTGATTTCGTACATTCTTCATAGTCTTGCCGAACACCGCGTTATTCTTGAGTTTATAGAAGTTTTTCTCAAACTCGTTCCTAGACTACTTGCGCATGTCTGTGTTGAGAGTGATGTAAGGCTCAAGCCATGGAGATTGTGCAAACTTTAAAATTCTATGCGCTTTCGTTACTTTTAATCCTAAACTCAAACACTGATCCAAATTTCTATAGTGTAATATATACTTTGCTTTGGGATGAAGGGCGGTGACGAGTTTAGCGTTTTAACCACCTGAAGGAGTGAAATGCTCAGGACAAAGAGGTAAATCTTTATGATCCTCGTGAAGCTCTATAGGATATTCTAAATACGCCTCCAGGATGTAAACGATCGGTGAATCGTCCGGGTGAGTTCATAAATAGATTGTTTACGTCAAAATACATGAGATACGATTCCACGTTACTTGGATGAAAATCTTACCCCACAAACCTGTTATTGGCCCGAGCGTGTCGATTAGAACATTGTGCTACTGCGCCTCAAACGCTCCTTTCAATAAATGACACCATTTTAGGATCGTCTAAAAGTTGTAAATTTACTCTAGTATGTTTGAGCATCGCGTCAAAAGCAAATCCCGGCACTGTGTAGTAATGCAATATATCTAAATCGTATCTTTTGAAGCAGCTGGCTCAGAAATTTTAAAAAATATCGGCAAGCAAAAGGACATCAGTCTTTAAATATAAATCAGAATAGTCCCCCAATGACTCTAAATGAAATCGCCCCCAAACATTATTAGCGTGCTGGTAATCGGCGTCTGAAATATTTGCATTACAGAAGTATTAGTATAAATGCTTTTTTACAGGTAATCGCGTTTCATCGAGTTTCCCGCAACAATCGACGTATTTGTAGGAAAAACCACCTTTGCGGGTCATTATACTAAACTGTGTGGGATTATTACAGAATGTACACGTTGTGTGTTTGTCGGCATCATTCAAATATGAAAAAAGTTTATCGATGCTGCTAGCCATAAATCGAAACAAATCAATGAATCTCAAGTGCATCATCGTCCCATCAACACGTTTCGTGAAGAATATATATTTTTCCTTATTTATGGGTAGCAGTGTAATTTTACCAGGAAAAGTTGACGCGAGGGATTTTATTAAAAAGTGAGAATCGTAACCGGACAAATTGTGGAAAACTATTGGAATTGTGTGCGTCTCTCTGAAATTCAAATTACATCGATTATGAGCAGGACCACGATATTTACCCGTGAAGTGACATTGATCGTGACACTTTTTCTGCTAAGGGGTAAAGGATTTTCGCAAATATAACAATACTTCACACGCATGTGACGATCGCATTGCACTTGGGTGAGAGACATCATCGGAATTATGTTTTTGATGTGTGAGTCCACTTGAATCAATAAATCTTCAAGCTCCTGAATAAACCAATCTATGAAGTTAGCACCGCGTTTACTGTGGAACTCCGATAAAATCGCATCGTACGCGCAATGTATATAGTATGCTACACTGTGTGGGACATACTTTTGATATTCATGTGTTTCACGGTTTGAGGCGTGATTCTGGAATTCATTAACCGGTACAGACTCTAATATACATTCGAGATCGACGTGAACAACAAACGGGACGGTACCTCTATTTTGAATATTTGAAAATGTTAAATCTTTAGACTTGGAGAATTCCATGCGCACTTTATTTAACATAATGCAATCTTGTCAATTGTTGTTGTAGGCGTGTTTTACGGCAAAGTGACACAAACATCTGTCACATAAAAATAGCTGACCTTTATAATCAGACAATTGTTTGCTAACCAATCGTGAAAGATCTTTAATCCAAGCAAAGTGGAATCTACATGTCAACTCGCGAGCCATATCATTTTCGTGGCAGTCATTACTTTCAAGCACTAGAAAATAAATCGTGTTGATGTTTACGCTATGTAAATTTTTACTCAAATAAATTGGCACGATGATGCTTTTTTCCGATTTTGCATGATGTAAAGAAGTTTGAGATTCTATCCCATTTACATTGATTCGCAACTTATTCAAACTTTTAAACTTTTTCACGTCGTGCAAAGTAGTAGGGAATTTGATACCTGTACAGTCAAACTCGGAAATATACCGACTATAATGAAGAGTCTTCTTTGAGTGGGTGTTGACTAGGTGAAGGGCTGCAGTGATGGACGTCAGAAGGCATTTTTCGTCGGTTTTCACGTTCACCACCGCTTTCTTTCGCTGAATATCCTTGGGCAGCTCAACGAATGTTGAAAGCCCCGCAGCGAGAGGCTGGTACCAGTTAATGTTTACGGCAGTATTGAGGATATCGATCATGCTCCACCCCGAATCGCGTTGTTCGAAATCTCCAACCTTCACAAGCAGATCGTTCCTTGCGTGTGTAAACTAACCGTCTATATCGCTCGAGGGGAGGATCGCGGTGTTGGAGGTGTTGAAGCTTTTAACTTCTTCCGCTGTTCCGTTGTGCTTTGTGTTTTCAAATTTGCACGATAATGTGAGGTTAACCTTCACATTTCCCTTCTCGCGCAGTACCAGCCTGAATCGCTCAACGATGACACGCTGCGCGTCGTCCGGAAAGGCCTCCAAATTCTTATGCTAGAGATCTGTGACAACTCCTGTTCGGATCCGGCTGGTAAAAGCACTATCGACATCGTCTTACTGTACGCCCGCAGTACTGCCGATATTAGCGCCCATCACCACAGCGTGCTGCTGCTGCCGCTGCTGCTGTCGCTGCAGCAGCTTTTGCTGAATCTTCGCTACCCAGGATTGTACGAGTGCGATTGCATGTTGAGTTTGCAGTTTCGCACCTATGCTCGTTCTCGGACGCTTGGGAACATCACGCAGCAATTGAAGATTTTCCGTTCCAACATCAATCCAGTGCTTGAAGATATCGTCATTTTCCCGCTCAGGATGCAGCTCATCCAACAAATTGTGCGCATTCTCCATCATCTTGACGAGATTCAAGTATTTTTCGGCGGCCATGACTAATGTTGATATAAGCAGAACTTTGTGGAAATTTCAACTTGCACGTATCGTGTAAGACTGACGAGTCTGCATCGGATGCGTTGAGCTAACATATGCCGATAGATCCCAAGAATTCGGGTGTGGTGGTGGGGGGTTCAAGCTTTGTACCACTCCCGCCATCAAAGAATAAAAAAATTTCATGACAAACAAGTCTGAGCCTCTGCACACCCCAACCCTAATCAGCGTGGGGCATGTGATGGGAAAAAAAATCGGTCAACGAGAAAGCAGGTAATGGGCGGCGTATGACAGGGGAAAAATCTGGTCTTGCCTACTCTTGACCGGGTGGTATGTGTACATACTGTTTTTAGGGCTTACGACTCTTTATGGCGAACAGGTCTGAACCTGCAAACCCCCAACCCCATTAGCGTGGGACATGCGACGAGAAGGAAATCGGTCAACAAAAAAGCAGGTAGCGAGCTCTCGAGAAAATTTTCCCAGCTTATACTGTTCACGTGTCACATTTTTGCCTAATGTCACGTAGTGTACACCTCATGAACGATTGGCTGGTTGGTTTTTGCTCGGTGAAGGGTGAGCGTGTCTCCTTTCGTACAAATTCGAATGGCAGTTTAAAACTTCTCTCGCGTTTGAAAAATCCGTCGTGCAAAAACAGATGTTTGACAAAGTGAGTGGTGAAAAAAGGTGCTCATTGGAAAACCCGAAGAGTTCAATGAGTTTCTACTTTTGTGAGTACTTTATAGAATGTATATAATAATGGGGATTATTTCGAAGAATAAAATTTACAATTATTCATTGTCTATTTTACAGAAAAAAAAATTTATAATACTTTCACATTTTCCCACTAGATGAATTTATATGAAAAGAACAGATAAGACTTATAAAGATATATGCATAGTTGTATCAAATTCTATTTTTTCTAGATATGTAATAATTTCATTTTTTAATTTTATGTATAAACTTGGATATATTTGTAATAAATTATATTTCCTAGATAGGTAAATAATTGTACTGAATATTTCATTTTAATTTTATGTGTAAACTATAATATAATTGTTATGAATTCTAATGCTATATTTGCGCATAATGCGGGCATATTTAAGACAGACGGTTGCATTCCAGGCAGTCTTCCACTGGAGGATTTGGTCCATGCACTATATCGCCTTCGAATCGTGGTGTATAATGCAGGAAACATCTGCGGCAACTAGCAATCTTGTTGTCCATTTTCATCAGTACATAACTGCATGAAAATTCAAACTTGTTGAATTCCCCAGCAAAGTATTTCATTTGCAGACGATTTTCCCCAGCCATGTTACACATTTCAGCCAGCTGATCAGAATCATTTTATAGAACCTTCACGATTCTCGGTGGTAAGAAGACGTTGTAGTCAGCCTTGATCGTTGCGAGAACACGTACCCCAAATTTCGTTTCGACTAGTCGTAACCCAGTGACGTCATACACTACCCCAATTCCGAGTTCCGACGTCTTCATGGTCGGCAAATTCCCCAGGCGGCTGACGTGGTTAAGAGATCGTCTCAGTGTGAAATTTTCAAAAAATTGTTTTTTTTTTGTTTTGCATTATCGTATAGTATACACTGTTCTAAACATTCTCTCAAATTTTCAGATCGAAATTCAAATTATTACGGTCGCTACAGCGTTTCTTGTAGAAAGGGAACGGGTTTTCTACCTGCGCGAGTACTAAGGTGCTTAGGTTCTATAACCTTGCAGAATAAACTGTCCAAGCATTTCAGTTCGTTTTTGACATCCACCACGGATAGACGTACGAGAGAAACCCCCCAAAAAAAAATCAAGACCTGGCATCGCCGATTGATCGTAAGTAAACGATTTATATAAACTTTTCCAACTTCAATCTTTAAACGCGTTTTTCTCAGAATGGTGTTTTTCAAAACGGTTTCCACTCTCAAAGGAAGAGTTTTAAAGATATCTAGTTCCAATTTCGGGAGAACATTTTAAACGTCATCCTGTATCGCGCTATGGAAGCTTTTTTTTTTTTTTTTGAAAACTTCCCATTTTTTTTACGAAAAACTGTCGAAAAAAAGGGTCACATTCGACACTTTTTGTTCAAACCGCCGCCATTTTGTCAAATTTAAAAAAAAAAACCCCTCCATAGCGCGATAGCGACTTTCCTACAGATCAATAATCTTTTTGAAATTTTTTTTTCAGATCAAAATTGCGGTCGTCATCGTGGAAACCGTGCAGCACCTTTTTTTTCACGTGAAATTACAACAATTTATACAACAATGATGCACTCAATAAATAAACTTAAAAAAAATCATTTTGTATTTTTCATAAACGTATTTATTTATGAAAAAAAAACCGGACCGATTAGTTTATTTGAACATTAAAAAAAAAATTCACGAAAATCAGTGATTTTTCGGAGGGTCACACTGAGACGATCCCTTAACTTTTGTCAGATCCATTGCGTTTCAATCGGAGTTTCTTTTTTTTTCACAAGCAAGAACAGTTCACGACGCGAAGAGACGATGAGAACAGAGTGACCATTGGAGTAGGCTCACATTTTATATGCCACCCGCCCTCACTACAATTTTCCATCGGACAAGTCTCAACACGCATTTTGTGGGAAGAATTTTTATGGACCCACCCCCTTGCCCCAGACTGGTTTATTGACAATACCATCCGGTGTTTCGTGGGAAAAAAATTTCACGATATATGTATATAAAGCATTCAACCACTATTTTAAAGCGTTTTATTTTATCCCCACTACCACCCCCCGCGTAATAAGAACCCCCTGTTCCACAGGTCTATTCAAAACATCCAACCGTCATTTTTTGAAACGTTCACCCAATCACATGATAAGTAAAAAAGTTACCATCTTGCGGCGAGCATTGGAAACATCACGCAGAGTCGATCGGTGGAATATCGATTGATCGATAATGCGGTGGGGGCGCCACATACGACAAACCTGTGGCAACACCCGGTAACGCCAACTGTCGATAAGATCAGAGATAACAATTTCGTTGGTAAAATCTCTGCCATCTAACAATAAAAAATTTGAAATGTCTGCTCATCTGACGGTGAAAAAATCGAAATGGCTGCTCATCTGACTAAGCAAAAAATTTCATTGTCAAACTGCCTGTCGGTAAAATCAGGCAAAGATACTGGTGGTGTCATCTATGTTAACGCTTCAGCCGGTAACAATATTGGGGGTAAGGCTAACCATCGCGGTGGTACCATACCGACTGTCGGTAAGGTAGGAATCGGGGATACTCTGCCGGTACGCCGCCATTTTGCGGTTCGGAACTCTTATATCTATACGACTTACTATCTCTTGGATCGCTCCAATCGTTCATCGACCCCCCCGGAAGCCGAAGTGCTGGTCCGAGAGGCCCCCACTGTTCTGTATTGCGTCTGTGAGTCGGGGTTGCAGTAGCTATTCATACAGTTTTCCTGTCGTGTCCAGTACCCTTAGCAGCCGGTAGGCCGTCGGCGTGCTTGGGTCACCCTGACCCTTCGGGATAAGGACCTGATTCGCCTCTTTCCACCGGCCACTGAAGGTCTGTCGTCAGGTACATGTTGTACAGGTCAATAAATATCTCCGGCCTCAGGCTAGCCATCAGCCGAAGAACCTCCGCCGGTATCTCATCGGGCCCTGGCGCCTTACCCGTCTTCATTACCTTGGCCGCTCTATCGAGTTCTTCCGCGGTGAAGACGGGGGTCACCGCCGTCTCTTCGTCGTTTGTCGCATCCGTGCGCGTCGGGTGTGTCGGAAACAGTCCGTCAACGATCCGTCAGGCGGTTTCAGTGTCTTTAAGTTACGGCGGGACCCGGACCCCCAGCCTACCGGTCACAATCTTGTAACCCGCAATCCAGGGTCCCGATCTACCTCCTCGCAGAGCTTCTTCCAGCATCGCGCTTTGCTATCGCTGATAGCGTTCGTCAGTCGCTTTCGTTCCGTCTTATATTCGGCCTGTCGGGTTTCCTTTTCAAGTCTCCCGCCAGCCCTTGTCCCCCGTCGCCGTTTGGCCATGCAAATCTTCCGCAGCCCGGCTATTTCGTTCGTCCACCAGTACTGTGGCTGTCTGTTTCGTCCGTACTGTCGTTTTGGCATCATGCTGTCGCACAACCGTACCGTCCGTTAGGCCGTCTCGTCTGCCAGTTTTTGCGCCCTTCGCCGGCCAGTCAGCTCCGGGGGACGTCCGTAATCGGGGCCGGCGCTGCCACCAGGTCCTTCGAAAACTTCCGTACGTCCAGTTTGTCCGTTTTCCACTATGGGGGGTGCTTGATCCTTGGCCGTCTCGTCGCTGTCTCTCCTGCTACTTCAAAAGCGATGTACTGGTGGTCGCTGGCCATGTAGCTCTCGAACACGGGCCACCGCCCCGCCCGTGGCAGTATTCTGTCCGACGTCATCATGACGTCGGAGATGGAATCTCCAAATCACGGTCGTCCGTACGTCGGTGCGTTTGCTGTGTTTGCCACCACTAGATCCAGCCTGGCGGCCATTTCCAGCAGTAGCCGTCCGCGTCTGTTCGTCTCTGTCATACCTCACTCGACCGCTCTCGCGTTGAAGTCCCCTGCGACCATGAGGTCCCTGCGTAGCTCCCTGATTCCGTCCTTGAGGAGCGCCACCTTCGCTACGAATTCCGCCGCAGCGCAGTTTGGGGTCAGGTTGATGCTGATGTCAGTGACAGCACCGACCCTAGCCCAGACGTAGTCATCCCCCGCACCACGAGCCGTCATCCGCGCTCGGGCAGGGCCCCTAATCCGATAGCCACTCTCTCGGTCTCGTTTGTGATCCAAGTCTGCGGTAGCCGTACCCTGTACGGCTCGTATAGAATCAGAATGTCGGGGTCGTGTTCGTCTGCTGTCTGTGGTCGTAGGATGTCTGCAGTCCTACCTCGGTTCAGGTTTCCCTGAACTATTCTATCCGTCGTCCAGCCTGCTTCCTACGCTCCTCCAGCGCGACCCGGAACACCGCGCACCTCCCGGATCCCGCAAGATGCGCCGCATCGCCGTGTCCCGCCCCGGCGCACAGTGGACAGGCTGGTCTGTTTTTGCAGTCCGTGGCGTAAATTATTATTATTATTATTATGATTATTTTTATAGTAATTGATATGACACATGTGTGTATGAAGGGAAATAAATGCAGAAATATTTACTATAATCAAATCTTTTATTGTAATTCGGAAAATTCGTGAAAATTGTACTACATGTCTGTTTTATTTATCCAATTATTGTGTGAACTGTCAAACCCCAACCACTTGACATAGAGCTGATTCCCACGTTTGCGTAATACTTTCTCCACCAGGTAGCCGTCGGGGTATTTCACTTCACTAAGCTCCTCCTCGTAAAAGCCTCCTTCGATAAGATGATCTCGATAATCGGTAAGTTTGTACGTCAGTGTATTGGTATTTTTTACTTCGCTCACGGTGAATATTTCCGTCGCCCAATCGGGTATATAGCTTTTTTCGCATACATTCTTGCACTTGTGATTCAAACTCAATGGCGGACTTGGAATTTTTGCGTATGATTATTTTGTTCGATTTGCCGAGGCCTGCAAACGCTCTGATACGGTTGTTTTTCATTCGCATGCTGACATCCCCCGGTTTCATCTGAATCGTGCAATGCTTGGTGTTGTTGCAGGATTTCATTAAATCACCCAAAATATTGATCCGCTTGTGAGATCCTTGGAGAGCGAACCGCATCTACATTTTATTTTTCAACGTTAGATTAAAACGTTCGCATATCGATGTCTTTTAATTGCTGAATGTCGAATACATGTTCTGTAATGTGTGCAGTTTTCCTTGAGGCTGGAACCTATGAGAAAACCCCGTTATTGTGATATTCTTTGCCTTGAATCCTAATATCAAAGTAGATATCGATATTTTAAGGACCTCCTCTGATAAGCAAAAGAAAGATCAGTCTTTCCGACCCATAAACACCCTGAATCATCTAGCTATGCGGACGTAGGTGGTTCTAAAGTCACCTCCATTATATGAACAATCTCCTCTCGCTGATGCTCCCTCACGTATGACAATAGCAGTCTTGCTGATGCAACATATCGGAGACAATAGAGTGACGTGTATTTCATCTGTTCGGAGACACGGGTTAACCTGTCCTCCCTTCTGTTCACGAACTCGGTGTAAACAAAGTCGTCTCCCTACTTTCAGTCTCGGGTTGATGACCTTTACACTACAACTATCCCACAAACCAGGGATAACCTTGGCTGCCTGTTTGTTCTAGGCAAGGTGAAATTCTGAAGTGTAAAACCGTGTGGGATGGAGAAACAGACGTGTTGTATAATTTTCTAAGGTCAACCAAAGTAAATTTTAATCAAAGTAAATAACGTTTAAATCAACAGAAATGATACATTGTCGTGCTCTGCGCTCAGATGAAATAAATTCTAACATTAACAGTGAAGAATAACTTCAAACGAACCAAATATTCTTGGTAGAATTCATCGGTTCTGCTCCTGTTTGATTTTATGATTCAAATTTTTCTCTTCAACTAGCATAATACGGTCCATGCCATATTTTCTATCTGCCTAGACGCCCCGTGCTATCGTGGACTTTACCACTTATAAAAAACTTCCTATGTTGGATCCTAAGCGCTTTACTTGAATTTCTGTATAACAAATTAGTGATTTTAAGTTCGATAGCGCCCCCAAGACGAAAAACACTTCGTTGCATAATACGTTAAGTCAGCTCGGTGCTTTGCCGGTCAACTGCTGCCGATGCCGTCCGCGGCTCTTCTATTCATACCCATCGTGATCGGTCGTGACGCTGCATCGTCGTCGTCTCTTCTTCATCCGTGAGCTTGGCTGGGGGATCGTCGAATTAGTGTGTGCCAGCGAGGCGTCGGTTACAGTCGGTTATCGTCGTGATCTGTCGGTCTATTGGTGGCCACCATTGCAGTGTGCGTCACGTCGCCTGCTATCGGTTACCGTCGGTTTTCGTCGTATGTTACGGCCACAGCTAACGTCGGTGGTGATAGAGACCAGCTGTCCGTTACGGGTGATATTGTGCTGCTTGTGTAGAACGTGTACATGCATGGGTATACAGTTCTGTGTCAGTACAGATTTCATGGCAGGAGTCACGCCTTTCCCACTCTTGGAATTTATCAGCATCGCCCACGCATACTCAGAAAATATGTCAATGATTTTGAGTAGGTATTTGTATCCCTTGATGTAGGAGTTTGTAATTCTCTTTTTAAATTCTTTTTGGTATTTACTTGTTTAAAAACACGATTAAACGAATGAGCACGGAATAATCAGGTACGGGATAACAAAAGGAGAAACATTCAAATAAATAAGAGTCCAAAATATATTATGATATTCCTTTAACGAATGTACATTGGCCGGGGGCCTGATTGTATATAAAAAGAAACAGGATTCACTAATTGTATAACGACAGTGATCAAAAGGGATATAAAAATAAAATAAAGTAACCAACAGGTATATACCGATAAAATAATAAAAAAAGTAGTCACCGACAGGTATATAAGGATAAAAGAATAAAACACAGGAACCGACAGGTCTACGTAGATAAAATTATAACACCAGAGCCAACGGGCATATGGAGATAAAATCAGAAACACAGTGACCAACAAGTATACGAAAATAAAATTATAAGACACAGTAACCAACAGGTATACGAAAATGAAAGTATAAAACACGGTAACCAACAGGTATACGAAAATGAAAGTATAAAACACGGTAACCAACAGGTATACGAAAGTAAAATTATAAAACAAGGTGACTAGGAATAAACGACCCGGCACTGAGGCCGGTTTGCCTATCTCTGTTATCTGGGATGACATTCAATTGTCAGCCATCCGCAGGAACGGCACACATACATCGATGATCGAGAAACTCGCGTCACCGCACTCGGGCATACATCCATGCCATAGGCTCAAGGGGAAGCAAGACCCGTTACAAGCTGTATGCTGTCATGTCACCGAGATCAGCTTGCCAGGTCTCATCCAGTCCACGTATAGTAATGTTCATCGACGTATGCACCATGGCTAACTTAATTTTTTTGACTTTTGTTTCCTCTCTACTCGTATTTTATGTGTTCATGGCCGGCGAAGCAGTCGACAGAAGAAGCTGAGAAACTATGACGACAGCATCTCGCCGTTGTCATCCGTATAACCTCTTAGATCGCGAGAGCACGAATAACTTCTTTCACAAAGTGCATGAACCATCAATTTAAGGGAGCTTTCCAGTGTGAAATTTTCAAAAAATCGATTTTTTTTTTTTTTGCTTTATCGAATAGTATACACTCTTCCGAATATTCCCTGAAATTTTCATGCCGAAATTCAGATTATTTCGGTTACTGTACAGCATTTCTTGGAAGAAGGCAACGGAGCGCTACAGCTGCTCGTGCGACCGTTATTTCTATTGTCTCGTTCCTACCTGCACGTACATGAACTTGGCTCGCCAATTGCCGAAAATGTGAATTCGGACTATTGCATAATTTGGCGTTAATTAGCCGTAAATTAGTCGCGTGACTTATTTTTTTGTCGCACTCAATTTTCAAAAAAAAAGCGGATGGAGTGCTAAGTTCTTGAAAATCAATCAATCACTGTGTGTGGCAACTAGACCCAAAGTACGTATTCTGCGGCAAGCAGATAGTAGAAATCGCTACGCAGTGTGCTGTGTGCACCTTCAATGAAGGTTATGACACAATTTTAAAAATTTTGGAGACGATGGGATGCACGATAGGGCCGAGCGCCGCAGATTTCGCCGCTAAGTACAAGAATGCGCGCATCACCCAAGCAAACCGCCGGGCGTCCCTGGATAGCAAAGAGGCGAGGACAGCTCGTCGGACTGAACAATCCATTGAGCACGATCTTTTCGAAGAAGCAGAAGGGATATTGCATGGACCTGGCATCGCTGATTGGCCGTAAGTAAACGATTTACCTAAAATTTCCTCACTTGAGACTTTGAACGCGTTTTTCTCGAAACAGCATTTTTCAAAACGGTGTCCAACTTGGAGGGCAGAGTTTTAAAGCTATCGAGTTGAATTTTTTACACAATATTCTTAACGTCATTGTTTATCGTGCTATGGAAGCTTTTTTTTTTTTTTGAAATCTTCCTATTTTTTTGTAAAAAAAACTGCCAAAAAAAATGCTAAAATCGATACTTTTTTTTCAAACCGGCGCCATTTTTGCAAAAAAAAAAAAAAAAAGAAAAAAGCCTCCATAGCACGAAAGCCAATCATATACCGATCAATAATCTTTTTGTGTTTTTTGTTTCAGATCAAAATTGTGACCCCCAACGTGGACACCACATCCGAGTGCATTTTCTGCAACAATTGTTTCATCATTTTTATAGATATTAATTAATAAATAAATCGATCTTTAAAAAATTGTTTTGTATTCTTCAATACCCAATTAATATACAAAAAAAAAAACCAGACCGATTAGACTATTTTTTCTTTAAAAAAAAAAATCGCGAAAAACAGCGATTTTCGGGGCTGTCACACTGGAAAGCTCCCTTAAGACTCGACGGATGTTAAATATTTCTACAGGTTAGCATATCACGGAAGTCCTAATGCCCAGAACTTTTCATAACCGATAAATGTAATGCCAGGAAAAAAGACACCGCTCCTGTGCAGTGATTTTAACTGTTTTTCGATTTACTGCAACGAAACGATAATATTATAAGCGTATTACGTATAAAATTATAACAACTGCACGTAGTGAAAAAGAGTAACATGGAAATTTATTCTGATTCTCATCGTCAACAAATTCATATCAGTCTGTCTCATTTTACTATTCATGTTCTAATTATCCATCCATCTGGCATTTGTGGCGATTGTGTTTATTTAGACCCCTCGATGACATGTAACGCTAACAAATCGCATCCATACAATTTATGATACAGAAGTGAATACGCAATTATAATTCAGTCAATCGAATTACACCAGTGTAGTAGGCTAAACATGAAACAAACACTCATTTCAGCAATGTAATATTGAATGTTCACTTTCAGCAATTCAAACTCAGAAAATGCCAATACACGCAGCAAGGATTATGTTTGGGCGAAGCTCTTGAGAATCGACACACAGTTCCGATCGTCGAACTAGACTTGAATTGGCAAGGGGGCTCAGAAATTACTTCAGGCTTTCAACGCGAATCTTGATAATCGATACATGGAGTAATTTCTTATCGTCGAACTGGGCTTGAGACTTTGGATGCCAATTTTAAGAATTGATACATGTGCTAATTTCTCATCGTGGAAGTAGACTTGAAGCTTTGCACGTGAATCTTGAGAATTGATACATGGGATAGTTTCTCATCGTAGAAGTAGACTTCAACTGGCAAGGGCCCTCGAAATTGAATGTGAGCTTTGGGAGCGAATATTGAGAAGCGATAAATGGGGTACGTTCTCATCGTAGGAGTGGATTTCAGGCTTTGGATGCAAATCTTGAGAATTGATACATGGCGTAATTTCTCATCGTAGAAGTAGACTTGAAGCTTTGAACGTGAATCTTGAGAATCGATACATGGGGAATTTCTCATTGTAGAAATAGACTTGAACCGGCGAGGGACCTTGAAGATAACTTTGAGTTCCGAGCCATTTTATCGATGTTGGACATGATTTAGAAATCTAAAAATAATAATGTAGCTTCCCAAAGGCTGCTCTAAGTGATAAGTAAGGTTTCGAGAATGTGTTCTTTTCCGTGTTTTAATTACTGGAGATTAAAAAATTATAAGAGTGGAAATAGATATAGATTACATAACTTGCTCCGTATTTCAGTACTTATAATTACCCCGGATGATATTCTGGCGAATCTTATTTCATCTAAATAGTTGACAAATCGTTAATCACAAACTAGATATAGATAAAATCCGAATGGTGACTGAAAATTAACGATGTGTCACTACATTTCAGAATCTAAAAACGGTATAAAATCATTATGAATGAGTTTGAAATCAACAAGAAAGGTGATATATGTAATAATTTGTCCATATTTTTCGCAAAAGTTATAACTAGCACCAAGTTACAAATACCTTCAACCATTATCCATTAGCCTTCACCGAGGCTGCTATTCGAAATATTGTAACGCTGGTCAGCGATATAACAAGTAATTGGGGGGGGGGGGATCCTGGACGTGATCTCACAACTCAATAAGGCACAAATAAATTGGGCAATAAAATGGCTTGTATTTTATATACGTGTGTTCAGTTTCGTGTCTCGAACCAGACTGGCTACAAAGTATTCAGGTTGACGCAGCAACCGTAACATCATTCAAATATCAGTCATCAAATGTTTGATGACTACTGGACCGAGAGTGGGTAGAAATATAGAACATACGGGGTGGTTCGACCGTTGTAACAATATGTATTTTCAACAAAAGTATTGGGGATGATTATGCATTTGAATTCTAGTAGCAAACAATGAAACTGATTGAAAGAGCGATATCATATTTCAGATAGTGATCTTTAGAACAACAGCTCTGTGAGCATAAAATCCACAAAATATTATTTTATTGATTTATTTACACTTACGGAATGGAGCATGAAATTATTCAAAGTGGATTAGAATAGCTACCAGTGTCGATCTGTGAATGTCTATATCTGATGTTAATATTCGTTAAGTAAACGTTGATATTATCGATATGATCTGCTTATTCAAAACATACTGGAAGTATTCCCTACCAGTTCTGGTCTGGTTCGGTAGTAAAAAATTGACTCCTTGTATAGGTTATCAATATTCACATCCAAAGTTTAAGGTCCAGTTTGATAATAAGATACTGACGCGTATATACATTATAAAGCTCTGCATCGAAAGCTCAAAGTTATGTTCGAGGCCCCTCGCCAGTTCAAGTATAGTTCGACGATGAGAAATAACCCCATTTATGGATTGTCAAGATTTGCGTTTAAAGCCTAAATTCATGTTCGAGGACCCTTACCAGTTCAAGTCCATTTCTACGATGATGAATTACTCCATGTATCATTTTCACTACGTGCAGTTGTTATAATTTTATACGTAATACGCTTATAATATTATCGTTTCGTTGCAGTAAATCGAAAAACAGTTCAAATCACTGCACAGGAACGGCGTCTTTTTCTCGGCATTATATTTATCGGTTATGAAAAGTTCTGGGCATTAGGTCCACCGTGATATGCTAACCTGTAGAAATATTGAACATCCGCCGAGTCTTAAATTGATGACTCATGCACTTTGTGAAAGAAGTTATTGGTGCTCTTGCGATCTTAAAGGTTAGACGAGTAGTACAGCAAGGGGGGTTCTGCGTCCAAACACCTTCTTTACCGACCGAGCCGACCAGTCCGCCTATACATTCTCCCCAGACTCAAACCCTTTTCCGCTCCGCGTAGCCCAGACTCAAACCCTTTTTCGCGATGACGTCACGTCCCGCATTCTTCTCCCACGATATGACTGCTGATGTGTAACCCACTCCGAATTCCTTTCCCACGGTAGGACTGCTGACGTGTAACGTCAACCACCTCACATTCCTTTCCCACCTTATCAACCACGTGACATTCCAAAATTAATAGTTCCGAGAATCGTGTTTCACTTATTCGGATGTCGGTTTGATATCGACCACGTGACATTTTTTGGCTTGTAACTGCCGTGTGAACTCTACGATGGGTATTTGGACGGGTTCAGACAAGACCGGAGTGCAAGGTCGGCCGATAGCTGCGGTACATTCAGAGCCAAGGATCTGCGGTGTTGGGTTACTATCGTCCTGGGAATGCCAAAAGGTGCGCGCGCATACACAAACGTAAATCTGTAACATCTGACCAAGTCCACCGTTCGTATAAAATAGGTTAGCACGTGAAACTTGTACATCAGTCAGACTGCTATTCTTGTGAGGCGAAAACCTTAAAATCATCATGATACGTAATAACGAAGAAGTAATTATCGGATTTAGCAACGCGACGTCAGAGTTCTCGCAACAAGATCTTCGGTGGCTCGTTGAGTCTGTCCGGAGAGCTCGTGTGCAACCGCACAGACTACACAGGATATATTTTCAGGACAAAACGTTGATTCTGACTTTTCAAAAATGGCAAAACGAAGTAATTGCAGTATAATCGGACATTGAACCGGATGACGATGAAGGCGAAGCCGATTTCATCGAGTGTCGTCAGATCAACGAGGAGTAAGAAACAAACCGAACCGTACACATCTAATGTTACCCACACAAACACACACACACACACACACACACACACACACACACACACACACACACACACACACACACACACACACACACACGCACGCGCACACACACACACACACACACACACGCACACACACACATTCGACGAGTCCAAACGAGGTTCGGACAGCGCTTTGTCACAGCCTGAACACCGAATTCAGCGTGTTCTTACCGGCACGGATTGTGTGACTGCTGAACGAGGACGAGACCCAATATCAGAAATTGATGCAGACGATGGAGGAGCGGTTGTTCTTGCAGTATATGGACGGTCAGTACGGTAAAATTGAATTCAAAGATGCGTCGACTCTCGCTCAATTTGTACACATCGTACCTGGACAACGTGTGCAGCGTCTCCAATTATTCTACGTTGCATAACCTTTATGAAAATTGTATACATTGTTTGACGAAGCTTCTTTATTTTATATCATTTTATTTTATACCATTTAATGGTACGACGTTCTGTATTGAAATATATGTATTTATCACTCAACGCAAAACCATCCTGTCCACCTCAAACTCGACAAATTGTTGGTAACAACAATTCGACTTTTACAATCTCAGAAAGTGTCAATTTGAACACCGATGAGCAAAGACGAAGGTTTTCCAAGCTACGTTTTGAACCTCGTAACTGTAACGTGAACAGTACGATGAGATTTCAGCGGACTCAGTCAAGGACAGAGTGCAAGGTCGACCAACATCTGAGTTAGCGTACGTTTAAAGCCGCAGGTCCTACGGAGTTGGGTTACTATCGCTCTTGGAATGCAAAACATGCCGACGTTGGTGTACAGATTAGTCGAGAATGAGATGCAAGGTTGAGGTGCAGTTTAGATTTCGTTTGACAAGTTTTTTATAAAAAAGTATTAAATATAGTATATACAAGTTTTTATTAATTTTATAAAAAAGTATTAAATATAATATATATATACATTCGGTTTCTCAACAAAAATTTTGCGAAAGGCTTCAACGATTGGAGAAAAGATGAGAATTATCACAACGATCGGACTCTTGAAAGCGCTCGCGGAAAAATTCTAACGTCTTCAGAAAACGGATGGAGGTACGCGGTCGATGAAAATAATACTTGGAATCTGTTCTATGCGACGTTGAATTCTGGAAGTTTCTGAAATAAACTCTTAACTAACAGGATAGAGGTTCTGAATTAGAAACGGATCGTGAAACTATGACTATAAGATCTGGTATTTATTTAACGAAATTAAAAATCTGTTCGGTAACTTAAATGTATTAAAATATTGTCGAAGATCTAAAGAAATCAAAATATTGTCGAAGATAAAAAAGGTTTGTACATTGTGTGACTATAATGATCTGGTACTTATCTAAAGAAATTAAAAATCTGTTTATAAAGAAATTAAAAAATCTGTTTCGTAACTTCTTATCTTTATCTTCCCGGTATAATATAACAATACTCATTACCTTGTACATACAAAATAATGCACACGTCGACGCGGGTAGTTCCGGCGTGCAGACCTTTTTTTTGTCTTCCATTAAAAATCAGTCTCGTGGAGCCATATATCTCCAGATTCGTCGTAAGTCAAGTGTATTAAAATACAATCAAAGACGAAAAAGGTCTGCACGCGGTGAACTGCAGCATCCAATAGTGAAACTACGACTATGAGATCGTGGAGTTGTTCCTCCTGGAGCTGCGTCTCGATCTGACGGTGTATATATATATATGCGATATATGTTTGGTAGATCCGGTTCCGGAAACATCACATCCTGTGGAGCCGGCTCCGGACTTGGTGGCAAGTTGAATACATTGGGAACCATGATCTGAGGAAGAAAAAAAGAGTATATTCAGAAAAGTTGAAGATGTTTCAGTAGTTGAAAAATGTTCAGGTGAGAAACAAATTCGAAAGCTATTAAGCTGAGTTTGGAGATTTATGAGTAGTTGAATATGTTTTTAAAATCACTTGAAGTTTCCTCAATACTTTGAAATATATATAGCTAATTTTTTTTGAACAAAAGAAGTGAACGAGTGTAATAAATTGAAAAAAATTTTACGTTAGGTAGCAATTTGTATAAGGACTTACCGTTTCTTTTCTGACAAAGTATGTAGTCGAAGGCGCAAGACACTTGAGATTGACTGTCAATGAGCTGGTCCAAGACTGAAAATTTGAAGATGTTTCAGTAGTTGAATATGTTCAGGTGAGAAACAAATTCGAAAGCTATTAAGCTGAGTTTGGAGATTTATGAGTAGTTGAATATGTTTTTAAAATCACTTGAAGTTTCCTCAATACTTTGAAATATATATAGCTAATTTTTTTTGAACAAAAGAAGTGAATGAGTGTAATAAATTGAAAAAAATTTTACGTTAGGTACCAATTTGTATAAGGACTTACCGTTTCTTTTCTGACAAAGTATGTAGTCGAAGGCGCAAGACACTTGAGATTGACTGTCAATGAGCTGGTCCGAGACTGAAAATTTGAAGATGTTTCAGTAGTTGAAAAATGTTCAGGTGAGAAACAAATTCGAAAGCTATTAAGCTGAGTTTGGAGATTTATGAGTAGTTGAATATGTTTTTAAAATCACTTGAAGTTTCCTCAATACTTTGAAATATATATAGCTAATTTTTTTTGAACAAAAGAAGTGAACGAGTGTAATAAATTGAAAAAAATTTTACGTTAGGTAGCAATTTGTATAAGGACTTACCGTTTCTTTTCTGACAAAGTATGTAGTCGAAGGCGCAAGACACTTGAGATTGACTGTCAATGAGCTGGTCCAAGACTGAAAATTTGAAGATGTTTCAGTAGTTGAATATGTTCAGGTGAGAAACAAATTCGAAAGCTATTAAGCTGAGTTTGGAGATTTATGAGTAGTTGAATATGTTTTTAAAATCACTTGAAGTTTCCTCAATACTTTGAAATATATATAGCTAATTTTTTTTGAACAAAAGAAGTGAATGAGTGTAATAAATTGAAAAAAATTTTACGTTAGGTACCAATTTGTATAAGGACTTACCGTTTCTTTTCTGACAAAGTATGTAGTCGAAGGCGCAAGACACTTGAGATTGACTGTCAATGAGCTGGTCCGAGACTGAAAATTTGAAGATGTTTCAGTAGTTGAAAAATGTTCAGGTGAGAAACAAATTCGAAAGCTATTAAGCTGAGTTTGGAGATTTATGAGTAGTTGAATATGTTTTTAAAATCACTTGAAGTTTCCTCAATACTTTGAAATATATATAGCTAATTTTTTTTGAACAAAAGAAGTGAACGAGTGTAATAAATTGAAAAAAATTTTACGTTAGGTAGCAATTTGTATAAGGACTTACCGTTTCTTTTCTGACAAAGTATGTAGTCGAAGGCGCAAGACACTTGAGATTGACTGTCAATGAGCTGGTCCAAGACTGAAAATTTGAAGATGTTTCAGTAGTTGAATATGTTCAGGTGAGAAACAAATTCGAAAGCTATTAAGCTGAGTTTGGAGATTTATGAGTAGTTGAATATGTTTTTAAAATCACTTGAAGTTTCCTCAATACTTTGAAATATATATATATAGCTAATTTTTTTTGAACAAAAGAAGTGAATGAGTGTAATAAATTGAAAAAAAAAAATTTTACGTTAGGTAGCAATTTGTATAAGGACTTACCGTTTCTTTTCTGACAAAGTATATATCCGAAGACGCAAGACACTTTACAACACTTGAGTTTGACTGCCAATGAGCTGGTCCAGGACTCGCAGTCTTATATAACGAACCCTTGTGTTTATGTTTTGCAAACGTAAAAATGTGATATCGTAGGGTGGTCCCATGTTCACCGAATGTCGTTATCTCGATTCATGTAATTGTTCTGGTGCGTACCGCTCCACGCATCCGAACAGTCTCGCTCGTTGGACAAATCGTCGTTATTAACAGTAGAAATTCAAAAATGGATAAAAGTCTGAAGTCAAAATATACCGCTTCTTAACAGAATTTTCCGGAACGGTCGTACTTGGTTGTATCATAGATGTTTGACTCACTTTCAGATCAGAACTCACATACTTTTTCCGATACTGCATAATCTGTCAGGTTACGATTCGCATTTTCTGACTAAAGCATTGGAACCTAAATTGACAGGCAAATCACTTACCAAGCAATACTATGTTGTTCACTATAGGGTTTTGAAACAATGCTTACAATTAGGCTTAAAATTACTCAAAATTCATAGAGTTCTCAAATTCAGACAAACCCCGTGGCTCAAAAAATATATATATATATATAGATTTGAATACCGATTTGTGGAAAAAATCTGACAACGAGTTTGAGAAAAATTTTTACAAGCTAATGAACAACGCAGTTTTTGGCAAAACTATGGAAAACGTGCGAAAGTATAGAGATGTCAGACTGATCACGAAATGGGACGGAAGATACGGTGCTAGAGCTACTATAGCCAAACCCAATTTTCACAGCTGCACCGTTTTCGATAAAGATATAATTGTCGTTGAAATGAGTAAGACGAAAGTCAAATTGAATAAACCATTGTATGCAGGTTTCTCATCATGGATCTTTCAAAATCCTTTATTCACAATTTTCCTTATAATTACGTTGAAACGATATTTGAACATCAGACAAAATTAATGTATACCGACGCGGTTGGTTTAATGTACCACTTCACCGCCCCCGATGTTTGATCTAGAGATATAGGAAACTTTAAACCATCATACCGTAGCACTGAGCTGATATGCGGGTACGAGCTGATCGCGTTAGGATGGTTGTTGTCGGTTGGGAACAGAGCTGCGGTGACCGACCAAAGAAAGCAGTAAGAGTCGTTGTTTCTGATGTTCACTACATCTTCTTATTTTGAATATCTTTGGGTAGTGGTGTGTATGTGAAGACACCGCCTCGTAGTGGTACGTACTTGTTAATATTCACAGTCAAATTGATTATTTCGATCAACGGTCAACCAGAGTCTTTTTTCGTGGAAATTTACCACTTTGAACAATACTTCTGGTATTTTGAGTTCCAAATCGAATCCATTTTTTTGAATTTCTGTCGGTGAAGATTTCTCAGATGAAATTTTGGGTGTCGTCTCCATGATTTTTATTAATTTTCAGAATCCTTATTTGTTTTTCTTCTTTCAATCGCACATACTTGACTAAGCTATCGTTGTAAGAATTGCGTTAGAAGAACTGTTCCATGCTGACACGGTCACTTTTGTGGGCAAGCAACAACAGTCTGACTCACGCATTATCGAAAATTCGTGGACAACCGTATGCAATATTCTTTGATAGAAATTTCTAGATATTTCTCGAACGAACCTGCAGCGCGTGTAAGATGGCGAGACAGTTCTTGGAACTTGGCGAAAAAGTTTCGCACGCCTCATGTACGAGAGAGCTGTGAGAGTGAACTAATCGCTGGAGTTATATTTATGAGTAGATGAATATGTTTTTAAAATCACTTGAAGTTTCCTCAATACTTTGAAATATATAGCTAATTTTTTTGAACAAAAGAAGTGAATGAGTGTACAACCTGAGCCAATCGTTAAAGAAGTTTAACATATTGCATGATAGTTGCTTTGGCACAAGACGTTGCTTATAATTTCGATAATGATAGAGAATCGAGATCAAGATTACACCGGGTTTTTATAATTTTTTTCACAATTTAAACGGAGATCGAGGACATAGAAAAGTATCTTCAAAACGTGCTAAGAAATACAGATATCAGGCTCGCCATCAAACCCAACAATAATACACCGAACAATGCTGTAACTTTGAAAACCTTGAGACGAAAATTCAGCGTGCTGCAAAAACAAATCGACAACCTCGATCAAATGATCAAAGCTTTGGAGATCACCGCGAAAAAAGCCTTGGATACCTTCTACACAGACTTTAAAACAGACAGAGACTTGTCGATTTGTTTTTGCAGCACGCTGAATTTTCGTCTCAAGGTTTTCAAAGTTACAGCATTGTTCGGTGTATTATTGTTGGGTTTGATGGCGAGCCTGATATCTGTATTTCTTAGCACGTTTTGAAGATACTTTTCTATGTCCTCGATCTCCGTTTAAATTGTGAAAAAAATTATAAAAACCCGGTGTAATCTTGATCTCGATTCTCTATCATTATCGAAATTATAAGCAACGTCTTGTGCCAAAGCAACTATCATGCAATATGTTAAACTTCTTTAACGATTGGCTCAGGTTGTACACTCATTCACTTCTTTTGTTCAAAAAAATTAGCTATATATTTCAAAGTATTGAGGAAACTTCAAGTGATTTTAAAAACATATTCAACTACTCATAAATATAACTCCAGCGATTAGTTCACTCTCACAGCTCTCTCGTACATGAGGCGTGCGAAACTTTTTCGCCAAGTTCCAAGAACTGTCTCGCCATCTTACACGCGCTGCAGGTTCGTTCGAGAAATATCTAGAAATTTCTATCAAAGAATATTGCATACGGTTGTCCACGAATTTTCGATAATGCGTGAGTCAGACTGTTGTTGCTTGCCCACAAAAGTGACCGTGTCAGCATGGAACAGTTCTTCTAACGCAATTCTTACAACGATAGCTTAGTCAAGTATGTGCGATTGAAAGAAGAAAAACAAATAAGGATTCTGAAAATTAATAAAAATCATGGAGACGACACCCAAAATTTCATCTGAGAAATCTTCACCGACAGAAATTCAAAAAAATGGATTCGATTTGGAACTCAAAATACCAGAAGTATTGTTCAAAGTGGTAAATTTCCACGAAAAAAGACTCTGGTTGACCGTTGATCGAAATAATCAATTTGACTGTGAATATTAACAAGTACGTACCACTACGAGGCGGTGTCTTCACATACACACCACTACCCAAAGATATTCAAAATAAGAAGATGTAGTGAACATCAGAAACAACGACTCTTACTGCTTTCTTTGGTCGGTCACCGCAGCTCTGTTCCCAACCGACAACAACCATCCTAACGCGATCAGCTCGTACCCGCATATCAGCTCAGTGCTACGGTATGATGGTTTAAAGTTTCCTATATCTCTAGATCAAACATCGGGGGCGGTGAAGTGGTACATTAAACCAACCGCGTCGGTATACATTAATTTTGTCTGATGTTCAAATATCGTTTCAACGTAATTATAAGGAAAATTGTGAATAAAGGATTTTGAAAGATCCATGATGAGAAACCTGCATACAATGGTTTATTCAATTTGACTTTCGTCTTACTCATTTCAACGACAATTATATCTTTATCGAAAACGGTGCAGCTGTGAAAATTGGGTTTGGCTATAGTAGCTCTAGCACCGTATCTTCCGTCCCATTTCGTGATCAGTCTGACATCTCTATACTTTCGCACGTTTTCCATAGTTTTGCCAAAAACTGCGTTGTTCATTAGCTTGTAAAAATTTTTCTCAAACTCGTTGTCAGATTTTTTCCACAAATCGGTATTCAAATCTATATATATATATATATTTTTTGAGCCACGGGGTTTGTCTGAATTTGAGAACTCTATGAATTTTGAGTAATTTTAAGCCTAATTGTAAGCATTGTTTCAAAACCCTATAGTGAACAACATAGTATTGCTTGGTAAGTGATTTGCCTGTCAATTTAGGTTCCAATGCTTTAGTCAGAAAATGCGAATCGTAACCTGACAGATTATGCAGTATCGGAAAAAGTATGTGAGTTCTGATCTGAAAGTGAGTCAAACATCTATGATACAACCAAGTACGACCGTTCCGGAAAATTCTGTTAAGAAGCGGTATATTTTGACTTCAGACTTTTATCCATTTTTGAATTTCTACTGTTAATAACGACGATTTGTCCAACGAGCGAGACTGTTCGGATGCGTGGAGCGGTACGCACCAGAACAATTACATGAATCGAGATAACGACATTCGGTGAACATGGGACCACCCTACGATATCACATTTTTACGTTTGCAAAACATAAACACAAGGGTTCGTTATATAAGACTGCGAGTCCTGGACCAGCTCATTGGCAGTCAAACTCAAGTGTTGTAAAGTGTCTTGCGTCTTCGGATATATACTTTGTCAGAAAAGAAACGGTAAGTCCTTATACAAATTGCTACCTAACGTAAAATTTTTTTTTTTCAATTTATTACACTCATTCACTTCTTTTGTTCAAAAAAAATTAGCTATATATATATATTTCAAAGTATTGAGGAAACTTCAAGTGATTTTAAAAACATATTCAACTACTCATAAATCTCCAAACTCAGCTTAATAGCTTTCGAATTTGTTTCTCACCTGAACATATTCAACTACTGAAACATCTTCAAATTTTCAGTCTTGGACCAGCTCATTGACAGTCAATCTCAAGTGTCTTGCGCCTTCGACTACATACTTTGTCAGAAAAGAAACGGTAAGTCCTTATACAAATTGCTACCTAACGTAAAATTTTTTTCAATTTATTACACTCGTTCACTTCTTTTGTTCAAAAAAAATTAGCTATATATATTTCAAAGTATTGAGGAAACTTCAAGTGATTTTAAAAACATATTCAACTACTCATAAATCTCCAAACTCAGCTTAATAGCTTTCGAATTTGTTTCTCACCTGAACATTTTTCAACTACTGAAACATCTTCAAATTTTCAGTCTCGGACCAGCTCATTGACAGTCAATCTCAAGTGTCTTGCGCCTTCGACTACATACTTTGTCAGAAAAGAAACGGTAAGTCCTTATACAAATTGGTACCTAACGTAAAATTTTTTTCAATTTATTACACTCATTCACTTCTTTTGTTCAAAAAAAATTAGCTATATATATTTCAAAGTATTGAGGAAACTTCAAGTGATTTTAAAAACATATTCAACTACTCATAAATCTCCAAACTCAGCTTAATAGCTTTCGAATTTGTTTCTCACCTGAACATATTCAACTACTGAAACATCTTCAAATTTTCAGTCTTGGACCAGCTCATTGACAGTCAATCTCAAGTGTCTTGCGCCTTCGACTACATACTTTGTCAGAAAAGAAACGGTAAGTCCTTATACAAATTGCTACCTAACGTAAAATTTTTTTCAATTTATTACACTCGTTCACTTCTTTTGTTCAAAAAAAATTAGCTATATATATTTCAAAGTATTGAGGAAACTTCAAGTGATTTTAAAAACATATTCAACTACTCATAAATCTCCAAACTCAGCTTAATAGCTTTCGAATTTGTTTCTCACCTGAACATTTTTCAACTACTGAAACATCTTCAAATTTTCAGTCTCGGACCAGCTCATTGACAGTCAATCTCAAGTGTCTTGCGCCTTCGACTACATACTTTGTCAGAAAAGAAACGGTAAGTCCTTATACAAATTGGTACCTAACGTAAAATTTTTTTCAATTTATTACACTCATTCACTTCTTTTGTTCAAAAAAAATTAGCTATATATATTTCAAAGTATTGAGGAAACTTCAAGTGATTTTAAAAACATATTCAACTACTCATAAATCTCCAAACTCAGCTTAATAGCTTTCGAATTTGTTTCTCACCTGAACATATTCAACTACTGAAACATCTTCAAATTTTCAGTCTTGGACCAGCTCATTGACAGTCAATCTCAAGTGTCTTGCGCCTTCGACTACATACTTTGTCAGAAAAGAAACGGTAAGTCCTTATACAAATTGCTACCTAACGTAAAATTTTTTTCAATTTATTACACTCGTTCACTTCTTTTGTTCAAAAAAAATTAGCTATATATATTTCAAAGTATTGAGGAAACTTCAAGTGATTTTAAAAACATATTCAACTACTCATAAATCTCCAAACTCAGCTTAATAGCTTTCGAATTTGTTTCTCACCTGAACATTTTTCAACTACTGAAACATCTTCAACTTTTCTGAATATACTCTTTTTTTCTTCCTCAGATCATGGTTCCCAATGTATTCAACTTGCCACCAAGTCCGGAGCCGGCTCCACAGGATGTGATGTTTCCGGAACCGGATCTACCAAACATATATCGCATATATATATATACACCGTCAGATCGAGACGCAGCTCCAGGAGGAACAACTCCACGATCTCATAGTCGTAGTTTCACTATTGGATGCTGCAGTTCACGGCGTGCAGACCTTTTTCGTCTTTGATTGTATTTTAATACACTTGACTTACGACGAATCTGGAGATATATGGCTCCACGAGACTGATTTTTAATGGAAGACAAAAAAAAGGTCTGCACGCCGGAACTACCCGCGTCGACGTGTGCATTATTTTGTATGTACAAGGTAATGAGTATTGTTATATTATACCGGGAAGATAAAGATAAGAAGTTACGAAACAGATTTTTTAATTTCTTTATAAACAGATTTTTAATTTCTTTAGATAAGTACCAGATCATTATAGTCACACAATGTACAAACCTTTTTTATCTTCGACAATATTTTGATTTCTTTAGATCTTCGACAATATTTTAATACATTTAAGTTACCGAACAGATTTTTAATTTCGTTAAATAAATACCAGATCTTATAGTCATAGTTCCACGATCCGTTTCTAATTCAGAACCTCTATCCTGTTAGTTAAGAGTTTATTTCAGAAACTTCCAGAATTCAACGTCGCATAGAACAGATTCCAAGTATTATTTTCATCGACCGCGTACCTCCATCCGTTTTCTGAAGACGTTAGAATTTTTCCGCGAGCGCTTTCAAGAGTCCGATCGTTGTGATAATTCTCATCTTTTCTCCAATCGTTGAAGCCTTTCGCAAAATTTTTGTTGAGAAACCGAATGTATATATATATTATATTTAATACTTTTTTATAAAATTAATAAAAACTTGTATATACTATATTTAATACTTTTTTATAAAAAACTTGTCAAACGAAATCTAAACTGCACCTCAACCTTGCATCTCATTCTCGACTAATCTGTACACCAACGTCGGCATGTTTTGCATTCCAAGAGCGATAGTAACCCAACTCCGTAGGACCTGCGGCTTTAAACGTACGCTAACTCAGATGTTGGTCGACCTTGCACTCTGTCCTTGACTGTGTCCGCTGAAATCTCATCGTACTGTTCACGTTACAGTTACGAGGTTCAAAACGTAGCTTGGAAAACCTTCGTCTTTGCTCATCGGTGTTCAAATTGACACTTTCTGAGATTGTAAAAGTCGAATTGTTGTTACCAACAATTTGTCGAGTTTGAGGTGGACAGGATGGTTTTGCGTTGAGTGATAAATACATATATTTCAATACAGAACGTCGTACCATTAAATGGTATAAAATAAAATGATATAAAATAAAGAAGCTTCGTCAAACAATGTATACAATTTTCATAAAGGTTATGCAACGTAGAATAATTGGAGACGCTGCACACGTTGTCCAGGTACGATGTGTACAAATTGAGCGAGAGTCGACGCATCTTTGAATTCAATTTTACCGTACTGACCGTCCATATACTGCAAGAACAACCGCTCCTCCATCGTCTGCATCAATTTCTGATATTGGGTCTCGTCCTCGTTCAGCAGTCACACAATCCGTGCCGGTAAGAACACGCTGAATTCGGTGTTCAGGTCTGTGACAAAGCGCTGTCCGAACCTCGTTTGGACTCGTCGAATGTGTGTGTGTGCGCGTGTGTGTGTGTGTGTGTGTGTGTGCGTGCGTGCGTGCGTGCGTGTGTGTGTGTGTGTGTGTGTGTGTGTGTGTGTGTGTGTGTGTGTGTGTGTGTGTGTGTGTGTGTGTGTGTGTGTGTGTGTGTGTGTGTGTGTGTGTTTGTGTGGGTAACATTAGATGTGTACGGTTCGGTTTGTTTCTTACTCCTCGTTGATCTGACGACACTCGATGAAATCGGCTTCGCCTTCATCGTCATCCGGTTCAATGTCCGATTATACTGCAATTACTTCGTTTTGCCATTTTTGAAAAGTCAGAATCAACGTTTTGTCCTGAAAATATATCCTGTGTAGTCTGTGCGGTTGCACACGAGCTCTCCGGACAGACTCAACGAGCCACCGAAGATCTTGTTGCGAGAACTCTGACGTCGCGTTGCTAAATCCGATAATTACTTCTTCGTTATTACGTATCATGATGATTTTAAGGTTTTCGCCTCACAAGAATAGCAGTCTGACTGATGTACAAGTTTCACGTGCTAACCTATTTTATACGAACGGTGGACTTGGTCAGATGTTACAGATTTACGTTTGTGTATGCGCGCGCACCTTTTGGCATTCCCAGGACGATAGTAACCCAACACCGCAGATCCTTGGCTCTGAATGTACCGCAGCTATCGGCCGACCTTGCACTCCGGTCTTGTCTGAACCCGTCCAAATACTCATCGTAGAGTTCACACGGCAGTTACAAGCCAAAAAATGTCACGTGGTCGATATCAAACCGACATCCGAATAAGTGAAACACGATTCTCGGAACTATTAATTTTGGAATGTCACGTGGTTGATAAGGTGGGAAAGGAATGTGAGGTGGTTGACGTTACACGTCAGCAGTCCTACCGTGGGAAAGGAATTCGGAGTGGGTTACACATCAGCAGTCATATCGTGGGAGAAGAATGCGGGACGTGACGTCATTGCGAAAAAGGGTTTGAGTCTGGGCTACGCGGAGCGGAAAAGGGTTTGAGTCTGGGGAGAATGTATAGGCGGACCGGTCGGCTCGGTCGGTAAAGAAGGTGTTTGGACGCAGAACCCCCCTTGCTGTACTACTTATACGGATGACAGCGTCGAGAGGCTGTTGTCGTAGTTCATCAGCATTTTCTGTCGACTGCTTTACCGGCCATGAAGACATAAAATACGAGTAGAAAGGTAACACAAATCGAAAAAATAGTTAGCCACAGTGCATGCGTCGATGAACGTTACTGTACATCTACGAACCGACGTGGGTAATTACGTCAGCGGGTCTGTGAAATTCATCCGCTATTGTGGTCTTCATTGTTTATCTTGCTCTGTACTGCCCAATTTTTCAAACCTTCTTCCAGGCGCTCTGTTTTTGAAACGGAACTGATTCTCTGCTGGTTTGTTCTGGTACTGTCATTCTAGCATTAAGCTTTCGAACGAGCTCAAATAACTTGTATGCATGATCGCGATTATTCCTGTTACGCACACGCACCTGTTTGAGGGTCTCCCTGATTTGCGTTATGCTCTCTTCATAGTTTTCGTCCAAACTATTGAGAACTTTAAGGGGAACAGCATCGTTGGGCTGTTGTGAATCGGCTATGTTACAGAATCGTTTACCGTCCAGATAATACTGATTGTCGGGGGTGATTTTGAATCCAACGCCTGGAGGTCCACAAATAAAGTTTCCACCCCCACGGCGCTCCAACTGTTGCCCAAATATATCTATGCTCATTACTGGACGGTCACTGAACGAATGATGATTCTATATTGATCTGTTGCTAATGAACGGTTCCAGTTTCCCGCAACTCTGCAATAATGGCGAATATTTTGTTGGAATAGCTGGTATTTCCTATAGCCTGTGACGCAATAAGTAGTCGGAGACGGTCTGCAATTTCATTTGGATCATCCCAGTAGACGTAATCCACTTCTTGCCTCTCCTTTCGTGCAATCTAATAGTCGGGTAAGCCTTTACCTGATTTTTGCGACGAGGCGACGTGTTGTGCAATGAAATTATCATACTTCGCACTTTTTGAATCTTCAGGAAGACTTCCATCGGCTTGGGAATGTTTCCGGTGCTTATTCGTCATTGTTACAATTTTTTTGTCATTATTCTTGTCCGCGTCATTTGCAATCAATGCACCAGGTGAGTTTTTGAACAATAATTTAAGTAATTTTGGCGTTCTATTGTAACTTTCATCCCCCATATTGATCAGATTATCGATGAAATTAATTCACGAATCACCAATCATTATACCGTTTATCAACTTTTGAACGCCGTGTTTGGTATCTTAATCCTTCTTTTTGCTTATGCTGAACATTTTCAAACATTACGCGACGGAATTTACTGTTTTCCTTATCGGTGTCCCCGTAGTAAAAATTTCACTAAATTACAGTGTTTTATCATTCACGACCATGGAATCCCCATCATCCATATCCTCGTCCTCCCCATCGTCATCCTTGGTACTCTCATCATTTTTTTCTTCTTCTTTTTTCATTCTTAGATCCTGTGGATGTGTTCTGATTTCCCGTTTAATTTGCTGCTGCTGCTTCGAAGTGTCTACCAATTCCTGCAACGGATTAATGAAGGCTTGAATACTTCACATATAACCTGTTCAGCCGTGTCTTTATCCAACTTGATCATCTTATGCTTCCGAAGTATGGCATCGCTTTCTTTCGACATTTCACCCAACGTATCGCTATGCTTACGAATCATGGTACTCCCCATGCTGGTGACTTAATTATCGCAATAAAATTGTGCAAGTTCGCCTTAGTTTATGCTCATCAAGCATTCAAACCCCTTCCCATATCTTCCTTCGTTGATTTCGCTATTCTTTTTAGTTACCGCGAAACTATAATCACCGTCATTCCAGCATACCGAGCATAAGTCCTTGAATTGTTGATACCTCAAGTCGGTGTTTATGTGATCGTTGTGGATATGTTACATTTTATCCTGCTGAAATAGCAACAATAAGTTTGCATTGTCACGCACCATGTGTTTTGAAATACGCGCATATGTTTGACTGAGATAAAAGCTATCTACGTCAAGATGCCTGCCCATGCTGAAGTATGCTCTGATATCATCTTGCTTCTCACTCGCCACATCGTCGAAAATCATAACAGAGTTCAGGTGCGCATCTTTCCGTTTTACAACCTCCTCGGTCTCGCCAAACAGGAAACAACCCACACCCTGCACGGGTTTTAACAACTTTTGAAAAAATTGATACTTTGGCCGGATGAGAGGTTTCGAATAGTAGTAGAAATTTTCGAATTACAATCCGTCGCCGTGGGTGATGAGCGAGAGGAGAGTGTTAGTTTTGCCGAAATAGGATGGACCGCGAAAAATTGCTCTTACGGTATTTGGTAGCAATTTTCCGTGACGTTTTTTTATCTGCCCCTTTCCATGCTATAACATTTTTTCGACATTCGTGACAGGCAGTTTATCCGCCTGATCTTTGAATCTCGTGATGCTTGGTTAATGTAACAACGAGAACTAAGATGACCGCATATAAATCTGACGTTTTATAGAACTCTCGATCGTTGTTGCTCAACTATGAAGACGTGCACACGCAAGAGACGCGGTGGAGGTTTGCTTAGTGTAATCATCAATGATCTCCCGGTTGAATTGCACGTGCCTGGGTATCAGTATGGCGGATCGAGAATGAAATTAAACAATAGGTTAGCTCGTGGTGATCTGAGTATCAATTCGCTGGACGCTGCATGTAAAGATCACGACATTGGATTCGCAAAGAATCAAGATATCGCAGCGAGAAATCTGACTGACAAAGTACTTGCTGAGAAGGCGTGGAATCGTGGATTAACTAAGGCCGCTACTATGGGTGAAAAAGCGGTAGCCTGGGAAGTCACCAACGCCATAAAAGCTAAATCTAAACTTGAAATGGGGGAAATTAGCGTGGAAGCTGTTGATACGTGGAGTGAGTGCGAAGAAGAAATCCACAACGGGTGGGAAGAGTAAACAGCGGAAGAGGACAATAAATTTCGAATCCATCATCAAAGCTGCGAAGACTTCCATGTGACTGGGTTATAAAGTCGTCGAGTCGGCGTTGGCAGGTGCCCGTGCGGCCACTCGTGGGTCCGGGAAGAATGTTCTTGTGCCTCGCATTATACCTGTACCTGGTAAAATTGTCTGCATCCTACCGCTTCTCATTCCAATCTTGGCTGGTCTAAGCGCTGCTGGGACTCTAGCAAGTGGTGCCGCGGGTATAGCTAAAGCGGTCGATGAGGCTAGCGCGCCAACAAACACCACTTGAACGTAACCAAACAGCACAATGCAACAATAGGGGCGATAACACTGGGCAAATACCTGAGCCCCTACTGCAGCGGCATAGGTCGATATTTACGACTGACAAAAAACTCACAAAGCCACCAAACTGAGCTCTCACCGACATTGATTTATGCAAATATGCTAAAATTATGAACATTTCATATTTTCGCGGCGTTTTCATGCGGAATGATCTATCGAAATCATGGCCAATAATGCTAGATTCTGCAATTATTAATCTTTATGATGAAAACGGTCTGCGGACACATTACGTTGCGTACAAGAAAAATTACGATTACGTTGTGTATTTCGATAGTTACGGCGATTTGCAACCACCTAAGGATTTGATGAAGTATGTCGGTGTTGGTAGCGTAAAATACAATCATAAGAGGTATCAGGAATGTTATACCGTAATTTGCGGCCACTTGTGTCTCAAATTTCTCAGCGGACAGCTGTAAAAATACGAGGATCACATGAGCAAGTATTATCCGTGGTGGAATCGTTGACTTTGACACTATAGAACACATCCTCCGTGCTGGAGGCACAGTATTTCCCGCCAATCAAGTTATCGCCGGAGAAAAACTATGTTCTCGGACTGGTCGAGTTGCTGACATTCAATTCAGTACCCAATATTCAAGAAAGACGTAATAAATTTCACCTGGAAAGAGCGGACAACAGCAGAGAAGTCATCACGATACCCACGGGAAGCTATGAAATTTAGGATATTGAAAGTTTTCTTCATAATGCACTACCCTCCGCCATTACCTTCAGCCTAAGAGCAAACAGCCACGAGTCCAACAGTGAAGTCACGTGCAATCATGTAGTAGACCTTATTCATAAATTTGAATTACAGGTGGCGATACTGAATATTAATACTTTACGCGTTGGGTGCAACATACCCACAGGGGCGAACATAATCTTTACAAAGACTTATTTGCTAACAAATAATATTATTTTATTAAGAATATAATAATAATCACATATATGACAAAGAAAAACGATACCAGGCTCGAAAATGAGCCGTGCAATGGAACCCAATGCGCCGATGTGACACGCCGCGCTAGATGAATTAATTTTTTTCCAATAGTAATGATGATCTACCCATCAATTTTACGTTTTTGATAGGAAATTCAACGTGAAATACGATGGTTATAATAAGAACTCGCTACGAGTTGGGGGCAATTGTTGAAAATCGATTCAAACATTTCAATTGTTTATAACAATATGAATTTGTTAATAATTTTTAATAAGACAATTTTTATATTAAAACTCATTCTTTTGGCTTTAAAATGAAAGAAAAAAAAAGTTGCTAGCTCAATTATAACCGGAGTTACGAATTTTTGAAAATGGGTCTCCAAGTCGAAAATCGCCAGATTCTCAAATTGTCAACCCACTCTATTTTCCCAAAATATGTGAAAAAAAATCCTCGAATACGTATCTCTTTTTATTCGATATAGAACCGGTAAAAATGAATTCAGCTAAATCAAAAATGGGTCGGTAAATTTTTGTCTAAGTCTGTTCGGTTTGTGAAAGAAAGTTCCAAATGCTTAAAAACCCGTACTAGCGTTCGGGGGTACTCTTCGACTATAGTGACATTTCTACAAAGCGTGGTTATTGTTGACGGGTACATCGTTCCGAAACATGATTCTTGTATTGCCAAATGTGGTCCAATTGTCTGTCCAATAAAGTAGAATCAGACCACCTTGCCTAGGCCTTTCCTCTTTTTCAGGTGTGTTGAAATTCCCATTCGACCGCCTATCGATTTCTTCAGAAATTATTTTAAGCTACACAACAAATTATAAAATTGAATATTTGCGCATACAGGACCGAAAATTTTACTTCATTTCCACCCAAGAAAATAGCATGTTATGCAAATAAAACCGTTACGAAGTAAAACGACTGTCGATATACACGAAAAATTTTATTTCATTTCAGCAATATTAAACTCTTTGTGTAAGGAGTTCCTCTCCGTCAACGTCTCGGCTATCCTGTACCTTATGAATTACGAACAATACGGCAGAAGCACCGCAAGTGCGCAGTACTTCCTGCAGTTGGCTGGTTACTTGGGAATTCCAGTGATTGCTTGGAATGCAGACAACTCTGGACTTGAAAGGGTGAGTATCTTATATTAATTTGTAACAAATTTCAACATATGAAGATTGTGAATCGTTGCATGTCTGGAACCTCCGAATGACATTAAAACGTGTTGACCTACTCGGAACATAGATTTGAAATGGGTGTGCCACAGATACCTGTATATTTAATCAAAATGGTATTTAGCCGACCCCTGTTAGATCACATTTAAATTTCCGCTTTTCTGCATTTAATAAAATTCTATTAAGTATCACATGAGATTTGAATTAGAGATCTCGTGGATTTGTAGACTTGGTAAAGAAGAAAATCACATTTCCGGGGAGAAATATTCCGAAATCATTTTGTGGTGTTTAGGTAGCAAATATTAGAAATTAACATGTAAACATTTTTTTTCTCCACAAATAAATCTTCGAAGGTCGAGTCATTTACTCTAGACACTCAATGATGACCGAATACTGAGGTACCGGATAGAATTCAAAGTAGACATTAGGTCTGGTTTTCAAGGGGACTATACATATAATTAGGCGTTATTTTCAATTGCTTGATGCGATTGGTGAACCTCAAAAAGTTTAAGCCTGACATCAGGAGCTCAGAATTGGATTTCGATTCCTTTTCTCAATGGTTTATCACAATACTTGAAGCGTACTCTTGCCAAACAAGACATAGACGTAGCCTATACATATAGAGTCTCTCACACAACTAATAGTATTTTCAGTACATTAAAATCCAAAACTTCAACTCATGATCAAATTAACACAGTTTATAAAATTAATTGCTCTGACTGTTCCAAGTGCTACATTGGACAGACATCTCAATACTAAAAAAAAAAAATCCAGTTTTCGATGGACTTAATGAAGGCCATAGTCTTAATTTTGATGAAATGCAGATTATAGATAAAGAATATAACTAAAACAATCGTCTCATAAAAGACATGATACACATTTCTAAAAACGACACAGTAAACAAACGCACTGTCATCCAGAACCTTAGCCATTTATACTCAAATATTCTTTAATCTCAATTTCAATCAGCTTAAAATTTTCACGCCTTATAACCCAATCAGTTGTAGATCTATAATCAATACCACCACACTTAAACACCTTAGATAGGCCAGCCATATTAGTTTTCTAGGATTTAAGCCATTTCTTCCTTAAATCTTGTACGATAAACACCTAAGCACGAAGGACAGTCAAAAAAAAAAAAAAAGAACTAAGTTTTCTCTGTAATTCATATCTCGATATTTTTAATATTACTTGCCATGTATTTTCCATTTAAACTTTACATTATAACCAAAATTTTCCGTACTTTATGCATAACTTATTATATAAGAAATCGAGTCGCACATGTGCTTAACCTAAAAGTAAAACGTCATTGCACGTGGCTCAGACACTATCCAATTACATAGTTGTCTCTCTTATAAATACAGTCCACTCCCGTGATAGTGCCACTCCTAATAATGCCGCTTTTCCTTATTTTCGCTTGACCGCAACCCCCACCACGGGCTTCCTTTGGGTCTCATATTCGTCTCTCTGAATAGTGCCAAATAGACCGAGAGCTAGCCACGGAAATAGGGCAGCAATTTATAGAACGATTAAAACCACCTAATCAGTGTACCTTAACACCATTATTAATTGATTCGGGCGCCTGGCAGCTTTTCATTGGTGGAGGTGGGCGTGGTACGGCCGTAAAGGGGTTGGAAAATTAATTGAAGGTGTTCAATTTATAGAGCGCTGGTTTTTCGTGTGATTGTAGCTAATTGTATTTAAAATTCGAAAATAATATTGCCAGGCGATTTGCTTGGGGGAAAAGTAGTGCCAGGTGACGTTAAAGGTGCGTAGAAAGGTTCCGAAGTCGTGTCATTTATAGAGGGCTGGGACCAAATTTTTTCGTTACATTGAACCCTCAGGATCATGTGTGCAAAATAACAGGTGAAAATACTGAGCCGAACACTTTGCCAGGCGCCGACAAAGAGCGAGAAGTGCGCGCACGATAGTTAATCAGAGGCTACAGTTATTTTTTATTATGAACGTTGTATGTCATTCTATTGTTATGGAATAAAGGAAGAACATTTTTTATTCATTATTATTCATTATTTTTAAGCAGTATTAACATTTACTATGTTAATTGTTTATTTTTTACGAATCAATCAAAAACACAGAAACAGAAACGGCTAGACATCTTGATAACACCGGTCGACAAAAAAAAGAGTGGTCTGTACCTTTGACCGGACCTACTTATCCTCATGTATTTTGACGCGCTGAATCCGAATCTGAAGTCCGTTTGGTCCGTACACCCTAAAAATTTTGAGAAGAGTGCAAAAAACCGTAAAAAATGGAAAAAATGCAGTTTTGGTGATAACAAAAAATTTCTAAATATAAATCATATAAGTTTTACATGTGATTCGATCCGCTGAGTATAAATCTGAAGTTTATTTTTCCTGTAGGCCCTTAAAAATATAAATAAATTGCAAAAAATCCCTACAAATTGCTATAAATTGTATTTACAGTAATAAAAAAATTGATTAAACATGATTAAATTTATTTCTCACATATTGTGGTGCACTAAATCCAAATAAAAAATCTATTAATGTGAATCAGTCAGAAATTTACCAAAAATAGTTTAACAAAGCACAGAAAGATAAGGTAAGGAACGACCTTTATACCAATGTAGAAGTAAACTTGGAACCGTTTCTTGCTGGAAATTCAATGGTACCGATAGATAGGTAGATGAGGTCAATAATTGGCAAGTCAATGAAAGACGATTCGAGACAATGAGTGATACATAGCGTGCCAATTTCCAAGATGCTATCGTTTTGTGTTAGGGCGTAGTCATGCCGCAGTGTAATGTTAGTGAGTTTAACAGATCAACGGTCGGATAAAAATGAGCTAGGTGACTGCGAAACATAAAAGGAAAAACAATCAGGGTTTTATTATGTATGGAGCTGAAACAAAGAAAATGATTTCAGCTTATTACATGAGGCTGAAGTCAGTGATGGTATCGTAATAAAAAATCAGGAAAAAAAAGTATCATTGCCCAATTTTAGAATGAATTTTTAAGGAGTTGGCTTTTCAAAGTGGGAGTATGTTTTGTTTATCACGGCTTACTGAATATTGTACATCCTTAAAGGTGCAAGGTGACGATTTTTCACAAACGTACATCGTTACAGCGACGTTATTAACTTCATTCTCACCTTATTATTGTGTTGGTACATATCATGTGAGGTAGGTGATTCCGTCAATATGAAAATGTATAGCGTATTGTTGATTTAAGTATTGATAAATGCATAGTAGTCTTCTGGGTGAGTAGTTAGTGGTGTTGAACAACAGATAAATGACGTAAAGTCCGACGACAACCGGTTTGTTCCAATAAGATATGTAGAGTGTTGAGTTTTGCACATCTGGCGGTTACCTTCTCTTTGGAATATCGGCTTGCCGAAGTTTAACATTTATAGGTTCCAATGGATTCGAACAGAACAGAAATGGTCCAAATGACTGTGAAATAAAAGAAACAACAAACAAGCAAGGAAAAGGTTCCATTTTATCAATGATAAGTAGTACACCGTGTGACACTGAATGAAAGTAATGTATTGAACAAATACATAATAAAAATACAAATTAATAAACAAACAAGTCATGCATTTCGTAGAGACGAAGAGGTTGAGGCTAAGCTATTCATGTATCAAATGTTGCGTGTATAAATATAATCTAATGAGAATTAACGAAGTACCGTACCGTATGAGTTGAATGAAGCATTGTGAGTATTCTTCTAATAGCTTTGGTGAGCATTGTTCTGTCTAATGATCCATGACGAGCGAACAACCTTGTTCTTGACATTTGCCTAATAGCCATGTATGCATGTCACAAATGTTGCTGATTATATTCTGTTTGTTATTCAGGCTGTTTGTCGAATTTGTATCCAATTGTAGAATATCTCATCTTTTCTTTGGTTCTAACCTCGGACGATCCATTTCGTCAAATCACAAGAGTCCGTAATGCAAATGTCACTAATATTTAACCCTTGGAGGGCTGGACTAGCTCTTTTAGGAGTCAGTATATAAAACGGAAACTCCACTGGAGGTGTTGATTGTTTATATACACAAATCATACCTCTGAGAAATATCGAATTTCAAGGGAAAAATGCCGGCCCTCTGAAGGTTAATAATAATAACAATCTGCTTGAAACCACAGTGGTCATTCTATTTCACTCTTACGACACTCGAATACTGTTCACTTATTCACTAATTTTATAAGACCATCGGCATGACTGATTTTCACGAAGTTTGCAAATTGATTTCAAGATTGGATAACATATAAATAACTGAATAATGATAATTTATCATGACTATTTTACGATCTACGACGTGACAGTATCCTGAGGGGGCCATTTTGGTTGAACGGTTTGCAGCGCGGGCAGCGCCATCAGGCTGTTGCATTATTAATTAATAACTGCTTTACCCAGCAGCTATTTTGATTTATCGACCCACTTCGCAACTTTGTAATATTATACCGGCCGAATACGGATTCAGATTTATACCAAAATCAATAGGGGGTGAGATTTCCATGCCAAGAATCTATGTTTAAAACTGAAAGTTGATTCATACACACGTCCGAGCGGAATCGTGTCCACAAGGTGCTCTGGCGTGGAGAAGAAGAAAAATAATTTTCATCATCGTTGAGAACTAATGGACAGATTTCGATCAAACTTTCTCACTAAGGTTATATTGGCCCGAACTACCAGCTATGTGAGTCTCATTGAAAAATATTCACGCGTTCCTGAGATATGACGAAATGCTTATACACGGGAAAATAAGGAAGTAGTTAGGCCGGGTCAATATATTCTCGGCTAGCTTTCGCCTTTATAACTTGGCGGCGATTCGCTGCCGCGAATATAGATTTTATCGAAATTTCTGTGAACTATAATTGCCTGTTTTATTAACTACCGATATCGTTGCGATTTAATTTGACTGTCTTAAACCTGTAATCTACTCGACAATATATGACTGATCAACCCGTTCATTTTCCCTGACTTGAGTTTATTCTTTATTACTTTATTTTAAGAATTCTTTAATTATCGTTAGTTGCCTTGAATACCGCCACTTTACCAGTACGTGTGAGTTACCTGAGCCTAGCCAGCCGTACAACGGGTTCTCTGGTTATTTTTCGTATTGTTCCGTTTTGTTTCTTATTGATTAGTATTATTTTTTAAAATTCGACGTTAAGGCGCCTGGCGCCCACGATATTTGATTTTGTTATAGAGACCGTGCGCAAAATTCACGGCAGCGCCAAAACGATTCTATTCGTCCCAACCGACGAGCGTTTTCCCCTGTTTACGCCGATGACTCAGCCAATCATGAGCTTCCGTGGTTACGCCATGGCACGAAATTAACCAATAGTTTTGAATCGTCCTGTCATAATCGTCCTGTATTTCTAAGACTATTCTAACAACCGATAGCGCAACAACTAACTTTCACTTTTCTTACACCGGGAGAAGGCATTTTTTTGGTAAACATATTTGTTCTTACGAAAAAATTATGATAAATAACCGCCATTTGTCAAAGTTAACGCAAGTCACGTCGATAGGGACAATTTTGGCTACTCGCGGCGCTACTCGTACTCTCGCTTAGTCCCCATAGTTTACGAGGCGAACGTACCAAATGGAACCCTGCGATTTCCCTGAAACTTCGCTCAGTGGAAAAGGGGTCAAAATAAGCGGACATGTGTTTCGGTTCATCCGTAGATACCCAACCGTTTCCGAGAAAATGATGGTCCAAGTTTCCGACGTTCCAGATGTGCCTTTTAGCGCGTAATGTTCAATCGAAGCGGTGGCGCAGCGGTTAGCGTATCGACTTCACACTAGTGCGCCCCGTGTTCGAAACCCGAAGAGTTGGTTTCTTTTTTTCTTTCTTGTTTACCCGTGTCCATAAAAGATTACTTTAAAAATGTTTCTTGTCAAATTAAAGGATACAGGGCATAATAATAAATCTAACATTACAACTGAATTTCATAATGAGTTTTACGTATTCACGATATTATATAATGTTTACGTGTACGGTTTTGAGAAATTACAATCTTTTTGAATTCTCATTTTCCTATGTATTATTATTATATCAATTTTGTTATACTAATTCTTATATTGATTCTTATATTTTATTCTTATACATATACATTCTCATATTTTATGCTCATATGAATTCTTACATATATTCTTGTATTTTACTCTTATACGAATTCTCGTATCAATTCTTGAATTAATTCTTATAATTTATTTCTACATTAATTTTTATATTAATTGCTGTGTTTGATTCTCATCTTCACTCTGCAGAAATTCGGTGCATTCCCTTGGATTATAATGATCAATGAAACATAGAATTTCCGAACACCATGAGCATCGTGCGAAGGCAGGTTAGTAGTAGAGATCACTCTGTGGTCCAGAACCGGCATGGTATCCAGATTCCTACCTTACCGACAATCGGTGAGTTACCACCGCGATGGTAGATCATACCCGCGATATTGGTGCCGACTGTTAGCATAGAAAGCGCCACCTGTATTTTCGCCCGATTTTATCGACAGGCAGTTTGACAGTTAAATTTTTTTTGCTTATACAGATGGGCAGCCATTTTGATTTTTCTCCGATCAAACGCTGCCCACTACCTGCGTTTTCGTTGATCGATTTTTTACCCATCACATGCCCCTCGTTGGTTGGGGTGTGCAGGTTTTTTGATTTTTTGCTTAGTCAGATGAGCAGCCATTTTGATTATTGCTTAGTCAGATAAGCTGTCATTTTGATTTTTTACCGATAGACAGTTTGATAATGGAATTTTTTCATCGTCGGTTGAGCGGACAATTCAAATTCTTTTTATTGTTAGAAGGCAGACAGTTTACCCACAGAATTGTGAATATCCAGGTGCTGCGAGATATTTCTATGCAACGAGGGACGACTGTTGGTGTTACCGGGTGTTGCCACAGGTTTGTTGCATTATCGATCAATCGATATTCCTCCGATCGATAATTCGTGATGTCTCCAATGCTCGCTGCAAGATGCTAACTTTTTTATTTATTATGTGGTTGGGGGTGAACGTTTCAAAAAATATCGGTTGAATGCTTTGAATAGATGTTTTTTTAATTCAACATCGATTACATTTAGTTTCTCATTCTATTTTAAATTGAATTATTCTAAATTTGACAAGTGAAATTATACATATTATTTTCAATATCCATATTAATTAAACACATTATTATACCAAAATTGACTTTTACTTATTTCTTAACCGTACCGCTAATTGGGTTGTACTCGACAATACGATCGTGCAAGATCATACAATAGGCTGCGGTGTTTTGGGGAAATTGAACGCTCGCTTCAAATTGCAATCGAATATCCACCGGTCCGGTTTTCAACGATTCATTCTGTCTCGAGCAATCGATAACGTTGAGGGGAGCTTGGTTTATAAATTCGCGCTTCAATAACAAAGGTTCGGCCTCTCTGTCATAGTAGACCGTTTGAAATCGAACGTACATTTTGTAGAGAATGGCGTACTGATTGGTTATATCGAGATTCAAATTTCCGTACGGATAACAGTGCGAGTTGAGGAAGAGTTTTACATCTCTGATTCGACAATGAGCTGGTTCCATTTCAAACCACCAAGCAAGGTCGGGACGAAAAATTCAAACGACTTGTAAATAATTTATATCATTCTTTGGGTCATTTAAGGCGACCCATATTTGGTCATTTTGCTCTGAAGAAAATTTTATCTCTCTGCACGGCTATTACCATTTTTTGTCAAAAACTCGTTTTTACAGGTTCCGTCAATATAGTGTTTTTTTTTTTTTGAAGTGCTATAACTTTTGAATGAATTTACGGATTTGAGTGATTCTTGTTTCAAAATGTGCGTATTCTTATCTTCTTTCAGATAATTTTAAGTTCAAGAAGATCGACACAAAATTTCCGGATTTATTCAACGTAATGTAAAATAATCAGAAAAAATTCAACCCCGATTTTCGGGAATTGCATATTTTTTTTTTCTCTCACGAATTTTTTCTCGAATAGTTCTTTAAAGGTACTAACTCTCCGCACAAGTTTTGTTAGCGGATTAGTTCTGTAAAAAGAATTATGAATTTTTCGATATCATGAATTTTTGATATTTTTATGTAGCTTATATTTTGTACTGTAAATCGATTTCTTTATGTCGCTACATTGTTTCGTTCTGCTTAATACATATATACGACGAAATAAGTGGGTAGGAAGAGTATGAAAAATCCATTCAAAAATAAGACTATATTAATCCCAAAACAGTTCAATATTACAATAAACATGAATTCACTATAACTATGTTTGAAGCATCTCATACATCGTCAATTCATTCAAATTGTTGCTTCTTCAACTAAAGGGTGCTGACTTGTTCTTGCAGTAAAGGTACTGTTCGTATCTATGTCTTTTTAGACGTGAGTCTTTTGAATGCCTTCGATTGCTTTAACGTTTTTCCATTCTTCTGTTTTACTCTCGCGGAAGAGCTGTAATTCTTCGGGTCTAATCAGAAAAAGTTTAATAGCTATACGAACTGTACCTTTCCTGCAAGAACAAGTCAGCACACTTGAGTTGAAGAAGCAACAATTTGAATGAATTGACGATGTATGAGATGCTTTAAACATAGTTATAGTGAATTCATGTTTATTGTAATATTGAACTGTTTTGGGATTAATATAGTCTTATTTTTGAATGGATTTTTCATACTTTTCCTACCCACTTATTTCGTCGTATATATGTATTAAACAGAAAGAAACAAGTACCGACATGAAGAAATCGATTTACAGTACAAAATATAAGCTACCTGAAAATATCAATAATTCGTGATATTGAAAAATGCATAACTCTTTTTACTGAACTGATCCGCTAACAAAACTTGTGCGAAAAGTTACTATCTTTAAAGAACTATTCGAGAAAAAATTGGTGAGGGAAAAAAAAATATAAAATTCCCGAAAATCAGGGCTAAATTTTTTCGGATTATTTTACATTACGTAGAATAACTCCGGCGATTTTGTGTCCATCTTCCTGAACTTGAAATTTTCTGTAAGAAGATAAAAGTACGCACTTTCGAAAAAAAAATCACTGCAATCCGTTGATTCGTTCAAAAGTTATAGCACTTTAAAAAAACAGTGAATTTACGGAATCTGTAAAAACGAGTTCTTGACCAAAAATGGTAATAGCCGTGCAGAGAGATAAAATTTTCTTCAGAGCAAAATGACCAAATATGGGTCGCCTTAAATGACCCAAAGAATGATATAAATTATTTACAAGTCGTTTGAATTTTTCGTCCCGACCTTGCTTGGTGGTTTGAAATGGAACCAGCCAATGATCAAATTCACTGGCATTTTTCTGGGGATCGTTTCATCTTACAGTTTGGAATCCCAGAACGATATATCTCGGCTTCTCCAACTGCCTCGATGTCTTGATCGCCCACACATGTCGCGTCGTTGACGGGAGCATCAGATACACGTACGTTTCCCAAGAACGAAAACTCATGGATATGGCCGGACCCTTGGCAATGTAGTTGAGTAGCTGGATTTTCGGTTTATCGGCCAGTTTAATGTTGGGTAGCAACAATTCGCTTTTATTTAGGGTAATTTTAAAGTTTTCTGTGGGCGTGCTCTGAATCACCGCATTCAAATTGGTGTTGGAACGTGTGAGAATCAACTCGTGTTTGCCATTGACGATCACTCGACAATAATCTTCGGCGAAGCCCACCATACGATTCAGCGGTAGAACAACGTCAAAATTTCCAGAAGCATCAGGTAGTTCGGCATCATCGTTCGACCAACCGGTATTCTCCAGACTATATTGCTGACCCGGACTTAGGGATAAGTGACCCTTCATAACGCTGGTGATACCAACATTGTTATTCCGATGAATCTCCACACCGTTCAACTCGTAGCGAACTTCCTCAAACAAATGGCAAACTGCTATATTGATCAATTTCATAGTCGTCACCGCATTGACACCATCGTCCTTTGTAATTTTTCCGTAAATGTGGAGACATCTTTTACTGGGCAGTAGGCACAAGTCTTGAAGTTGAACAACAATATGGATTTCATCGTTGTTCTGGAAAGTGGATGATGCAAACGGTTGATGAGCATGAATCTCAGTGTGCACAATCGATTCGTCGAATACCACAGGTTTCTGTATTCTAATAATTTATTCCATGGCAACACACACAGGATGCAGCGAACACGAATTCTTATTTTCCAAAATTTCCACGTAATCGAAGACCTAGGCTCCGGAGAAACCGAACGTTCAGAGGTGTCAGCGGAGATGTCAGCTTCGTCGAAGGTGCTGGACGACTGGTGATATTTGACCATGACGTCTCGCTTTTATAACTCTTGCCCGACTTTTTCGTCTCAAACACGATCCCCATTATTCTAGAGATTTCACATGCAAGCGTACACTTATCGTTTCTCTGCGAAAATTGATCAACTCGTCGTCTTGATCGGCTATTCTCAGCTGTGTATTATGTATGGACTGTACGGCGATCGGTAGGTAAATGACGTCGCGGGCACTTCAACAATCTTATATCTCGATGGAACGATGGGGAAAAATTCGTGAATTGTATGAGCTTTACAATCGTTTATGTACGCCCCTATGCTTATGCTGCACTCAACGCGTATGGTATTAACTTTTAGTATGGCTACTGACAATTCTGATTTATGAGTAGCGTCTCTTGCCAGCTCAACCGGCTTGAATCCCAATCATCGACTGATGGAATCTTTGGGTTTGAAATCTATCACTTGATTGCACGCAACTTCACTGTTCAGCTCGTTGTTGTTGGCTTGCAGACTGAGGATAATATCGTTGGGTATCTCCTTACGCAGAAAATTTCCGATATCTTCAATCTCGTAGCTCCCGGTGGGTATAGTTATAACTTCTCGGCGCTTGTCCACCCGCTCCAGATAAAATTTATTACAACCCGCTTGAATATTAGGTATTGAATTGAATGTCGTGAACTCGACGAGTCCAAGAACATAGTTTTTCTTCGATGATAGCTCAATTGGAGGAAAATATTGAGCTCCCAACACGGATGAGCTGCCCGATAGTGTCAACGTCAATGATCCCGACATGACTAATGCTTGCTCATGTGGCACTTGACTTTTTATAACCGCTGGCTGAAAAATTTGAGACACAAGTGGCCGCGAATCACAGTATTGTACTCCTGATATCTTCTATGATTGTATTCAACGCTACCAACACCGAGATAGTTCATCAAGTCCTTAGGCGGTTGCAAATCACCAAAACCATAGAAATACACAACATGGTTACCATTTTTCTTGTAGGCAACCCAATGTGTTCCAGGCCCGTTTTTATCATCGAGATTAATAATTGCAGTTTCTCGCTTCTTCGGTCCAGATTTCGGCAGATCATTTCGCATGAAAACACCATGAAAATGAGGAATCTTCATTTCCTAAGCACATTTGTGTGAATCAATGCTGGTGAGAGCTCGGTGTGGTAGCTTTATTAGTTTTTTGCCGGTCGTAAAGACAGGCCCATTTCGCTGCGGTAGGGTCGCAGGTATAATCCTTTTCCTAACGCAATCGCCTCCATTGTTGTATTGTGCCGTTTGGTTTCGTTCAACCGACGTTTGTTGACACTAGCTTCGTTAACGGCTTTAGCTATACCCGTAGCACCACCCGCTAGAGCCCCAGTAGCCCTTAGACCAGCCATAATTGGAATGAGAAACGGTAGGATACCGCCAATTTTATCAGGCACAGGTATAACACGAGGCACACGAACATTCTTCCCAGTCCCACGCGCAGCTGCACGAGCACCCGCCAACGCCGACTCGATGGTTTTATAACCCGGTTACATTGTTGCCTTTGCTGCTGTGATGATGGACTTGAGATTCACCGTTCTCTTCCGCTGTTTAGTCTTTACACCCATTGTGGATTTATTTTTCTGCGCGCCTGCTCCAAGTTTCCTCTTTTGCGCACTAGCTCCAAGTTTCCTCTTCTTCTGCGCAGCTGCTTCAAGTTTCCTTGCTAATTCCGTTCCGAGTTTAAATTCAGCCTTCATGGCGTTGGTGACCCCCCAAGCTACGGCTTTTTCACCCACACTAGCGTCCTTCGCTAATACACGTTCCCACGCCCTCTCAGCAAGCACTTTGTCGGCAAGATTTCTCGCGGCGATATCTCGATTTTTTGCGTATGCAATGTCGTGGTCTTTACATGCAGCGTCCAAAGGATTAATACCTGGGTCACCACGAGCCAACCTCTTGATTAATTTCGTTCTGGGTCCGCAGTGCTGATACCCCGGCACGTGCAATTCAACCGGGAGATGATTAATGACTTTATTTAACAAACCACTACCGCGTTTCTTCCGTGTGCACATCCTCATAGTCGGGCAACAACTAACGAGACTTCTATGAAAGGAAGAATTTATATACCCTCATCTTAGTTCTTGTTGTAATGCTAACGAAGCATCATGAGATTCCAAGATCAAGCCGATAAACTACCTATCGCGAATTTCGATAAAATGGTTCGGCGTGGAAAGAGGAAGATAGAAAAACGACACGGAAAATTACTACCAAATACCGTGAGGGCAATTTTTTGTGGCCCGTCCAATTGTGGTAAAACTAACACTCTTCTCTCACTCATCACCCAGGGCAATGGATTGCGATTCGAAAATGTCTACGTCTATTCGAAATCTCTTATCCAACCAAAGTATCAATTTTTGGAAAAGTTGCTAGAACCCGTACGGGGTGTAGGTTATTGCTCGTTTCGTGAGAAGGATCGGGTTGTAAAACCCTCAGATGCGCACCCGAACTCTGTTATGATTTTCGATGATGTGGCCTGTGAAAAGCAAAATAATATCAAAGCATGCTTCAGCATGGGTAGACATCGCGACGTTGATAGCTTTTATCTAAGTCAAAAGTAAGCGCGCATTCCAAAACACCTAGTGCGTGACAATGCAAACTTATTGGTGCTATTTCGGCAGGATGAAATGAATCTGAAACATATCTACAACGATCATGTAAATACAGACATGACATATCAGCAATTTAAAGACTTGTGCTCGGCATGCTCGAATGATGGTAATTACAGTTTTACCGTAATTGACAAGGATAGCGAAATCAACGGAGCGAGATATAGGAAAGAATTCGACTGCTTTATAAGCATAAACTAATATAAACTTGCACAGTTATATCGTGACCATCAAGTGGTCAACATGGAGAGCTCCAAGATTCGAAAGTATAACGATACGTTGAGTGAAATATCTAAAGCTAGCGATGCCATACGTCGGAAGCACAAAATGATCAAGTTGGACAAAGACACTGCCGAACAGTTTATGGAAGAGATGTTCAAACCACTAGTGACGCCGCTGCAAGAATTGGTGGATACCTCAAAGCTACATCAGCAGCAGCATATTAAACAAGAAATTAAAATGGAACTACCGGATATTACGATGAAAAAAAAAGAAGAAAAAGATGACGAGAGTACCGGGGATGACGATGAGGAGGATGAGGATATGGACGAGGGGAATTTCATGGATGCAAATGATAAAACACTGAAGTTTGGTGAAATTTCTACTACAAGTACGCCGGTGAAGAAAACACCGGATTCCATGGCGCAACATTGCACAACTTGTTAGCTCGCTGAAAAAATCTGGTAAAGGTTTGCCCGACTATAAAATTGCGGGAAAGGAGCGGCGAAAAGTGGATTACGTTTACTGGGATGATCCGAATGAAATTGTAGATCGTCTCTTACTACTTATGGCTTCACAGGCTGCGGGCAATACCAGTCATACCAACGAAATAATGGCCATTATTGAAGAGTTGCGTGAGGCTGGAATCGTTTATTAGCAGCAGATCAGCATAAAATCGTCATTCGTTCAGTGACCGTCTAACGATGAACATAGACATATTCGGACATCATTCGGAGCGTGGTGGTGAAAAATTCGTTCGTGGTCCACCTGGTGTTGGATTTAAAATCACCCCTGACAATCAGTACGATCTGGATGTTAAACGATTGTGTAACATAGCTGATCCGCAGCATCCCACCGATGCTGTTCCCTTAAAAGTTCTCAATACTTATTTACAGTGAAAGAATGTAAATTCGAAAAATTGGTGATTTCGAAAAATTAACGACGGAGCCAGGAATCGAACCTGGCGTCTAGAGATGCTTGACCGGAGCGTTACTCCACTAGACCACCTAGCCGCCCTGACTCTGTTGTCGTTAATTTCTCTCATCACCAGTGAGTTCGAATTTGTTTTCCTGTGCTCGGTTTATGTGTGAGTAAGAAGTTTCTTCTCTTATTTACACTCTATGGCTTAGGGTATTGTGGATACTTCTCAATCAAATTTTGAGAGATTCATACACAATCGCAACGAGGAGTTGAAACCACTAGGCATAAATAGCAAAATCATAGATAACGGGCTGAGTCGCATCAAACATATTGGAATTCAAGCAACACCGACGCTAGAACAAGCCAGTAGGGAATAAGTATCGATTGAGGATCAAAAGCGGCTGGACGACAATTCGAAAAATTGGAAGGTAAAGAGTTGGAAACAATAAAGGTGGTAATAGCTGCAGAACTTCACAGACCGGCTCGACGCAACTATCCGCGTCGATTCGTAGATGTGCGTGGACTGGATGAGACCTGGCAAGCTGATCTCGTTGATATGACCGCATACAGTTCACACAACAAGGGATACAAATACCTGCTAACAATCATTGACATATTTTCCAAGTATGCGTGGGCGGTGCCGATAAAGTCCAAGAGTGGGAAAGATGTGACTACTGCCATGAAATCGGTACTGATGCCGAACCGCATACCTAACATCTACACGTCAATCGGGGCAAAGAATTTTACAACAGTGAATTCAAGGCTCTCATGAAGCAAAACATTATCAACATGTATTTGACATTCAGCAATTTGAAGGCGTCGATATGCGAACGTCTTAACCGAACAGTGAAAAATAAAATGTGAATGCGGTTGACTTTCCGAGGATCTCATAAGTGGATTGATATTTTGAGCGATTTGATGAAGTCCTACAACAACACGAAGCATCGCACGATACTGATGTAGCTGGTGGATGTTAACGCAGACAACGAAAAACAGCTGTATCGAAATGTTCACAAGCCCCGCCAAATCAAGCAGAGCAATCGGAAGCGGAAATTCAGTGTGGGTGATCGAGTTCGAATCAGCAAGTACAAAAATGTATTCGAAAAAGGCTATACACCCAATTGGACGACTGAAATATTCTCCGTGAGTGAGGTGAAAAATACTAATTCGCCCACCTACAAACTTACCGATTATCAAGATCATCCCATCCAAGGAGGCTTCTACGAGGGGGAGCCCAGTAAAGTAAAATACCCTGATGGCTACCTGGTAGAGAAAATATTGGGCAAACGGGGGAATCAGCTGTATGTGAAATGGTTGGGTTTCGACAATTCTTACAATAGTTGGATAAATAAAGCAGACATGTAATATAACTTGTATGTATTTTCAGAATTACAATAAAATATTCAAGTAAAGGAAATATCTCCACATTCTCTTCCCTTATGCATACATGTGTAACATATCCTTGATAATAATAACACCAATAATAATAATGATAATAACTACAACGACAACAACAACAACAACAACCACGACGACGACGACGACGACGACGAGGATGATGATAATAATAATAGGTAAGTAATTGTCAAGTATATGAATTCACTTTTCGAAACTTCAGATTCATACAATATCGTATTGACGCTGGAACGTTTTAGCCTGAATGTGGATCTTTTCATGCGTGAAACGCAGATATTTACATCAATTCTACGTCTCCAGTTCTATCCTATAGGTATTGGGGGCGGCGACAAACCCTCAAGGTACAGTGTCGGTCTGTCGAAGTATCAATCGCCGCTTGTCATCTTGCCAAATCAGAGCCATTTTTTTTTGTATGATCGTGCTTACTTCGTGTTTTTTACTGCGTATTAAACACTGGGGAAGGGTCGTCTCTTGGTGAGCCTTCAGACAGTTCTTATAATCATCAAACGTGATGCTATTCATCGTTGAATTTTTTACACCCTTGGCACGCTTACTCACTTTAACGCCATTGCCATATTTTTCCCTATCCTCACCCATCGTAGTAAATGTGTACAGCTTTGCTCGCAGTCCCACAAACTCGGTCATAATTTTACCATTATTTTCATCCTTCATTAACCCTAGTCGTTTCTTATTTTCAAGAGGAATAGCATACACATTGTCGGGCGGATAGTCAAAGGTATCAAACATTGCATCCACATCACGTTTGACGATATCATAAATAATAGGTACATTAAATTGATCAATAAGGCTACCTGTGTCGGTATACAACAATTTGACCTGCTTGTTCGCAAAGTTGATTTTAATATGATTATAGTGGAAATGATAGAGAATGATTTTTGACAGATCTAGAATTGATGCTACGACATAAATAGGTTTATTGAAGCGAACTTTGACACGATCCAATTCAATGATAACCATATCCTCGTCAAATACGGTACAGCTACGAAAGTTTGGTCTGGCAATAAACGTTCTCGCACCACCTCTTCCCTCCCATTGTGTGACTGATTTAACATCTTTGGGATTTCGTACGTTCTCCATAGTCTTGCCAAACACCGCGTTATTCGTGAGTTTATAAAAGTTTTTCTCAAATTCGTTCCCAGACTGCTTACGCATGTCGGTGTTGAGAGTGATGTGAGGCTCGAGCCATGGAGACTGTGCAAACTACAAAGCTCTGTGCACTTTTGTTAATTTCATGCTTAAACTTAAAAATTGCTTCAAATTTCTATAGTGTAGGACATATCTTGTTTTGGGGTGAAGGGTGGTCGCGAGTTTGGCTATTTTACTACCTGGCGGTGTGAAATGCTTCGGACAGAGAGGTAAGTTTTTATGATCCTCGTGAAGTTCTATAGGATATTCTAAATCCACCTACAGAAAGTTACCAATCGGTGATTCGTCCGGGAGAGTTGATATATCGACATGCTCATACTCCCACTCGAACGAGTCGATTGGTAAATGCACGCTCATAGCTACGCCGTACAGAGTATTCACATCATAATACATGAGGTATGACTCCGCTTTGTTTGAATCAAAATCTTCACTCATGAATCAATTATTGGCTTGAGCATGACGGTTAGAGCGCTACGCCGCCTCGAATGCTTCTTTTAATGAATAATATCATTTCTGTGTCGTCTAAAAGTTGTAAATTTACTCCCGTGCATTGCATCAAAAGCAAGCCCCGGCGCTGTGTAGTAGTGGAGCGAATCTAAATCATATGTTTTAAAGCGGCTAGCGCGGAAATTTTCGACAATATCTGCGACCAAAGTACATCCGTCTTCAAATATAAATCCGAATACGCACCTGATGTCTCTAAATTAAATTCATCCTAAACAGTTTTCGCGTGTTGGTCATCAGCGTCTGAAATATTCGAATTGGTGAGTCTAGAGTGGAAATGCGTCTTTGCAGGTAATCGCGTTTCATCGAGCTTCTCCCAACAATTGACGTATTCATAGGGAAAAACGCCTTTGCAAGTCATCAAACTGAATTGAGTCGGATTATTGTAGAATTTACGCATTATATGTTTGTCGGTATCGGCTGAATGTGACGAGAGCTTATCGATGCTGCTGGCCATGAAAATGAACGAATCGATGAATCTCAAACGCATCATTGTCCCATCGACGCGTTTCGTGATGGATATACAATTTATCCTTATTTATAGGCAGCAGCGTAATTTCACCGGAAAAAGTTGATGCTAAGGATTTTATTAAAAAGTGAGAATCGTAACCGGTTAACTTGTGAAAAACTATTGAAATTGCATGCGTCTCTCTGAAATTCAAATTAAACCGATTATGCGCAAAACCACGATATTTACGTGTGAAGTGACAGTGATCGTGACACTTTTTCTCCTCATGGGTAAACGGCTTTTCGCAAATATAACAATTCTTTGCGCGCATATGATGATCGCATTGCAGATGGGTAAGAGACTTCATCGGAATTATGTTTTTGATTCGTGACTCTACTCGAATCGATAAATCTTTAAGCTGCTGCATGAACCAATCTATGCAATCGGCAACGCGTTACCGATAAAGTCTCATCGTACGCGCAATGTATATAGTGTGCTACACTGTGCGGGACATGCTTTTGAAATTCACGTGTTTTACGGTTTCAAACATGATTCTGAAATTCATCACCCGGTACAGACTCTAATATACATTCGAGATCGGCGTAAATGACAAACGGGGCGGTACCTTTGTTTTGAAAATTTGAAAATGTTAGATATTTAGATTTGGGAAATTCCATGCGTACTTCATTTAGCATAATGCAATCTTGTCGATAATTGTCGTAGGCGTGTTTCACGGTAAAGTGGCACAAGCATCTGTCACATAAAAACGTTTTGTGTTCATAAACAGACAATTGTTTACTCACTAAGTGCGAAAGATTCTTGATCCAAACAAAGTGAAATCTCGGTGCAAACTCGCCAGTCATATCGTCTTCCGGATTACTCTCAACCATTAGAAGATGAATCGTGTCAATGTTCGCGGTATTCAAATGATCACTCAAATGAATCGGCACGATGACGCTTTTATTCGATTTTGTATGATGCGAAAAGGTTTCAGATTTTATCCCATATACATTGATTCGCAAATTATTCAATCTCTCAAGCTTTTTCACATCTTGTAGAGTAGCAGGGAATTTGATACCTGTACAGTCCAATTCGGAAATATATTGATGATAATGGTTAGTCCTATCGGTGTGGGTGTTGACTGGATGGAGGGCTGCTGTGACGGACCAGAGAAGGCATCTTTCGTCCTCGTTCCTCACGTTGATCACAGCCTTCTCACGTCGAATGTCTAAGGGCAGCTCGATGAATGTTGAAGCTCCCGCCGCGAGAGTCTGATAGCGGTTAATATTTACAGCGATGTTGCGGATCTCAATCATACTACAGCCGGAATCGCGTTGTTCGAAATCTTCCACCTTTGTGAGCAGATCACCCCGTGCACGTATAAACCACCCATCTATATCGCTTGATGGGAGAAGATTCGCCACGTTGGATGTATTGAAGCTCTTAACTTCAGTGGAGATGTCGTCGTGTTTGACATTTTCAAATTTGCACGATAATATGAGGTTAACCTTCACATTTCCCTCCTCGCATAGTATCAGCTCCAACTTCTTGGTGACGACGCGCTGCACGTCGTCCAGAAAGGCGTTCAAATTTTTATGCTCTAGGTTGGTGATAACCCCCGTTCGAATCTTGCCAGCAAAAGCACTATCCACGTCGTCCCACTGTACACCCTCAGGAGTACCGATATTTCCACCCGTTACCACTGCGCGCTGCTGCCGCAGCTGTTGCTGAATCTTTGCTATCCAGGATTGTGCGAGTGCAATCGTATGTTGAATTTGCTGTTTCGCACCTATGCTCGTTCTCGGACGCTTGAAAACATCACGCAGCAATTGGAGATTTTCTGTTCCACTGTCAATCCAGTGCTTGAAGATATCGTCATTCTCCTGCTCAGGATGCAGCTCACCCAAAAAATTGTGCGCATTCTCCATCATCTTGACGAGATTTGAGTATTTTTCAGCGGCCATGACTTTAATGTTGATATATGCAGAACTTTCTTGAACTTTTCACTCGCACGTATCGTCTAAGACTGACGAGTCTTCGGCTGCGTGGAGTTAATATATATCGATAGATCGCAAGAATTTGGGTATGGCGGTGGTGGTTGGTCCAAGCTTTGTACCACACCCATCATCAAAGAATAGAAAAATTTTTATGGCGAACAAGTCTGAGCCTGCAAACCTCCAACCCCGATTAGCGTGAGACATGCGACGAGAAAAAAAACGGTCAATGAAAATGCAGGTAGGGGGCAGCGATTGACGGGGTAAATATCAAAATAGCTGCTTATCTGAATAGTCAAATAATTCATTGTCAAACTGTCTATCGGTAAGAAATCAAAATGACAGCTCATCTGACTAAGCAATAATCAAAATGACTGCTCCTCTGACTAAGCAAAAAATCAAAAACCTGCACACCCCAACCAACGTGGGGCATGTGATGGGTGAAATATCAATCAGCGAAAACGCGGGTAGTGGGCATCGTTTCAATGGGGGAAAAATCAGTCAACGAAAAAGCAGGTAGTGGGCAGCGTTTGACTGGCGAAAAATCAAAATGGATGCTCATCTGACTGAGCAATAATCAAAATGGCTGCCCATCTGACTAAACAAAAAAAATTTGACTGTCAAATTGCCTGTCGATAAAGTCTGGCGAAAATACAGGTGGCGCCATCTATGATAACAGTCGGCGCGAATATCGCGGCTATGGCTTACCATCTCGGTGGTAACTTACCGACTGTCGGTAAGGTAGGAATCTCGATACAATGTTCTGGACCACAGAGTGATCAGGTTTGCCACAGTCACACTTTTTCGTGTGAATTTCATCGGGGAACAATTTCGAAGAATTTTCTCATTTTATTTATTTTTTCTTTTTTTCAAATTTGTTACGTCCGGCATACCACTTCTCTCTATTTTTCCTACTCGCTAACTCTCCCACAGTTCTTACATGAATCTCATGGTCTCTGTCCTGTCCTCTTATCTCTACCTAGTCTCACGCTATTCACTATCGAGCTTACTCATCAAATTCTATTCCCTACCTTTAGCATCTTCACACCTTTTCTGCACCCGTACGTTTAAGTCTCTAGTGACACTCCTATTCTAACTCTCGACAACTCCACATCTGGACTTCTTATATATCTTTCGCACAGCACAATTCATTCCTACCGGTATCTCAACTTCAAGGCAATAAACATATAATCGATATATCAAACATACTCAAGTTTATTCAATCCTCATCCTGATTTCCGGTTGACCTGGAACGTAAAAGCGAAGCCAACCAGTTTACTCCTACCGCTCAGGAGTAAGCTCTACTCATGGACGTAACAAATTCATTTACTAAACACAAAATTCATCGACGAATAGACAGCGTTATTTCAACACACATCGACAAGAAACATTCGTAAAATAATCTTCTACGGACACTGGTAGATAAAAAAGAAAAAAAACAAAAAGAAAAAAATGAACGACATCGGGTTTCGAACACGGGACGGAAAAGTGTGAAGTCGGAACGCTAGCCGCTGCGCTGCTGCTTCGATTGAATTGAAGGCACGCTAAAAGGCAGGTAAGGAACGTCGATAACTTTAACCGTCATTTTCTCGGAAACGGTTGAGTGTTTACGGATAAGCTGAAACACGTGTCCGCTTATTATGACCCCTCTTCCACTGAGCAAACGTTTAAGGAAATCGGAGGATGCCACTCGGTACGTTCCCCTCGTTAGTTGTTCAGACTAATTGGGGAATCGCACCGAAGTGTCAACGGTAAGTCCTCATCCGAGGGTACCAGAATTTAGCGTAACAATATATAAGAACAAAGATAATACCGTTAATAAGCGCACTGACATTCAATACCTTAGCCACCTTTACTCGATATCATGTGAACATTTTCAAAATTTGGCGCGTTCGTAATTACGTAAATCAATATCGATGATGAAATCAGTATCGATCATATAACCTATCTGTCTATCCGCTAGAATCACTTCCGTCCAAAAATGTCACTGCTACAACACCTATGCAGACACTGGTTCTCAAATCTTGTGAATAATCTGTTGATAAATGTTGGATATTAGCTTATTTTAACTTGTTCAATTGTAATTTATGTTTTAAATCTGCTCACATATCATTCTACCCTATATTATGCTTTTATGATTAATTCCACTGACAAGAAAACTGCCGAGGTGTGCCTACCCCCCCTCCCCCCGATTTCGACTATTTAAGAATATGTTATTCTTTGTCGAAATCTAAGCGACACGTATTTTTTTTTCATTGGCGGAAAAACGGCTTAAAGGGGTGAAATCAGCGCCCAAAGTTGTGCATCCTCAGTGGTTGTTTTATATTTTCGCATACTTTCAGTTGAGATATTTGAATGAAACCAATTGGACAATAATTCCTATGACGAATAATGAAAAATGCATTCTAGCAGGTTACGACGGGGCTGAATAGTCAGAAATTATAGGGGTTGAAAGTTTAAAAATTTTTATAACTAAAGAACTATTGTTCGGATTTCAATGAAATTAATTTCGTTGAAAATATGTAAATTTGAACAACTGGTGAATTTGAAAAATTAACGACGGAGCCAGGAATCGAACCTGGTATCTAGCGATGCTTTACCGGAGACTTACTCCACTAGACCACCTAGCCGCCCTGACTCTGTTGTCATTAATTTCTCTCAAATTAATTTCATTTGAAACAGCAGAAAAAAGTAGGGGATACATATTTTTGTGTTTTTCGAAATAACGTCACTTAGGGCGTAAACTACCCTTATACACGTGCAGCCGAATTCTCATTAGAATCGCACTATTTTCTACAATTCGTCTTATTTGACATTACACAGCTCTTTCTAAGCATCAATGTAGGAGCTTCTTCGTTTCAATAATTTTCGGTTGCATTTATACCCAAAACCACTCCCAAAAATTGCCGGACGGCTTCTGGCAGAGTTTCTTTTGCGATCGTAAAGTCTTCACTTCTCGTAATTAATGATACGCACATCCGCATATCATTTATTAGACGGCTGTACCCGTCTTGCGTGGCTTTTCATCGGAAGCGTAAGATTCCAACATGTAAACATTCATCTACATACATTCTTACATCGGGTGCTCAAGAGACGAAAACTTTCTATTCGCAATTAATTTCATTGAAACACGAACAATAGTTATTTAGTTACAAAATTTTTTTAACTTTCAACCCCTATAATTTCCGATTATTCAACCCCATCGTAACCGACCAAAATGCATTTTTCCTTATTGGTCATGGGAATTAGTTTCCAATTTGTTTTATTTAAATGTCTCAACTGGAAGTATGCGAAACTATGAAACAACCACTGAGGATGCCCAACAACTTTGGGGCTGATTTCACCCCTTTAAACCGTTTTCCGCCGATAAAAAAAAATACGTGTCGCTCAGATTTCGATGAAGAATAACATATCCTCAAATGGTCGAAATCGGGGAGGGGGGGCACCTGAGCCAGTTTCCCTGTGAGTATCCAGTACACATACACTGTAAAAAATATCCTGAAATTTAAGATACAAAAAATGATGAAATTTACAAGCCATGGTAATGAAATTGAAATGAATATATTATGACTTTGAATTTCATATGTGGCTCTGATAATCAAAAAAAAGTAATGAATTTACAATAACCAACACTCTATATTAATTTTCTTATATTAAATTTCTAAGACTATCATGTAAATTCAAAACAATCTCTGAGTTCCTTGAGTTTTCAGTGACTGTGTTTGAAATTTTATTACCGTAATTCAAAATTATGGCACGATGTATGAAGTTTACAAGAATATGTTGTGAAATTTGAAACATTTTGATTTGAAATTGTACAATTATGTTGAAGTTCAAATGAGAATGTATAAAAGTTGGAACCTGTCTTAAAATTCAACAGACCGAGTTCAAGATTCAAATAATAGTGTACAAAATTTCAAACCAGTTTGAAACTTTACATATCATTGTATCAAGTTTCAAAGAATCTTGAGAATTCATCGAAGTAGTTTGAAGATTTAGGTAATAATAAGCCACGTTTCAAATCATTTTAAAAATTAAAATAACAATGTATTAACTTTCAAACAAATTACAGCTAATGATATGTGTTCCATAGAGTTTCAATCAAGTTTGAAAATTCAACAAACCCAGCTTGAAGACTGAAATAATTATACGTGATCGGTTGGGCAGTAATCTCTGTGCGCATGCGCGGCTCATAGGGGATTTGTTTCTGCAGCAAGTTGAATTTTCATCTTGAGATTCTGGAAGAGACAGCAATGTTCGGCTCTGCGGGATCTGTGACATTGCACAGTCTCTTATCCTATACATCGTAATGCCCGTCTGCTGTTACTTGAAACCCGACACCAGGAGGACCGCGAGTGCTCGCAGCTGTGTTTTTATTTAGCTGGCGTCCAAACACGTCGACGCTCATCTCGTAAATGGTTGCAGAAACGACGAGAGATGGCTAATAAATGATTCCGGCTTCCCGTAATTCTTCGAGAATCGACATAATTTCATTGTTGTCCTGCTTCTCGCACGCTATGTCATCGAATATCCTGATCGAGTTAGGTTCCGTCTCGTTCGGTGAAATGACGTGCTCATGCTTGTTGAAGGGGAAGTACTCAACACCGTCGACACTTTCGAGCACTTGACTCAGAAACTTGTATTTCGGTTAATTGAAAGATTTTGAATAAACGTACATGTTTTCAAACCTCAAACCGTTTGGATGCGTTATAAGCGCATATAATACGTTGCTTTTACCACAGTCAAATGGTGCACAGAATACCGCACGCACACTACTCGGTAAGAATTCACCGGCGCGTTTTTTCCGTTCTGCACTCTGTTGCGTAAATTTGTCAAAATTCATCACGGGAAGCTTGGTCGATTTTGTCTTGAACCTCATCTAGGTTATTACTGGCTGAATTTTCTATAAATGCATCGATTCTAAAAACTTTCCCTTAGTCGCAGAGCGGACATGATTGTGCATACGCGCGATCGTAATCGATCCTCGAAAAAGCGATCATTTGCGAAAGGTTTGGTGAATAGCATTATGAACAAACCCCCGATCGAGTTGCACGTTCCCGGTTACCAATACTACGGTCCTGATACGAAGTTGACGAAAAGACTCGCAAGAGGCGATTCCGGTATTAATTCTCTCGACGCAGCGTGCAAAGAACGATATAGCGTATCCGAAAAATCGCGAGAACCTTGAAGCTAGAAGCGCCGCGGATAAAATATTAGCCGAAAAAGCCTGGAATCAGGTGTTCGCAAAGGATGCATACTTGGGTGAAAAAGCAACCGCTTGGGCTGTAACTAACACGATGAAAGTTAAAACAAAGTTAGGCATGGGGTGTCGAAAACCAGAGAACGTTTGCTCGAACAAAATCATACGCGCGGCAAAACAGTCTATGATTCCAAGCCACGACGCGAAGACAAGCATCAAGCCTGCACTCAAAGGTGCTCGAGAAGCTGTGAAAAAAGACGGTGGTAAACGTTGGCGGATTTCTACCTTTTGTTATACCTATTTTTACCGGTCTCGGAGCTATGGGTGCGTTAGCGGGGAGTGCTGTGGGTATAGCGAAGGCTGTAAACGATACGAGCGCAACTGAACGAGAATTGGAGCAGAGCAAACGGCATAACAAAACCAGTAAGCGATCGCCTTAGGTTAAGGTCTCCATCTTGAACCGTACAAAAAGGGTTTTGGTCTTCATCTTTCAAAAAACTAAGTGTGAAGCTACCACACCGAGCTTTGACCAACTGGGATTTGCTAATGTATGCAAAAATCATAAAAATTCTCTACTTTCGAGGTGTTTTCACACGCAAGAAAATGCCCAAAAATGGACCGCGTAGAAACGAAGCAGCTGTCATCAATCTTGACGATAAGGATGGTCCTGGGATACACTGGTTTGTATATAAGAAACGCGGTAACGATGTCTTATATTTCGACAGTTTCGCTCATCTTCAACCTCCGTTAGACCTCGTGAAATATCTCGGTGTTAGTAGCGTTAAGTATAAAGATGAATGTCAGGATTACGATACATTCGGTTGCGCACATTTGTGTCTGAAATTTATAAGCATTGAGCTATATAAACATGACACGTAATTGAATAACGTCAGTCAAACATTTGCAGTCATCGATGATTCGTTTACGTTAACGATATTTCCAAGCGATGAGCTATATAAACATGACACGTAATTTAATAACGTCAGTCCAACATTTGCAGTCATGGATGATTTGTTCACGTTAACGATATCGGGAACGTTTTCGATTCGCGAAGCGCAATATTTTCCTCCGATCAAACTTGCTCTAAAGAAAAATTATATCCTCGGCCTCGTTGAACTGTCACCCTTCAATTCCATTCACAATGTTGACGTCGGTCACAATAAAATATACGTAGCCGATAAAGTACTCACTATATCTACTGGCAGCTACGAAATAGAGGATATTGAAAAGTATGTTCAAATGCGTCAAAAAGTACCGACATTGAAATCAGCATAAAGCCCAACGATTATACGTTGTGCAGCGAAATCAAATGTAACCGCATTATAAATTTTGAACCTGAAGATTCTATTGGTCGGCTTCTCGGATTTACACTGCGCCCATTGGCAGCTAATCAAACTCACCGATCTGATATGCCTGTGGCTATTCTCATGGTCAACGCGTTGCGAGGCAAATGCAGCATTACGATGGGTGCCTACGTTAACGAGCGCAAAGTGCATATTGTTCACGAATGTTTCCCTATCGTTCTACCGGGATATAAAATCATGCAAATGCCGTCGCACGTCATTCACCTTCCGATCACCGTCAAAACCATAGATCACATACAGCTTCGGTTAATCAATCAAGACGGAGACCTGGTTGATTTAATTTCATTCAGACGCCTGTCGTCTTCGACGAATCAATCGCACACCAAGAAATACATGCACACAAACCGTACGCATCGTCAACTTTTAACAACAGCGATGAAATTCGAATCGCTGTTCAGCATCAGGATTAATGAGTACTATCGAGCAAGAGTTCGCTACAAGTCTCTAAAAAATTGGTCAAATCGGATGGCACTGCAGCAGCGATCACAACCCTAATCAATAACGCCATCTGCCATTTATTTGAAGATGTACGGTACGAACTAAACGCTGTAGAGATTGATAAATGCAAAATCGTTGGTCTGACTAGCCTACTGAAGGGTTTGGATTCACTTAAACCTGGTCAGAGTAGGCTTATGGAAAATGCTGGATGGTTTGATGTTCAGGAAACGAGAAAATTAACTGATGCCAATGGCAACTTCGATGTAGTTATTTCCTTGAGCATGATATTGGACTTCGCTGAACACTATCGCAAGATCATCGTTAACGCGAAACAGGAGCTAATTCTTACAAGATCAAAAAGTGATCTAAATGCCATCGTTCAAAATCAAGACAAAAATTTTAGAATCGTGATCGATCAAGTGAAATGGTTAGTACCGTATGTGAAGCTCTCGGATCAATGAAAAGTCGCAGTGTTCACTTTCATCCAGAAATTTACATCTGTCTTCATAAACTTCCACAGTTGGGAGTTCTACGAATATCCTTCGCTACCGGCAACCAGGAAACACGTTTGGACTGTGAAAACGCGAACCCACTTGGAGAAACCACGATTTGTGATGCTCGGTTTTCAAACCAATCGGAAAAACAAAGCCGACAAAAATGCCAGTCATCTTGATCACTGTAACATTATTGACGTTAAGCTCTTCTTGAATTCCGAGTATTATCCGTACGGTAACCTGAATTTGGATATGAGTCACAATCGCTTTGCATTGCTGTACGAGGTGTACGTAAACTTTCAAGCCACCTATTACGGCAAAGAACCCGAGCCTTTTTTGACGAAGAGCGAATTTCTACGGTACGAACCTTTGATTTTCATTGACTGTTCGAAACAAAACGAGGCTCTGAAATCCGGACCAAGAGATATTCGTATCGAATTTGAGGCTAAAAATAACTTTCCTGCCGGTACATTTTCCTACCGCTTGATTTGACATGATCGTATAATTAAATATAATCCGCTGAGTGGTGGGGTGAGAAAATTGGTATAAAATCCTTCAAATTTGCGACAGTTGATTCTGTATTTTTTACGATAGAAATCATAGTCAACATGCAAGGATTCAGGAGACCGGATCCCGGTTTTACACCAAAAGAGTTGGCAGTTGCGTCACTCAACGAAGATACCAACTCGTCAATTTTTCTCTTCGAACCTCCGTACGATTGGAATTCCGTACTCGCACTATTTAAAAGCAAAAATTTGTGGCTGTCACGGAATTATCACGGACTTTCCTGAGAAGGAGACGATTTACCTTTCGAGAAGCTTGAATTCACCATTGAATGCGTGTAGCTGCCTGATGGTTTAACAGTTCACGTGAAAGGTTTGGAGAAAAAAACTTGGCTACAGAAAATTTTGGGTGAAAAAGTTGAAGTCGTTGATTTGATGGATTTGAGAAATTGAACGAAGTGTCAGATACTCATTCAAACTGTGCGCATCATGCTGTATTACGTCCACATTGTGCCGCTCAAAACGCATTGTTACTGCGAAATTTTCTGCTGAAACACAAAAGCCGATCGGTGTCTACTCGAAAACTTCTTCATTCCCATTGTCTAAAGCATGGTCACGATACCGTTGAGTAAGAAGCATGAAATTTCACCCACATATCAGCCTTACGAATCCTATATGAAACTGTAATCTTAAGTTTTTTCCGATAAAATATTTTTCATCGTCAATACCAACGGTTTTGATTCAGAGCCTCTGGTCTGCTAGTTAAGAGTTTGGACTGTGGGGACCGGGGAAAAATAAGCAAAATACAATTCTGGATCGAATATAGCTTTATTGATTATTGACATAAATCGAGCGTCGGCTCGGTCGCAATTGGCGAACCGTGGGTCCCGCACAATATAGGTGTCTCCAAAATACCTCCACCTATATCGTACGGATAGCTCCCGTATTCTCTCGTAAATCCTATGCTTACATGTACTACTTGAATATATTACATATACTACACTCCTCCCCGTTTACATCTGAGTTTATCTCTATTTATTATTCACCGAAATTCGCGGAGATCTCCTTAACGCTCCTGGACGCCCTTCGCCCCGCGTTGGTTCCTAGCCTGGTTTTTCCTCGCGTTCAATAATTTGGTCTACGTGACGCTTGTCTATTCCTCCTTCCTCCCACTTTACTCCACTCCTGTCTTTCATTTTTTCCTTACACCAGCGGTCATCATTTTTTTCAAATTTTTTTGCCCAAATGTCTTCTCTTATCTTAAATTTAATTATTCTTTTCCCTTTCTTGTTTTTAATTTGTCGTTCTTTTTCTATGGCTACTTTTTCTTCTGTCACCGGATGCAACATTTCGAAACGTGTTCTCAGCTCTCTCTCTAACATGAGTTTCGCTGGCGTCTCTCCCGTTGTGCTATGTTTAACTGCTCTGTAATCAAAGAACATATCAATCGCTTCCTGAGTTGAAAAACCCCTTTCCGATAGTATCTTGTATTTTTTTTTTTTTGAAGGTTTTGACAAAATTTTCTGCCGCACCGTTAGTTGCTGGGTGTTTGACGGGAGGGAAAGTGTGTTCAATCGCTAATCGTTTCGTAAATAATGCGAACTCTTCGCTCGTGTATTGGCGGCCGTTATGGCTTACAATTTGGTTCGGAATTCCGAATCTTGCGAAGACTTGTCGAAAATGTTTAGTTAAGATCTCTGATCGATTCGATATGATTGCGAATACTTCTGACCATTTCGACATTGCGTCTATTATCAACAAATAATTTTGGCTATCTAAAGGTTGAAGTAGGTCCGTATGAATGCGCTGCCATGGTCTGGCGGGCCACTTCCACGGATTTAGAGTCACCTCTGGTGGGTTGTCTCTCTTTTGAATGCATTCGCCACACCCTCGGGCTTCTCTCTTTTAATGTCTGCATCGATACCCGGCCAGCAGAAAAACGACATTGAAATAGATTTCATTTTGACAATTCCCAAATGTGTCAAATGCAATTCTTCGAGTATGAATTTTTGATATTTTCCTGGGATTATTACTCGATATCCCCACATTAAACAATCCTGTTCTATTGTAAGCTCGTCCTTCCTTGTTTGAAAAGCCCGTAATTTTTCTTCTTAATTTTTTTTGTTAGTGGTCACCCCTCTCTTTCGTTCCTCGAAACTCGCGCAAGTAGTTTATCTTTCCTTGTCTCGCGCGCAATACATTTCCAATCAATACAAATGGGTGCCTCGTTTATATAATGTACGTGTGTGAACTCCGCCTTAATTACTTTCGCGTTCTTTTCGGGTAATAGGAGTCTGGAGAGCCCATCCGCAATGTTTTCATTCGATTTCACATATTCGATTTTGTATTGGAACGCATTTAGAAAAGTGTCGTAACGTTGCACCCGCCTCGCTGCCATTATCCGAATTCCCTTATTCGGCCCGAAAATGCGCACTAGAGGTTGGTGATCAGTTCTTAGAGTAAATTCTGTACCATAAATGTGATCGTAAAATTTAGTCACTCCAAAAATAATTGCTCTAGCCTCTTTGTCTATTATTGCATAGTTGCGCTCGCTGTTTGAGAGGGTTTTTGAAGCATATGCGATTGGCTTGTCTCCCTTCGGGGTCCCATGCGATAAGATTGCGGATATTCCGCAGTCCGAAGCTTCGCATGTGAGTATTAGTGGTTTGCGGGGATCGTAGTTGACTAGTACCTCTGCCGATGTTAAGGCTGACGCCGACTAGACCGCGGCGGACGGCGGCGGACGGCGGCGAAATTTTCACTCATACAGTTATCCATATAGGTGTTCACACTAGACGGCGGCGGACCGCGGCGGACCGCGGCGGATCGCGGCAATTTTTCGCGAGTTCCAGGTTGGGAATATTTCGGCGGTGCGCCGCGCATCGCCGCGCATCGCCGTCGTCTAGTGTGAACACCCGACCGATGCCGAAATTCATCCCAAGTATAAAAATAGGGTAACCTGCGTTACTTTGATGTAAATGGTTATGGTTTACAAGGATTCTTTTCATTCTCTCCACTGTTCTTGCGAATAATAAATGTATTCATTTTTACATCTTAAACAAATCCTACGGATATTAAATAAATGTTACGTAAGTAATTACTTCATTTTTAAGGAAATTTAAGTAAATGTGAGTTTTAGAACAACAAGTTATGATCAACGGATTATTTTGTGTGAAAATTTTTTTTTTTTTTTTTATTGTTCGGGTATGATGCTGATTTCGTGAAGACTGTTTTTTATTTTGCGTATTAATTTTTATGCATAAGAAATGAGAGAGTATATTTTGAGCTAGAATTTATTTCATTCTTACTATACATATATTATATGTATAATAGGGTGTTTCAAAATAAAAAAAATTTCGATTTTCCAACGGACCACACCCGAAATAGTTAGTTTAGGTAGAAACAAAAATTGTGGCGAAAGATGAGCATTGTCGGTTGAGTGGAAGATCGGGCACATTTGATTTTTAATCCTTTTTTCCTTTTTATCGAATTTATGATGGACAATTGTTAGTAATTTTTTTTCGTGTTAAACACTTCTTCATCTGAGCTATCCATAATGAGTAATCAAGAAGTAGTGGCAAATATGCATGAATATTTATTGTGTGCCCATGACGACTGAGACAAATGGTGGTCATCAGATAATTGAATAATATCTCTTTTTCGTAGAAACAGTATCGGTGGGTGGTCAGGCGACTATAGTGGGCGCATCTCACAGTAACTGCGCCGCGGTCCGCCGCGGTCCGCCGCGGTCCGCCGCGGTGTAGTGGGCGTCAGCCTTTAGAATCGAATTTTCTTCTCTAAGAATACGAATTTCTCTTTTTTAATTTTAAGACCACAGTCTTGCTCTATATTTTGCTGAAAGTATCCCGGGGCCGATGCAACTCCAAAAGGTAGTTTCGAGGGTTGAAATAGCCCTTTGTGAGTGCTGAGTGTTAAAACTTTCTTACTATTCTCTTCGAGGGGGATTTGTGTATATGCTTCTCTGAGATCTATCTCTGTAAAATATTTCCCCCCCTGTGAGTTATTAATCAAATAATCTCGATATGGAATCGGATGTCCGTTTGCTATTATTTGGGGGTTAATTGTGACCTTGTAATCAGCGCACAGCCGCAGGCTTCCGTCTGGCTTGGAAATGGGAACTACGGGGGTCCCCCACTCCGAATTTTCTACTGGGGTCAGAACTCCTGCCTCTACGAGTCTGTCTAGTTCTTTTTCCACTTTTTCTTTCAACGCAAATGGAACGGTTCTTGGTTTACAATACTTGGGGATCGCGCCGTTTTTTAGTTTTAACTCGAAAGTTTCCTTAGTAAATGTGCCCTGCCTGGTGAAAAAAAAACTGCGTGTTTCTTCAAGAATTCCCTTTTTTTTTATTGCGATTAATTCCTTTTCATTTTGTATTAAATGGACGTTTGATTCGAATTTAACTCTTTTCTTCGACTCAATGATCTCTAATGGCCACATTCCTAGTTTCATTAACCATTCGCGGCCGATCAAGGGCTTGTTGGTTTCGCCCATCACATATAAATCCCCCACCGCCGTTATCTTGCCGTATTGAATCCTAACATCCTTGATTACCCCAATTGGGCGTTTAAGTGCCCCGTCGTAAAACCTAATGTTAATTTTTGATTCTGATATTTTTTTTTCTTGAAAGTAATTTTTATAGTTTCTTTTGCCTATAAGAGAGATTCCTGCCCCACCGTCGATTTCCATTCTCACTACTCGATTTTCAATTTGAATAGGTAAATATTGCGGCTCTACCGAGATAAGTTTACAATCATGTACATTTTCTGTTATAGAGAATAAATCTTTATACCATTCCGACTCTTCTACGTCGCTCTCGGAGTTGTCGCTCGTTTGTTGTTGTTGTAGTCTGCCTACTAATGTTCGCGGTGATTGGTTCTTATTCTTCTTACAAATTTGCTGGAAATGTTCCAGCTTGCGACACGAGTCGCACGTCTTGTTTCTGTGCCAACACTCGTTTGCCCAGTGATTCGGGCGTCCACAGCAAAAGCACGTGATGCCTTCTTCTCCTCTCTGCGGCCGATACTGATACGATTGTTGTTGAGATGCCCGCATCGGTCTCCGTTGAGAGTTAATCCTTGGTTGTGAGCTCTTTAGCTGTTTACGTTGCCTTTCCGTGTAGTGGGCCTTCTGTATATCGGTGTCCGAGTGTTGCTCTTCGATGTTTGCGGTTACCGTGTTTACGGCTTTCTTCGCTTCTTCTAAAGCTGACGCCTCTTTCAACGCTCGATCCAACGTTAAATTTTCAATTTTGAATAATACCTTCTTTGCTTCGTCGTCCAATAACCCCGTAATAATTTGGTCCTCGATTGCGTCGTTTGCATCTTGGAAATCGCATTCTATTGATAGTTCTCTGAGGGTTGCTATATATTGCGGGACATTTTCACCTTTCTCCTGCACTCGGCGTCGAAATTGTAAGCGCAGCACCGTCACGTTCACATTCGGTTTAACAAACTCTGTTGTTGCTTCGATAATGTCTTCCAAGCTCATTTCATTTGACTTGCATGGCGCACAAATTTTGTTAATTACCGCGTACGCTTTTGCACTCACTTTGGGAAGGAAAATAGCTCTTTTTTTTAATGTCATCGGTTACATTGTTAGAGATGAAAAAGAATTCCATGCGTCCGACAAACTGCTCCCAATCATCGTTTTCCATATCGTAATCTAAAGTTGCCCGGTACTCCATGGTTCTGTTTGGGGCGTTGGTGGGAGTCTGTTGTATTTGTTGAGTATAGCACTGTTACGACTAATTCTCTGAGTTACTTTCGGAGAGTATCCACCGAGTTCGTTTCGTTGACTGTATGATCTCGTGACACTATTTCCTGGATTAATTGCTATTTGTTCAACTCGTAGATCCACGACACCCCTTCGCCATTTTTTTTTTTCTCTCATATTCACTTATTAGCACGCTTGTACCATTATTCACCTTGTCACCACTTGGACTGTGGGGACCGGGGGGAAAATAAGCAAAATACAATTCTGGATCGAATATACCTTGATTGATTATTGACACACATCGAGCGCCGGCTCGGTCGCGACTGGCGAATCGTGGGTCCCACACAATATAGGTGTCTCTCGTTAATCCTATGCTTACATATACTACGTTACTATATTAGATATACTACAGAGTACATTTCAGAAACTTTCAGAATTCAACGCCGCGCCAAAATCTTTCGACCGCGGGCCGCTCAACGTCAAGTTGAAACTCGTCGGACGATTCCGAGTATTGTTTTCGTCGGACGATTCCGAGAATTTTTTGTTCGCCTAAATTCGTTCAGGGTCGTTGCATGAGCCTCACAACGTCGTACCCCCTCCTCGGAACCACTCGATCGTCAGAGAATCTAACCTTCTGGTAGCTCAATCTGACACGTGCAAAGATTCTCGGTCGAAAGTCCTAGGATTCACGGGCTGCGCTCGAACGCCCAAGGATTCACGTGGTGCGCTCGGTAATGTAGTTACTCGATCCGGCTCGATGAGCATGATAACCAAAAGCGTTATTTATCTGGTAATAGTAAGGTAATTGATAGCTAATTTCACACACTTCTTACCGACGAAGAACGCACGAGGGATAAAAACTACGCCAATTTCGGGGATTTTTGCCAATGATCACGGTCATTCGGAGGATTTTTTACCCACGATCATGGTCATTGGGGGGATTTTTTTACCGATGATAGATCGGCAGAGTGCATTTTATCTAACGAGGGGGGGTAATCTTCAAGGGCTGCATCTGGGTAGAGCTTTGCCGTTCAAGAAGGTGTTACAACGCAGAATCCCCCTTGTATTACTTCTGATCCCGACCACCGAGAGATCAACAGCTACCGATAACTACCGTTTCCAGCTCTCGATGACTTAGTCTATCGACGGTCTCATAAGACTATACTGGCCACCTCTGTGTGCTTCTGAAAACCTGGGCTAGCATCCATCTGAACCTCTCGTATTACCTCGACTGCCGACGAAGAAGGATGTAAAGTCCTCCCGACAGCCGAGAGACCAACTTCTCAAGGAGAAACCAGCCGCCCGCTTTCCCGAATGCTGTAAGGATGGCATACAGCGCAGACGATAGCCTGCCATCCTCCGACTTACCGGCCAGGTGCCGGATCGACCCCTAAAGTACTACGTCGAGTTTGATGAAGCCCTCGTTCTAAGGATCGACGCAGCCTTCCTATCAGTAAGGACTTATCATGTGACTTATGGTCCACGGCTTACAGTTGCATTCCGCCGTCGTGTGACTGCATGGTCTCCTTGATATGTCGTGCGCAGCCGGCCACTGCCTATACGACGAAGCCGGTGGAAGCGAACAATGAGGTATCGTCTTCTACTCGGTAACTTTGACCGAAAGGTACCCTGCGTATGCCTCTGTTAGAGGAATCCCCAATGATAGGCAACCTGGGCAGTAAGTTGAAGCAGCTTATAAATTGTACGAGTTGGTGTCAACGACGAAATCGTGGGCAGCACATTACGCAACCTCTAGCGGAAATTTTCGAAAATGTGTGACGTAATCATAACTGATATTTACCACAAGAGGGATGACCCAATTATGGTGGGGAACAAATAAAAAAAGGATCACCTGACGACAATGGCGAGATCGGTGATCCAGACTCCGAACTCTGCGAGAGACTGTCACTCGCACTCTCTGTGAGAAAGAAAAGGATAAGGCTATACAGACAACAGCACATGCGCGAACATGTAGCTATTCCGTTCTGCAGACTTGGCCATTTTCATGCAATAAAATGAGCCAACTTTTACATGCGGTATTCAGTCTCCTTAGTATTACTTCGTGTCTGTAAATTTTTTATTAATCTGCTTCTGTAAATGTCTACTGTATCTTGAGCTACATTGACTTTATTTCCTTTTTTGTTTTTAATTTTCTATGCTAGTACTGCTTATTATATTTTATTTATATTGTGCCTATTCTATCGTAAATCGAGTTCTTTGGAGTATACCCGAGTGTAGATTCAGCCGCTAAATACTACCGTACTTTTCCTATTGCTGCTGGGAATTCAATATTGTTTTTACTTGCTATTATTATCTTTGTATTTCTCTGTCATACCGTAATTCTTTGTTAATCCGAGTTCTGCGTATCATCGTCGATTTTATTATAATAAGGTGTATTTAATGTATTTCTCTATTCTGAAAACTCTTCTCTGAATTTCTCACTCTCTTATAATTTGTATTTTCTCGAAACTTATATTTTAAGATTTCTTTGTGAAACTTCTCGAATTTCTCAATATTGAGAATCATCAATTCTATCGCCTATGAATAACCCTCTCGTAGATTGTTTCTCATACTTTACGGTCATTTCTATTCTGTCGTCTAAGGTACCGATTTCGCAAATTGTTAATTAATGTCAATCTTTCTTATTAGGTAAAATCTATGGTAACGTCTGTCTTACTCTTTTATTATTACCTTCCGAGTTATCATCATTTCTGCTATCTATTGATTCGCAATCAAGTTCTCGCTCTCGCTTTGAACTAACAGAATAATAATTCGCTTAGCGTCATTCTTTGGAAATTGGGTGAAATCACGTCGTCCAGTGACGTGTAGTCTTAAGTAAATTTTTGCATTACATGGCTTCACTCGACCTACGCTCAGTTCTCTCTGTTAACTATTATCTTTCCTTTAAAGCTACCGTCATGATTTTATTTTATTGAAAATCTAGTAACACATCTTTGCTGACTTAGTGATCCTTGCTATCTTGTGTAACCTAACTTGACTGACTCGACTGTGTAAACCGAAACGACGATATACGATTGATTGACCTGTTCATTTCCCCTGACTTGAGTTTATTCTTTATTTCCTTAAGTCTTTAATTATCGTTAGCTGCCATGAATACCGCCACTCTACCAGTTTGTGTGAGTTACCTGAGCCTAGCCAGCCGTATAACAGGTTCTCTAGTTATTTTTCGTATTGTTTCGTACTGTTTCATATTGATTCGTATTATTGTTTGAAATTCAACGCTAAAGCTTCTAGCGTCCAACGTATATGATTTTCTTACAGTTTAGGAGTTTCGAACAACTGGAGAATCGCGCCAAAGTGTTAAGGGTAAGTCCTCATCCAAGGGTAACAGAAATTAGCGCTACAAAATATATAAACGATCAACCACGTATAATTATCGTTCAGCATAGGTGTTCTTGGTATCGATAAATTTTATCATATTATATTAATACAATATACACGTTTGCTAAAGACCGTAAACGATTTAATTTGACAACTTCTGCAGCTTCTCTGTATTTCAATATAAATTCTCTCGTCGACGCAAACCTTTATAAAAATTCTTACACCATGGTGATTATAAATTGTTTCTCTGAGTTGAACTTGATTGTTATTCTATAACCAAATCGATTTCAGAATGTATGTTACCTTTTGCCAGTTGAATCATTTTTGAACTATTTATTTCGAGCGATCACCCATCTCATTTTCATTACTATAAGTTGACCTCAACCCTTTAAATAAATCTCACAGACCTGTATAGAACTATAGCAACACCATCCTACAAATTACCGGCTTATCGAGAGGTAAATCTTTCATAGTTTTAAATTTTTATTCATTGTCGTTACGTGGGAGCATCTTTCATTATTTATAGTCATTAACTACCACTGCTCAGCACACGTCTCACCCCCACGTAACACCTATATCTTAGAACTATGTTTTCAGGTATTCAAAAAATTCCTTGCGCATTAGATTTCATCCAATCATTTTGCCTTTTGGCAGATATATTCTTAAGCATATCATCTTGAAATCGTTACAAGGAATTTCAGCTCCAGTGAATATAACTCATTTCCCAGCCTATATTATACCAAAAGTTGCAGCGAACAAAAAATTAAAAATCTTGAAGTAATAGTTTCAATGACTTAGAAATCTCCAATCGAAAATTCCCTGCAAAAATTTTTAGGCTATGGTATTAAATATATCCAGAAAAAATTTCAACCTTCCACGATGAAATCTAATGCGCAAGGAATGTTTTAGATAAATCTCAGAAAAAATGCATAACTTTGGAATTACTCAAATAAATAGTCCAAATTTCAATGAAATCGATTGAAAAACATGGGACTTTATTTTTTCACCGAAGTCTCTCCGTAATAGAAAAAATAGTAAACGATACCCGTACGCTGCGTAGTTGTACCCATAGTAGCTCTTTTGTCGCGTTCGCTGCGCTCGAACGACAAACTCTGCTCATGCGGGAATCACCTACTTTCGCACTAGCATCGTAGTGTACTATCGTTACCTTTGAGAACGTTTGAGAATCGCTGCTTGATTCAGATCAAATTCAGGTTTAAAAGCCTTTTGATGACCATATGTGCGATTTCTGATTAGGTTTCAACAATGTTCATTCAGTCGTAAGACAGTTTGATTATGATTGCAGAAACAATGCTGTAGTCCCAAGATTCTGAATCTGAGAGTTTGATTTACTTGCTTTAGACTTGAATTTGGAATTGATTCTAACTCCATTGAGTACCTAATTTTTTAATATTACAATTAAGTTTCGAGAATCAGATGAGAAATTACTCTTCGATGTTAATTTGGGTTCTTCTCTCTGGTTTTCGAGATTTCTGAAAGATGAGAGTGGGAGGAGTTTGAGAAGGAATTCTTCATTGGTGAGCTAGGTTCTTAGGTAAGTCAGCACAATTCAAGTGGTCTATGAGGATAAATTGGGGGGTGCTGTCAGGTCGTTTTGTTCATTCGCATCTAAGGAACAGAGGATGATGAAATGCTTACGATTTCCTGTCTCACGCTCTTCGCGTTTTGGTATGCAGATTTACCTGTTTGTCTTATTGTATCAACTATGCTACGAGAGTTTATAAATTCGAATTTGAGATCATGCATCCTATATGCAACCTAATGTTGAAAAATCTATTGTTTAATTGTGCAAATATATATGTACTGCTTAGCATTTCGTAGCTATGAGTTGGTTCCGCTTGATAACAGATGGTGTGATGCTTAACAATTATGAATGCAGTAGTGATTTACGCTATGATGGTAATTGTGTAGATCGATATAGATCCAAGAACTTATGGTGAGAGCATGCAAGACGCTGTTGTGGTAATTGCACGTCGATAATTATAGGCGCAGAACGGACGCTGCCGCGATTACCGGCTTGGAAATAACAATTCGTCGGTGAATAACAATAATCCTGAGTTACATTTTTTCGTACGGATCTGAAAACACCATAGTTTCATTACGTTTATAAAAATTGCATTGTTTATTTAACAATTAAAGCTATAAATCTTACATGATTCTGGATTTATTAAATTTTTGAAAATACACTATTTGTTCGTTTTTTTTTTTTTTTGTTTCAGGTCAGTATAATGGTTCAAACTCAAGGCAAAGATACATACGAATAATTTTATGAGTACGTTCGGAAAGTTACAGCATTTATATAATTTTTTTAAAGGTTACTTATTATAATTGATTCGTATGTAAACAATTAGAAAAAAGATGACGGTTAAGTTTTCTCGTTTTAATGGAACTTATTCAAGAGTTGATGTATCTCGAAACTATATCGGTTTATACTAACTGCTCAGATACGTCATCAGCAGCCGATCCTCCTTATTAGCTTACACCATGTTCCGAAATAGAATGCCACCGTTACATACCAGTTTCGTCATTCGTGCCGGCAAGAAAACACCGCACGTGCCATGTACATTAACGATCACTCGTTGTCCGAATCGTGTCTGCACCCTGCGAATGCTCATCACCTGATAATTTCTGAAGACTTTGTATTTTGTTGATTCTTGAAGGTATACAGCTTTTTGACATAATTCTTTTATACCGTTGAGATTTCTCTCTGAAATTTGAAAGTACTAATTTTTTTATTACTTGGATCAGCTCAAACTTTAATTGTATCAGGTTTTTTAATTTTTCAATATTTTTTAAGAATGAATCAATTTGCTCTCACAGTATTATTTTTTTTTTTTCAAATTCTCTTTATCAGCGGAGGATTTCAACAAGACTAGTTTCGGCATAATTTTTTTCCCTTTGTCACCGTATTTCTCCCACCATGCGTACGTTACAATTCTTCGGAAACTGCTGAAAGCTTCGTCAACTACAGAAAAACATCCACCGAACGTTTCTAAATTCCACGTTGTATAGAAAATTCTCAGGTAGTTCTAGTTCCTTCTAGAATTCAAGGCTATACGGAAACCCATCAGACGAGTGTGAAATTCCGTTCGGGGTCGAAGCAGGTAGTTCTTACGGCTCCAGAACATTCCAGAATTTAATGTCGCGCTGAAGCCTGTTGGACCTCTCGACTTCAAGTCGAAACTTGTTGGATGATTCTCAGAATTGTTTGTTAGCTTAAATTCCGAGAAACCGTTCAAGATTGTTGCAAACCTTCCAACGGTCTACCTCTCCTCGAAACGTGTCGATCGTCGGAGGGATGAAAGAATCTTCCCGAAGCTGACTCACGACGGAATAACCTTCTGGAAGCCGAATCACGTTAAAGGAAACTTACTGAACTTGGCACGTGTGAGGGTTTGAGATTAAGGATGTATGGCAGCCACGTCAAAGTCATTGCACAACTGATAGTGCAATTTGCACAAAATCACATTTCAAGACTAAATAAAATAATTGTAGTATTCATTGAAGCAAAAAAAGAGATTTACTACAGCTCAAAGTCAAACATACGGTACAGAAAGTAGAATTTTCAATTTTTGACTGCTAATTTAGTTGCTGATCTGATGTACGTTTTCCCTGACGAAAACTCAGAAATCAAAATCGACACATTTGGAAATAAAGACTTAAAAAATTCGATGTAGGTATTTCATGCATACAGCATAAAATAATATCCTTGTTACGTCCTCCAGACTTCATATTCCTTTCCCACGCTCTTAGATACCTTACGCTCTGTAGTCTACCCTTATCGTTCGCGAGTCAGCAGGTTCTCCTGTAACTCGCGGCTAGCTTGCCTGCTACATCCGGCAAAACCAGGCAGATCCATCCCAGCACTCAAGCAAGACACCTATCCCTCTAAACCAAGACCATACCCTTTTTCCCTTGACCGACTCCGTTGCATTGACCACTAATAAACAATCATATACTTTAAATCGTTTACCTTCCCTTAATACCGATCCCTTTCTATTCCATTCCCTTCCTGCATTGGGAGTAGTAGCACGCGAGTGCATAGTCGACGTGAACGGACCCTACAATAGCCAAATAACACCTTGGCTGGGCGTGGAGTAAGCTCCGATTACCGCTCATCGGAGCCTACGCAATCTACCCCGTAACATTTTGGTGGCAGCGGTTTTGCCCGTCGACCTACCCGTCAGTGCAGTGCTGCATGTTTTCTACGAAAGTGTTCAGTGCTCAAAATTTCTAACGCCGTATCAATCAGTGATAGCCGTGTTACGAACGAACTCCGGCCCACGAGGTACTGTGACAGGCATGCAGAACCTATTCAACTCGCCACGGACACAGGCTCTGCAAACAGTCCCCAATTTCAATAACTCCGTCACATTTTGGTACTATTGAAATTCATCGATACGTACGACGTCGAATAACTGTGTAGCGAGTGGAAATTCAGTGCGATAGCCAAGTTAAGCCGCACACCGCATCTGAACGCATCACCCTTCGAACCGACAAATATTGAATGGACCCTTCCCGCTCATTCGGACTCCTGCAACCCTGTTAAGACGAGAACCTGGACCCGAAAGTGACATCGCCCTAAGACCTGGATTACCACACTTATTTATCAACACGCCACGGAGTACCTCATCTATACCCTCCTCGTGCCGACGCATGACGTGTATCGCCTCTTCAAGTTTCACCTGCGTCCAGCTGCCTAGAACCATGCTGTACTCTGTTTTTGCGTTTACCTTCGCCCTGTAAGTCTATTCTAAGTCTTAGTATTAAGTTGATATTTTTATTCCTGTACTTGCAATACCCTGCTTAAATCAACATGGCACCAACTAACGAAACCGGTTCAAATTTTTGGTCAGTAAAAGATGTCTTGCCGACAATCCCCCCATTCGACGGCCACAACATGCCCTTTGACTCATTTGTAGAACAATTACGTCACGTAGAGACTCTTATAAAAGCTTTGGATAAAATGACTTTCGCCAAATTTGCGCAATCAAAGGTTACAGGCCCCGCTTCTCAATATTTAATAGGCATTAACTGTAATGACGTCGAGGACCTCATAACTGCCCTTAGCCGAGCATACCGCCCGGATATCCCCATACGCCAGTTATCCGCTCAATTAGGTAGAATTACACAACAACCATATGAGCGCATCATAGATTACTCGTGCAGAATAAGAGCAATATCAAAAGAAATAAGCACAGCGATCATAGCCAAACACCCACCAGACTTAGCAACGCTTCTACTGAACGATCTAAAGAAGGATACCTCTAGATCGTTTATTAGAGGGCTTCGGCCAGAATTGAAGTGGAGAATCGCTACTATCAGACCATTACCAACCTTCGAAACTGCCGTCAGCATCGCCGAAGGTGAAGAAGCCGAGCTAATTAACCGTCAGATGCAATTCTCTGCACATTTTTTTAACCCCTCTACACCCATGTGTCTGCCGTTACCCCCCCATACTGCTCCTCCGTCTCAGGTGCCCACCGCGGCCTCCTCTATCCCCCCCCCCTGATGTCATTGCCCACACGTGGTTACGTTTATCAACCAGCGCCTCGTACCGAACCCGGAACCTACGCCCAAGCGCTCCATCCGAACACCAGTTCTGCTGATCACGTTAATGCTCTGCCCAGCACTTGTCAATTTTGTAACCACCAGGGTCACTCCATCACGGAATGTCACCGTTTGCAAAGTAAAAGATATTGTGCCAAATGTCGCAGAATGGGCCACTTCCACAATGAATGCAACGTAAACCAAGAACTGCACTGCGACAATTGTAATCGCAGAGGCCACACAGTAGACCGATGTAGATCCGTTCCGCGTAATAACCAAGGCAATGCAGGCTCAAATAAACATTTAAACGGGAACATCGCCCGCGGGGAGAACGCGCCCGCGAGCAATGCAAACAACTAGCGTTCCGATCTTCAAGTCATATCCTCATAACAGCTTCAGCTGACCCTCCACTAATTTCAATCGACACCCCCGAGCTAATAAAAATATCTACATTTATTATTGACACCGGTGCAGACGTCAACTTGGTCAAAGAAAGTTCCGTTAGGCCCCTCGTACGACGAACATCCGACGAACGTTTGACGCTGACTGGTATAACAGACAAAAAGACGCAAACTATCGCAAAAACGGAAATACGTTTCAATAATAAATCCCATACCTTTCACTTGGTCCCTGACTCGTTTCCGATTCCGCACGACGGCATCTTAGGCCAGCCCTTCTTACGAAAAGAGAAAGCAACTATTTCTTTCAACTCGAACTCGGTGATGCTTGGATCCTCATTGCCAATCCACTTTGATAAATTCAATGAACCCTCGTCCGCGCCCGAAAAAACGCGCGTAATTACAATACAGGCCCGTACCGTGAAAGCCATCCCACTAATAGTTGCGAACCCAGACACTAAAGTAGGTTACCTTAAACGCATCGATTTAGGCAACAATGTTCTATGTGGTGAAGCGTTAGTTGAAAACCAGAACAGCATCGCTTACTCGTACGCGTTCAATTGTAACGAATCTGCCGTAGAGATAAGACCCCCAACAGTAACCCTAGACGAGTTCGACGAGCCACTGAGTACAGTGATGCCCAACGCTACGCCCACTGCATCGAGTAACCACCACAGCGATGCCCGCGCCAAAACCCTCGTTACGCACCCAGGCCCTCTCCTCAGCAACTCATTAATTCTTTCTGCCGCCAAGCGTACATCGCGACCCACTAATAATCCCCCCTCCTGCCCCATCCAGTCCACTGACCTCGCACAACTGCAATCCGATCCTCCTATCCCTGACGACAGTACACCCTGTCCCGGTGCCGCAACAGTGCTCTTGACTGACAGTAGGTCAGAAAGATTGGACGTCCTAAAGAGCAGCTTACATGTTGATCATTTGAATGAGACCGAAAAACAATCTATATTTAACCTCGTAACAGAATTTAACCATCTCTTTTATCTCCCAGGTGATAAATTAGGCCACACCAATTTATCTCATCACACTATCCCCACGACGGACAATACGCCTATTCATACCAAACAATACCGTTTTCCCAAAATTCACAAAGACGAAATCGAATCCCAAGTTGATAAACTACTCAAACAAAATCTTATTAAACATTCCTCATCTCCGTATAATTCCCCGGTGTGGATCGTTCCAAAAAAACCGGATAGTGACGGCAATAAACGATGGCGTATGGTAATCGACTACAGAAAACTTAACGAAAAAACAGTCGGCGACGCATACCCCATGCCCGATATCACGGAAATCCTTGACCAGCTTGACTCAGCTAAATACTTTTCCACATTCGACCTTGCTTCCGGGTTCCACCAAATTCCCATGCATCCGGATCACAGCACGAAAACTGCATTTTCAACACCTAGAGGCCATTATGAATTTTCTCGTATGCCCTTCGGACTAAAGAACGCCCCCGCCACGTTTCAAAGGCTCATGGACCAAGTCCTTCTAGGCCTACAAGGCAACGAGATGTTCGTATATTTAGATGACATAGTTATTTACGCTCGAAATTTGCAAGAACATGAAATTAAATTTCGGAAATTAATGAAGCGACTAACCGCTGCTGGTTTAACTCTACAGCCAGACAAGTGCGAATTCTTGCGCAAGGAAGTCGTTTACCTCGGACACCTCATAACTGAGTCAGGAGTAAAACCTGACCCTGGTAAATTAATAGCTGTAAAAGAGTAGCCTGTCCCCAAAAGTCCCAAAAATGTTAGACAGTTCCTTGGCCTTTTAGGTTATTACCGAAGATTTGTTCCAAATTTTGGAAAAATTGCTAAATGCCTTAACAATTTAACGAAGAAGGATACCCCTTTCATCTGGACGTCCGAACACCAGTCTGCCTTTGAAACCTTACGCGATTGTTTATGCAAAGAACCAATTCTACAACACCCGGACTTCAACAGACCATTCACGCTCACTACAGACGCGTCAAAATTCGCGATAGGTGCAGTTCTCAGTCAAGATAAAGACGGTGCCGACCTACCGGTAGCATACGCATCCCGAGCCCTCAAGCCCGCTGAATTAAACTACTCGGTACCTGATAAAGAATTCTCAGCTGCCTACTGGAGTATGAATCACTTCCGCCCCTACATCTATGGTCAGAAGTTCACTTTAATAACAGACCACGAGCCACTCAAATGGGCAAAAAGCGTCAAGAAGCCTAATTCCCGTTTATTACGATGGAGCTTAGAACTGGCAGAGTACGCCTTCGATACGAAACACAAGTCCGGAAAATCTAATACCAACACTGATTCGTCGCTGATGCTCTGTCCAGGAACGCACCGCCCGACACCGCTCAAATTCTTCCCATAGATGCAAAACGCCCCCGTCCAACGACCGAAGCCTCTAGCGATAAACCAAAAAAACGCACTAAAAAGACTCATCAGTACCCCAAACGCCCTCGACAGACCACAGACGAGTCCACCAACCCAGCTCCGCTGAAACACCCTAAAATCTCACAACCCTGTAAGACGATATACTCCTCTGATTCCTCTGATTCCTCTGATTCCTCTGATCTCTCCGACGATGAGTTCAGCGATAAAGAAACTCCGTTGCTCAAACCCCCCCTCGTTGCCCCGGCACCGATCCCAGTACATCGCCAACCTAAACGCCATCGCGAAACAAATTCTTTAACAAATCCTGGGCCTCATAAAAGACCATACCTGAGCTATTTTTCAGATTCTTTCCTTAGCTCGGATGACTTACAGACCCCAAAAACTGAATCAGGAACCGATGATTTTTGTCCAGCCACCGATTTACCGGGCCCTTCTTATAGCGATTTCCTCATAGAAAGCGAAACTTTTCCTCTCATGCGTAATAGACGTATCAAAGAAATGAAAGCTGACCTATTACAGCAAAAGGATAACTTGGCTCATTGCATATCGGCTGACTGCCAAATGTCAAAAGGAATCGCTTCAGAACTGACAGAACGTAAATTCATAAACCGCGAACAACTTAGAGAATTCGACCCGACTGTGACTGACGTTATTTCTGTGGTACATGGAAACCGGAAAATCTATAACCTAGTTACAAAGTCCAAATACAGTGACAAACCTTTGCCCCACGTTTTTTTTGACACCTTGGTTAACTTTAGGAAAACCTTGCAAGAAGATGGCGTAACATCCTTCTCGATACCATTGATAGGTTGCGGACTCGACAAATTAGAATGGAGCGCGGTACGCAGAATGATCCATTACGTTTTTAAAAATTCGAAAATAAGAATCACCGTTTGCCGCCTCGACTCTCCGCTTCCTGCCACCGCGCGCCCCTGCATTACACCCCCACCCGTTTATACTAACCTCCCTGACCCTGTCCCTTCCACATCTGGATTACCCCCCCGCCGCCATCTCCGAAAGGAATCGGAACGTCCGACTAAACCTGCAGCACCTCGTCCGATTCCACCTCCACCCCCACCCACTCACGTCATCATGCCCCCTCCTGTCGGGCCTCCGCGTCCCGCTAGGAGATACCCCCCCGCTACTTCCAGGCCGACGAACCCTTCCTTACACTCCTGTTCCCCTCCCCCCTCGCCCCTCCCGCCCACCTCTCATAACGACGACAGTTCCGACTTGCTCACGGACGCTGAATACTATACGTGCACTCAACAATTCGACTCCCATATGGAAATTACTGACCATAACCATGACAGTGCTCTCAACACTAAGGATGATCAATTTAATGACCCTCACGGTTTCGCATATTTTATTGACAACTTGGACGACATACCAGTATCGGACAATGTCAAAGATACCAATGATGGACTTTTGATGCTCAAAACCAACTATGCGCACTTCATATCGACAGACTGCGCTTGGATCAAGGGTATACCAGCCCAACTTGCCGGCGAGAATATCGTTGACCCAAAAATAGTAATGAAGCCTCGTCCGCGAAAATTTGATATCATTGAATCTAAGCACAATAGTCGACGTATTTTCACCCTAGTATTGAAAACAAAAAGCTCGGATAAAAGCAACCTATACGATATCTTCAAGCTATTGTCCAAACTGAAAACGGCTTTAGCCGATTCAAACCTAAAGTCTCTTGCCCTCCCGATAACCGATGACAGTTTAGACGCTCTCGATCCTCGCGTTATCCGAAAACTTCTATCCTATATTTTCGCAGACTTAGGAATTCAAATCATGCTTTGTCGAAACACGACTGTCATCCCAGACGAATGTTTACGAAAAGAAATAATCAGAGAATGCCACGAATCGTTAGTCGGCGGTCATCAAGGTGTCACTAAAATATATAACCGCATTAGACAAAAGTATTTTTGGCCCCGTATGTAAGAACAAATCCAAGATTCCATAAGATCTTGCAAGAGTTGCCAAAGAAAAAAATTGGTCAGAGTAAAAACCAAATTGCCGATGCATTCGACAAAGTGGTATTAGATATTGTTGGACCTCTACCCCTTACTAAATCAAACAACAAATATCTTTTGACGATACAATGCAATTTGACAAAATTCCTGGACGCCATCCCTTTACCTGATGCCACCGCCAAAACTATAGGCGCAGCATTCGCCAAAGAATACATTACACGTTACGGTGCTCCTCGAGCAATACTTACAGACCAAGGACAGAATTTTATGAGCACAGTCATCAAAAAACTTTGTAAACTTTTCAAAATTAAGCAAATACAAACCACAGCTTACCGCCCACAGTCTAACGGTTCGCTAGAACGCAGTCACCTTGTTCTCACTGAGCACATCAAACACTACACGGATGCTGGTAAAGACTGGGACGATTACATCCGCTTTGCAATTTTTTGTTATAACACCGCGAAGCACGAAGGTACTAACTTCACCCCCCACCAACTAATTTTTGGCTCTCAAGCCAGACTCCCAACAGATGCGAACCCTGCCAGCGTGTATACTTGTTCCTACGATTCTTTCCTTCTAGACTTAATCGCTAATCTATCCAGCATACGAAAACACGCTGCGTCCAACCTACAACAAGCAAAACATCGTTCCAAGACGTATTACGACCGTAATGTCAACAGTCAAAATTTCGAAGCAGGTCAAAAGGTCTATCTACTGAATGAAACCCGATACAAATTCGACGACCACTATAAGGGTGTGTATACGATTAAACGTATAATTGACAATATCAACGCTGAAATTTGGATTACCCCCCGAAAAACTAAAATCGTCCATTTCAATAAATTGAAATTGGCACACTTAACCGACGCTTGAACAAATACGAACTTGACCTGTCCACTTTAGTAGACGCTATCCCCTTCGCCCAAAAAGGTATCGTCCAGCCTAAAATTCTATCACCAGAACAAATTATTTCCAGCCTTAAACATATCCCCCACCCGCGTCGTACAAAACCCCAAATTCCTACGCGCCATGCCATCCACCACCCGCACCTAGAAATAATACCATTTCCCGATGACCTGCCTACTCGCTCTTCGTCGCTGCTCCGGACCCAACCGGAAATTGAAAAGACGGAACTAGGCATACCTAAGCCGCGTAAATTGCTCCCCGAGCAAAGCCTTAACGATAGCTCCGAGCCACTCGAAGTCTGGCGCTAAGCCCTCCGCTATTAGCAATGATATTCTTTCATTGCTTTATTCTGCCCGTAATAATCTGCAGCCGTAATATAATCATCAGCACGTTGCATAAGTTTCGTTTATAATATACACAATATCTATCATATATACAAATCTATCATATATACCACCACATTTATAAGATGTCATTTAGAAAATCTTGTTCAAATGAATACTAACCCACTTAAACGCGCACTAACATCTAGGCGCTAGATTTTAAGACCTTTCTTTGTAATATTCTGTAAGTGAGTCAGTACGTTTCATGGCATTCCGCTTCCTTCCGAACATCCTATTTCGTACCCTCACCGAATGTTCTTCCCCAAGGGGGGGCGTGTTACGTCCTCCAGACTTCATATTCCTTTCCCACGCTCTTAGTTACCTTACGCTCTGTAGTCTACCCTTATCGTTCGCGAGTCAGCAGGTTCTCCTGTAACTCGCGGCTAGCTTGCCTGCTACATCCGGCAAAACCAGGCAGATCCATCCCAGCACTCAAGCAAGACACCTATCCCTCTAAACCAAGACCATACCCTTTTTCCCTTGACCGACTCCGTTGCATTGACCACTAATAAACAATCATATACTTTAAATCGTTTACCTTCCCTTAATACCGATCCCTTTCTATTCCATTCCCTTCCTGCATTGGGAGTAGTAGCACGCGAGTGCATAGTCGACGTGAACGGACCCTACAATAGCCAAATAACACCTTGGCTGGGCTTGGAGTAAGCTTCGATTACCGCTCATCGGAGCCTACGCAATCTTCCCCGTAACATCCTAATAATAATAATTATTTTCGATTTAAACATTTTTTTTTTTTGCAATAAACGTCAATAAGCGTAATTCAATATTTGTACGGTCAAGACAAATTAACTTGGCCACGTTGCAATTTCTGAATATTGGTAGCATTGTAGCATATCGTGCTTCGAAAATTTTCCGGCATTCGTCGACAGTACAAAAAATGGCGACGCCGGCAAGCGAAACCGAGACGTGACGTTGCACTTGAGGCAAATTTACCACCAAAAGAAAAGAAACGTGGAAAGAAAATTTTCAAGTAGCTGTAAAGCGAAGAAAGTTGAATCGTGCTGAAAGTTGAAAGGCCGCAGAACAAGTGGGGGAAGGACGACGCATCGTAGAGTTGCAAAAATTAGCGGATGACTTGTGGTGTTACACATGTTCGCAGCCGTTATCGCTGCGATTCATTGAAAATGAAGACCAGATTCGCCTCGCGAGTGTTTTGAAAATTCGGTGTAGCGTGTGTCTTGCGATGCACGAAGTTCACACGTGCAAAAAAACGTATCAAAGTGAGTCTGGTTATCCCAGATACGACGTAGATTTGAAGGCTGCAATGGGTAAGAAATTACATAACTTCACTTTTATGCTTAGTTTTAGATTTGCATTATTTTTTAGTAAATTCCCCCCGATAGCTTATTTTTATTTTTTATCAATTTTCCATCTTATTTTTTCTTGAGCTATGCTATCGTTAAATATGACACTAGCAAATAGACGTGTGATATTGAAAATAGTTGTTGATTGTCATTTTTTACAGTATTTGCATGCCATAGCGATTATTGATGCTGGTATCGGAGAAAGCCAACTCAATACCGTTTTGTCTGCGCTGAATGTGCCGGCTGTAAATCCTCACACTCTCAAAACGCACAAGCGGATTGTTGTTTCTGCAATTGAAGGTGTAGCAGGAGAAAGTTGCAGGGACGCTATCAGATTAGAAAGGACACTCATGGTGCAAAAATCCGGCTCGTACGTATTTCAAGTTTTGAAAAGCAAAATTAATCAGTGAATTCACAGATATCTCATTGTACTCATATTAAATTATTGTTTTCAGTTGGACAGTCTATTCTAAGGTGACGCCAACTCGTTCAGTTGTATCTTTCATTTTATGCCTGTTGTTTTATTTTATAAGATGGTGATGGTTTATAGAGTTAATGTACAATTTGAATGTATTGAAAAGCATGTTGAATAATTTGAATGCAACGTTCAAGCTTTTCCTTCGACGAAATCGATAATTTTTTAGTAACGAAGAAGGTGAAGTCAATTTTTACAATTAATTCATTGCAATGGAACTAAATATGTTTTAAAATATTTACAAACTATGTTTGATAAGCTATAAGGTGTTGGCTTACTTGGCATTATTTTATATACTAATTGAAAGGTTATTTTCAAAATCATTTATCCAAGATAATGTAAATATACTAATTCGTGTCAATGAATTGTAAGGCTGCATTCACGAACGAGGGAAAAGTAAAAATCATAGTCAGCATCGGTGCAGCGTGGCAGACAAAAGGTAATGGCCATTCGTACGACATTCAAACAGGTGAGACTATATAGATATTATTTTTTGGACCGTAGAAAAATATTATCGGTATAGTTTGTTTTTTGTTGGTGTTTGTATATATATATTTTTTTTCATTTATGCTTGTAGGACATTCTTTACTTATCGGCGTTCTGAGTGACAAAGTTTTGGGGAGAGCTTCTCGAATCAAGATATGCTCGTTATGTTCTAACGACCACGATCTCAATGATCACGATTGCCGACTTGACTTTCGCAGCAGTTCCAAAGCCATGGAACCGGATATGGTGGCACAACTAGTTGTTTACAATAAGAACTTGGAAGATGAAAATGTCATCATTGGAACCCTCGTCAGCAATGAAGATGCTTCAAGCATGTGTCGAATTCGGAGGAAATCTGCGCATGTCATTGTCAGAGAATCTGACATAAATCACAACACCAAGTCTCTCAGCAACAAATTATGCAAGCTCAGTATACCCAAAAGTAGTAAAGCTATGAGAGTTCTACTTACAGATTCCTGTTACTGACACTTACCAACATTCTCCCCAGACTTAAACCCCTTACCGCGCTGACGTCACAGTCTGCCGTACCGACTTGAGGTCAAAACCATGCAACCTGACCGACAGTTGTATCGGTCGACAGTAAAAATCGCAATGCTTTACTAACAATTCTTATCGGTCGAAGGTCAAAATCGTGCTGTTTTACCGACAATCTTACCGACCAAAGGTAGAAGTCTTTATGTAGTGCTCGTCTGCCAACGGTAGAGGGTGCAGCGGGGGCGAGAACTTTTTGACCGTCCCGCATTATTTTCCCACGATAGGACTGCTGATGTGTAACATTAACCACTCCAAATTCCTTTCCCACGGTAGGACTGCTGATGTCTAACATCAACCACCCCCGCATCCTTTTCCCACGTTATCAACCACGTGACATTTCAAAATTAATAGTTCCGAGAATTGTTTGATAATCACTCGGATATCGCTGATGTGTAACATCAACCACCTCACATTCCTTTCCCACGTTATCAACCACGCGACATTCCGAAATTGATGGTTCTGAAAATTCTTTTTCACTTACTCGGATGCCGGTTTGATATCAACCACGTGACATTCTTTTTGGCTTGTAACTGTCATGTGAACTCAACGATAAATTTTGAACGGGTTCAGTCAAGACCAGAGTGCAAGGTCGACCGATAGCCGCGGTACATTCAAAGACAAGGATCTGCGGTGTTGGGTTACTATCGCTCTGGGAATGCTGAGAGGTGCGCGCGCATACACAAACATACGTATCTGATATCAACCACGTGACATTCCTTACCCCCCACCAAATTTCAAATTATGTAGTGGGGTAACGTTATATAAGACAAAAGTGAAAACTTCATCGACAGTCTGGAGCTGTTCTTCTTGCAAATGAGCAGTGCTTTGGAACAACAACGTGAATTGAAGAAACGACGAGAACTGCTCATCAAGAATATTGGAGAAGTAAAACATCTGCTGAAAATCAGATTTGACCTCAATTAACTCACGAGAGATTTTGAGCACATACAACGCGACAGTAACGATCATGGACGTTTCAAAATTGAACAAAGTCACTCGCCTGGAGACACTTCTGCCCTTGAAAAAGCTTTCGGACCTCGAAGTGTACTTTGAATACCGAGTCAGTGGCGTTCGTCGGGTTAAAACGAAATTTGGTGATAAAATCGTTCTGGACTTGGAGGACTCTTTCACGATTTTTCTACTGAACCGACTGACCAAGGCCCTCCAAGATGATGAAGATTTGTTCCAGAAGGTGACGACAGCCAGTAAGGTGATACGGTTGCATCTACGCTATCTTGGCGGACCGTACGGTCAACTTGAATTCGTATACGTATAATCTGAGTATCACATTCAAATATCCAGTTTCCTGTGGAAGTCTTACGTTCAATAAACAAAAACAAAAAAAGATCAAAATTATAAATATTTTTTCATTTATCGCCTAACCATCTTGTATACCTTTAATCTTACGTACGTTTTGTACCTTGTAATTGTATGTATAATTAGGTCTAAAAATCTAAGAAAATGCTACTTCGAACACCACTCAGCAACGATGGAGGGTTTCGAGCTGCGTTTGCGTCTTGTAACTGTAATGTCAACTCTACGATGAATTTTGGACGGGTTCAGTCAAAACCAGAGTGCAAGGTCGACCGATAGCTGCGGAAATATACATTCAGAGCCAAGGATCTGCAGTGTTGGGTTACTATCGCTCTAGGAATGCAAAACATAACTCGGTTTGAGTATAGCTCGGTCAAGGATGGAGAGCAAGGTTGAATCTTACATAAGCTTTGTATTGGAAAAATTTCTCTCTTGAGAGCTGAGGTGAAGGTGAAGGTGTCAAATTATTTCATGAATATTCTTTAGAAAACAGTTTTATTGAGTACAATTTTTAGGGTACAGTTGACAATTACTTCACAACGATAGTACAATAATTCTATTCAACAGTATCATAACCGGGATGATATTTTCGCCAGAAATGCGGGACCGTTCTTGTAGACGCTTCTGCGCAGTAACACAAAGCGTACACCCTCGCCATCCAAACAGTATGATGATTTTGTAGCCAATTTTGAAGTATCAAAACGTTTTGTGCTGCACAGATAGCGATGGATATTGTATGCACGTCACATCTTAGAGACACAGCTGAAGTTTCTTGCAAGGTTTGAAGCGACGGACAGTCTGACTCCAGCATATCGATGATTTGAACTTTCGGGACGATTTTGAGCAACCAATTTCGTTTTTCTTCTCCATTTACGTACATGGTTTCAGCTTTGCACATCCTGTCTTCAATGGTCCACTCAACTTGCTTAAACGGAATGGTTCCAGCTTTCCAAGGTGAACCGTGCAAATCGCGTTCTAACCAAGAATTTTGGCTTTTGTATTTGACGTCCAGTAAATCCCATTCGTAAGGTGGCTTGAAGAAAAACATTGATGGAGATGCTTCCGTGTAGATTGAAATTATGGCCAATTCTTTCAATATGAAGGTATTGTAAGGTCTACGAAAGCCTTGTATGTCAACGATAAGCTCCATCTTTAAACTGTGCGAGATGGTGGGAACATGTCAGCCTCTATACCAACTTTTTCACCCCACCACTGAGCGGCTTGTATTCGACAATGCGATTGTGAACAATCAAGCAGTACGCCGATGTTTCAGCGGGAAAGTTGGCTCTGGCTTCGAATTCAAGACGAATGTCGACAGGTCCGTACTTCAAAGATTCGTTTTGTTTTGAACAGTCGATAACGAATGAGGGGACGTCTCGAAGGAATTCATTCTTTGACAGCAACGGCTCGGGGTTCTTGTCGTAGTAGGTAGCTTGAAAGTTTGCGTACATCTCGTACAGGAGCGTGTACAGATTACGACTCATGCTGAGGTTCGGGTTACCGTACGGATAAGATTGAGAGTTTGAAAATAGCTTGACATCCGTGATATTGCAATGATCGAAATGACTTGCGTTCTTGCCGGTCTTGTTTCTTTTACTTGTTTGGGAACCCAAAATGACGTACCGAGGTTTTTCAAGCTGAGTGGAAGTTTTCACAGTCCAAACGTGTTTCGATGTTTTGGGAAGTGAGGGATATTCGTACAATTCTCAACTGCGGAAGCTCATCGGAATTGGCGGATCTCTCCGAGTGAAATTTAGTGGGTCAACTTTTTTCTGATCCACGAGTTTCAAATACGGTATTAGCCATTCCACTGCATTGATCGTGATTTTAAATTCCTCCTCTTGAGTCTGCATGATAGCGTTGAGGTCAGTTTTTGATCTCGTCAAAATTAACTCATGTTTAGCGTTGGAAACGATCTTGCGGTAGTCGTCAGCGAATCCCAATATCATGCTGAGCGGTATCAGTACGTCAAAATTACCCTCGGTTAATTTTTTCTTCTCTTCTACATCAAGCCATCCAGCGTTCTCCATCAGCTGAGTCTGACCAGGGTGCAGGAAAGCGTAACCCTTCGTGAGACTTGTCAAGCCATCGTTCTTGCTTCTATCAATCTCAACTGCATTAATTTCGTAGCGAATTTCTTCAAACAGATGACAGATCGCGTTGTTTACAAGCTGTGTGTTCACAGTAGCTGTACCATCAGATTTGAAGAGTCGTCCATGGATATGTACCGAACTTTTGCTAGGGAATATGCATAAATCCTGATGCTGAACCGTGACTCGAATTTCATCGCTGTTGTTGAAAGTTGACGAGGCGAAAGGTTCGTGAGCGTGAATCTCGTAATGCGCAATGGATTCGTCAAAGACGACTGGTGTTTGAATCTTCAAGATTTCTTTCTCTATGGTACGTAAGGGATGATAAAACAGCAAATTCGGATTTTCAGTTGTCGGAAATTCCTCTTCCGAAAGTGGTCAGTTTCGACCCGGAGCTATCAGGAACTCCACGTTTCGAGGTGTTAACGGTTCGAGAATCAATCAATGACTGACTTGATCGGGGCATGCCGACTTACTGATATACCTATTCTCTGACAGTCTGTTATATATAATTCCCATCGTTCTTTGCGATTTGATATGTAGTCTCACAGTAATAACTTCTCCACGAAAATTAACCAGGTCTCCGTCTTGATCCACCAACCGGAGCTGAACGTGATCCATGGTCCTGACGGTGATCGGAAGGTAAATGACGTGCGACGGTACTTCCACGATCTTTTATCCTGGTGGGACAGTCGGGAGAATCTCGTGAATAGTGTGTACTCTGTGTCCATTGACGTGGGCGCCCGTTGTAATGCTGCACTCGACTTGTAACGCGTTGACCTTCAGTATTGTTACAGGAACGTCTGATTCGTGAGTTTTATCAACCTCCAATACACGTGGTGTGAATCCCAAAAGTTGAGCAATGGAATCATTCGGCTCAAAGTTAATCGTGTTGTTGCATGTGATTTCGCTGCGTAATGTATTATTGTTGGGTTTGATGGCAAGCCTGATATCTGTATTTCTTAGTACGTTTTGATCATACTTCTCTATGTCCTCGATCTCGTAGTTGCCGGTAGGTATGGTGATCACTTTGTCAGCTAGGTAAATTTTATTGTGACCAAGATCAACGTTGGAAATCAAATTGTAGGTTAACAATTCCACCATGTCAAGAGCATAACTTTGATCACGACCAAGTTCGATCGGTGGGAAATATTGTGCCTCGAGGATCGGAGAGGTTCCCGAAATCGTTAACGTTAACAAATCATCCATGACTGCGAGTGGTGGACTGACTTTGATGAGTAATGCACCATGTTTATATAGCTCACCACTTAGAAATTTCAGACACAAGTGTCCGCATTCAAATGTATCATAATCCTGGTACCTTTCATGATTGTATTTAACACTACCAACGCCGAGGTATTATATGAGGTTTGAGGGTGGTTGAGGCTTGCCGAAACTGTCAAAGTAATCGATATTATTGTCGCGTTTCTTTGATGCAACCCAGTGTGTTCCCGGACCGTCTTTGTCGTCAAGGTTGATTATAGCTGACTCGTTTTTTCGTGGGCCGTTTTCGGGCATTTCGTTTCGCATGAGAACACCGCAGGAATGCGAAACCTTAAAGATTTTTGCATATTTCAACAAGTCCCAATCAGTCAACGCTCGACGCGATAGCATCGCATCTAGTTTTTTAAGAGATGGAGACCAAAACCTGTTTTATACGGTTTCATATGAAGCCCTTTGCCTCACGCTAGAGCTTCCATAGTTTTGTTGTGTCGTTTGCTCTCTCCCAGTTCTCGTCTAGCAGCACTTGCATCGTTCACAGCTTCTGCTATACCTGCCACACCACCGGCTGACGCGCCTGTATCACTCAGTCCAGCGAGAATAGGAATCAGAAACGGTAGAAAACCACCGACTCTTGGAGGTACTGGTAGGACGCGAGGTGTTCGCACTTTACATTTACCACCCGCTTTTTTAACGGCGTTCTCAGCTCCCTCCAGCGCAGATTCGATAGCTTATTTCGCATTGTTGCTTGGATCCATAGAACGTTTTGCAGCATTCATAATTTTTCTCAAGGTCGCATTTTTTGATTTTCGAATTCCCATTTCGAGTTTGGATTTAACTTTCATTGTATTAGCTATTGCCCAAGCGGCTGCCTTTACACCCAAATTCGCGTCCTTTGCGAGAACCCATTTCCAAACTTTCTCAGCCAACACCCTATCAGCCTCGTTCCTGACTTTAAGATTTTCACGATTTTGCAAGTAAGCAATGTCGTGGTCCTTGCAAGCTGCGTCGAGAAGATTGATCTACGGATCACCCCGCGCGAATCTCTTGGTTAATTTTGTACCAGGCCCGCAGTACTGATAACCAGGTACATGCAATTCTACTGAAAGGCTGTTAATGATTTTATTCACCAGACCCTTGCCACAATGTTGCCGCCTGCTGCTTCGTTTACCACTGTACGCGATCATAATCGTGCGTTGACTGAAGAAAAGTGCTTCAAAACGGGGTATTTATAGCGTATCTGATCAGTCATGTTGGAGATGCGATTTGAGAAACAACCTACCAGGCTTCCCGTGATGAATTTTGACAAACTTTCGGAACAAAATGTCAGAACGCACAAACGGCACGGTGAATTACTCCCTAATGGTGTACGTGCAATATTCTGTGGACCGTCGAATTGTGGTAAAACTAATGCGTCGCTCACACTTGTTACCCATCCCAACGGACTCAGATTTGAAAATATCCACATCTACTCGAAATCTCCCAACCAACCTAAATACCAATTGTTGGAGCAATTGTTGGACCATGTTGAGAATACGGGGTATTTTGCGTTTACCGAGCGTGAGCAAGTGATTACACCGGAAGAAGCACTGCCCAACACAATAATCACATTTGACGTTGTAGCGTGCGAAAAGCAGGACAATATTCGAGACTACTTTTGCATGGGTAGACATCACGACGTTGACTGTTTCTATCTCTGTCAGACGTACGCGCGTATTTCCAAACATCTCGTGCGCGACAACGTCAACTTACTCGTGTTATTCAAACAGGACGATATGAACCTGAGACACGTATACAACGACCATGTAAACACCGATATGTCTTACACTGAGTTTGAAAGTGTGTGCTCTGCATGCTGGAACGGTGAGAACTACGGGTTTCTGGTGATCGACAAGGACAGTGAGCTCAACGAAAGACGATACATGAGGGGATTCGATTCTTTTGTTAGCCTGGGAAAAAAATAAAATCTTACGTTTTCGAGTGAGTCTCAGTTGCGTCAACATGCAGAGCTCTGAAATTTCCGAGCAAAAAAGTGACGTACATCAGATCGCTCAAGCAAGTGCTGCGATCCGTCGAAAACACAGATTGCTCAAGTCGGGCAAGGAATCTACGACTCAAAAATTGAGTGACGTTTTCAAACCAGTAGTGACTCCGTTGCAAGAACTGGTGAATGCTACAAAAGATACTAAACCTGTGAATCAAGAGGTGGAAGAAATCAAAGAAGAAATAAAGCAGTCGAAAATGAAACGAAAAATGGAACTGTCTCGGATATGGACGATTCCTTTGCTTCGGCAGGAGATGGAACAATCGTGGAAACATCGGTCGGGAAAATCGAGGATGAGTATTTTGCACTGATGAGAGATGCGAAGACAAAAGGTGAATTGGACAACGTGTACGGTGTACGCAACCTCTCAAACGGACTAATGATTGGTGATTCGTTGATATCTTTTGAAAGTGACTACTTTCGTATTAAAGATACGCTTTACCCGAAAAGGAAGGGTTTGCTGGAACTTTTGTCCGGAAAGAAGCCTAACGGTTCTTCTGTGAGCGCCGGAGATAGGGAAAATTTTCAAAACATAATCCTCGCAACAAACGCGCATAAAAAGTATTACTCATCCGATGGGGCTGTTCGAAACGATAACAGTTACAAATATGAAAATGTTATTGCCGAATTGATGGATTATTCCCCATCACCTCGCCGAAAGGGTAAAGGTCTACTTTCGCAAGCTATGATCACTCGACAAGGTGTTGAAAAGGAATACGTTTTCTGGGATGATCCAAACAAGTTAGTGGAGCGTCTTCGTTTACTCCTGGCATCTCAGGCAGCGGGATATCCGAGTCACAATAACGGAATAATCTCTGTTATCGAAGAGCTACGCGAAGCAGGAATCATTCATTTAGCAGCTCCCATCGTTTTTGCATTCATTACCGAGATGAGCGTCGACGTGTTTGGACGGCATCTGGATAAAAACACGGACGCGAGCACTCGCGCTTCTCGGGGTGTCGGATTTCCAATAACAGCGGACGGACGTGACGATATACGGAACAAGAGACTGTGCAACGTCGCAGATCCCGCAGAGCCGAACAATGCTGTAACTTTAAAAATCTTAAGACAAAAATTCAACGTGATGCAAAAACAAATCGACAACCACGATCAAATGATCAAAGCTTTCGAGCTTATCACAGAGAAAGCCTTGGATACCTTTCACACAGACTTTGAAACAGGCAGAGACCTGTCGATTCGGATCGCTGGTGACATTTCTCAATTGGACACCCGACTAGGAGCGTTGGAATATGAACGAGGAAAAGCAAGCACTGGTGACGGAACTGCATAAGCCCGCACGCCGGAATTACCCGCGTCGACGTGTAGACGTGCGCGGCATCGACGAGACCTGGCAGGCGGATCTTGTTGATATGACGTCATACGCTGAACAAAACAAAGGCTACAAGTACATGCTCACTGTCATTGATATTTTTTCAAAGTATACGTGGGCTGTACCGATAAAGAGCAAGTCTGGAGATGATGTTACGAAGTCAATGGAATTTGTGCTTGTTCAAGGACGGGTTCCGAAAAATTTACATTTCGACAGAGGAACGGAATTTCACAACTCGAAATTTGAATCGCTTATGACACGCTACGGAATCAAACTTTACTCCACGTACAGTCATTTGAAGGCTTCGATCTGTGAACGTTTCAATCGCACGCTGAAAGGTAAAATGTGGAAACGGTTCAGCATGCAAGGAAGCTACAAGTAGCTCGATATCTTATCTGATTTGGTTTCGGCTTACAACAAAGCCAAACACTGAACCATAAGAATGAAACCGTCGGATGTCACCGTTGCAAACGAGAACCTGTTAATACGTCAGACGGACGGAGGGCTTCAAGCGATACCTGCCATATCGGCAAAATTCAAATCCGGCGACGAAGTTCGCATCAGCAAATTCAATAATGTCTGCGAGAAAAGTTACATTCCCAATCGGACGACTGAAATATTCACGATAAGTCGAGTGGAAAATACTCAGCCTGTGACGTACAAGCTCAAAGACGACCGAGATCAACCCATCGCTGGTGGTTTCTACGGAGAAGAGCTCCTCAAGGTTAAACATCCGGATATCCATCCGGTGGAGAAAGTGCTCAAGAAGCGTGGAAGAAAAATATACGTTTAATGGTTAGGTTTTAACGATACACACAACAGTTGAATAAACGAATCGGACATTTAACATTGAATAAATGAATTTTTTGAAAAAAACGTATGTGCCTCTTTATTTTATACCCGATATATAACAAGTATGCATTATCATTTTTTAGACAATCGACGGACATATGCATCGTTGTACAATTTTTCATATTTCGGAGCGTCCGTATTCACCATCCTGCATAATAATATTGTATACATCATGGTACAGTTATAAATTACAAAGCTAAGGTGTAGGCTTGTATCCCCACGAAAGCGTGTAGATTGTGTTTTGAAACACGATCCACCTGTCGTCATTCCAGCTCGGTGCCACTTTCTGCTGTTCTACGGTGTATACCTCGTGCTTTCGACCTGATGTCAAATGCTGATTTGTAGACAAATTTTCACGGTTAAAAACACATTCCAAATAATCGTTGAAAGTTATTTTTCTCAACGCTGATCCTTCGACACCTTTGGCACGTGTATCGTCGTTCTCATCTCCCAAGACTCGGAATGCGTACAATTTAGCTCTTAATCCTACAAATTCCAACATTATTTTTCCGTTATTCTCATCTTTCATCAAGCCGTGAACTTTCTTGTTTGCTAGAGGCATTCCATAAACGGTGTCAAGCGGATAATCAGACGTATCGAATTTATGCAAGTCCTCCTTCATATGTTCGTATATGTCGCGGACGGTGAAATTGTAAATCTCACAGTCGGTATACATATACATTAATTTTGCTCGGTTGCCAACTTTCTGCTTAATATAATTATAATGAAAATCGTAGATATATGTTTTGGCCAGATCCATGATGGAGAAACCTGCATACGATGGTTTATTTAACTTGACTTTCGTCTCACTCATTTCGACGATAATTATCTCTTTGTTGAAAACGGTGCAGCTGTGAAAATTGGGTTTGGCTATAGTAGCTCTAGCACGGTATCTTCCATTCCATTGCGTGATTAGCCTTACATTTCTATACTTCCCAACATTTTTCATTGTTTTGCCAAAAACTGCGTTGTTCATCAGTTTGTTAAAATTTTTCTCGAATTTGTTGTGAGATTTTTTGCGTAAATCAGTATTCAAATCTATGTATTTCTTGAGCCACGGGGTTTGTCTGATTTTGAGAACTCTGTAAATTTTGAGTAATTTCAAGCCCAATTGTAAGCATTGTTTCAAAACGCTTTAGCGAACAAGGTAGTTTTTCTTGGGAAGTAGCGTGGGCGTCAATTTCGGTTGCTGACTATTCGAGATCAGAGGTGTATAGTGCTCCGGACACAGTGGTAAATCTTTATGAATTTCAAGCAGTTCCTCAGCATATTCCAAATCTACCTCCAGCATGTAACGAAACTCCGCATCGTCTGAGACGGTAAGAACGTCGCATTGTCCGAAGTCTGATACCCATTCGAAGGAACTGTATGGAAGAGCAAAGCTCATAGCAGCACCGTACAAATTATTAACGTCAAAGTACATGAAATAAGATTCTTCGACCTCAGGATCGAATTCCTCCCCCATGTACCTGTTGTTAGCCTTTGCGTATCTGTTCGAGCACTGTGACACACCACCACGAATACCTTTTTCGATAAACATAACCACATCCATATCGGTGAGAAGCTCGAGCTCGATGTCGGTACACTTTAACATCGCATTAAACGACAGACCGGGCGCGGTGTAATAATGTAACGGGTCCAGGTTTTACGTTGTCCAACAGTTCTGTCGTAAGTTTTGAAAAACGTCGGCTAGTAAAAACACGTCCGTCTGTAAATACAAGTCCGAATACTCTCCCAAAGTTTGAACGTCAAAAGTTTGCCAAACTTCACATGCATGTGCATAGTCGTCGTCTGATATATCACGATCATTTAATTTTTAGTAAAATTGTTGTTCGGATGGTAGCCGTCTGTCCTCGAGCTTCTCCCAACTGTCTATGTATTCGTACGGGAACACTCCTTTTCTGGTCAATAACTGAAATTAATCTAAGCTTCGATAAAATTTTCGTGTGATTAACTTCTAATCATTACCGAGATACATTGCTAATTTCTCAAGACTACTGGGCATGAAACGGTACGAATCTACGAATCTAAACTTTATATCTGTCCCCTTGACGTATTTTGTAAAAGAAATGTACTTTTATTTTTTGACGGGTAAAAGCTCAATTGCGCCCGCGAACGATGTAGCCAGTGCTTTGATCAGAAAATGTGAATCGTAACCCGACAGATTGTGGAATATCACTGGTATAGTGTGCGAATTTTGGTAATTTAGATTGCAACCTCGATGAGCAGCACCACGGTACTTTCCCGTGAAATGGCAGTGATCACGATGTTTTACGTCTGTGAGTGTAAACGGTTTTTCACAAATGTGACACACTGTTGTTGAATGACATTCGTCGATTTGATTGAAACTGAGCGGTTACATCGGTACAACAGTTTTGAAATAAACTTCTAACGAATGTGCCAATTTCGCTAACTCATTCACAAACCATCAAATGCAAGTCTCTCCACGATTAATTGTGAATTTTGAAATTGAATCGTCAAACCCACAATGTAGATAGTAAGCTATACTATACGGAAGATGTTTTTGATAAATTGTTCTTGTACCCATCTTTTTGAGCATAGGTTCCAGTAAACATTCGAGATCCGCGTAAGTGCAGAATGGATTGGTTTCTTTGTGCTTGAAATTTTTGAATTTCAGTATCTTTTCCTTCACTATAGATAGAATAACTTTGGTTTTGTCCAAATTCATGCAATTTACATCGTGCTTTGTCAAACACTTTTCAGAATGAAAGTCAGTCAAACATCTGTCGCACAACTAAGTACGACCATTACGTTTGGAAATTTGAGAACTCGTTAATCGAGACAAATTTCGAATACAAGTAAAATGAAAGATTCTATTTTTTTCATAATTTTCCATATCAACATCATCATCGTCATCGTCATGGATATCAGTTTCTATCGCTCAAAGATGAATTACAGGTTTATAAGACTTATTCTGACTCAGGTGAATCGGTACCATTTCACTTTTTTCCGATCACCTTGATCTATACCATAAACGTTAATTGAAAGGCCCTTAAGCTTCTCAAATTTTGAAACGGTGTATTTGTCTGGAGACATAGGAAACTTTATACCATCATACTGTAGCACTGAGCTGAAATGCGGGTACGAGCTGGTTCTGTTGGGATGGTTGTTGGTTGGGAACAGAGCTGCGGTGACCGACCAAAGAAAGCAACAAGAGTCGTTGTTTCTGATGTTTACCACAGCCTTCTTATCACTGATATGCTCAGGTAACGGGGTGTATGTGAACACACCGCCTCGTAGTAGCACGTACTTATTGATATTCACAGTCAAATTGATTATTTCAGTCAGCGACCAGCCTGAATCCTTTTTCCGGAATTCTTTCACCTTTTTCAACAAACGCTCCACCGCGTTTTCGATAAACCATTCGTTGATATCTGTTGTCTGTACGATGATTTCATTTCTGGTATTAAAAAATTTGACTTTTTCCACTGTGTGATCATCTTTATTAACTTCGAATTTACAAGCCAGGATAACGTTGGCTTTCAAGCTCCTGTCTTTCTGCAGAGCGTTTTTTAGTCTCGTCACAGCTAATATCTTTGCGTCTTCTAGAAATGTCTCCACATCTTCATGCTTCAAATTGACGATGGATCCAGTTCGAATTCTCCCCTTGAAAGCTGATTCCAAATCTCCCTAGTGAACTAGATCGCTTCTTCCTACTCTACGCGTACCTCGACCCGTTTTCTGACGACGTTTGAATTTTTACGCGAGCGCTTTCAAGAGTCCGATCGTTGTGATAATTCTCATCTTTTCTCCAATCGATGAAGCCTTTCGCAAAATTTTGTTCAGAAGCCGAATATTTTGACTTCCATAGAATCGAACAATCTCAAACACTTCGCGGATTCCATCTTGAGCTTTTTCCTCACGTATACTTGACAAGTTGAGACCTCATGATCATTTGCAGTGATGAGCGTCCTTTTTATAGGGCAGCTGTACGTATGTTTGTGTATGCGCGCGTACCTTTCAGCATTCCCAGAGCGATAGTAACCCAACACCGCAGATCCTTGTCTCTGAATGTACCGCGGCTATCGGTCGACCTTGCACTCTGGTCTTGACTGAACCCGTTCAAAATTCATCTTTGAGTTCACATGACAGTTACAAGCCGAAAAGAATGTCACGTGCTTGATATCATACCGGCATCCAAGTACGTGAAAAACAATTCTCAGAACCATTAATTTTGGAATGTCGCGTGGTTGGTAACGTGGGAGATGGATGTGGGATGGTTGATGTTACACATCAGTGATATCCGAGTGGATAAAAAACAATTCTCGGAAATATTGATTTTGGAATGTCACGTGGTTGATAACGTGGGAAAAGAATGTGGGGGTGTTTGATGTTACACATCAGCAGTCCTACCGTGAGAAAGGAATATGGAGTGGTTAATGTTACACATTAGCAGTCCTATCGTGGGAAAATAATGCGGGACGGTAAAAAAGTTCTCGCCCCTGCTGCACCCTCTACCGTTGGCAGACGAGCACTACATAAAGACTTTGACCTTCGGTCGGTAAGATTGTCGGTAAAACAGCACGATTTGGACCTTCGACCGATAAGAATTGTTGGTAAAGCAGTGCGATTTTTACCGTCGACCGATACAACTGTCGCTAAGGTTGCATGGTTTTGACCTCAAGTCGGTACGGCCGACTGTGACGTCATCGCGGTGAAGGATTTGAGTCTGGGGAGAATGTCGGTAAGTGTCGGTATCAGGAATCTGTAAGTAGAACTCTCATAGCTATACTACTCTCAAACAAACGATCGATTATCTCAAAAAATGTTTTGTTGTTAAATGTTGAAAGAAAAAAAAATAAACAACGGAGATCCGGAGGCTGTAAGAAAAGCTCTATCGAATGTCGTCGACATGCCTTCGATAAATACGAGATGTGCGGAGAATGGTGCCGTTTCCAAGAAAATCCAGAAAATTATAAGCATCGCGGCCTCTCGGATGGAAAAGGTATGCATAAAACACAACTTTAAACCGATTAGATCCAAATTTTTGTCCTCAAGCTAACAACGCGGAAAAAATCGCCGCCTGCAGTTCTACGCAGCCTAACGTATCTTTCAACGCTATGGTGTCGTCCAAAGCTCCGAAAGGGAGATGCTATGGCAAATCGGAATCACTAGTTTACAGACTAGATGCAGCAGTTTCTCCAAAAAATACTGGTACAGGCAGGGGCGGTTTACGAAAATTGGCGCCCTAGGCCTGATGAAATTAGCGTCCCCTTCCCATGAAAGAGTCAAAAAATTATACGTCAAAATCAATAATTATTATATTTCAAAAACAATGCAACAAAAACATATACTATAATGTCAAACATGTATGTAGGAGAACGTATTATGCGACATCTGCTTATTTGTACTACAATGTACAAAATAACTTTGCGTGGCTGTCTGACAAAAAAAAATATAGAATAGAGCAAATTGAGTACGAATATTGCAGATTGCAGATCGTTACATGTACACTAGCGTACGGAAAACAATGCGTATTCGCGTGTCAGGACGTGACGTAGTGCGCATAAGATCGGTGAAGGCGGGAAAGAGAAAGCGGCGCGCAAACTTGCGAATCTCACCAACGGGCGGCGCCCCCTTCTGCTATGGCGCCCTAGGCCTGGCCTAGCGGGCCTAGTGTATAAACCGCCCCTGGGTACAGGGTACGTTGTGAACGCTACCAAAAAACTTGCTGTTTCTCCCGGTAATCATACGTCACAATTCCGAGAAAAAAACGATTTTCGACGACAAGAACAAGCAAAAAAGATGAGAATCGCGGAATTCAAGAGGCGTCGGCTTTTACGAAAAAAAATTCGAAATCAAAGCAGGAATAACGCGCAAAGAAGAGAGGGCGTCACTTACTTTTCAGGGTGCGCATTCACCGAAGAAATTGTGGTATATAAAGAATCCTAGCCTCCATCGTTCCAGCTAAAGACATGGTTGCAATCGTGTTCGATCTTGAAATTACAGGATTCGGTCTCAAAGCAGAAGTTGTTCAAATCGCCGTTTAACATCAGAACCAGGAATTCAATTGTTACATTCTTCCATCGAATGGTATACCGGCCGTTGTCTTCGAAGTGATGGGATTGTCGGTTTATGAAGGACAACTGTTTTTGAGAGACGCAGATGGACGTCGTTTTGTTGAAACGAAACCGCCACTCATTGCCTGTACGGCATTCATCACATTTTTGAAGAATGTATCGCAGAATGTTATCCTCGCTGCCCACAAGGGGGTAACTTTCCATAGTCCTTAGATCGTTAAGGCAACGCATGCAGTCGGATTACTTGAAACTTTTGGGTTGGTCGTTAAAGGATTTACCGATACTCTACCTACATTCAAGAGCTCCAAAGAAGTAATTTCTCGAATAGCGGAAAAGGGAAGCTTTAAATTACCGGATCTGGCTCACGATTATTTAGGACCTGACAGATCAAAAGGAGCGCATAATGCGATTATAGATGTCCAAATACTCGATAATCTCCTCAAGAGATTTGCGATAACAGAGACAGAACTCATCAGCCGCGCTGTATCATTCTCTGCAGTTGGAAATGCTGATCATGATCGAAAAGAAAGGAAAAAAAGAATAGATGATATGGCTGTCATAAAGGGACCTGTATCTGCCGCTATGATCACAAGAATCGCTGCAGCTGGTCTCACTTTAACTCAGCTCAAGAGGACGTTCAACAATAACGGAGAAAATGGAATAACAACGCTTCTCGGCGAAGATATTGGCGGAAAACTTCGAGTATCTAAAAATCAAACTGTCCTCCGTAACCTTTGCAATGCTCTTCGAACTCTATCTCAACAACGGGATTTGAAGATTGTATAAAAAAACGCTATAATATTTACAATAGTTATAATCCAAAACTTGTGATTTGAACTCTTCTAAGGATATAAAAAAAGATATTTCACTGTGAGTAAAAAAACAGTATAAAAAAACGCTGTAATTTTGAAAATAGTTATAATCCAAAAGGTGTGAATAAATTTAATATCACACTCACTGGAAATTTTTACTGTTTTTTTTTTAGGTCCTGTCCCATCTGATTTACATATGTACGTGTACATATAACTATAGATCTCATACATATCATATTAATGTAAAATCACATATGAATTTATACGGTGTTTGATTTATATTGATCATCAAATATTATACAATCAATGTTGTGCAACACAATAGTTAGAAAAAAAAACAGAATTTCCGCTTATGAAAATTTGAATTGCGCGCCTCTTATAGGCTGTGTGGCGTCATCAGCGACGTTGTCGTGTTTACGACACACGAGCTACAAGAATCCGAAAACGGTCTCGTTCAACTCGCAATGTCTCGCAAAATGTATGGGCACATATCGATTTTTTATTTTCAACGTGTCATGCATATCACAGTGATACCGCACAAAAGTTTTTTTTGCAAAAAAGTACTCTGGAAATACCTTCTCTGCTAGTGTAAAGGGAATTTTGAACGTGCAGTCCTATGTTTCCCGTGTTAAATGACTCGACTTTGAATTCGTTCATCTCAGCATCCACAGGGCAAATTTTTTTTTGTTTAATCTCAAAAAAATCCCCATATTCTCATTTACAATATCAGTAAGTTTCAAATCGAACAGTAGTAAACAACGTAGTTGCCATACATCCTTAAACGCTTGAGGGCTTACAGCTGCTCTCGGTAATGCAGTTCTCGCGATCTTGCTCTATAAACATGGTAACATAGAGCGCAATTTATCTGACGAGGGTAAAAACTATTGCAACGTAGAGCCTAATTTGGAGGATAACCCCCATCCCCCCAACGTTCTCGAAAAAGGATATCGTCTGGGTATGTTTGCCAAGCTGTGGCGATAATGTAGGGATTTATATCCAGAATACCACTCGTATTACTACTTTGATGAAAACATCCGCATTCGCCAGGAGGTAAATTGCAAAAAATCTTACCCAGGTGCAGCTGGACCGAGATCAAAACTTTGATCGTCGATCCGAGACCTGATCGACGTGACCGTTCTATAGTTCTTGTCAACTATCGCTCAAATACTATTTGATGCGCTGGGGATTTAACCTCGTCTCCTTCTGTTTCGTAGTCTTGCATGTTGATGCAACGTTACTACTATCGGTTGATCTGAGATCTGCCTGACTATCACAATTTCTGTAGAAATACTAGTTTATAATCTTTCATCCTTTTCCAACGTCAGAATGGATGCACAGATAACCACGAAACAAGGAAATTTTCAACGATGACGTATGGAAGGACTTTGTGTATCAAAATCAAACTGGAATCAAGTAATTTGTTGTACGACAGTAATCAATAAAAATTCATAAATATAAAGTTATATTAACCTGTCAATTATTGTGCCCTTGTATTATGTCCTTAGGACAAATGAAGTTCACAATGAAAATTCATCGGTAAACTTTACTAGATAAGTTGATGTCCTCATCTGACTTGATAATCATTTACTCGTCTAGTATTTCCCGGTGCTGTCCAGCATGTACCAAGAGCTTAGTGGCTACTTCATGACAGTAGTAGTGTTAGCCTTCTGTACAACATTCTATTTTTAAAATATTCACATGACTTTGTGAGACGATGTTTTCTTGGAACGGCTCGAAGTCGAGACCGTTTAAGATCTAGATGAATGTGATCAAATTCTCATTGAAGCTTATGTGTCGTTATAAAACCATTCGTGTGGCTACCACTAGAATACGACCGATTCTCAGATATTGTAGTACTACGAATATTTCCATGACTATGATTGCTCACATGCGCAACTCCAGATAAATAAAGTGTGAAATCCTTGCGATTGCAAACTTCAAACTTCTATGATAAAATTGTATGAGAAGCCCCATCACGTTTTCCTTTGTACCTAAAAACATTGATTAACATATTGTCAATTGAGTTATTTCTTGAGGCCAATAACCGCATAAAAGATTGATTTTCCATTTCAGAGAGCATCACAAAGCAGCTTACAGCTGCAACTGGCTCCATCACTGGAACATCAAACCGCAGCTATGTTGAGCATTCTAGAGAGATACAAATGGCATCAGTTCAGCGTCGTGACCTCACAGATTGCCGGACATGATGATTTCATTCAAGCCGTCCGAGAGCGAATTTCCGACATGCAGGATACTTTTAAATTTTCAATTTTGAACGCTGTATTAGTGACAAGACCAGAAGATTTGTCAGAGCTGGTGAATAGTGAGTCGAGAGTGATACTGCTTTATTCGACGCGCGATGAAGCTATCCAAATACTGAAGGAAGCAAGAAGGCGAAAGATTACAGGCGAAAACTACGTTTGGGTTGTGACGCAGAGTGTTATTGAAAATTTACAAACATCACAACATTTCCCTGCTGGCATGCTTGGTAAGTCCACCTTCATTCTCTAATCCAGATATTATATTTTATCTAGATGAATATTATTGTGAATATAATTTTTTATGCCACACGAAGCCCTACTAAATGTTTAAGAGCATCAACTAAATAAGTGCATCATTCAACTTGAATAATATCAGGATACCGCAGTTCATAGATTTGACTCGTTCACATTTTTTCACTTGATTGAATACCACTTCATTGGATACAAGCAATAAAGAACACAGAATTGAGTCGAGATTCCCATCAGACACAAGTCTCATACTAATTAACGCAAGGCTTTGGATTAAACCGTGCACTTTTGATAATTTCAAGAAAATTATCGCTTACCGTGGACATGTATTGAAATTTCTGGCATTCCATGTAGCACCGGCAGGCTTTGCCAACATATGCATAAGTTTTTGGTCGCAGCATTTGTCTGTACGTTCGGCTCACATAAAAATTGTGCATGTGTAGCGCTGGTAGTGTGCACGTGGCTCGAAGGTTGCCTCTTACCACAGATTCCCTGTATACTCGGTTCTAGTTTATCAGATAGATTTGAGGTTAAGGGCAGCAAAAGCACGGACAGTCAATACCTCAGAGTCTGATGGCCGTTTCATCTTATTGTTAGGAAAGTTTATGGAGTTGTGAATTTCCGTGTTTTAGATTGGGTCAATCAAACCCTATTAATTTTGAAAAGATTCAAATATTTAAAGAGCTACTAACTATCAGTTAGTCTTGGCAACTAGAATTAACGTGTGGCTGCTTAGAAAATGTTAAGGATGTTTTTTTGCAGTTGAATTGGCTATGCGGGCGGGACTCGAGGGGCGCCGTGCACGTGCAACGTGAGCGGCGGCGGGGGGGGGGGGAGGGGGGCACACGGGCGTCTTTCCGAACACTCGCGCCCGACCAAGTTTTTCATGTCGTCCGTTGTGCCTAGCAAAGTCAGTCGTGATACGAGTCTTTACGAATTAAGAATCAAACCATTGTAATATAAGAAAACAAAAAATGTATAACCGAAATTGCTTTCTGTGCCTCACGTTCGTTTTTACCTCTCACGCTCCTCCTCTCATGTCTTGGTCGTAACAGAAAGCACTGAACTGGTGATCGTTAAGCTTTTGACTTGGGTCTAAGAAAGGACTTTCAATCTCGTGATTGCGGACAATAATAAAGATTGATCCGATCACAGGCATATATTTTGTATAGTCTAGTACTAAATACTTCAGTTGCGTGTTTTGTAAGCGATTGTTCATCCTGCAACGATTTCCATGGCTCTGGGTGGAGCTGATCGTCCCCCGCGCTAAAAATAATAGATTAGTCTTGTGCAATAAAGGGGGGAAATGGGCTATCCCTACCGTGTGTCGAATGATGCTGTACAAAAAATTCTTTATTATTTCATTTCATAAAATGTTACAATAGGTTATATGAATAACGGCAAGGTACAAATTAAATAATTAAGTGACCTTAGAGTGTAGCTGCATTATATGTGTATAATATGTGCTTCCCTAGTGTTATAATTTATTCAGAAGGTCTGAATCAGGTTTTTCTAAAATAGAGAAAATCTCTGAATTATTATTTTCGAGACGACGTTTATTTATATTAGCAATTATAATTGCTCAGTTTTATGCTCAAAATATGAACATTTACGTAGCCTGTGCAAAAGATTATTCGTTTTATTTTAGCGATGAGAATACGAGATGTTTGTGAATCTATATGCTTCTGCATTAGTAATTAATGTGGTGTTGTACACATTTAGAATTCGAATTTTGTGATGATTTGGAATTTCTTGAGAGGTCATTTTATTCTGAAATACTGCTGTCCGCTATTTCACAGGGTCATATCGCGAAATTCAAAAAATGTTGAAGAAGCTTTGTAACTATATAAATCTAGATTGCACAAGCGGCCTGAGTATGCCGTAAGAGACTTCTTTTTGGATAAACGTGTAACAGAGTCAAGTTTATTCCAGGATTCTCCGTCATCAGTTGGTTAAAAAAATTTGTTTCTAATGTGTAAGACCCAGTTATACTTACACCTAATTTTAAAGGCAGCTATTTTTGATTTATATTTTCATACAAATTCAAGGATATCTATCCCTCGCCATATCAAACACTTTGATAAGCCAGTTTAAGTCATGCTCGAAAATTATGAGAGATGGGATCTGAAAAGTTCAAATCTCACGACATAATGGGGTCTACCCCGCGCTGAAAATATCCTGCGATTTCATATCCAAAATCATCTACCAAAAAAAAATAATTTTTTTGGTCGTTCCGATACTGTCCTTCATATCCAGAAGAACGATTCATGTTAACATGATCGAGGTCAAAAAAATATCATTCATCATATCATTGGAATAAAACAAGGGAAATATGGGGTTCTTCAATGATGTTTCACTCACATACGGGAAGGTTGTGGCGCAGAAGCTTCGACGTTGGGCTATCACGACCGAGGCCTTGTCAAAGTTAAGAAGTCATCGCATCTTCCTCCTTACGTATGAGAAACTGGAGGGTCTATCAACCCATTTAAGATCCCCTAAGTTAACACACAAATTTACTTTTAATACGTCCAAGTCGAGAACCAAATTTCACCATTATGTATGTATAAATTTCAAAGGTCGTTGCTCAATTTGGAGATCAGTGGCAGATTCTCTTGCTGCCATTATCAAATCGCAAACTGGTTTACTTGCGCTAGAAAATGATATTTTTACAAAATTATCTTTTGCTGTGGCAAAAAAATTTTTCGACACTCAATTGTCAAAATTAGAATCCTCCTTCGCTGCTCATAAAGCTTCTAATATTAACAAACGAGCCAATCTCAGGTATATCAAGAACTTCGTTCATCTAAACCATCTGCCTTGACGGATGACAAATGGATAGGAAACCTCAGTAATCAAGATTCGCGGCAGCAAATCGCCGACAAGTACCCGTAGGCAGGCGAGAGCTAGCCGGGAATTATTTTAACTAGTTATACCTGTAAGCACGGTGTCATACCTCCGGAAAGCGTCAATATTTTTCAATGAAATCCACAAGACAGAAAGTCCCTTACCACATGACCTCACTTTATAAATTTGATCAAAATCGGTAGACTGGTTTCCGAGATATTGGTCTCGAAAGTTGATAAAAAAACGTCTTCATCTCCTCCTCCTCCTCCTCCGTTGTTTTCGCTAGACACTGGCTATCGACATCGATTCCGGATGAATGGTAGCATCGAATGACTTCGAATTTGGACTGTGGTTTTGTGTCATTGAAATCTCGCCCCCAAGTGATTTGGAAGTAAATTCGAACATGCACTCGAACGAAAAAAATTGTTGAAATCGTGAGGCACGGAACGCTGCTCGGGACCTCATTATGTATCGAACCGCTATGCATATTGAACTTTTAATTTGTAAAAATAGTGAAAGCCATTAGAATCTTAAAGCCTATTGATTTTGAAGTGAATCAGAACACGTAATCAGACGTTCTTACCGTCCTTCAGAAGACTTATTAAGAGTGCAGCACCGTGGCCGCCATCTTTGTAGTCGACGGCAGAGTTGACTAGTGATCAACGTAGGAACTTGTGCGGTCAGGAGCGTACACATATGCAAAATCATTTATGGTGCCTTCGAGGTCCAAATTCTGAAATTTTCCTTGACGAGAACAAGTGCTGAACATCAATTCTTTGGTATCAAAAACTGACTCAGTTGTAACGATGTATAGATTGTTTGCTTTTTTCTGTGTTGTGTTCCGGAACACAAGACTACTTTATTTCTAATCGACGCATGTAACAGCTTGTTCAATTTAAAATAATGAGTCAATAACCAACTTGCTGATGATTCATAGTAGTAATTGCTTACACTCAGATATGTCATTATTCGACATAATAAAGTAGCCTTACACTGGTCTTTAAAAGAATAGTATTACTAAATAGATCCATCAATATTTTGAAATAGAACAGAAGTACGCATTTATATTAATATCGAAGTAGATAGGATAATTACTTGTTTTTTTTTATTCCACTCACTATAAGTTACAAAAATTTGCCAAAAATGTTTTCAAAAATAGTTCAACACAAATATCATATATCATTAAAGTGGTCCTTAGAAAGCTCAGCTAGAAAAGATCTTTAGATTAGCTACAAAAAAAAAAAGAAATTAGAAAATTCTTCGAACGCTGGAGATAAACAAAAACACTCGATAATAATGATCGATCGCCAACTTCAAGTAATCAATAATAAGTGCGAATTTGAAATAATGACTGATCGTTCTGTAATTAAATTATAAATGATACGTCTTTTTTTATCTTCAATCTCTCTATCTAATTAAAAAGTTCTGAACAAATGAACAAGTAAAAAAGATTATAATAACAATAGTATAAAGAAGATTATAATAACAATAGTATAAAAAAGACTATAATAACAATAGTATACGCATGAAGTTGGCGGTGGGGTGAGATGCCGAAAACAAAACAAAAAGCATCTAGCAAACAAAACTTCCTTTGACAGCTGTCATCGGCTGTTTATGACAGTCTTTGATCTATATTTTTATAGGTATCTGTTTCTGACACGCAAAAAATAAACATGCAAACGAGAATTATCAAGATGATTCCCGACGGGAATTGTCTTCTTCGCGCGCTGGCGTATTGTGTATACGGCACTCAAGATGGACACGCAGAGATGAGACTGAGTATCGTTTCAAATAAATCATACTGGCAAATATATCAGTAGAAGTAATGAAACAGAACTCAAGGAGAGTTATATCAGAGCAGAAATAGGTTTTTTCGGATCCTGTAAATCCTTGATCCGGTTAACCACTAAGTAAGGGCCTTCCCAGTTTCTTTGTTGTTTCGGACATCGTCCTTTCTGTCTTCGAGGTTGAAAGAGCCAGACAGAATCTCCGGGATTAAATTTTATATCCCTGGCTCGAATATCATAACGAGTTTTTAATTTGTCTGAAGCCATAGAAATTCTACTTACAGCAAAGCTATGAATTTCTTCTACTATAGGGAAAATAATAACTATAGCAAAATAAGTCGCCAAATGCAATTGGGGATGCATGGCATCGGGGGTTTTGTACATGTGAGTGGATTCGTTTACGAAAACTATCTGAGCAGACCTGCATAGGGAGCCAATAGCAATGTCGGGTTGATCGGAAACAACCGATCAACAGTTGCGGACCTGTCATCAAATCAGCACAAATAAATTCACCGACCAACAGTCACTGTATGAGGAAATAGTGAGGCGCGCAGCGCCGAGGTGGGGTTGGCGCGCGAAGCGCGCAGGGGCGAGCCCCTAGTATTCAAAGAATTTTTTTGCTGAGACTTGAATTGTTTCAAATATATCAACGTAGAAAGCTGTGATTTTTTCCTGATTTGCCCGCTACAATGGAAATACTGTTAAAATAGCTGATGTAATAGTTCATTTTTCACATAGATTTTTCATCATCAGTGATTATTAGCGGTTCCTGCCCAAATTCTAAACTCAAAATGAATTTGTGCTCACAGGCACTCGTTTTAGTTGAACTAGAATGCTGAAATTTTTACCCAATTTTTCCTAATTCCGTTTTAACCGTACTCGGAGGTGCTGAGCTGATTAAAATACATAAATGACTTTTTTTGAGGATCGGTCTAATAATTATACTAAACAATGCTACATGCGTTGATTCTTATATTGTCAAGGTGATGGCGCTCTTGAAATCAAGCCTGTACCCGACCTATCAATCAACCTTCAGCGTCAGGGGTCCTGTAGAATAAATAACAATTATTTCAAAAATTGCTTTTCAATATCTCGTATGAGTTGTAATTTGAGAAAATGAGATACAGAAAATCATGTGTAAGTTATGTGGTATGTTGAGCTACGTCTCCCTATCATCCAGTATGATCACTAAGATCCGTACACTCACTCCATATCATTTTCGTCGCATTTCCATACTACAGAGTATCACCTTTAGGGTTGTAGTCTTCCCACATCACACCATTTTTGAGCTGTTACCGTACACATTTTAGACCCCGTCAGAGTTGTCTTGCAGTATTCGCTTCATACAATTTTGTACATTTTCAACTGAGTGGTTTCTTGGAGCTGTTGCTGGATTCATTTTGTGCCTTTCGAACTTCCAGGCTGTGTTTACGCCATGAAGCAAATAAGCTGCAGATCTCAATCATGTTCAGTATATACCAGGCATAGCAGTCTTCTGAAAATCAAGATACTTCATCTAGGAAATTGAAAACAAATCTTCATTACGGTTCCGAGGAAGCACGGCTGTTATGCACTAGTGTAATATTACGTAGCGCATAACATTTTTTAGTCCAAACATATCAAGTATGCAAATGAACTGTAATCTAAGCTTTTTTAGTTTTATTGCGTTACTTCATTTCATATCATAATTGGGATGATTAGAAAAATTGATTGTAGTTGAAATTCAGTAGTCGGATTCTTTTCCATCATAGCACTCAACTTTGAGTACGACTCTGGTATGTTGAATTGTACAACATCCCCAGCGCACTGAAAAGGAAGGTATCTCAGCCTGAACGCTCCGATTCGATTTCTTTTGTAATATGTTATAGTAGACTAAAAACTCAGCGACACGTATTTTTTTTATCGGCGATGAAACACTTTGAGGGCGTGAAACCACCCTTCAAAGTGCGGTACGTCATAGGGCGATTTAACAATTTCACCCACAAGAACATAATATTCTTTATATCAATCCAACTGGAAAATTTCATGAAGAGAAATGTGAAATGTATTTTTCTCAAAAAAAAAAAAAAATTAAGCGGGTAGCTAGCCAGTAGTTATATAAGAGGGGTTCTGCGTCAATCTGTCTTACCGACCTCAGCGGGAGCTGCACGATGCGCTTCGTACTGTAGTCGGTGTGTCACCGACCCAAGCTAACCTGGCCCAACCCATCCTAACCTAACCTGGAAGATGGCTGACTAGCCTGCAAGATGGCGGATGAGATGACGGAACGTTTAATCAGTATGTTACCGACCTAAGCTAACCTGACCCAACCCCAATCTAACCTAACCTAACTAATGTAAACAACAAGATGGCCGAAGCAAGATGGCTGATAAGATGACGGAACAGGCTACTAACCTAAGCTAATGCATGTAAACAACAACATGGCGGACAAGAATGCGAAGCAAGATGACGAAACAGGATGACGGGGCGTTATGGCAAAATGACAAGCGGAATATATCGTTTCAAAAATAATTATATCAGAATACATTATTTCGCACTATCGGACGCGGTGGCGACACCGCAATTAAGTAGGCCGGGAATGTTGATGATGGCCCGTAAGTTTTCGCGCAAATTGTTTACCCCAAGCTTATTTTCTATTCGGAGAAGGTGCTGCATAAAAGAAATATTCATAGTTATGTGTAGGGGAAATACCGATAGAATGACTGTAGTAAACATACTGTATGAAAATAACGGTAGGATATTTTAAATATAGAACGCGAATGCACAATAGCAAGAATTTATTATGAGGGGGGCGGGGGGGGGGGGGGGGGGGGGGTTGGTTGGTATATAAATCGCGAGCTTATTAAACACGTTATACTATTTTCATAGTCTTCCAATCGTGAACTTCAGTATCTACAGTATGTGAAGTTTATAAAATTTACATCGTTTGAGACGGATCTGAATAAAATCAACCTCATCAGTCACCTGGAAACTCTGCCTACCAAGAGAATGTCGGATCTGGAGGTTGGGGAGAAGTATAACGTGATGGGATTAAGACGTGTCAACACCAAGTCCGGCTCAAGTATTCGGCTTGCACTTGACGAACAATTCGAAACATTCCTACCACCAAGAATCGTAAGTCTTATGAAACACGATGCGAATCAATTCACGGAAATGCGTAAGACGATACCTGAAGGTATTCTACGCATGAAATATCTTGAAACGAACATAATAAATTCGAAGTTTTGTGCGACAGATGCGCGTAGTTAGCAAAAGCATGAAGATATCTAAAATAGTATGCTCTCTGGGGGAAATGTTAGTCAGTTCGTTAGTTAATAGTTAGCTGTTAGTCAGTGGTGCTAATAGAGTGAAAATATATTTTCCCGCACACTTTCGATTGAAATTCCCCGAGCATTGGCAATAAAAGCGAACGTGGCGGAAACCGGATAGTCAGTCTGCCATCAATATTCACACAAGAAAATCAACACTATTCCAACGTATAATATGGAGATGATCATAGACATTAGGGTGGTCCTTATTTTGGGTAAGTCGGAATTTCAAACCTCTCACCCCTTGCATATCTCCCATTTGCCAAAAAAAAAATGTGTGCAAAACTTAAGCCCAATCGGACAACGTTTACCCGTGGCCCAAGAGGGTCAAAGTTTAATATTGGAGCCAAATGGTAAAAACGAGCTTGAAGGCCGTTATTTAAGTAGACCAGCGAAAAAAAATCGTAGCAGGCTATAATCCACAAGATTTCTAACTAAATTCACAACTAATTGAATGTACTGACACCGAGTTCCGCCAAAAATTTCTATGTCGAGTTGTAGATGTACGTATTTGTAGATGTACGTATGTTGTAGAATCTACGTATTTACATCTACAACTCGACATAGAAATTTTTGGCGGAACTCGGTATCAGTACATTCAATTAGTTGTGAATTTAGTTAGAAATCTTGTGGATTATAGCCTGCTACGATTTTTTTTCGCTGGTCTACTTAAATAAAGGCCTTCAAGCTCGTTTTTACCATTTGGCTCCAATATTAAACTTTGACCCTCTTGGGCCACGGGTAAACGTTGTCCGATTGGGCTTAAACTTTGCACACATTTTTTTTTGGCAAATGGGAGATATGCAAGGGGTGAGAGTTTTCAAATTCCGACTTACCCAAAATAAGGACCACCCTAATAGACATACAAAGTTTCGTTGACCCCACGATAAATTTATACCCAAGGAACTTTGCATCATAAACATAAACGCATCAGGTTTGATTCGCATCCTCTTCAAACCACCGTACGCTTGGATAGATCTACCGGCTGAACACAAAGCTACTAACGCTTGGCTAGAACACAATTTTCATAGAATACCGTGGGATGCAGGAATCAAACCTTACGCTGAGGTGCAGAAGGTTGTGAGATTGGTTGTTAAATATGCATGCTACGTATATGTGAAAGATGAGGAGAAGAAACGGTGGCTGACGAAGATCCTTGACGGTGCAAAACCAGTAATAAACATGGAAGATTTCCACATTTCACCACCATCACTGGAAAAACTGAAACATACGCAGGAGGCGGGTTGGTGCGATGATTATCATGGAAACGTTTCAACGGAATACAACTGTGCTTTCGAAAATGTCCAGCGGCTGAAGAAGTGGCATGTAAAGGAGTGCACAGGATCTCTCGCGAAATCGTTCTGTTTATTCAACGAATTGGGCGGTTTAAAGGAAATGAGGACTGAAAATATCGCTAATTTACGAAAGGAATTCATCCTCACGTTCGCATCAAACTCAATTGACGAGGTGTGGGATAAGCTGCCTGAAAATATGCAAATGGACGACAACATCGCCAGCCACCGTACATGCCCCATACATTATGAGTCAACTGATTCTAGCAGTCATGCTGTCACGTGCGGAGCGGTCTTGCACGCGACGACTTAACCCTCTAGATTTCCGCAGAGGTTTATTTTTATTTTCTATCGTGGATACGTAGGTGATCGTCCTCTACAGGGCGATCCTTGGGAAATGGGTTGCAGGATTTAATTATACTGTAATAGAATGTTTACGATTAAATGCAAGCGTTTGATGAATCAAATTGGAATTCAAGAAATCGGTAACGAGGAAGCTTGCAATGTTTTTAACCTAATGTTTGCATGCATACACCTACTCACTCTTTGGTGGTTTCTACTTCGAATTCTCACTTACTCTCTCGCTCAGTTATGATCACTCTTATCTCTATACAACTTGATCGAGTTCGCGGCACAGCTTCAAGCACTTATTACTAACTTCGAAAGACTGAAGCCGCGACGCGAGACGCCTTCCCGACCGCGTATAGATTACAGTATTACCCTCTAATCGTCGGTGGCGGAAAAGGACTTACAACCTCTATACGCCGTAGCTTTGAAGGAGCCGGGTTCCGTTGAGGTCGTTCGCAGCTGTCTCTAACGGGACTAACTTCGCTCGCTCGTCCGACACCCCTTGGAGCGTCGGACAGCGAGCAAGGTTTTTGCTGATTTTACAATTTAGAACAAAGGCTCGCCTCGCGATGATCATTCCTGAAGCGCGTGATCTCGCGCTCGCCTCATCCTGGTGTTGATTACAGCCGGGATCTGGCGGGCGCGGGGACGCTGACGTTGCAACGGTCAACTACGCCGTTGCGCTTTGGTCGTGCCACGAATTGTTTTATATAATGGTTAAATTATATGAATTTAATAATGAATTGAGGCTATGCTTCCTCGTCTATTTTAGAAGCGATATTAATAATCAATGACATATTGGTATATAATGATATATTTGGGTGTGCATACATGAGCCGTTCGTGACAATTCATTCAATGGTTTAACTCCCATGGTTGAAGACTGTCTACAATGCAAACTACAAAAGAAATGTAAATATTATGTGTAAAAAAAAAAAATATTGAATTACAATTACACCTAGTTTTAGGTAATACAGCTATAACATGTAATACGTTGATATATTTGTGTAAACAGATCTAATATACAGGGTGAGTCAGTTAAAACGGCCAGAATGGGAGGAGCTCAGTTGACGGATTAGGCCGTACCTCTTAGCTAATCTGGAGCGAACCAATGGAAACACCGAGAATGAGAGGAGCTTTGTTGACGGATTAGGCCGTAGCCCGCGTGTTGATATCAAAGCTCCTCCCATTCTCGGTGTTTCAATTGACTCGCTGGGAATCGGCTAAGAGGTACGGCCTGATCCGTCAACTGAGCTCCTCCTATTCTGGCCGTTTTGACTGACTCAAACTGTATATTTAATATATATTTGTTTATTTTTAGACATATATTTACACGTATTGTTGGAGACGGCATCTGTAAAAAGAAAAAAAAATACTTATTAATCACACTTTATTGATGGTATAATTAGTATTACTTCATAGCTTTGTCATACTGCACACCATACATACTACTCACTATAACCCTAAAGTTAAATTTTCAAAAAGTTGTCAAAAGTTTTCAAAAGTTTTCGAAAGTTTTAGAAAGTTTTCAGAAGTTTACCAATAGTAAAGTCATGGCAGGTGAAGCATACAAGGATCTCGTCGACACGATAAGAGGCGCTTATGATGTGGTGCATACCATATCTCCAGGGCAAGAGCGCCACAGAACCACAGATCATTGGATCGCCATTGGGCTTGAAAATATGCAAGTTTTACGTGATGTCTCCATGAGCGAGAAACAACGTATCCAACATCCAATCCTGCGATCTTGGGTGGAGAAATCCCGGAGGCTCCTCATTACCGGAGGCGGCGCCAGCACTTCTGCGAGTGATAATCGTGTCCAATGGGACGACGCAGATAGCGCTTTCGTCAGCCGAATTCGAATGGGTGTTATCACAAACCTACAACACTTCGATTTGCATGATATTTTGGCGGATGCTAAGCGTCTGACAGTTGTGCGTTTGGGTGCAGCTGTACAAACGGATGGTAGCATTAAGGCGAATGGCATTTTATCGTAAAAATTTGAAAACGTCAAGAATGGGGTAAAAATGATTGCATTGAAACACTTTTCCAACCGAAACGTGATTAGTCTACCAACCACCAATCTTACCCAGTGGTTTGATGATAGGATTACCGACTGCCTTATGGTAAAGGTTGAGTAATTTCGGCATTCTGATTCCGGGTAGACCATGATTGAAATTATCAACCTCGCCATCACATTAACAAATATGATCCACTGCGTGGGGGCGCATTAACATTCACAGCATTGCCGAGGGAGATACGGCAAAGACACGCAGTGGTGAATATAGTAAACACAGACGAACAGTGCTTTTTGTGGTCAATCAACGCAGCGCTGTACACCGGACTGGCACTACAAAACCAATGCCGACCAGCCAGCTATCCGCACTATAGCACATGGCTGCGATACGAGGGGAAGAGTTTTTCCACACCGTTCTCCGATATCCCCAGGTTTGAGATGCAAAATAATGTATCAATTAACGTTTATGGGCTTGACTCGAGTGTAATAGTGCCCCTATATTTGAGTAAAAATTTTCATTCCGATAGACCAACAATTCACTTGCTTGCTATAAAAACCAGAATTAACGCAGACGATGACAACGAACTCGGCTCTTATACAATATTCCATTATGCTTGGGTTCGAAATCTTTTGCGTTTACTTAGCAGCCAACTATCGCGACATAGGACTGCAAAATTTTTATGTGACCGATGTTTATGCCATTTCCAAGTAGAATCAACATACCAAAATCATATTCAAGATTGTCGGAGCGCAAATAAATGTAAAGTAGATCAGCCCGACTACAAACATAAAATTGTGAAATCTGAAAATTATCGGTATAAGGAGTCTGTCCCATTCACCGCCTATGCCGAACTTAAATGATCCTCGAGCCTGTAGTTCATGAGGTGTAAAAGCACGCCCCGCACAGTGCGGCGTACTATGTTTACTGTGCCTTTAACGATTTTTTTTCGCTAATCCACCTGAACCGTGGTCCTGATTGCATTTCGTGATACAATCCTTAGCGATGACCGTCAAAGGTTATTTGACCGAAGTTGTACCGATAGAACCATGGAGTGCGGACCAGGAACGGCAGTTCGGAGTAGCGGTGGTTTATCATATCTGCGAAAGGCCGATTGCACCCACCGATGTAAAACACCGTGATTGTTGCCGTTTTACAGGTAAATATCGTGGTGTGGCGCATCAGGGCTGCAATCTGCATTACACAAAGTCACACATTTTACCGGTTGTGTTCCACAATTTGTTTGGTTATGACACGCATTTTTTCATGCGTGATCTGGCCATGTCCATAGAGGGATTGATTACTCTTCTTCCGATCAACAAGCAGAAGTATATAGCATTTACAAAAGAGGTGAAAGGCACAAAAGTGAAATTGCGCTTCATCGATTCGTTCAGGTTCATGGCCAGCAGCATCGATAATATTTTGTCATATTTGGGTGACACTGAAAAACAAGTTTCGCGCAAATTTTATGATAATGGCGAGGAATTCGAGCTTGTCACGCGCAAAGGTGTATTCCCCTACGAATATATCAATAATTGGACGAAACTAGATGCGCAGAAATTGCCGGATCAAGATAAATTTCATTCAAATTTGAAAGATTCAAACGTTTCCAACGAAGATTATATATACGCGAAAAATGTGTGGCGACAATTCGGGCTCGCTACGCTTGGCGAATATCCAGATTTATATCTGAAATCTGATGTGCTACTTTTAGCCGATATTTTTGAAAACTTCCGCCGTAATTGCTTCTCAACTTAGAATCTCGATCCTCTGCATTATTATACCGCGCCGGGGCTTGCTTTCGATGCGATGCTCAAATACACGAAAGTCGAGCTCAAATTGCTGTCGGACATGGATAAAGTATTGTTCGTCGAGAAAGGCATCAGAGGTGGTGTGGCGCAATGCTACAGTCGTTACGCTAGAGCTAATAATCCGTACATGGGTGAAGACTTTGATATAAGCATAAAAACCTCATATTTGATGTATTTTGATGTAGATAACCTGTATGGTGCAGCTATGAGTCAACATCTACCATCCGGTGAATTTGAATGGATGAATTATCCGCAATTAGATTTGCTAACCATCCAGGATGACTCCCCATTCGGATATATATTGGAAGTTGATATGGAATATCCAGTCGAACTCCTCCACACGCATCGGGATCTCCCACTTTGTCCTCAACACTTCGTTTCACCAAACAGCACGCAATCCAAATTAATACCAACTGTTCTATCGCGCGAAAAGTATGTTATTCAGTACCGAAACTTGAAACAATGTCTGAGCCTTGGCATGAAATTGCTTCAAGTTCACCGAATTTTGAAATTTAACCAATGGTGGTGGTTGAAAAAGTATATTGATTTAAACACGGATATGAAAAAGAAATCACGCAATGAATTCGAGATAATTTTTTTTAAATTAATGAATAATACGGTGTTAGGGAAAACGATGGAAATGTGTGAAAGCACAAGGATGTTAAGTTGGTTACGGAATGGGAGGGTCGATGGGGTGCGAGATCGAGGATTGCACAACCGAATTCTCATAGCTGCACCATATGCGACGCGGATGTGGTTATAATTGAACTGACTCGATTGCACATCAAATTCAACAAGCCGATATATGTAGGTTTTTCAATTCTGGACCTGTCCAAGACATGGATCTATGACTTTCACCATAACTACATACAGACGAATTTATGGGGCAAAGCTAAACACATGTACACGGACACGGACAGTCTCATCTACCATTTCGATGTGCCGAATATTTATGACATCGTCAAACGAGATATTTCAAAGTTCGATACCTCTGATTACCATGCAAACAACTGCTATGGTATCCCATCAGCGAACAAAAAAGTGTTGGGCCTTATGAAGGATGAAATCAATGGCAAGATCATGACGGAGTTTGTGGGATTGCGAGCCAAACTCTACGCCTTCCGAATCCAGACTACAAATGATAATAATAATGAGAATGAATCTAAAGGTGTTATGAAGAAAGCGAAAGGTATCAAAGGCTCGACACTTCGGAAGATCAAATTTGACGATTATAAGCGGTGTCTTATTAACCGCAAGGATCTGCAAATGCAGCAATCTCTGATCCGCAGCAAAAAGCACGAGGTGAGCACTATCAAACAAGAAAAGTGGGCATTGAGGAGTAACGATGATAAACGGATAATTCTGTTCAATAAAATTGTTACACTGCCTTGGGGGTATCAGGGACAATGAAATGTAATTATGGTGAAATTTTTTTTTTCTGATATGGGGCCATCATAAATTACGTCACACGGATTTTAGAACTTTTAAACCCCTCCCCCCGTCCTTGTCACAGGTTGTCACATTTTTAGAACCCCCTCCCCCCTGATATGACGCCACAAATTTTTCAAACTTATGCATGTATTTAAAAATACTCGAAAGAAAACAGTTATTCTAATTTTTTCCTTTTTTTTATTAAATAATATTTAATAAAATCAACACAGAGTCAAATATTTATGATAACAGAAAGAAAAAACGACTAGTTAGGAAACAAAAAGCGACTTATGTTAATTAAGGATAAAAAACTTAATCATCTTGTGTCCATGGACCCTCTCCTTTATATTAGCTATTACTGGTAAATCAGGCACTTCATTTTCGTTCTGAATTTGAACGTCATCAACATCCTGAGTGTCGACATCTTTTTCTTCCATCCATAAAGCATCGTCATCGTTCATTGAACAAAGAATTTCTCGGGCACGTCTAGCCGCAATTCTTTGAGGACGAATTTTTGTGACAGATAATATCTCTTGTGAATTTGGGTCTCTCACTTGCATTACAACGCCGCCTTAGAAGTTAAATGTTCTCTACGTGAGATTAAATCTCATAGCGAGAGTGCTAAATTATTAATAAAAATTTCGATCAAGTTCGAAATTTTTTTAAATTTTTTATTCACATATAAATTTCGTGTTTTAGTATTTAAAATTTTAACATGTGACGTCACAAAGCTTTTGACCCCCCCTGGCCCTTGTTACACTATGTCACATTATGGTGATACCCTCCCCCCATCAACGCGTGACGTAATTTATGGATGGCCCCTATTGTATATTTTATGTTAACATTATAAATTTTATAGAAATTGCAAATTTCAATTATTCAGGTGACTTGGAAAATTAACGACGACCCAGGAATCAAACCCGGTATCTAGGGATACTTAGCCGGAGCCTTACTCCACTAGACATGGCATATAGTGATCAAAATAATTTTCATGATCATCATCGTCATCATCACTACTTTCGATATCTAACATTATTGCAACAACCCCATCTCCCCATCGCCTAAAAATGATGTCTATAGATATCTTATGATTGTAGTAATTCACATAGTATTAGCCTTACTCCACTAGACATGGCTCCGGCTAAGCATCCCTAGATACCGGGTTCGATTCCAGGCTCCATCGTTCATTTTTCAAGTCACCTGAAATATTTGAATTTGCAATTTGCATAGAATTTTTCTCGCGAAATAATTAATATCAATCTTGCATATCCTTCTTATGATCGGCTGGGTCCGATCTAATTGGCTAAAGTTAATATCATGTACTGAATTATATTCGTAAACGTAAACACGTGAACGTAAACACATAAACGTAAACACACATGCACTTAAAGTCCTCAATGTGCCTCTAGCGACTAAGCCTGTAATTTCTATAAATTTGATGCGAATATTGTAAATTTCATGTGACATAAATACTGTAAATCTTATACATTTTATGTAAAGCAAATACTGCTAATTTTCATGTTTACCACCATAGACTATCTGCGTCAGGGCGGCTTGGTGATCTAGTGGAGTAAGGCTCCGGCTAAGCATCTCTAGACGCCAGGTTCGATTCCTGGCTCCGTCGTTAATTCTTCGAAATCACCAAATTTTCGAATTTACGTACTTTCAACAATATTTTTCTCGTGAAAAAAAATTATATGCACATCCGCATTTCAGTTATTAGACGGCTTTGCTTGTCTTACGGGGCTTCCCATCAGAAGCAAAGAATTTCAGATGTAAACGTTTCACCTGCACATTATATTCTTACTAGTGCTTGAAGAGACGAAAATTCTCACGTAGACTATCTGCATTGCAAGTTTTATTTCATTCAATAATATCATAAGTTTTGCATAAATTATTTATGAATAGGAATGTGTCTTCCCTATTGTGAATAATAATTGTTTACGCATCAGTTTTTTTCTTTTTTTATTCTTCATTATAGTGATCAAAATAATTTTTATCATCATCATCATCATCACTACTTTCGATATCTAACATTATTGCAACAACCCCATCTTCCCATCGCCTAAAAATGATGATTATTGATATCTTATGATTGTAGTAATTCACATGGTATTGACTGTTCGGCCTCTCTCGGGCCAACCGTACATCCCCAATGAGGTCTTAGAGTTCCTCCTGCGACAACTCCGACACTCCTTCTGAAAAACCGATGATTATTTCCTCTTCCTCCTCTTCCTCCTCCTCCTCCGCGGCGAATTGGTTAGGGTTATTTTCGGTCATTTCTTTCTTCTTTTTTCGATAGCTTGGGAATTGTGAAATCATTTGTATTATCGTCGTGAATCCCAAGGTTGAGTGAGGTAAACTCCGATTAATTTGAAAACACAAATAGAAAGGTGCCTTCTGAAGTCTGCAAACTGTTCTGTTGCGATGATTTCTTGTCAATTTCTGATTCGCAACCTTCACCTTACACCTTTATGCTTTCGAGAAATCTTTTGAATAATGCCGAGCTGAGCAAATAATTTCTGACCGATGTACAAGTTTTTCAACCGCCCACCGATTTCATATGAAACATCGGTAACTGGTTACGCCCTCCAGTCAATTATACCTGAGCAGTTGTAATATGTAAAATCAACCAGGCATGATTAGCGGTAGTAGATCTAACAAAATATTAGGGAAAAAGGTATCCTATCTAAATGCGATATTTAATCCCTAATTACGGTATAAAGTTTTATTGACTACCAATATAAAATAATTTAAAGGAAAAATTAAGAATAAAATTCATCTTGTATGATTTATGTATATATTTTACTGTTAATAAATACAATTGTTTTACAAATCTGTCTTATCTATCCAACTATTCTGAGAACTATCAAATCCCAACCACTTGACATAGAGTTGATTTCCACGTTGGCGTAATACTTTGTCCACCAGATTACCATCGGTGTATTTCACTTTACTCAGTTCCTCCTCGTAGAAGCCTCCTTCGAGGGATTTATCTTGATAATCGATAAGTTTGTAAGTTAAAGGATTGGTATTTTTCACCTCGTTCACGGTGAATATTTCCGTTGTCCAATTCGGTGTATAGCCTTTTTCGAATACATTTTATATTTGCTGATTCGAACGCGATCACCAACTTTGAATTTTCGCTTTTGATTACCGCATTTGACTTGTTGCAGCCTGTAAACGCGTTCATACTACTATTTTTCGTTGATGATGGTAACATTCACCGGCTTCATCTGAATCGTGTGATACTTGGAGTTGTTGTAGGATGTGATCAAATCATGCAAAATATCAATCCACTTGTGTGAACCCCGGAGAGTAAATTGTTTCCACATTTTATTTTTCAAAGATCGATTAAAGCGCTCGCATATTGAGGCCTTTAAATTACTGAATGTCGAATACATGTTGATATTGTACTGTTTCATGAGAGCATTGAATTCGCTATTGTAAAATTCTTTGCCCTGATCAACATATAGATGTTTGGGCACGCGATCTCGTGTCAGTATGCATTTCATGGCGGCAGTTACATCTTTTCAACTCTTGGACTTTATCGGCACCGCCTAAGTGTACTTGGCGAATACATCGCTGATTGTAAACAGCTATTTGTATCCCTTATTGTGTAAGCTGTATGCGATCATATCTACCAGATCAGCTTGCCAACTCGTCCAGTCCGCGTACATCTACAAACTGCTACGGATAATTGCGTCAAGCAGGTTTGTGAAGTTCATTGGTTATCGTCTCCTTCATGCTTCAATACCGCATTCGCTTCCTGGTTTGCGATGAAACCGGAAATTCTGAATCTTTTCGAACTTTTTTCGGCTGGCTGAATTTTCGTTCCTTAAACCGCGCGACTAGTTTGTGATTGAATATTTCCTGTGCAACAGTCGACCATCAAGATTTCAAGTTCGCTCCAACACATTATTTATGAGCTTGTTATTCTTCTCAGCATTCTTACGCACTTGATTCATGTCATTCGAGAACGCGGAACAATTCGATTGAAAATTTTTCGTAAGATCTTCAACGGTATTTTGTAAAACACTGTGCAGACTTGTCAAGCGAACGGCATCGTTTGCATGCTGTGGATCGGCAACGTTAGACAATCGTTTACTGTCTATATCCTATTGATTGTCTGGAGTGGTTTCAAATCCGATGCCCGGAGGGTCGCACACAAATTTTTTGCTTCCACCACGCGCCAATTATTGTCCGAATATATCGATGCTCATCGTTGAACGACTAACCCGTGAATGATAATTTTCTTGTCGATATATCGCTAATAAACGATTTCAGCTTCTCGCAACTCCTCAATGATTGCAACTATTTCCACAGCACGATTGGTATTGCCAGCCGCCTGTGATGCCATAAGCAGTCGGAGACGATCTACGATTTCATTTGGATTATCCCAGTAGACGTAATCGACCTCTTGCCCATCTTTTCGCGCAATCTTATAGTTGGGTAAACCTTTGCCAGATTACGGGGTGAGCCGACAAATTGCGCAATTAAATTTTTGTACTTTGCACTTTTTGAATCAACACGAATGCTTTTATCGGCCTTGTAATGTTTCCGATGTGCATTTGTCATGCTTACAATTTTTACATACTTATTTTTGTCTGTATCATTCACAAGGGTGGGATTTTTTTAAGAATAATTCGAGTAATCCTGGTGTTCTCTTATAAGTTTCATCTCCTACATACTGAGAGAATATCTTGAAAGTTAACACTCGGTCACCGCCGACTCGGCACCACTCACGTTCTTCGTCTGTTTTTCGCAGGCTGGCCATCCCATATTTAATTTTAAACTGCGAAAGGCCGTAAATCAAAAAAAGTCCTGAAAGATTATCACATTAGATGTGATCACCCATAAAAATTTCGATGGAGTCAAAAACTCAAATTATTATTCATGGACGGTGTGACAGGAAATGCCCTATACATAAAACGAAAACATAATCGTCGTCGTCGTCGATGCAATCATTTTTTGGCCTTTCGCAGTTTAAAATTAAACATGGGATGGCCAGCCTGCAAAAAACAGTCGAACAACGTGAGTGGTGCCGAGTCGGCAGTGACCAAGTGTTAACTTTCAAGATATTCTCTCAGTATATCTGTTCATCAACGAAATGGATTTGCGAATCCCCAATCATTTTGCATCTTGCCAACTTTCGAATGCCATATGGGTTGTCTAAGTCATTTTGTTTTTTTTTTTTTTGAGCTGAACATTTTAAAATATTGCTTCACAGACATCTATCTTCTTCATTGGTATACTTGTAGTGGAAATATGATCTCCAGTAAATGTTTTGTCGGCTGAATCCATGAAATCTGAGTCATCCATATCTTCCTCGTCATTATCATCGTTCTCATAAAGTTTTTCTTCTTTCATAGTAATATCCAGTTGTTCTGTTTTGATTTCTTGCTTAATCTGCCGCTTCGAAGTATCAACCAATTTTTGCACCGGTGTTACTAGAGGCTTAAACATTTCCCCCATAACCTGCTCCGTGGTGTCTTTGTCTGATTTAATCATTTTATGTTTCCGGCGTATCGCATCGCTAGCTTTCGATATTTCATTCAACACATGGCTGTGTTTACGGATGTTGGAGCTCTCCATGTTAGCATCTTGATTATTGCAATGGAACTGTGTAAATTTATATTAATTTATGCTTATAAAGCAATCAAAACCCTTCCTGTATCTTCCCCCATCGATTTCGCTGTCCATATCAATGATAACAAAACTATATTCGCCATCATTCCAACATGCTGAGCATAAGTCTTTGAATTGCTGATAGATCATGTCGGTGTTGACGTGATCGTTGTAAATATGTTTCATATTCATTTCATCCTGGCGAAACAAGACCAACAAGTTTGCATTGTCACGCACGAGGTGTTTTGGAATACGTGCATACGTCTGGCTCTGATAAAAGCTATCGATATCCCGATGCCTTCCCGTGTGAAGGTGTGCTCTGATATTATCTCGCATCTCGCATGCGACATCATCCAAAATCATAATGGAATTTGGATGTGCATCTTCAGGTTTCACAACCGCTTCGTTTTCGGTGAATGGATAATAACCCACACCCTACATTGGTTGTAATAACTTTTGCGAAAATTCTTACTTTGGCTGTATCAGTGATTTTGAATAGACGTAGATGTTTTCACATCTCAATCTATTGCCGTAGGTGATAAGCGAAAGGAGGGTGTTAGTCTTACTACAATTCGATGGGCCACAGAATACTGCTCTTACTGTATTTGGTAGTAATTTTCTGTGGCGTTTCGTTGTCTTTTTTGCACGTTGAACCATTTTATCGAAATTCGCGACAGGTAATTTATTTGTTTGATCTTCAAATTTCATGGTGCGCGATTAACATGACGACGAGGACTAAGGCGTTTACATATAAATTAATTCCTTTTATAGAAATGTGGTCAGTTGGTGTTTGACGATGGCGATATGCACACGTATGAAACGCGGTATAGGTCTATTGAATAAAATCATCAATTATCTTCCTGTTGAATTACATGTGCCAAGGTATCAGTACTGCGGACCTGGTATAAAATTGGCAAAGAGGTTATCTTGTGGTGATCCTGGTATTAACCCGTTGGACGCGGCAAGTGAGAACACGATATTGCATACTCAAAGAATCGGAATGAAATTGCTGCGAGAAATCGAGCTGATGAAGTGCTCGCCGAAAAGTCGTGGAGTCGTGTCGTAGCTGAAGATGCTAATATGAGTGAAAAAGCCGTAGCCTGGAGGGTCACCCACACGATGAAGACTAAATCTAAACTGGGTATCGGATTGATGGGAAAACGATCAGGACTTGGCGCCAAAAGTACGAATGGAAAAGTGCAAACAGATGCTAAGCGCCGTTTAACAACTTTGAGCACTAAACCGAGGAAGAGGACAATTAACTTCGAATCCATTATTAAGGCAGCGAAAGAAACAATGCAGTCTGGTCATAAGGCTGTTACAACAGTGCTGTCAGGTGCTCGTTCAACGGTAAAACTCGCTCCAAAAAAAATACATGTACCTCGCATCATACCGCTACCTTATAAAATCGGGGGTATCGTCACTTTCTTTATTCCAATTCTGGCCGGTCTCAGTGCTACGGGGGCTCTAGCTGGTGGTGCTGCAGGCGTAGCTAAAGCCACTAATGACGCCAATGCAAACAAACATCAGTTGAATGAGGTCAAACGCCATAACGCTACAATGAAGGCGATTGCTTTGGGTGAAAGATTTCACCTGATATCCTACCAAAAAGGTATGGGTCTGTACTTACGACCGACAAAAAACTAATAATACTAGTACACCGAGCTCTCACCGATGATGATCTACGCAAATACGCCAAAGACATGAAAATTTCACATTTTCGCGGCGTTTACATGCGAAATGATCTACCGAAATCGGGGCCGAAAAAGCATGAATCAACAATTATTAATCTTGATGATAAGACTGGCTCTGGAACACATTGGGTTGCATACAAGAAAAATGGTGATCAGGTTATTCATTTCGATAGCTTTGGTGATTTACAACCACCCAAATATCTAATGAAATATCTCCGTGTTGGTAGCGTAAAATACAACCATAAGAGATATCAGGAATATAATACTGTGATTTGCGGCCACTTGTGTCTCAAATTCCTCAGCGCGCGACTATAAAAAGGGTGACGAGACGCGGCCAAAGCGTTAGTCATGGCTGATTTGTTTACGTTAACGTTGTCGGGTGCATCGTCCGTGCTGGCGCAATATTTTCCCTCAAACGAGTATTCATTAACGAAAACCTAGTTCTCGGAATCGTTGAATTGCTCACATTTAATTCGATGCCCAATATTGAAGATAGCTGCAATAAATTTCACATAACGCGGTCAAATGCTGATCGAGAAGTCGTCACAATACCCACAGGAAGCTGTGAAATTGAAGACATTGACAGTTTTCTATGTAAGGCACTGCCTCAAGACATCACCCTCAGTCTGCGAGCCAACAACAGTGAGTTGGGCAGTGAAGTCACATGTAAACAAACGGTGGACTTCAAACCGAGGGATCGCATTGGACGTTTATTGGGATTTCAAGCAATGTAGCTACCAAGTAATATCACTCATAAATCTGAATCGCCGGTGGCTATACTGAAAGTCAACTCTCTGCGCGCCAAGTGCAATATAACCACAGAAGCATAGATGAACGATCGTCCAGTTCACACGATTCACGAATTTTTTCCAATCGTTCCATGAGGATATAAGATCATCGAAGTGGCCACCAACGTCATTTACCTCCCAATCGCCGTACATTCAATACATTACTTGCAGCTGAGAATAGTTGATCACGACGGTGAATTAATTAATTTTCGCGGTGAAACAATAACCGTACGATTACATGTGAAATCTTTGAAATAATGTGGATTGTGTTTGAGATGAAAAAAATCCAATAGCAGCTATAAAAGCAAGACATTATGGCCGAACGTCATCAGTTGTCAACCACCTCCGACTGGGCCAAGATCTCTGACGAAGCTAACATCTATAAACAATCGGTTTCTTCGTAGTCTAGGACTTCGATCACGTGGAAATTTGGGTGAATAAGAATTCGGATTCCCTGCATTCTGTGTATATTACCATGGAGGAAACGATAAGAATACAGAAACCTATAACATTCGACGATACGATCGCGTACTCTGAGATTCATGCTCATCAGCCGTTTGCATCATCTACCTTTCAGAACAACGATGAGATTCGTATTGTTGTTCAACATCAAGACTTGTGTCTTCTGCAAAGTAGAAAATCTTCACACATTCATGGAAAATTACAAAGGATGACGGCGCGACTGTCGGGCGGTTACGAAATTAATCAATATGTCTGTTTGCCATTTGTTTGAGGAAGTTCGCTACGAGTTGAACGGTGTGGAGATTGATCGAAATAAAAATGTTGGTATCACCAGCGCTATGAAGGGTTATGTATCCTTGAGTCCGGGTCAGCAATATAGTCTGGATAATAACGGTTGGTTGACTGGAGATGACGAACTAACCGATGCTGCTGGAAATTTCAACGTTGTTTTGCCGTTAAATTATATACTGGGCTTCGCCGAGGATTATTGTCGAGTTGTTGTCAATGTTAAACATGAGTTAATTCTCACACGTTCCAACACCGATTTGAATGCTGTGATTCAGACCCCACCCATGGAAAACTTTGAAATTACCCTAAATAAAATCAAGTAGGTGTTTCGTTACATCAAACTGGCTGATAAACCAAAAATCTAGCTACTCAACTACATTGCCAAGGATCCGGCCATATCCGTGAGTTTTCGTTCTTGGGAAACGTACGTGTATCCGATGCTTCCGTCAACGACGCGGCATGTATGGGCGATCAAGACATCGACACAGCTGGAGAAGCGGAGATATATCATTCTGGGATTTCAAACTGCAAGGAGAAACGAACCGCAGAACAATGCCAGGCAATTTAATCATTGTCGAATCAGAGATGTCAAACTGTTCCTTCACAGTGTTATCCCTACGGAAATTTTAATCTTGGTACATCCAATAATCAATATGCCATTCTCTACGATATGTATGTTCGGTTTCAAATGGCCTACTACAATAAAGAAGCTGACCCTTTGCTATCGAAGTGTGAATTTATAAACCAAGCTCCCGTCATCGCCATCAATTGCGCCAGGCAGAACTAATCATTGAAAACTGGGCCTGTGGACATTCGATTGGAATTTGACTCTAGCATTGAATTCCCACTAAACACTTCAGTCTACTGTATGATCTTGTATGATACCTGTGTGAATTTGGCATCTCAAGTGTGAGCATCTCAAAAATAAACTCCATTTCTTATAGCATCTTGAATAGTTCTACAGTTCTAGATAGGTTTCAACAATAGTTCCGTAGAATTCGCCCCGAAAAAAACATTTTCAAAAAATGAGATGCTAACTTCGCGTGGCATCTCACAGCATCTCAACGGAATTTGATCGCCAGACCTACGAATTCAAGATATCAGAAGAGTTCTATGGTTTCCAACAAGAATTACGAAAGTTCTCGGCGTTTTCAATAGAAAAAATGAATCCGATCACACGAGATGCTAACTCCTCGTAGCGTGTCGTAGCATCCGAACAAATTATGACTATTTGACCATTATTTAGCATATATCTGATGAGTTCTGCGACCGAAAAGCATTATATGACTAGTTTTGTAGGCCAAGTTGTAGGAAAAAAATTAGTTTCAAGTACAATAACGTTGTGCGATTGAATACCTAGTCGCAAATCATCTCGGAATCGATCAAAACTATCATGACAAGTACCTGCGAAGCTCGAAACTTCCGTCCGTACGCCGGGAGCTCGCTCCGAAACGGCAAAATCTCAGGTCTGGTACGGTAAGTACAGTAAGTGAATCGACCAACTATTTAAGAATGCGTCTGACCAAAACTGTATTCAAATCAATCAAAACTACCATGAAGAAGGTAGCAGCAACTCGAAACTCACTCCAAAACACCAGCACATCACCCCAAAACATCGTCATCTCACATCTTGTTGTGGGAAATCTGAGGTACGTGTATGACATAATTATTCAATTATATTTCCGACCAAGACCATGTTCGAATCGACTGGATCTATCCTGATGAGGAAAGTCAAAGCGATTCGGAACTCACTCCGAAACATCAGCATCTCACATCTTGTAGTCGGAAATTCGAGGTAAGTGTATGAAATACTTATTCAATTACATTTCTGACCGGAACAATGTTCGAATCGACCAGGACTATCCGAAGGAAGGTCAATACGACTCGGAATTCACTCCGAAACACCAGCATCTCACCCCAAAACACCAGCATTTCACATCTTGGAATCGGAAATTCGAGGTAAGTGTATGAAATTCAATTATATTTCCTACCAAAAGTATGTTCGAATTGACCAGAACTATCCGAAGGAAGGTCAATACGACTCGGAATTCACTCCGAAACACTAGCATCTCACATCTTGGAATCGGAAATTCGAGGTAAGTGTATGAAATAATTATTCAATTACATTTCCAACCGGAACTATGTTCGAATTAAACGGAACTATCCAGCGGAAAGTCAAAGCGTCCAAAACACCAGCATCTCATTCTGACACGTCAGCATTTCACTTCGGGAGCCAGAAATCGAAGGTAGGGGATGAAATTGATTATTCACATAGATTTTCAACCGCAACTATGTTTGAATGCTTCAGAACTATGGTCGTGATCACTGGAACTATCATTGGCAGCACCTCTTGAAAGCAAGAAATTGAATTCCAAGACACAGCATGTCAGTCGCAAACTACGGTATCTCATGGTGCGGGTCACACTATCCTCTACCTATTCCGCGACTTTTGTAAAGTTGAAGTTCGTGAAGTTAATATGTATTGATGCATATTCGAAACAATTATTGCTTTCCAAATGTTCGTTTACTAAACACCTGCAAAGTTACCGAAAAATTGCGAGACAGTGAACTTCAAAATGTTTCTTCACGTTACATACCATCAACCTCGAGAATCGTAAGTTTTCTCAAACCCATTCACTCTCTGCGTTACCCAGAACCAATGGCGTGGACGTGGTGAAATTTGGTCCCTTTTTGCATTTTATTTTTCAAATTTTTTTTTCAATTTTCCCGTAATTTAGTTTTTTTATAATTTTTTTTTTTCTTTGCTGAATATAATTGTTTTTTTTTTTTTTAGTAAATATTCGTACTCAGGACTTTCTGAACGGTCTATAATTTTGTCCCGCAATGTGTATTTTAAGTCTGATGATATGCTCATATGACCACGTATTCTTTTTATGCATCAATTCTCTGCTTATCATTTTTACGAGCGATCGTATGTATAATAAGGTGTGGTTCCACGTGTATGCGCTCTGGTGTAGTTCACAAAATACCTTGCAACCAATGCAACATGTCTTACATAGGCCAAACTAGTAGGCAACTACACACCAGGATAACCGAGCATAAACGCAATATCCATGAACACGAGGATAATTATACTGCACTGACGAGACATGCCATCGATTTCGACCACTCCTTTAATTATTCTCAAGCCAGCATTATTGACGTCGAACCGTTGTATTACAATAGGCTACTGTTAGAAATGTGCAATATTGTTGCACATCCCAATTCTGTCAACCGTAAACAAGACATAGAACATCTAAGTAATATTTACACCTCTGTGATACGACCATTGTAATTGTCCATTACCGACTGAGCTTGCTCTCGATTTTACCTCCTTAACAAAATTTTGGTTTCCTTTTAACCCGTTGACTCTGCGTTTGCTCTGATAACTATCGATATCGACCTCCCCCCACTACACACTGGACGTTCCACTTGTGCTTATGTGCTCTGGATTTAACCTATAACGGCGGTGTGTTTTATTTTATTTTACCAAACTAACAACAAATATGAATTCGTGGGAATTACGTGTCACGAACGCAGTGTGTTTCGGTTTTTGTTTTTTATTGTTTTTTATTGTTTCTATTTATTCAATAATTACCAACACACATTCTATGTAATTGGAAGTGTCATCTCATACTAGGTAATTCCTCTTTTATACTTGCTCAAACATCCTTGCATATTATTTATACCACTATGTCTAATTTTGTTAAAACCTAGTTGTACATTATTTTATTTTTCTTCGTGACAGATGTTTAAATAAAATGTTCTGAGGAGGGCCCCCACCAGGGCCGAAACGTTAACACGATAAAAAAGTGTTTTGAGTTGTGACCTTCATATCCAAGAATAACAGTAATCAACAAATCTTCAAGGTCAAGATAAATCGTCTTCATCGGTAACTAATGATACCTGCGATGATGTGCGTCTTATTACCGAGTTCAACCGTCGTTGCTATTGAGTCAAGGGTGTGAAAAATTTGCGTATTCCGTGGTGTGGCGTATCGGTTATCTGTGAACACTGACACGTCCATCGTGACTTGCGGACCATATATCCGTTTTTCTTGTACGCACCCTTTGCATTTGGAACATGTGTCCTGCATCACCTGAGCATCATCAATGGCTCTTTGCATGCGTGTAAGCCTTCGCACATCAATATATCTCCATTCACGTTAACCATCACAGTGTGGCGATCAACATTATGTCCACATGGGCGTGAAAGAATTCTCTCATAACTTGGATCACGTATGAACTAGCAATCTGCCAAGTGTGATACATTACACATTGTGTCAAGTTTTCGAATGGTCCTGGTATACACGGTAAGAGCATCTTGAAAAAGACTGATATTCAGGAGGGTCTCAGCTCTTTCATGCAAACGTTTAGAACTAATATTTTTATCTTTCAGCATTGTAAAAACTAATTTAATAATCGGACTCACACATAGTTCAACCGATAATATGTTTGATTGATTGCAAATACATTTAGGATAATTTGAAAAAGTGAGTCAAATGCACAAGTTCGAGTCAAATTAACTTTCATCAAATTAATTTTTACAGTTCCACACAAAAATCCGTTTCTGAACATGGGTAATGTTCCCACTCTTGCGTCTTTTACGAACTCCCACTCGGGACATTTGTCCAGATCAGATGGCTGTGTGTGCTTCTTTCTGGGGGGTTCACTTTCGTTTCGTACATTGATCGCTTCTGACTTCTCACCAAAACCACGCCTGTTTTCGCAAACATTCAATTCGCACATTTGTTCGTTTTCGATAGAGTAATCATCAGTAATCCCTCCTGAATTTGATAGACTGCTGTTACCGATGACTTCAACTGTTGAATTCCTTATGTGCGGTAAGTGATTATCATCTGATATATCACACTCGACAGATGAATCACTACCGAAAAATAACACTTCGTGAGCTTGGAAATCGGTTTCAGTTGCAGATCTTTTACAAGCGTTAAGGTTTTCCACTGTCGTCGAATTAGGGGTACTATGTAGAATGTTTCCCTCCAAGAAACTCTGTGTCGCATTTGGTGCTATCGTTTGGAAACTATCAGGTTTGGTCATTGGTTTAGCGCGAGTAGAGCTACTTCCAATCGAAACCAGATTATGAAAACCAGGCCGAAGACATCCGGTTGCGGAACTCTGCATCACATTCGGCTCGTCTTCATTCACTGATGGCAAGTCGTTTGGTTTCGATGCCAGTTTTATTTCACCGTCAAGGTGGTCCAACTGCTGGAGAACGAACTTGTCAATCCGCATTGGCAATTGGCTCTTGGAAGCCTGACTTTTGAGATCGTTGAATTCTACTTCCATAGAGGAAGACGTAGCAATTATCGGGTTTTTCTTAAAAAACGGCCTTATGATACCAGTCCATAAGGGAAAGTATGGAAGCAATTGCTTTTTCAATTGTTCTGCAAAGGCCGGATTAAAATAGGCATTGATAACACTGCCCTGCGTAGATTTATCACTGATTGCTCGTGCGGTATTCATCAGCGATTGTGTCCATGTTTTCCAGTTCGAGTTAATGAAATTTGGTTCGTGACAGTCATCGGTAGTCTGATCGTCATCTTCGTTAACCAGATGATCAATGATTTCATTATCAGTGATAACGACTCCCCTTATTACTTGATTTACGAATTGCAAACGAGACTATGTTGGCAATGTTATCCCACTCGGGTTGCATCCAATAAACTCGCTTAGAGATACCGACATGGCAGATTCGAGAAAGTAAGTCAGATCATTAAAATCGCTCATTTCATATGCTTGGCTTAAGCATCGCATAGAAAATCTACGTACGGCACATCCCTTTCTTTTCAGACATTTCCATCTTGATATCATAGCAATCACGTGCGACACGTCCAGTCGTATAAACGAAGCCGGGGGCGAGCTCCCATCGTTTACCAGAATATCGTAAAAGGGTCGAGCTGGATAAGAATGGTGAATCTACCCCCACCGAATTTCGTGGCACAGATTTTTTCCCAAGTCCCTCACCTAATAAAAAAATTTTGTGTAAAATTACAGCTTTCTACATTGATTCCGAGGGGTTTTTCTGATGAAAAAACGTGTTTTTTCGATTTTTGCGGTTATTAAATACTAAGAGGCGACCGAAAAATCTGAAAAATCAGAAACATGTTAACATTTATGGAAAAAATATTTGCAACTTTTTTTATGCTAAAGCCGATTATTAATCATCGAATCTTTCTTTAAAAAGAATATTTTGTAGTGTATATATTTTGCTACTATTATGACAAAAATTGACGTGATTCTACTAATAATTCCCTGCAAAATGAAAAAGTCTCAAAATTCGGCCTGCAACACATTGAAAAAAATAAAACGACAAAATTTCACATTTTTTCCATAAATGTCATTGATCAAGCATTAACTACCTCTATTTATATTGCTACATATTTAATCTTTATCGCTATCACTGTTGATTAGGGCATTGACCTCTTCTACACCAAAGACTCCTGTGAGGATTTCAGCTGGTCTTATGATTTTCGATAGATATCGAGCATTGGATAGATAATAAACGATCGCAGCAATGTATGAACAGCAACTAATGGTTCGTTTGCCATTTGGACAATCACAAACGTAACGGCGAATTCCAGAAGATCCTTGGGAATCACGAGTATAATCAATGTAGCATTTATAAGTTTTGCTATTGATGTGTCTCGACCTCACAAGAACTTGAACGATTGCGTGATTTGCATCTTCTGATCCCTTCAAATAATTGATTGCAATATTTCCATCCTCGTCCATCATTTCAGCAAGGTAAGATACCGCTTGAGATAGCTGGTATGAACCAGTAAAGAGTATCTTCAATTCCTTTTCGGTTAGCTCCGTAATTGTTAAAATTGCGTTTTTCGGCGATTCCAACGCTCCAACTCTACCTCTTCTGCCAATGAATTCTCGCTATTACGCCTAGACTTCATCTGCTCAATAATATCATCCCTAATGCCAACATCAGAATTCAACCGCTTTCCAAAGATATTATTCAGATAGCAAGCAATCCTGAAGAGTGATTGAACGTTTGGGAGAAGTTTATTATCTGAAGAGTGATGAAGTAGCAGCTTATATTTCAGGCCAAGGATGCCGTGAACTGCTTCGACCACCCAATGAATTTTTGTAACCCATCGAGAGTTGTTCGACTCTTCAGTTGTGAGCTGACTACGTTGTCCTTTTAATGCTGGCATGAGTACTTTATATTTTCGCTTTTCTAATTGCTGCACCACATCTCGGAATCCTCGATCAACTATAAAAATGTCACCTGGCCTCATGTTTCGTTGGAGACCATTCGGATTGTCTAGAAGTATTTTTATTATTTCGGCATCGTTTTAAGTAGCGTAAAGAAGCCCCTCCATCTCAACAATGTACCCATCCGTCATGCAAATAGTAAAAGGTTTACATAACGAGACCTTTTTCTGTCCAGAATACGATTTTCATTGATAGTTGTTATTCGTACTCTTCTGATGCCGAATATAAGTTCCATCAAATATCAGCACTAATTGGTCCTCAAACTCATATAGTTTCTTAACTGTATCCGAAGTTTGATGTTCCACAAGATCATCCCTTGATTTGCCAAAATATCCAAAACCCTCTGGTAAAATATCTTTCTCAAAAGAGTTCACGACTTCTGCACAATAATCTGAAACTTGCTGGTCACGATCAAGCCCTAGTATAGATGCAATTATACTATTCGAATTCCCAGTCCTCATTTTGAAAAGAAACACTACCAATGCTTGCAAAATGTTACGGGTCTTGGAATTCTTCATCGATTTCATTTTCCCAGACAGCTCATTCAGATTTTGCGTAACTAAGACCAGTCAATGTTTCCAGACGTTGATCAGATAGAGTACCATTCCTAATTTGATGCTTCAATTCTTGGCCATTCGACAAGTCATTAAGGAAAAACGTCAAGTCTGATACTTCAATCATACTGTTACCAGCATGTATTTTCAACGCAGCTAGGTTATCTGAATAGAAATTGTTTTTTATCAGATGAGTTGGCCAACAACGATTTCCCTTAGGAATGAAGATCTTTCTTTCCTGGAATGCTTGCAATCGAGCTTCAGAAGCGACAGTGACGATTGGTGATGATGAGTAACAAAGAAAGCAGTATTTGTGAGTTGACACTACCCGTGGAAAAGGCATTTCTACCAATTCGATATTGACTGGCTCCTGCACTATAAATGATGGATCGCCAGTAGACGATTGTGATAGAGGGTGTGGAACTTTGTGTAGGTATCACCGTAGAAGATTGTTGTGAAGAAGTCCTTTGAGATGAGTGTAGAGAAAGCGAAGATGTCTGCGTTGGCAACTCATAGAGGTCTGAATCTTCATCATCAACTTCTAGCATAGAACATTGGCGAGATCCACCAAACTCTGTTACTTGTTGCGATCCTGATTCTCTTGAGCCAGATGTCGATAATGATTCGGTGCTATTTTTATTACTTTTGCTGTATGGAATCAACCTGCAATGATTGCAGAGAATATTCCCAAGTTTCAAGACTTTGCCTATTCTTACAGAGTATTCCGAACATTCGCCATTATCGTTTATTCTTTTCCGCTGTCCCTTTAATGCTCTAAGCATACGAGAACAGTATGCACATCTCGCCGGATCTGTTGTTGAATCCGAGCTTAGTTGAGGCGTTGACATGGTGTATGACTGATGTTGATCAATCGCTAATAAGTTATTCTAAAACCAATAACTTGAAATTAAGATGTTGTGTGGGTTCAGAACTTCTAGTATGAAAATCTAGTTTTCACTGCGAGACCCATGCTTAATGATGGACGAAACATTGATAAAATTCTTACCAACAGCACGGCTATTTTTGTTTCATTATTTGTCTCGAGTATCGTATAGAATGGATAGAAATTCATACATTTGTAGTAGGGGTGTGCGAATATCGTTCGAATCGAATCGAATCGAATATTACTATTCGATTCGAAATTCGAATCGAATAACTCGAATTTTTCGAATTATTCGAAACTTTTCGAATTATTCGAAATTTTTCGAATTATTCGGGAACTTTCGAATAATTCGAATTTTCGAATTATTCGATTCGAGTTTCGAATCGAATATTAATATTCGATTCGGAACGAATAATTCGTAAGTTCGAATTATTCGCACACCCCTAGTGGCGACAAGAAAAAAATAAATATCCCCGATTATCACTTATGGCGAGAAGATATTTAGGAGTACCTTGTACTTCTGCTGAAAGTGAAAGATTATTTTCCACTGCTGGTGATATTGTATCTGATAAACGAACTTCATTATCACCAGATTCAGTATCGTATTTATTATTTTTGAACAAAAATTTGTAGTAAATTTTCATACTAATTGTTCTATTTGTGTAATTATATTTAATAGTTTAAATAAAATGTATATTAATTGTTAATTTCTTATTTGAATATTGAACATAACAAACTCCGAATTCAAAATATTCGAAAATTTGCTAATTATATAATAATTCGCGAATAATTCGGAAAAAATTCGAATTATTCGAAATTTTTCGAATTATTCGAAACTTTTCGAATTATTCGAAACTTTTCGAATTATTCGAAATTTTTCGAATTATTCGGGAACTTTCGAATAATTCGAATTTTCGAATTATTCGATTCGAGTTTCGAATCGAATATTAATATTCGATTCGGAACGAATAATTCGTAAGTTCGAATTATTCGCACACCCCTAATTTGTAGCTAACCACTGACTAGGACTTGCACTGAATATTCTCACTAAACAGATCGTAGTTGACGAGTTGAAATCGTGAAGTGAAATGACTGAGCAGGCGCGTGAGCGCTCCGCTTATGTGTTTTTATTTACGTTCGGAAACATATGCGGCGTTTCGCTGAGTGGTGGGGGACGCACAACACGGCGTAACACAAGTCCCCTGCCTCTCGCGTTCACCCGTTACGTCGAGAAGGTTCGCGCGCCTCGTTTTCGCTGTTTGGAGAATAGAAGTTTCGTGCGCTCAGTTGCGCGCTGTATCCCGAAAAGTCGATGCGCATGCCGTGCGTGCACCACACATTTGATTACGACGTGTGTCAATTTAGTTGTATAGGATGAGACAAATGATTCACTCTGTCACGATGGAGATATAAAAAAATAAGTAGGAAAATGGGCCTGGTGTCCAAAGTATATAGATCGATTTTGAGGTTCAATGCCGTTCAATACATTCACACTAGCGGTGCCACTTGAGCTGTACAGCTTACCGACAGCTATGCTGATTTTTTCATTCATGTTATTGTAAAAAATCGGACAAACTCCATTTCAACCTTGTTAATCGACGTCAAAAATTTCAACATATCCAAAATCAGCGTAAAAATCATATTGTTTACATCTGTTTGTTATGTCTCACACCTACTCCAGTCATGACACCCGACAATTTAACCCGAAGAATGATTTATCTATGGATTCTTATCGAAAAATGTAAAATTTTTGTCATTTTATTTTTTTTCAATGTGTTGCAGGCCGAATTTTGAAACTTGTTTTTTAAAATACATTTTTTAAAGGAAGATTCGATGATTAATAATAGGCATTAGCATAAAAAAAAGTTGCAAATATTTTTTCCATGAATTTCAACATGTTTCTGATTTTCCAAAATTTTTGCAAGTTTTTCGGTCACCTCTTAGTATTTAATAACTGCAAAAATCGAAAAAAAACGTTTTTTCGTCAGAAAAACCCCTCGGAATCGATGTAGAAAGCTATAATTTCGCACAAAACTTTTTTTTTAAGTTAGGAATTTGGGAAAAAATCGGTGCCACAAAATCCGGTGGGGGCAGATTCACCATTCTTATCCGGCTAGACCCTTTCTGCAGATAATCCTGCAAATCAATACATTTGCCAAAAATCTGCGACACTGCGATTAGTAAAGCCCATCCGAAATCGCTCACTATTATTGGTGGAATGGGTGCTCGTTTGGATAAAATGAGACGGAAGAAATTTCCGATCTGCATGGCCGATTGATCAGCAGAAACCATTTGAAATATAGGTACACTGCCTTCGGTCGTGACAAGCATACACTGATATAAAAATATGTATGGATCTTGCTTACCGTTACGCTTTGCTATGCCACCTGTCGCATCGATTGTCAAGATTGCATTTTGATTTTTCTCACAGCGAGCAACGTATATCTGCAGTTGTTCAGGCATCCAGTAAATACAGCAAAATTTGAGTGCATTGATAGCATGGATGGACCCAGCATACTTGCCACACTTATACTTATGCAAAAGGTTGGTGACGGGGTCGGAAAAAGTCAGGCCATATATCGTAAGCAAATGTTGCTCTTTTGCTTTCCGTAACACCGCACAGGTCGGCAATGTCTCCGGTTCTTGTTCACCGAATCGTTTCAGCCAAAAGCCTCTTCACGCCTATACGTGACCGCTTCTTTATGCTGATCTATTAGCATATTTGCGACCATTTTCCTCCTTTCACCGCTCAGTCGCCATTTTTTCTGACCAGTGTGGTTTTCTGAGATTATATTTTCAATGTGACATGTGATAATCACATCGACGTCCTTCCGGGGTTCTTTCAGTAACTCGCCTTGGATTGTCGCCTTACATTCGACACAGAAACCAGTAAATGTCGCGTAACAACGTGCTGTAGCAGTTGGATTTACCAAATTGTTTTTAAACGAAAACACACATGCTATACCGCCATATTGTTGAACTATTTTATCCGCTATAACATCAGTCTAACCTTCTTTAAATTTCCAATACATGCATTGACCAAAAATAAATTTTCTTGGCGTCATTTGAAGCCAATTTTCTCGTGATACAACAAGCTTAATGGTTTTCGATTAGCATGATTCTGAGGAGTTGACTGTAGCGTTTCTAGTAGAGTCATTGTTTGGCGTGTTGTCATTTTCAGACATTTGAATTCCATACTTTTCTATTAACAGAGTTTTGAATCCATTTCGATCGTTATTTACAATAGTATGGACATGGCGAGGCGATATGTAACAGCCACGGTCTTCCATTTTCTAACTTATAATTTTGTAAACTTAATGCGATGTTGCGTAAACTAGATCATTATTGTCGAGAGTCCGACACTCATCCCGCAGCAATATCTCTCGTAAGATAATTGCATCGTAAGGCTTACAAAGCTGAGACATATTGTTGAAATTGAAACGTTAAAATTACCCCAATATTATTACCTACCAATGTTACATCCAACCAAACCGTCTTAAATCACGCGCTGGTAGTTGTTGAGCATAAGCTGTACATGAGCAGTGAACCGCCTTAGAAGCTCGCAGAGCAGTAAAGTTAACGTCCGCTGATTCTACAAGACGCCCCGGCCAGTATGGACTACAGGAGTGGGGGGATACGATAGGAGCACCGCAACGCAACGTCGAGCATGAGATCGAGCAGCGGATCGAACTTTGTGGGAGACGTAATGCAGGGAAAATTCTGTTCATTAGTGGATGCGCGCGCACAGTAGCCCCAAACTCCACCAACCTCAAAAATTGGTGCTTGAAAGTGAATCCCCGACTTCTTTGCAAAGGTATAGAAACAGAGTGCGTGAGTATGACGATACAGTCAACACGAAATCGATAGAGAAATACAGAGAGCAAATAGTACGTCAGTATTCTCTGTCTAATAATGCATGCGCAGTGGACAAATTGAGGCTGCACTCCACGAAAATTAATGCTGGTGCGTGGGTGATTGGACAAAGAAAACCGATGCACTATCTGTTATTTCTCTTTCTATCCCGTGATGAATTCCACCTATGACTTACGCACTCTATTCTTATATCGCGTTACTAATGCTACAAAATCTTAAGCACCAAAATCGCGATTTTAATTTCAGAAGGTCGTATCATTTTTTTGGCGGAATCGCTTAGTAATCCAGAAATACGTGTAAATAAATGAAAATTGAAAAATTCGCAACTAGTAGCAGAAGCCTTTGTCACGTGCGGAGCGGTCTCGCACGCGACGACAAAACCCTCCAGGTTTCCACAGAGGTTTATATTTGATTTTTTTGTGGGTAGGGAGGTGATCGCCCTCTACAAGACGATCCTTGAGGAATGGATTGGAGGATTTCGGTATTTAAGTAATAGAATATTTATTATGGGTCCCAATGTTCAATGGATCAAATGCAAATAGCAAGCGAAAGCAGCAGGTGAATATTTTAGACGGGGAAGCGTACAATGTTTTGATCTGATATTCTCATTCACTCCTTTGCCTACTCACTCTTTGATTACAAATCCGAAGAACGGCTCTCACTCTTTTACACTCACTTATCACTATTCTTATTACTACACGTCTCTACAGAGTTCGTGGCTCGAGCTTCTAGCACTTATACTAATCTTCAAGGACTGACGCCGCGACGCGAGACGCCTTTCCGACCGCGTATAGATTAGAGTATTACCCTCTAATCGTCGGTGGCGGAAAATGACTTACTACCTCTATTGGCGGTTGCTTCGAAGGAGCCGGGTTCCGTTGGGGTCATTATCAGCTGTCTCTAACGGGACTGACTTCGCTCGCTCGTCCGACACCTCTTGGAGCGTCGGCCAGCAAGCGAGGTTTTTGCTGAATTTACAATTTTGGAACAAAGGCTCGCCTCGCGACGGTCATCCTCGAAGCGCGTGATCTCGCGCTCGCCTCATCCCGGTGTCGATTACACCCGGGATCTGGCGAGCGCGGAGACGCTGACGTTGCTGACCGTCAACTACGCCGTTGCGCTTTGGTCGTGCCACGAACTGTTTTATAATGAATATATTATATGGATTTAACTGATGAATTTAAGCTAACAATAAGATTGAATACAGAAACGAAATTTTTTTTCAAGCATGTATCTTCATTTCACACCCTACACGTTCATACATGTATACCTATAATTCTGTTTTACACCGTAACTACTATAAAATTCAGTTTATCTACAGGTCTTGTAGCCGCACAGAAGCGTATCGATCGTGTTTGGAAATACGGTCCGTTTATCGTCGTTCCAGCTCAGTGCTATCTTCTCTGTTCTATGGTACAGATCTGATGCTTTTGACTCATAAATAAGACTCTGATATTTGACCAGATTTTGATGTTGAAAAGCGCACTTTAAGTAATCATCAAAAGTTATTGTTTTTAATAGCGATCCTTTGACACCCTTGGCCCGTTTTTCACCTTTATCCTTTCCTAACACTCTAAATGAATACAATTCCGCTCTTAATGCAAGAAATCCTGCTAATATTTTCCCGTTACACTCGTCTTTTATTCCACCTAGGACTTTTTTTGTTAACCAACGGTATTCCGTAGACGTTAACAGGCGGATAATCGGAGGCGTCAAATTTATTCAAGTCCTGTTTGATGCAGTCGTACATGTTAGGGACGGTAAAGGGATATATCAAACTGTCCGTGTCTGCATACATTAATTTTGCCTGATGTCCAAATTTCGTTTTCGACACTTGAATATGAGCAGGTTTCAATAAACATTCAAGATCCGCATAAATGCAAAACGGAACTGTTACTTTGTGCTTAAAATTTTTCAATTGCAGAATCTTTTCCTCCTCCGTGGGTATAACAACTTTGATCTCGTTTAAACTCATGCATTCAATTCTGTACTTTGACAAACATCTTCGAGATTGGAAGTGCAATAAGCATCTATCACACAACCAAGTCTGATGTGCATGTTTTGAAATTTCATAACTTGTTAACCGCGATAAATTTCGAATACAAGCAAAGTGATAGATTCTATTTTTTCACTATTTTCCATATCAACATCATCGTCATGGTCAGTACTTTCACTTTCTACTACTAAGAGATGAATTACAGGTTTATCAGACGTATTCTGACTCAAGTGAATCGGTACCATTTCACTTTTTTTTTCCCTATCATCTTGGTCTATACCATAAACGTTAATGGAAAGTCCGTTGAGTTTTTCAAATTATAAAATGACGATTTTGTCTAGAGAAATGGGAAAGTTTATACCGTCATACCGTAGCACCACGCTGAAATGTGGGTACGAGCTGGTTCTGTTGGGATAGTTGTTGGTTGGGAACAGAGCTGCGGTGACCGACCAAAGAAAGCAATAGGAGTCCTTGTTTTCCATGTTTACCACAGCCTTCTTATCGCCAATATGCTTCGGTAACGGGGTGCAAGTATACAGATCACCTCGAAGTGGTATGTACTTGTTAACGTTGACGGTAAGTTTAATATTTTGAAGTTCGTCGCGATAGCACATATTTTAACTTTGTGTGTGAAACTTGTTGACATGTGCACACATGTGACATTTGTATGTGGCTATTAATGTGAAATTACATTAATTTAGCCATTTTTTGAACGGCGAGCCGTTCATTTTTGTTGATATGAAATACCATATCATATTTTTTGCGAGAAAAATTTGCTAGTTGAAGAGAACAATTTCTAAATTTTCACGTGAGTTGAAAAATTAACGACGGAGCCAGGAATCGAACCTGGTATCTAGAGATGCTTTACTGGAGAGTTACTCCACTCGACCACCTAGCCGCCCTGACTACATGTCATTAATTTCTCTCATCACCTGTATTTCGAAAATTGTTTGTTTTCGTGTGCCTTTGAATATATTTACACATTTTGAAGTTCGTCGCGATAGCACATATTTTGACTTTGTGTGTGAAACTTGTTGACATGTGCACACATGTGACGTTTGTGTTTGGCTATTAATGTGAAATTACATTAATTCAGCCATTTTTTGAACGGCAGGCCGTTTATTTTTGTTGATATGAAATACCATGTCATATTGTTCGCGAGAAAAATTTGCTAGTTGAAGAGAACGATTTCGAAATTTTCGGTTGACGGTAAAGATTATAATTTCAATTAACGACCAGCTTGAATCCTTTTCCTTGAAATCTTCCACCTTCTTCAACAAACGATATGTCGCATTTTCGATGAAACATTCCCTGATGTTCGTTGTCTGGAGGATGATTTCGTTTCTCGTATTGAAAAATCTGATCTCTTCCACCATTTGATCACCTTTTCTTATTTCAAATTTACAAGCCAACATAACGTTAACTTTCAGACTCCACGCTTTCTGCAAAGCGTTTTTTAGTCTCGTAACAGCAAGTTCCTTTGCATCCTTCAGAAGACTTACCACGTCTTTATGTTTCAAATTAACGATGGATCCGGTTCGAATTCTTCCCTCAAAACCCGATTCCAAATTTTTCCAGTGTACTCGATCGCTCCTTCGTTGCTTGCGCGTACCGTCACCCGTTCTCTGAAGCCGTTTGAATTTTGTTGCGAGCGTTTTCAAGACTCCAATCGTGGTGATAATTCTAGTCTTTTCTCCAATTATTGAAGCGTTTCGCAGAATTTTGTTTAGAAGCCGGATATTTTGCATTTCGAATCTAACCCATTTATATATTTTGTAAGCCGATTCCATGATGCTGATCAATTTCAAACACTTCGCGGATTCCATCTTAAGCTTTCTTCTTCTCACGTGCACTTGAAAAGTTGATACTTAAATGATCGTTCACCGTGATGTGAAGCCTTTTTATAGAGCGTGATGTACGTTTGTCTGTGTGTATAAAGCTGTGCGTGGAGCGTTACGCACTGGCAAATTATACGAAGTGAGATAGTGACACTCGGTGTACATGGGAAGCACCCTACGATATCGCATTTTTTCGTTTGCAAAACATCAACATACGGGTTCCTTATACAGGACTGTGGAGCCTGGACCTGCTCATTGTCAGTCGAGTTGAGCCACGTTACTGTGCTTCAATTCTCTGAGAACGTAACCGGTAAGTACTTCAATCCTACTATTGTTACCATCAACATTTCTAAAATCTTTTTTTCGTTAGACACTTACCCAAGTCACAGTAGTAAAAATATTTCCAAATAGTTTTTAAACCCTCGAGCGAGATTTGTTTGCCATATCTATCCAATACGGTTTAGCTATTTCTGATTTTTTTCTTCTAGTTTTAATATCACTTATGATTGGGAGTATTCAACTTCCAAAATTCACTAAATGAAATGAAATAACTCCGAATTTCTTTTCAGACCATGGTTCCTGAGATGCGGCGTGAATATTCTTTACCTCTAACCCCGGAACCTGAGAAACCTCCATTTTCGGGTCTGGATTTACGGAGCATCTAAAGAATTTACATTCACGAAGAAATACAGACCCGATTAAACGATGAGCAAATCGAGGAACTGGTGGAACTGGTAACCAGATTGGATGCCATCGTTCGAGGTACCCAAGCTTTTTTTGGGTACCGAAACATTCTAATCAAAATGACGTATGATGAAGCCACTGACAACTGGCTTCACAGATATGCTCTTTATAAAAATGTGCTAATTTGGACATCATATACTGACACACTAGCATCTTCATATGTATATGTGTGACTGGTAACACGTGACGCTGTGCTGGGGATCAGTTGTTCAGTATTTGTGGCAGAGTAATAATATTTCGTACATCGTAAGGACAAATATATACATGTTTAATTGTTTACCAAGCTCTTGAGATTACCATTTAATGTGAATAATATTTTGTATAACTTGAAACCTATACTTATTTATAGACTCTTTATTAAATATCTAAATCAAAAAAATGTATATATTTGACCTATTATTCTATTTAAACTATTCAGTTATTCATATCTTTTACACAAACTACATAGACATGAGAAATTCGTTGCAACAGATTTGATCATAAAAAAAAACGTTACTTAAATTCTTTTCTATGTATATTTTATATTTAATATTTTTTTTATAAAATAAATAAAAACTAGTCAAACGAATTCTCAACTGCGTCTCAACCTTGCATCTCATCCTTGACTAATCTGTGCACTAACGTAATCATGTTTTGCATTCCAAGCGCGACAGTAATCCAGCTCCGTAGGACCTGCGGCTTTAAACGTACGCTAACTCAGATGTTGGTCGACCTAGCTCTCTATTCTTGACTGAGCCCGCTCGAACCTCATCGTAGAGTTCACGTTACAGTTACGAGGTTCAAACGCAACTTAAAAACCTTCGTCTTTGCTCATTGGTGTTCAGAATAGCACTTTCTCAGATGGTAAAACTCGATTCGAATTACTATTAAAAAAATTTGTTGGGTTAAAGGTGGACAGGATGGCTTAGCGCTTAGCTCTCCGATAGAAGTCTTCTCCACCTAGTAATTCATCCATTTATTTTATCTGAAACATACATGTTCGTTTTTTGGTGATAAATACTAACAGAATAACCATTCGAATAATCAATAATTACAACAATAAAATAAATATTTTTACTGTAGACCGTGACTAATTGCCAAGAAGTCTCAATGTCCACTGAGGCCGTCACTAACCATTTTTCAAGAACATGATATAATACAATAACAAATGAAACATAAATTCTATAACACATACACAACGGATTATTGTATGACTATACTACACACACACATACGGCTTAAAAATACCTTCTTCCCCTTCTGAGAATACATTATCTCCCGAATATCGTAATATTTTCGAAAATTAATGACATCGCCATGACAAACCTCGAACGCGAAAGTTGAGGCTGAGGTACGCGACTCACAAACTTACAGTCCGTACCTATACTAAGAAAGTGTTGATTTTAGACACTTTTATTGATATTAATGAAAATAATAACGGTAACAATAAGACGCAGAATTCTTAATACTTATGTAATATACGTATTTGATATTCACCGGAGATTACACTAAGTGACGTATTCATGGATACCGTCGGTAACCACAAACAAAATAATTTTTTACACAAATCATGGTGATGGGAATGACAAAGATGATACACAATTATGATACATGGGAATTGGCAAAGATAGAAATGAATAAATATCCAAAGGAAGTTGCAAACTGGCTTGCTTTCAATAAGCTATCACTGAATATAGAGCAAGCAGTATATATTACTTTTGGTAGTTACGAGGACAGTCTTCCTGATAATATACAAATTACAATTAATGACAAATTGATAAGAAGAGTAGATTTTTGCAAATATTTGGGTGTCACTATTGATTTTAATTTAAAATGGAAACAGCATATAAGATACATGGTGAATTAAGTTAAGTATTTAATATTTATTTTCTTTAAGATGGCAAAGTATGCTAGTACGAAAATACTTATGCAAGTCTATTAAGCGTATTTCTATGGGGTAATATCTTATGGTATAATTGCGTGGGGTAGTGCTTATGCTAGCAATTAATTTACAAATTTACAAACCCTTTACAAATGATACAAAATAAACTCATGCGAATAGTATGTTGAAAAGAAATTAAATATGAGAAATTACCACTGACTCTTGAACAAATCTCGACAATGAAATCTGTGATATCTTAATATATATAAATCTCGTGTCACGATGTTTGTCCTCAATGGACTCCTAAACCACTTAACCGATTATAATAAAATACGCACACCATGTGCAGTTCGATCCAACTTGAGAGATAGGATAGTTTAAATCTCAAATTATAGTCGCAATTATAATATATTGCTAATTATTTGTCTGTTATTATTTGACAGTCACAATTATCTGTTAACTCCGAATGATTCTAACAGATGTCGATACCTTTCGACTGGGTTGAGTAAGTAATCAATAGATGGCGCTGCTATGGTAAATCTACGAACGTGTCATATAAGCTACACTAGCAACCCATCCCGGCTTCGCACGGGCATATAATAATATAATAAAAGAAAATACACAATGTTTACAGTGAGTTTCTAGAAAAATAACATTTATATTATTACTTAATATTATTATATGCCCGTGCGAAGCCGGGATGGGCTGCTAGTTCTACTATAAAGAGCTTGGTATAAAATTTGAAGAGTCAAATTGTAAAACTAGAGCAAAAACTATTCAATTACCGAAAGCAAACAAAACATTGCATAAAAAAAGTTGTTATTATATTGCAATTAAAACATTTAATTTGTTACCGAATGAACTGACGAGTCTTAAGATAAATATGAGAACTATTAAGAGCAAAATAAAAACATGGTTAAGTGAAAATAATTGAGAAAGAGACTATGTTATGCGAATTTAATTCGTACTTTAACGAAATTTTATTATTTTATAAATTAATAGAATTTTCATTTATTTTAACTTTAAGTAGTTTTTAAGTTATATTTTTATTATTTTGTATACTCCAAACCCGCGAACAATGCGTTAATCGCATTCTGTAGGATGTAGCAGAGATACTGGGTTTATCCTAGTACCTCTGCAATATGTACTTTGTACTATTGGATAAATAAAAAAAAAAAATCAATATAAACCTACAAGACGCTGACTCACAAACCGAGCCCTCTTGGTTCACGGGTTATTTAAAACTATCATAAACTGTTGCCAACTCTAGATAAAAATATCATCATATAATACTAAAGTTCCATACAAAGAAAAATTAACACAAATTTACATGTAATCTAAAACACGAACAAAGCTTATATTCAGATTCATAAATGCAAAAATCAATAGAACTGTATTAATGAATCTTAAATGAAAGTCATAAAACTATACGTGAGACTCGGTATAATGTGAATGTGAACAGCGAAAGATATTGAAATATGAAATTATTTCATCTGACAGATACATAGCCCCATATGGGTAACAGATCACAATTTCAAATATAGTATATACAATTAGTATATGACTTGTCTGATTATTTTGTATATCAAAATACCGAATGGAAGCATTTCTTTTGGGTTGAATACATCGTAGATAGTTCATGTTTCACATACCTCTTATAATATTTTTATCAACTTGTTGAATTTTCTTATTCTGTTCTCATTCACTTGCTGTCGGCTCATCTTATTTTTTGTTCCTTCTCTGCCCTAGAATACCCTATTTTCTCCATGTCAAAGTAACCTAGGATGAATTAGGTCACATCATCTCAGTTTCTATACTGGCACTTTGACCTCCTAAATGATTTGTTAGATAGTCACGACATGTCACTTATAATCACTAATAATTGTATGAAGAACTTCAAATTTAATATCGTATAATCAGTTTCTGTCTACTTTTCTGACTATAGCTTCATAGTTTACATTCACATTATTTACGCGATTCAAACCAAAAACGGTCCACTTGATCAATTTGTCCAAATAACTTCAAAATTCACTGCGTATCAAACTTCTTCTATGAACATACACGAATACATAATAAATAGGAAATTTCCTATCGATTGGAAAAAAACGTTTAAATTGGCAAAATACAGCCCAAGATACAGCCAATTAAAATTGCCGGGTTAGCCTAACCCATGTGCGTACCGAAAGTGACTTTTTTTATACTGCGTACCCTGAGGGTTAACGACATCGACAAGATTTTGAAAAAAAAGATACACGAAAATCATTTACAGTACGAAATATCTTCCCTGCACGCCTGGATTCGGTTTTTTGAGTGCTTTTTACATATTTCGTACAAATTAGAAATTGAAAAATGGTCCTCTAATAAGAAAAGCATCGAGGATCGTAAAAAAAAATATACAAAAAGGTTTCCGGGAAAAATTGGGCCTTTTAATTGATTAGCCAAAACAAGGTTTCGCTAGCACAAACGACGGGAATACCGCTCGTCGTTTTTTTCAAAATTCAAGCGTTTCTACATCTATTACGGGTCTAGATGAAAACTTAATACAAAGATTCCACGTAATCTTACAAGTGATTTCGTGCGGTTTTGAGATAAATGTACAGAAGTTTGAAGAATACGCTCTTGCTACAGCCCGTAAATTCATGCTATTATATGGTTAGTACCATATGCCCACTACTGTACACAAACTGTTAATTCACGGGGCGAAAATACTACAATTTTCGATGCTGCCAATAGGACAGATGTCAGAAGAAGCCCAGGAAGCTTGTAATAAATACATAAAATCATTCCGACAAGATTTTTCCAGAAAATTTAGTAGGAAGGACAATATGGAAGATGTTTTCTCGCGGCTTTTGGTTTCGTCCGACCCTGTCATTTCCAGTTTACGTAAGCTGCCAGCAAAGGCAGCCAAATCCTTATCACGCGACGCAGTTGTGTTGTTAAAGTCAACTCGTGTTCACAATAATGAAGACGTTTTATCTAGTGACTTTAGCGATGTTGATGACGATAGTTATGCTGCGACTACAGATAGCGATTAATTTTCTCAATTTAAAAAATAGGTTTATTCATTAACTGTTTGTATTCAATGTAATTTTTCATCAATTGAGTAAATATACTCGAATTTGTATTGTTCATTTCAATGCTTTACCTATCTACTATATCCCACAGAAATATATATTAGCATATTCTTCTGTTCTTTCAAAATAGATTCGTGTTCAGCTACCTCGAAAACCCCTGAGTACCACATTTTGTAAAGATTATTTGAATTTTGAAAAAAATTTTCCGCTACTTTTGGGCCGCCATCTTGTTTTTCAAAAATTTGACTTCAGATTCGGGTTCAGAAACCTCGAAAACCGCCGGGCACCGTGTTTTGTAGTGATTACACAATACCTTCTATTTTTGTCCGAAGATTTGAGATTTGGGACCATTGTGGCGATGATATTTTCACTATTTAACTAGGAAATAAAGGTTTATGTAAGTAGCTTTTGCAACTGCCACCGGGGCCATCCAAATAAATAAGCTTATCAGAAGACTCATCGCGAACGGCGTCCATAACTGCATTGAATACAGCTCGTTGATTTTTGATCAAACTATCAACCAATACTTTGACTACCTGCTTGGACGCAATCATACTCTCAAGATCCTTGTCATTAATATCTATATGACAGGCTAATATGAAACCTTCTTTAATATCCGGTAAATTAAAGATTTGCAATGTAAAACCGTGTAATATAAGTATTTCATTTTTCACTAGCAAAGCTTTTTGTTCGTTGTATTCATTATGATCGACAAACTCATATTTGTATTTTTCAAATAATTGTCGAGCATTAATTGGCATACCAAACACACACATATATAAGCAAATAAGCGACATATCGCGGTCGGAAATTTGAGACTCGAACCTTTGGTAAGGCATTTATCCCATTCTTAATCATCCAAAACTAACTTACGCGCAACTGCCGCTTTGAGAAAGGTTGGATATGTTGTACGATCATAATTCCGTATATCTTGAAATGATTGAGCTCCTCGAACGTCTAATAATAATACTCGCAAATAATAACGTTCGCTTTCATTCGGGCTCACAAAGTACATTCTACTCAAAACAGGTTTTACAAATTTCTTTCGTTTCGACCACTCTGTATATTAAATACGTAATAATTTTGAATTTCGCAATACAAATACTTGCGTGCTTCAACATCTTGATTATTCAAAGAAAACCATGCAACCAATGTGGATTCCTTATTTCTATGTATAGCTACTTTTTCCTGATCCTTTTCAAAATATACTACTTGTTCATCTTCTAAATGAACTGTTAATCTGTATCTAGCGCCAGACTGTTCATTCATCGGATATTCATATAGACGATGCATTGCCTAAGGTGGACAAACATATCGCGTCGGTATATATTCGTCAACCTCATTGTATATAATATTATGATCTCTTTGCACATTCTGCATTTCAACAATTGCACAATCATGACCTTTATAGCAGTATTTGAATAAGTATTTAATACATTGCACCATCACACATATCTCTACGTTAATGTGACTATTAAATTTTAATAAGAAATACGTATTATACGGCACAACGTTTCTATTCTTAGCAGTTCTGCGTGTCCCATCTTTTTTCGCATCGAAAACAATAACGTTTCCGTCATCTCGTCTACGATATATGGGATAGCCCTTCGAACAATAATTGGTTTCCAACACATAATCCTTGGAAAATCGTTCAGTGCATCGATTTGTTTTCATATCCATGCAAGGTGAATTCATATTTTGTTCACCACAAGTGCAGTGATATCTCGTCTTATCGGGTATCTCTGCCGAAACTATTTCGTCGACGACATCTGCAACACGAATTTTGCTGCCTTGTTTCAGCCAAAACAACATATGAACATGTGGTAAACCTCGTTTTTGAAATTGGACAACATAAACATAGGCAGCACATGTTCCAAATACGGTTTCGACAGTTAATTCTGCTTTTAACTCCTTAACTTTTTAATAAAATGCTCTCGCTATGAGATCTGGTCGATCCGTTGCAATTAGACCAAATTTCAGATTTTCGACAATCTCCCTCCATTTAGGATTACAGGTCATGGATATAAATAAAGGCTTGCCATATTTTTGCAATATTGACATTGCATCAATAAATCTTTGCTGTAAAGCTCGTGGACTCCCACTAAATGAAGACGTTAATGTAACCATTTTTCCTATTCTCGCATTTTCCTGTCCGACTTTGTTGTGTAGATAATGGATTACTCCTTTATACATTTCTGCTCGTAATTTACTTTGTTGATTTCTTATGTAATACAGACGATGACTTTCGACTTTCGTCCACATATCAACAATATTGCTATGACAAACTCCCCATACTCAAACATGGATTGAATCCACTTCTGTCGCTCAAGATATGGCTGTAGTATTGCAACGCGGTTATATCGCGTTTTCCTTCATTTTGCTTCATCTTTGGCGTCTATCCGGTTGACCAGATAGAAAGATGGAAGGATATGGCATAGGGTCGACATGTTTACACAGAGTTGATATACTTATAGGACCGTCAATTTTAGAATATGCACATATATCTCTTTGTACTGTAGGATCTCCGTCTTCAGTAACAAACACCACCACCACTTCATTACATATTGGTATGTTGAAACGATTTTTATCAACTTTGTCATTTCTCTTGAACCACGTTCTCACTTCATGGGCTGGGCAACCGGTTGTATTCAACCTGCAAAGTTTCTGAATAAAATAATATAACAATGGAAATGCATTGCTTAGGTACTTGTAAAACGACACATCAACACCTCCTATTTTCGCTTTCTTGCAGATTTGGCACCTACCCATTGTTCACCCCAATAATTTAATTTCACTTGTATTCACAGATCTATGGTATCAAATTATCAGCAAATCAATTAATAGGTTAAAACATCAACTTAAGCGTGCCGCTGTGTAGCGGGTACCTCGACCCCTCACCAGTTGGCGCTAAGATTCCTCAAAATGGCGCAATTCAATCAGGGTCACGACTGGGGGCTCATCTCGTATCGAGTGTATAGAGAGATCAGTGGTTTCTTTGCACTTAGGGCGCAGACCGGAATCCTACACCTACCCACTTCTCTGTGCGGCGAGTCTCGAGCGACGTTCGTGTTGATCGGATCGGGGAGAACAGCCGAGTGTACACAAAGTAACAGTTTTACAGTACAATATACCAGCGCTATTTGATTACTTTTGTACGGGAGCCCAATACCTTATTTCTGGATCGATTTTCGCCATTCTTACACGTGAACACTCTTCCTTTATTCAATACAAACATATCTTCCGAAGGAGATAAGTATTTTGCACTTGCAGTGCTGTTTACTAAAATCTCAGTGAACAAAATGGTATTAATTTTCATTTCGCTATTCTAAATATTTAGCTTCGTCTGGTAGCTCTATACGATCCCAAGATCGTACCTGTTCATTTTCAATCTTCTGAGGACTAAGAGGACTTGGTTTTTCGAAGCAAGTTTTGAAGCTCCTAATAATTTTGAACCATATTAGTTTAACAATGAGTAATCTCTAAGGCCAGGATTTTTGAGACGGAAGATTTTCCACATCATTCTCCAATTACGGCAAAGATCTGCAAAATAATTGAAAAATTGAACAATACGTATTTTAACCTATTGCTAGTGATATGTTAAAGTCAGAATCTTGTCTCAGAAAAGACCAATGGATTGTGAAAAGCAGAACACGCTTGAAATTTCCGAAAGGTCTTAGGATCTGTTCTCTATGTTTTTTTGACGGAGATATCGTACTTCAAGGCCTGCACGTGTCCAAACTTCTTGCATCGACCTTTGACGAATTAACTCGAGCGATATAATGTTTGTGACGTAATGCCCGTTACAATACGCATTAATAAGTTGAAATGAAAAATACTTTCGTACATCATCTTCACCGCATAAACAGAATGTACCTATAACCAGTTGATAAAATCGTTCGAACTATTATTTCTTATCGTGTATATAGTAAAATCAGCGTTATTTGTATGAAATGTATATAATCTGTAGAAAGAATATAAATATGTGTATAATTTAAGCTTATCAATAGCGATTCGGGTATGCTTTTATCCTCGTGTTTGTCCAGTTTCGCCCGTTAATTTATTCAATAGCCCTTATTGCCTTTTCGTAGTTTATTGATTATGTGTGCTTCTCTTTTTTTTATAATTCTGGTGCTTGTTTAAATTTGATAAATTGGTGACTATTGGATGAATATTCAATTTTCAAAGAGCACACTCTATTTTTATATATATGTAGAGTAATACTACAGTATTACTTCGCTGATTTGACATTTCGCCTGTTTGCGCCAGTTGAATAAGTAAATAAACAACAACACTTGGAACATATCGACATAGCTGTCATGTCGTCCTGCAGGACGATTGCGGTCAGTTCAATAATGGACACTGAAGTGAGTAGTGTAGCTATGAGAGTTCTACTTACAGATTCCTGTTACGGACACTTACCGACATTCTCCCCAGTCTCAAACCCTTTACCGCGATGACGTCACATTCTGCCGTACCGACTTGAGGTCAAAACCATGCAACCTCACCGACAGTTGCATCGGTCGACAGTAAAAATCGCACTGCTTTACCAACAATTCTTATCGGTCAAAGGTCAAAATCATGCTGTTCTACCGACAATCTTACCGACCGAAGGTCAAAATCTTTATGTGGTGCTCGTCTGCCAATGGTGAAGGGTGCAGCGGGGGCGAGAACTTTTTTACCGTCCCTCATTATTTTCCCACGATAGGACTGCTGATATGTAACATTAACCACTCCAAATTCCTTTCCCACGGTAGGACTGCTGATGTGTAACATCAACCGCCCCCACATTCTTTTCCCACGTTATCAACCACGTGACATTCCAAAATTAATAGTTCCGAGAATTGTTGTTTATCCACTCGGATATCGCTGATGTGTAACATCAACCGCCCCCACATTCTTTTCCCACGTTATCAACCACGTGACATTCCAAAATTAATAGTTCCGAGAATTGTTGTTTATCCACTCGGATATCGCTGATGTGTAACATCAACCACCTCACATTCCTTTCCCACGTTATCAATCACGCGACATTCCAAAATTAATGGTTCTGAAAATTGTTTTTCACTTACTAAGATTCCGGTTTGACATCAACCACGTGACATTCTTTTTGGCTTGTAACTGTCGTGTGAACTCGACGATGAATTTTGAACGGGTTTACTCAAGACCAGAGTGCAAGGTCGACCGATAGCCGCGGTACATTCAGAGACAAGGATCAGCGATGTTGGGTTACTATCTCACTGAAAATGCTAAAAGCTGCGCGCGCATACACAAACATACGTATTTGATATCGACCACGTGACATTCCTTACCCCCCACCAAATTTCAAATCATGTGGTGGGGAAACGTTATATAAGTCAAAAGTGAAAACTTCATCGCCAGTCTGAAGCTGTTCTTCTTGCAAATGAGAACTGCTTTAAAACAACAACGTGAATTGAAGACACGACGAGAACTGCTCATCAAGAATATTGGAGAAGTGAAACATCTGCTGAAAATCAGATCTGACCTCAATCAACTCACAAGACATTTTGAGCACACACAACTCGATAGTAACGATCATGGACTTTCCAAAATTGAACGAAGTCGCTCGCCTGAAGACACTTCTGCCCTTGAAAAAGCTTTCGGACATCGAAGTATACTTCGAATAACTAGTCAGTGGCATTTGTCAGGCTGAAACGAAATTTGGTGACAAAATCGTTCTGGACTTGAAGGACTCTTTCACGATTTTTCTGCCGAACCGACTGACCAAGGCCCTCCAAGATGATAAAGATTAGTTCCAGAAGGTGACGGCAGCCAGTCAGGAGATACGGTTGCATCTACGCTATCTTGGCGGACCGTACGGTCAACTTGAATTCGTATACGTATAATCTGAGTATCACATTCAAATATCCAGTGTCCTGTGGAAGTCTTACGTTCAATAAACCACAGAAAAAGATTGAAATTATAAATAATTTTTTATTCATCGCCTAACCATCTTGTATACCTTTAATCCTACGTACGTTTTGTACCTTGTAATTGTATCTATAATTGAATCTTCAAATCTGAGAAAATGCTACTTCAAACACCACTAAGCAACGCTGGAGGGTTTCGAGCTGCGTTTGCGTCTTGTAACTGTAATGTGAACTCTACGATGAATTTTGGACGGGTTCGGTCAAGACCAGAGTGCAAGGTCGACTGATAGCTGCGGAAGTATACATTCAGAGCCAAGGATCTGCGGTGTTGGGTTAGTATCGCTCTAGGAATGCGAAACATAACTCGGTTTGAGTACAGCTCGGTCAAGGATGGAGAGCAAGGTTGAATCTTACATAAGCTTTGTATTAAAAAAAATTCTCTCTTGAGAGCTAAGGTGAAGGTGAAGATGTAAAATTATTTCATGAATATTCTTTAAAAAACAGTTTCATTGAGTACAATTTTTAGAGTACGGTTGACAATTACTTCACAACGATAGTACAATAATTCTATTCAACAGTATCATAACCAGGGTGATATATTCGCCAGGAATGCGGGACCGTTCTTGTAGACGCTTCTGCGCAGTTACACAAATCGTACACCCTCGCCATCCGAACAGTATGATGATTTTGTAGCCAATTTTGAAGTATGCAAACGTTTTGTGCTGCACAGATTGCGTTGGGTATTGTATGAACGTCGCATCTAAGAGACACAGCTAAAGTTTTTTGCAAGGTTTAAAGCGACGGACAGTCTGACTCCAGCATATCGATGATTTGAACTTTCGGGACGATTTTGAGCAACCAATTTCGTTTTTCTTCTCCATTTACGTACCCGGTTTCAGCTTTGCACATCCTGTCTTCAATGGTCGACTCAACTTGCTCAATCGGTATGGTTCCACAGCTCCAAGATAAACCGTAAAAATCGCGTTCTAACCAAGAATCTTGGCTTTTGTATTTAACGTCCAGACAATCCCATTCGTAAGCTGGCTTAAAGAAAAACATTGATGGAGATGCTTCCGAGTAGATTGGAATTATAGCTAATTCTTTCAATGTAAAGGTATTGTTGAAAGGTCTACGAAAGCCTTGTATGTTAACGATAAGCTCCATCTTTGAACTGTGCGAGATGGTGGGAACGGGTCAGCTTTCATACTAACTTTTTCACCCCACCACTGAGCGGGTTGTATGCGACAATACGATCGTAAACAATAAAGCAGTACGCCGGTGTTTCAGCGGGAAAGTTGGCTTCAGCTTCAAATTCAAGACGGATGTCGACAGGTCCGTACTTCAGAGATTCGTTTTGTTTTGAACAAACGATAACGAATATGGGGACGTTTCGAAGCAATTCACTCTTTGTCAACAACGGCTCGGGGTTCTTGTCGTAGTGGGTAGCTTGGAAGTTTGCGTACATCTCGTACAGGAGCGCGTACAGATTACGACTCATGTTGAGGTTCAGGTTATCGTACGGATAAGATTGAGAGTTTGAAAATAGCTTGACGTCCGTGATATTGCAATGATCGAAATGACTTGCGTTCTTGCCGGTCTTGTTTCTTTTACTTGTTTGGGAACCCAAAATGACGTACCGAGGTTTTTCAAGCTGAGTGGAAGTTTTCACAGTCCAAACGTGTTTCGATGTTTTGGGAAGTGAGGGATATTCGTACAATTCTCAACTGCGGAAGCTCATCGGAATTGGCGGATCTCTCTGAATGAAATTTAGTAGGTCAACTTTTTTCTGATCCGCGAGTTTCAAATACGGTATTAGCCATTCCACTGCATTGATCGTGATTTTGAATTCCTCCTCTTGAAACTGCATGATAGCGTTGACGTCAGTTTTTGATCTCGTCAAAATTCACTCATGTTGAGCGTTGACAACAATCTTGCGGTAGTCTTCAGCAAAACCCAATATCATGCTGAGCGGTATCAGTACGTCAAAATTACCCTCGGCATCGGTTAATTTTTTCTTCTCTTTTATATCAAGCCATCCAGCGTTCTCCATCAGCCAAGTCTGACCAGGGTGCAGGAAAGCGTATTCCTTCGTGAGACTTGTCAAGCCAACGTTCTTGCTTCTGTCAATCTCAACTGCATTAATTTCGTAGCGAATTTCTTCAAACAGATGACAGATCGCGTTGTTTACAAGCTGTGTGTTCACAGTAGCTGTACCATCAGGTTCGAGGAGTCGTCCACGGATATGTACCGAACTTCGGCTGGGTAATATGCATCAATCCTAATCCTGAACGGTGATTCGAATTTCATCGCTGTTGTTGAAAGTTGACGAGGCGTAAGGTTTGTGAGCGTGAATCTCGTAATGCGCAACGGATTCGTCAAAGACGACTGCTGTTTGAATGTTTGAGATTTCTTTCTCCATGGTACGTAGCAGTTGATAGAACAGTAAAATCGGATTTTTAGTTGCCGGAAATTCCTCTTCCATAAGTGGTCAGTTTCAGACCCAGAGCTCTCAGGAACGCTACGTTTCGAGGTGTTAACGGTTCGAGAATCGATCGACGACTGACTTGATCGGGACGTGCCGAATAACCGATATACCTACTCTTTGACAGTCCGTTATATACAATCCCCATCGTTTATTGCGATTTGATATGTAGTCTTACAGTAATAACTTCTCCACGAAAATCAACCAGGTTTCCGTCTTGATCCACCAACCGGAGCTGAACGTGATCTATGGTCCTGACGGTGGTCGGAAGATAAATTACGTGCGACTGTACTTCCACGATCTGACATCCTGGTGGGACAGTCGGGAAAAACTCGGGAATAGTGTGTACTACGTGTCCGTTGACGTGGGCGCGCGTTGTAATGCTACACTCGACTCGCAACGCGTTGACCTTGAGTTTCGCTACAGGCACGTCTGATTCGTGAGTTTCATCAACCTCCAATACACGTGGTGTGAATCCCAAAAGTTGAGCAATGGAATCATCGGCTCAAAGTTAATCGTGTGGATGCGTGTGATTTCACTGCGTAATGTATTATTGTTTGGTTTGATGGCGAGCCTGATATCTGTATTTCTTAGCACGTTTTGAAGATACTTCTCTATGTCCTCGATCTCGTAGCTGCCGGTAGGTATGGTGATCACTTTGTCAGCTACGTAAATTTTATTGTGACCAAGATCAACGTTGGGAATCGAATTGAAGGTCAACAATTCTACCAAGCAAAGAGCATAACTTTCATTACGAGCAAGTTTGATCGGTGGGAAATATTGTGCCTAGAAAATCGAAGAGGTTCCAGAAATCGTTAACGTTAACAAATCATCCATGACTGCGAGTGGTCGACTGACTTTGATGAATCATGCACCATGTTTATGTAGCTCACCACTTAGAAATTTCTGACACAGGTGTCCGCATTCAATTGTATCATAATCCTTTCATGATTGTATTTAACACTACCAACGCTGAGGTATTTTATGAGGTTTGAGGGTGGTTGAAGGTTGCCGAAACGGTCAAAGGAATCGATATTATTGTCGCGTTTCTTGTATGAAACCCAGCGTGTTCCCGGACCGTCTTTGTCGTTAAGGTTGATTATAGCTGACACGTTTTTTCGTGGACCGTTTTCGGGCATTTCGTTTCGCATGAAAACACCGCAGAAATGCGGGACCTTGAAGATTTTTGCATATATCAACAAGTCCCAATCAGTCAACGCTCGACGTGGTAGCACCGTATCTAGTTTTGAGAAATATAGAAACCAAGACCTGTTTTGTACGCTTCCATATGAAGCCCTTTGCCCAACACGATAGCTTCCATAGTTTTGTTGTGTCGTTTGCTCTCTCCCAGTTCTCGTCTAGCAGCACTTGAATCGTTCACAGCTTTTGCTATACCTGCCGCACCACCGGCTAACGCGCCTGTAGTACTAAGTCCAGCGAAAATAGGAATCAGAAACGGTAGAAAACCACCAACTTTTGAAGGTACTGGTAGGACGCGAGGTGTTCGCACTTTGGATGGGAAGGGTAAGAATTCTCGACCTCGTTGATAATACATTATTGAGTCTCGGTGAGCCGTCGTAGAAATGTATAACGTATATTTTTGTTAACGTCTCGACCCGGATATGGGCCCTTCTTGGAAAGATTAATTTTTTTATTGGACTGTCAGGAACAAAAAATATTTTACAACAAGGCATAAATTACTATGGATGTAATACTATTGAAAGCTATTGTCTATTGTAGGTTAGTGAGAACATATTAGATATCTGTTATGAATAGAAAGTAATAAAAACTCAAAGAGTACTTTACCTTTTATAAGAAAGAGGATTGAGACACTAGTCAGAATCATAAAATATTATTTGGCGTGCGGAGGTTCTTCAAATAGCATGACAATGAACGTTTTCGACTTTTCCGATTGTTAATGGTGTCGGTGTTGAAGATATTAATGTAAGTAATTGAAAAAACTATGTATATTCACAGTCCATAAGTCAAAATATTAAAAAGGTTCAAAGAAAGGGTTTATGATAGCTGAAATAGTTTAAACGATGTCGAAACAATGGTACTGGTATCGTTATGACCCTATTCTCTATGTCTGAAAAATTTTGTTGAATCGCTTAAGTCAGCTGGTAAACGACGACAGATAGAAGAATCAAATATGACCCAGAGTAAAGGTGAACGAGTATAAATATTTGTAAAAACATGTAACACGGGGACATCAAAATTATGTGCTTAGTTAAGGTTAAACAATGTGTGATATGTGAGCGGTACTCAGCGGTTTGTAAATATTGCTAAGATGTTCAACATCTTGTCTAAGATTAACGGAATTTGAATGTCCTACAATATTGCACATTTCTAGTAGTAACCGTTTATATTAATTGGGTTATTCACGAAGGATGTTTGCCTTGTCATAGTTGAAAGTATGTTCTTTTTTGGTCACATGTTTAGTTAGAGCAGTATGTCGATCCTCATTATCGTGTATATTGCGTTGATGTTTTTCGAGTCTAGTGTCTAGATGGCGGCCAGTTTTTCCTATGTAAACTTGATTGCAATCGTTGTAGGGTATTTTATAAACTACGTTTGACCGTTTGCCAACGGACTCAGATTTGAAAATATCTACATCTACTCGAAATCTCTTAACCAACCTAAAAACCAATTGTTAAAGCAATTTTTGGACCATCTTGAGTATACGGAGTATTCTGCGTTTAACGAGCGTGAGCAAGTGATTACACCGGAAGGAGCACGGCCCAACTCAATAATCATATTTGACGATGTAGCGTGCGAAAAGCAGGACAATATGAGTGACTACTTTTGCATGGGTAGACATCACGACTTTGACTGTTTCTATCTCTGTCAGACGTCCGCGCGTATTCTCAAACATCTCGTGCGCGACAACGTAAACTGACTCGTGTTATTCGAACAAGACGATATGAACCTGAGACACGTATGCAACGACCATGTAAACACCGATATGTCTTACATGGAGTTCAAAAGTGTGTGCTCTGCATGCTGGAACGGTGAGAAGTACGGGTTTCTTCTGATCGACAAAGACAGTGAGCTTAACCAAGGACGATACAGAAGGGGATTCGATTCTTCTGTTAGCCTGGAAAAGAAATGAAATCTGTCGTTTCCGAGCGAGAGACGCAATAGCGTTGCAGACTCAGTTGCGTCAACATGCAGAGCTCTGAAATTTCCAAGCAAAAAGATGTCCAACATCAGATCACTCTAGCAAGTGCTGCGATCCGTCGAAAACACAGATTGCTCAAGTCGGGCAAGGAATCTGCAACTCAGAAACGGAGTGACGTTTTCAAACCAGTAGTAACTCATCCGATGGGGCTGTTCAAAACGATAACAGTTACAAATTCAAAAATGTCATTGCCGAATTGATGGATTATTCCTCATCACCTCGCCGAAAGGGTGAAGGTCTACTTCCGCAAGCTATGATTACTCCACAAGGTGTTGAAACGGAATGCGTTTTCTGGGATGATCCAAACGAGTTAGTGGAGCGTCTTCGTTTACTCCTGGCATCTCAGGCAGCGGGAAATCCGAGTCACAATAACAAAATAATCTCCATTATTGAAGAGCTACGCGAAGCAGGAATCATTTATTCAGCAGCTCCCATCGTTTTTGCATTCATTACCGAGATGAGCGTCGACGTGTTTGGACGGCATCTGGATGAAAACACGGACGCGAGCACTCGCGCTTCTCGGGGTGTCGGATTTTAAATAACAGCGGACGGGCGTGACGATATACGGAACAAGAGACTGTGCAATGTCGCAGATCCCGCAGAGCCGAACAATGCCGTAACTTTGAAAATCTTGAGACGAAAATTCAACGTGCTGCAAAAACAAATCGACAACCTCGATCAAATGATTAAAGCCTTAGAGCTCATCACGGAGAAAGCCTTGGATACCTTTTACACAGACTTTCAAACAGGCAGAGACCTGTCGATTCGAAACGCTGATAACATTTCTCAATCCGACACCCGACTAAGAGCGTTGGAATATGAACGAGGAAAAGCAAGCACTGGTGACGGAACTGCATAAGCCTGCACGCCAAAATTACCCGCGTCGACGTGTAAACGTGCGCGGCATCGACGAGACCTGGCAGGCGGATCTTGTTGATATGACGTTGTACGCTGGACAAAACACAGTCTACGAGTACATGCTCATAGTCATTGATGTTTTTTCAAAGTATGCGTGGGCTGTACGGATAAAGAGCAAGTCTGGAGATGATGTTACAAAGGCAATGGAATCTGTGCTTGTTCAAGGACGGGTGCCGGAAAATTTACACGTCGACAGAGGAACGGAATTTTACAACTCGAAATTTCAATCGCTTATGACACGCTACGTAATCAAACTTTACACCACGTACAGTGATTTGAAGGCTTCGATCTGTGAACATTTCAATGGCACGCTGAAAAGTGAAATGTGGAGACGGTTCAGCATGCTAGGAAGCTACAAGTGGCTCGATATCTTATCTGATTTGGTTTCGGCTTACAACAACGCCAAACACCGTACCATAAGAATGAAACCATCGGATGTCACCGTTGCAAACTAGAGCCTGTTATCACGTCAGGCGTACGGAGGGCTTCGAGCGATACCTTCCATATCGGCAAAATTCAAATCCGGCGACAAAGTTCAAATCGGCAAATTCAAAAATGTCTTCGAGGAAGGTTACACTTCCAATTGGATGACTGAAATGTTCACGACAAGTCAAGTGGAAAATACTCATCCTGTGACGTACAAGCTCAAAGACTACCGAGATCAACCCGTCGCTGGTGGTTTCTACGAAGAAGAGCTCCTCAAGGTTGAACATCCGGATATCTATCTGGTGGAGAAGGTGCTCATGAAGCGTGGAAGAAAAATATATGTTTAATGGTTAGGTTTTGACGATACACACAACAGTTGGATAAACGAATCGGACATGTAACATGTGAATAAATAAATTTTTTGTCAAAACGTATGTGCCTCTTCATTTCATAACCGACACATAACAAGTATGCATCTTCATTTTTTAGACAATCGACGGACATATGCATCGTTGTACAATTTCTCATATTTCGGAGCGTTCTTATTCACTATCCTACATAACAATATTTTATACATCATGGTACAGTGATAAATTACAAGGCAAAAGTGCAGGCTTGTAGCCCCACGGAAGCGTGTCGGTTGTGTTTTGAAACACGATCCGCTTGTCGTCATTCCAGCTCAGTGTCACTTTCTGCTGTCCTATGGTGTACACGTCGTGCTTTCGACCTAATATCAAATGCTGATTTGTAGACAAATATTCATGGTTCAAAACACATTACAAATAATCGTTAAAAGTTATTTTTCTCAACGCTGATCCTTTAACACCTTTGACACGTTTATTGTCTTTCTCATCTCTCAAGACTCGGAATGCGTACAATTCAGCTCTTAATCCTACAAATTCCAGCCTTATTTTTCCGTTATTCACATCTCTCATCAAACCGAGAACTTTTTTGTTCGCTAGAGGCATTCCATAAACGTTGTCAAGCGGATGATCAGACGTATCGAATTTATGCAAGTCGGCATCCGTTTACATCAATTTTGCTCCGTTGCCAAATTTCTGTTCAATATAATTATAATGAAAATCGTAGATATATGCTTTAGCCAGATCCATAATGGAGAAACCTGCATACAATCGTTTATTCAACTTGACTTTCGTCTCACTCATTTCGACGATAATTATATCTTTGTCGAAAACGGTGCAGCTACGAAAATTGGGTTTAGCTATAGTAGCTCTAGCACCGTATCTTCCATTCTATTCCGTGATCAGCCTGACATCTTTATACTTCGTAACATTTTTCATTGTTTTCTCAAAAACTGCGTTGTCCATCAGTTTTTAAAAATTTTTCTCGAATTTGTTTTGAGATTTTTTCCGCAAATCGGTATTCATCTCTATGTATTTCTTGAGCCACGGGGTTTGCCTGAATTTGAGAACTTTGAGAATTTTGAGTAATTTTAAGCCTTATTGTAAGCATTGTTTCAAAACACTATAGTTAACAACGTCGTTTTTCCGGGAAAGTAGCGTGGGCGTCAATTTCGGTTGCTGACTATTCGAGATCGGAGGTATATAGTGCTCCAGACACAGTGGTAAATCCTTACGAATTTCATGCAGTTCCTCAGGATATTTCAAATCCACCTCCAGTATGTAACCAAACTCCGCATCGTCCGAGATGGTAAGAACGTCGCATCGTCCGAAGTCTGATACCCATTCGAAGGAACTGTATGGCAGAGCGAAGCTCATAGCAGCACCGTACAAATTATTAACGTCAAAGTACATGAGATAAGTTTCTTCGACCTCAGGATCGAATACCTCCCCCATGTACCTGTTGTTAGCCTTTGCGTATCTGTTCGAGCACTGTGACACACCACCACGAATACCTTTTTCGATATACATAACCACATCTATATTGGTGAGAAGCTCGAGCTCGATGTCGGTACTCTTTAACATCGCATCAAACGACAGACCGGGCGCGGTGTAATAATGTAACGGGTCCAGGTTTTACGTTGTCCAACAGCTCTGTCGAAAGTTTTGAAAAACGTCGGCTAGTAAAAACACGTCCGTCTGTAAATACAAGTCCGAATACTCTCCCAAAGTTTGAACGTTAAAAGTTTGCCAAACTTCACATGCATGTGCATAGTCGTCGTCTGATATATCACGATCATTTAATCTTGAGTAAAATTGTTGTTTGGATGGTAGCCATCTGTCCTCGAGCTTCTCCCAACTGTCTATGTATTCGTACGGGAACTCTACTCTTCTGGTCAATAACTAAAATTGATCCGAGCTTCGATAAAATTCACGTGTGATTGACTTCTGATCATCACCGAGATACGTTGCTAATTTCTCAAGACTACTGGAAATGAAACGGTACGAATCTACGAATCTAAACTTTACATCTGTTCCCTTGACGTATTTTGTAAAAGAAATGTACTTTTCTTTGTTGACGGGCAGAAGTTCAATTGTGCCCTCGAACGATGTAGCCAGTGCTTTGATCAGATAATGTGAATCGTAACCCGACAGATTGTTGAATATCACTGGGATAGTGTGCGATTTTTGGTAATTTAGATTGCAACGTCGATGAGCAGCACCACGGTACGTTCCTGTGAAATGGCAGTGATCACGATGTTTCACGTCTGTGAGTGTGAACAGTTTTTCACAAATGTGACACACTGTTGTTGAATGAGATTTGTTGATATGATTGAAAGTGAGCGGTTTCATCGGTACAACAGTTTCGAAATAAACTCCTAATGAATGTGCAAATTCCGCCAACTCATTCACAAAGCATTGAATGCCAAGTCTCTCCACGATTAATTTACAATTTTAAAATTGAATCGTCAAACCCACAATGTAGATAGTAAGCTATACTATACGGAAGATGCTTCTGATAAATTGTTCTTGTACCCATCTTTTTGAGCGTAGGTTCCAGTAAACATTCGAGATCCGCGTAAATGCAGAATGGAACGAATTCTTCGTGCTTGAAATTTTTGAATTTCAGTATCTTTCTCTCCTCTATAGGTAGAATAACTTTGGTTCAGTTCAAATTCATGCAATATACGTTGTGCTTTGTTAAACATCTTTCAGAATGAAATTAAGTCAAACATCTTTCACACGACCAAGTAAGATCATTACGTTCAGAAATTTGAAACCTCGTTAATCGAGACAAATATCGAATACAAATAAAATGAAAGATTTCCTTTTTTTTATAATTTTCCACATCAACATCATCATCGTCATCGTCAATGATTCCAGTTTCTATCGCTAAAAGATGAATTACAGGTTTATCAGACTTTTTTTGACTCAGGTGAATCGGTACTATTTTACTTTTTTTCCGATCACCTTGGTCTATACCATAAACGTTAATTGAAAGGCGGTTAAGCTTCTCAATTTTTGAAATGGTGTTTTTGTCTAGAGACATAGGAAACTTCATTCCATCATATCGTAGCACTGAGCTGAAATGCGGGTACGAGCTGGTCACGTTGGGATTATTATTGTCGGCTGGGAACAGAGCTGCGGTGACCGACCAAAGAAAGCAGTAAGAGTCTTTGTTTCTGATGTTCACGACAGCCTTCTTATTATTGATATGCTCAGGTAACGGGGTGTATGTGAACACACCGCCTCGTAGTGGCACGTACTTATTGATATTCACAGTCAAATTGATTATTTCAGTCAGCGACTAGCTTGAATCCTTTTTCTGGAAATCTTTCACCTTTTTCAACAAACACTCTGTCGCGTTTTCGATGAACCATTCGTTGATATCCGTTGTCTGGAGGATGATTTCATTTCTCGTATTAAAAAATTTGATCTCTTCCACCGCGTGATCATCTTTTCTAACTTCAAATTTACAAGCCAGGATAACGTTGGCTTTTAAGCTCCTGTCTTTCTTCAGAGCGTTTTTTAGTCTTGTCACAGCTAGTACCTTTGCGTCTTCTAGAAATCTCTCTACATCTTCATGCTTCAAATTGACGATGGATCCAGTTCGAATTCTCCCCTCGAAAGCTGATTCCAAATCTTCCGAGTGAACTCGATCGCTTCTTCTTACTATCCGCGTACCTCCACTCGTTTTCTGAAGACGTTCGAATTCTTCCGCGAGCGTTTTCAAGAGTCCGATCGTTGTGATAATTCTCATCTTCTCTTCAATCGATGAAGCCTCTGGCAAAATTTTGTTCACAAGCCGAATATTTTGACTTCCAAATTTTACCTATTTTCGAATCTCTGCCCGGTTGGTAAGATTGTCGGTAAAACAGCACGATTTTGACCTTCGACCGATAAGAATTGTTGGTATAGCAGTGCGATTTTTACCGTTGACCGATACAACTGTTGGTAAGGTTGCATGGTTTTGACCTCAAGTCGGTACGGCAGACTGTGACGTCATCGCGGTAAAGGGTTTGAGTCTGGGGAGAATGTCGGTAAGTGTCGGTAACAGAAATCTGTAAGTAGAACTCTCATAGCTATACTACTGAAGTGTCAATATACAATAAAAACTGTAAGGTAGAAACGATTGGGATATAATTACTCTCAATGTCGTTTCTCATATTCTTACAGGTAAGAATATTCATCTAGTTTGAGTCAGTCTGTAAGGTTGTTACAATCGAGATTAAAAAAAACTTGTATTCTTACACAAACAAAATCCAGTTGTTTAAACCAATCGTGACTAAGATAGAGATAATCACTCAATATGTATATGAGGGATTCTCCGTCAACTCGGCCACTTTTTGTTCGTCCATCCCAGATCTGCCCCATAAATGTTTATATCAAAGTTCTACCAAAAGGTACTTCATGTGAATTTTTTCAGATTTTTTAATCTATTATTTAAGAAATTGCGAAATTCGAGTGGTCCGAGTTTTCTAATGCAAATGAACTGTTTTTTCTAAAAACCACATATGTCTCACGTAATTCAAGAAATTATTTTTATATGTCAGCAGCATCTTTGTTCGCAATGAAGGTATGAGCGCAATTAAAGATATATACAGGACTTTCTTTTACGAACAGAACACCTTTCTGATCGACACGTTTTTGATTTAGCTGATTTTTTTTTCACGGGTTCTATATCGAAAAAAAAAGAGATACGCATATGAAAATTTTTTTTCAACATATTTTGGAAAACAGAAGGAATCGAAAATTTGAGAATACGGTGATTTTCGGCTTGAAGACTCATTTTCAAAACTTCATAACTCCGGTTTTATTCGAGCTAGAAAGTTCTTTTTTTCATTTTAAAGCTCAAAGAATGAATTTCAATGAAAAAATAGTTTCATTGAAAACTATTAATAAATTTATATTGTTATAAACAACCAAAATGTTTAAATCGATTTTTAAAAATTGCCCCCACCTCGTGGCGAGTTCTTGGTACAACCATCGTATTCTATATCAAATTTTCTATCAAAAACGCATTTTTAATAGATGAAGAAATTATTATTACGATCAGGAAAAAATTAATTCATCTAGCGCGGTACGTCACAGCGGCGCAGGGATTCAATTGCATGCCTCATTTTCTTGCCTCTTATCGTTTTCGACTTCTATCGTTCTATCTACTTTTATATTCCAACATTTTCTGCTGATTCCACATGACCTTAATTGTCATACAGACATTAAATTGATGGTTATTTCGAAACTTCCAGGTGTTCACTTTGATACAAGCAGTACGAGTCTGGTGAATGAGATCGCAACTGCAATACGAGTCTTCGCCTACGGTGTTGAGGATTTCGTCAGTGATCCAATTAACGCTAATCGAAGTCTCAAAACACATTTGAGCTGCGAAGGCAATGGCGACTCACGGTGGAACACTGGTGACACGTTTTTCAGGTAAAAAAAAAGTATATTATAATGGTATCCGAATTTGTTGAGACGATGGAAAATTTTTTTTTTTCAATTTCTGTTCTGAATTTCTGGGGTTGATCATGTGCCAGATACTTGATCTGCTTCACTTTACCCGTTAATGATATCATAACTGAATTCTTAGTTTAGTTTTTCTATTAAAAAATAAAAGATCATGCGACACTAATTGTAAGTAAACATTCTCTCTCGAAAATCAAGAACAATGACTTTGTCGTGACGTTGCATTGCTTAGGACTCGATAAAGTAGCTTTGATTGTAAGTAAAAGTTTAAAACTTCGAGTACATGTAATATCACCGACCGTATCGGCCATACAGCCCATTTAGACTAGGCAGACTTTACAGAATGTATGCTCTACAGGATAGTTGATCACTTTATAGACCTGAATCACGTTGGCGAAGTAAGCATCAACTATACGAAAAGAAAGCTTCACAGTTTCTAACTTGCAATTTTGAGTCATGGTGACAGAAAATTACAACATACAACCGGTTCATCGATAGCCAGTTCTGGAAAATCCACATTTCCACCCTATCATAATTTGTCGCCGTTCATCGCTGTTCATGATCATGTATCGATTGAGATTATTCGAACTAGCAGGTAATGACCAATAAAGCTTCGCTTGATCATAGAGAAGAAAAAATCATAATTAATAAATGAAAAAATCGATCAATCTGGGGAGAAATTACTCAATATACCTGTTATAGTAGGGGAGCCCAAGAGGGGATTTTGGGTTTTATTCAAGCCCGACAGAACAATATAAGGGAGGAAACCTTGCACTCTGTTATGAACGACCACCATATATGAACCCTTAATATACAAGGGTGCGTCTAGGGTAGCCAATCAGATTAGTAAAAAAAAATCGATCCTCAAATTAATTCGAGCTCGTCAGATTAATAGAAGGTAAGTTAATTACATGGAAAAAAGCGTCAATTTCAATATTCTGACGATTTGATCATGATATAAGAGCATAAGCGAGTAATTAGTTTGCAAAAAAAAAACGTCACCTGGAAGTATTCGAGCGCGGTTATTTTTTTTTTTAATTTGAAGAAAATCATGTAAAAATTACGGATATAATATAATCTGACGGTTTTTACAACATAAAAAAGCTAAAATTATTGATAAAGTGAGGTACGTGCAAGTGCTGAGAACTATGTATTTCCCACTCCGCGTCTCTCTCCCCTTCTCACTCTTTCTCTAGTTCTCACTCTCTCGCACCGTACAGAAACGCAAGATGATCAAATTGATTCGAACTCCGAATATGAGGATGATTCATCTGATGATGAAGATTAAAAAAATCTTTATTAACACTTCCTTTACCATGAAACCATTTGAAATATTACCATTTGAAATATAAGCAATCGAAAGTCGTACATTTAACATTTATTCCCTATCCGTAGTTTGAGTAGTTAGAGTGAGCATTTTATTTAATAACAGCCATATTTTTCTTAGGATTGTTTTTAAAAACTGAGAATTATTAATTGAGGATATAACAAGTAATTTTTTTCAAAAAAAAAACATAAACAAGCAGTATTTATTTTTTTGTAAATAATTTTTAAAGTTGGTGACTTGCGATGATTCACGTGAGTGGAAGTAAGTGAGCGATAGTCGGTAAAGAAAGACAGCACTAGTGAGTGAGAAAGAAAACAATAGCCATTGACTATTGGTGTCCTTTACATGTCACGGTACTACCTTAAGCTGTCAGAACAATGAAATTCCTCCACATAATTATCAGATTATAGGTTAGCACAACAAGGACATCGAGCTGAACTGTCTGCATATAAATCTGATGAGCTTGAGTATTTCAAGGTCACTATTTTTTTTTACATTTTCAAAAATCGGCTGTGAGTTCTGATTGCATCCAAATCGTCAGTCTTTTGAATAGGATACCTTTTAGAGGTCACTTAACATTCCCCCTGAATATCTGATGAGCTTAAATAATTTTTTTTTTTTTCATTTTCTACCCCTTCGTGCTGCCACCCCCGATTTGTAAGCCGGCAGATTAATACTTCTCTGTTACCCGAAGCACATAGGGCGTATACGATATTAATGTCTGACGCACTCGAGTATTTCTTTATAATAAATTTTTTTTACATTTTTGAAAATTAGTACCTACTTCCCCCGGCAGTAAAAGAGCATATATCATATGAACTTTTTTTCTTTTTAGTATCTAATCTTTATGATCCAATAGGTTCTCGCAGCGCTAAAGTGACTTACCATTTAGCCTCTTGGGCTCCTCTACTATTACGGGGTAGATGACTATGATCACGATGAGTGGTTATCGATGATCGCATCTACACATAGGCATGATATTATTACAGACTAATTTGAGTTCGTAGTCCGTCGATTACGCACATGAACAAAAGGTAAATACGTAACAACTGAATTCTTTGGGAATAATATTTTTTAAGTTTTGTTGCTCTCCGACAATATTCCAGCCTGGAAATGCCTTAGTTTCGACGTGTAGTGACGAGTAGCTTTCCCAAACAAAATTCATTCGATCAAGTTCCGGTCTTGTACCCTTTTTTGGTACACCGAGAGACATCTAGTCCGAGACTTTCAAAGATGTAAAATGTACATACATGCAAAATTATCGTATTAGCAAGTTTTTATTACTTTGCACGAAAACAAATTGATCAAGTTTAATTTGTGATCAGCCAAATTTTTCATCTTTTTGATAACTACAAATTCTTACTAAACTGTTTGTCTATCAATATTTTCGTCGTTATCAGTTAAAACCATTGTTTCATCAACTTTGAACGCACCCCACATTATTTCACCTAAAAATCTGTGGTTGGAAACATATAGGTCTTTATCACGGACATTAGCTCTATGAGAACATAGAGGTCGCATCTGTCCTGGATCGATGTGAAAAAGTTCTTCCTTCAATTGTATTTCCTGAACTACCCTGGCGAAAATTTTTTACGCTTAGCTACAAAAATTTTCTACAATTTTGTAGGTCATTTATAACGCTTTCGTAGTTTTGTCGTAGAATTTTTCATGGATTATCGTACTTTTGCGTAGTTAATCGGAGTTTTTTTTTTCACTTTTCTGTAATCCTACGATCATAATTTCCGTGACAGTTCATAATTTTTCGTCTATTATCATACAGAAGATGAAAAGAACAGTCTTCGGATGCATAATGGACTTAAATTTTGTTGGGTAGGTACTTAACTTTTCTGCAAGAAATTTTCTTTTTGAGAGAGATGCGACATCTAGTTTGGGTCCGAAATTGTTTTTACTTTTCATATAAAGTTGCAGATTCTTATAATTTTTGATAGGAATTTATATTTTTCTATGAAGTTCAACGCGATTCTATGAATAAAAAAGAATCGTCAGGTTTGGGTCTCAAATTTTAATTATCTTTCACAAAAAGTTGTAGATAAATTTTTGACGATTTTATGCGGTCGGAAACTCTTCATAGTTTCACGTAAAACTTATTTTTTCTAGGGTAATGTTCTCATAACACGTATCGTATTTACGTCAACCTTGCTATATGAACATGAGATTCGAGAAGGTTTAGAAATATGTATGTATCTGTACGAATGTGCAGTACTTCGAAAACAATGCATATGTGTTTGCCAAAGACAACATTAGTTTTTCAACTTATGCATTGAAAACAGACAATTTAATAGAATCAATGACATTATGCAATAGACAATTTGAGAGAAGCTGTACGAATAACCCTTTCTTCATGCGGAACTGTGGCAAAGATTAGGACCGTTAGTACTCGGAGATCAATCAAATGTCGATGTAAGAGCCTCAGCTTGGTGTTATATGAAATTTGATTGACAGTAATGATCACGGAATAGCTTGGAATTGATGTCCGTTATCCGAAATTAGAGTTTAAATGTTCATGACAATTCGCTAAACGTTAACTATTTAATGTTTACTAAGATTACGCTCAGGATTATTTTCATTATTGTTAACAACGGACATCTAGATTGTGATGTCTATTTCTACCGAACGCTAATGCGTTTACATGTACATCTACAACCGCCAACCTTCGACAATTGCGACTGACTCATTGCCAGTAAAAGAAGTAGGGACAGCAAAATTGAAATGACTGTATTCTCTCCCGTACATCAATACGTAAATTTATTAAAAATGTATTCATTCATTTAAAAATTTGTCTCTATAACTTTATGGATATATTCAACTACAATTACAGCTCCAACACAATAAATACACAGACATTTTTGCATTAGGTCGATTTGATATCATATAATGATAGTCTGTACACGTAACGATAATATATGAAAAATAAGATCGTTATCACGTTATGGGTTTTTATGCCTCAGGTTTTTCCCGTATGAGCTAATAAATGAGATTCCGATTCAACAGCTCAATCACTGTGATTATTCATTCTAAAATTTATAATAGACCTTGTACTCCCATCCTGGTTCCTTGAAACCAATACGAAAATCTGAATAACTTCGAATTGAAGGAGTTTCGACCATACAGAAAATAATTCGGTAATATTCGAGAAGGTCCAGGAGAAGTCAGCCAAGAAATGACCTGGGATTTTTTTTCAAACGATAGGAACTTTTTTTGACCCAAAATAGATGTACAAAAAGTTTATACATATTTTCTTGTTCGTCCGAAATATTTTTTTTTCCAAAGTTATAAATTATTTAATTTCGTTGCAAAATTAGCGCTTTATTAACTTCAAGAATTAATATACTTAGTTTTGATTATGATAGAGAAATGAACCAATGTCTTTTGGAAAACTGTCAGAATGACTTACAAAAAAAAATTTCTGCAAGTTATGAAAAATGAATCCCTAAAGTCACGCACTAATTTTTCAACAAAATTCAGTAACTTATAACTTCAAAAAAAAATATTTTGGTCGAACAAAAGAATACGTTGTTACGTCCGGCGTATCGCCACACGTCTCCCTCATCTTGTCACTCTCCCACGATCCCTGCAGTACCCTTATCATTTCATTCCTATCCTACTATTTCCATTCTGGCTCACGCCACTCGCTTTTTACCGACTCTGCTACTCCGATTCTCCCCACCATTTTGCACCCCTTACGTCTAATCCTCTTTACCTCAGGCATTTCGATTCCAACGTTCGACACGAACAACTCTTTCTTTCCAACACTCAACAACCTTACGTATAACTTTACTCATCAATTGTGAACTATACGCTCCGCTCAAAACTACTTCACAAATTATTCAACCAAATATATAGTTCATACCTCAAACACCCAAACGTTATTCACCCCTAACCCAAGTTCCGGTTGTTTCTGGACGTAAACGCGAAGGCGAACCCGTTTGTTCCTTACCGCTTGGGAATAAATGACGTCCACGGACGTAACAACGTATTAACGTTTTTTACGGCTATTTCACGAAAAAAAATTTCAATAGTTTTAAAAAATAGGATGTCAAAAACGTTTAAATCTGGCCGATTTTTCTTGGATATTCCCACTGACACATCAATTCAGTGAGATATTTCTCCCTCGTGCTCAATTTATCAATTCGTGAGATTATAGAAATTAATACGCGAGAATTAATGATAATAATTATCATTCGTTAGAAGCATTCATTTTCAAGCAATAAACATTATTCATGACAACAAGATGTTTCAGTTGACTCTCGATTAAAACCCACGTAATTCTGCATATGTAGGTATTCGGTTTCCGTCACTCCTCCGCGCCTTTCAAATTAGATCTGTACAGTAACTTCGACACAAATGTAACAAAATAAACATGAAAACAATAACTATCTGCGTACCAACCGTGGTTTTAATTCTCTGTCGAATTATTTTTCTCTGGCTGTCTTGATCGTTTCGATCACGCAATGGCATAGTTATTTATGTTTCCAGAGCGATTTGAGCGATTCACTTGTTTTCCCGGGCCTCAAACTCCGTCGAGCCCGAGGTGAGTGCAAAAGAATGCGGATAAGGTATTGTTGTACTCAATGCCGCAGAAAAGATCAAAACAAGAAGATGTTGATAAAAATGATTCTAAGTAGGTCAATCAATTGACTATTGATTTCATGCGTCAATAATTTTTTAATGAAACTAGTTAGAAACGTCATATGTGTACTGCGTTGGTAGATACGACATTTTTTACAAGTAATTGTTCCACAAAGTCAAAAAAAATTTCGCAAATATTCAGTTTTGATAAAACATGCTCATTTTATGACAATAATGAAGAACTGTAATATCATAAAAATATCAATTAAGTTGAATATGCTTATCGGTTTTTTTTAATATCTTTACTGTAACGTGTGCGTTTTTTTTGAGGCTTGTGAAGCTGACCCATGAGAAAACCCCGTTATTGTGTAGTTCTTTTACCTTAAACCTTGAAATTAGGGTAAATATAAATAATATAAAGGACCTCTTCTGATGGGAAAAAAGAAGGATCGGTCTTTCCAATCTAAAAACGCCCTGAAACAATTAGTTATACGGACTTAGGTGATTCCAAAGTCGCCTTGGTTCATGAACAAATACCTCCCTCTTATGCTCCCTCACGCTGTATTGCTTTTGCTACCGATCAGAGACAAGAGAGTGAGGTGTATGTCATCTGTTTGGAGACACGGGTTTCCCGGTGCTCCCTTCTGACCGCGAACTCGGTGTAAACAGAGTCGCCTTCCTATTCCTTGTCTCGGGTTGATGACCCAAACACAACGCCGATCCTGCAAACCAGGGGCAACCTTGGCTGCCTGTCGGTTTTTTACGCAAGGTGAAATTCTGAATAAAGTAATGGTGTAGGACAGAGAAACAGACGCGTTGTGTAAATTTTGAAAGTCATCCCAAATCAGTTTTAATCCAGGTAAACAAGGTTTAAATCAACAAATTAAATACAGTGTCTTTTTCATAGGTTCTGCTCCTTGTTGTATTCATGGTTCAAATTTTTTATTCTATGCTCTACGAAGTAATTCCTATCGCTCTAAACATCCCGTGCTATCGTGGATTCTACTTAAATCATATGTTTCTAAGTCGAAACTAAGCGCTTTGCTTGAAGTTCGATATTACAATTTACTGAAGCTAAATTCGATAGTGCCCTCCAGACGAGGAACACTTCGTTACCAAAAGATCGGTGAGTCAGTTCAGCTCTTTGCCGGCAACTGCTGTCTTGCAAAATCTACCCCCGAACAGTGAGTCACTTCGGCGTTGTGCCGCGCCGGTCAACTGCTGACGATGCTCTCTGCGGTTCTCCTATTTATACTCGTCGTGATCGCCTATCACGCTACACCGTCGTCGTCTCTTCCTTATCGATGACCTTGCTGGTGGATCGTCGAGTTGGTATGTGTCAGCGAGGCGTCGGTCATCGTCTGTTATTGTTGTGATCTGTCGTATGTACAGCCATAGCTGATGTCGGAGGTGACCTGGACCAGCTGTCCGTTACAATACACAAGAATTTTTATGGCACAAATTATTTCAATTGCTCATTTTATTAATAAAATAGCGTCATACTGACGAGAGTGTAAGGATTTACAAAAATTAGTGATTTTTGAGTAAGTATATTATATGTTCCATTGTCTTATTGAAAAAATTTACTACATTTCAATTGAACTATTTTTAATACTACGTGTTTTATTACATATCATTGTAACTGTTAGGAAGTTATTACGATATAAATGGTCAAATAAATATTGCCGCCACCGTGTCATCGGGGATGTTGCAGTTTTAATGAAATGCCAACTCTACAAACAGTTCATATAATAATTGAATTATGAAGTACATAATTTTGTAAACAAAATCGCAATATTTATGTATTTACCTGATTATATAATTCATATTTATGCACTAAATCCAAAAGTCCTAATACTTACCTTATGTTTTATGCGCTGAAAACATTGATGTAACCTCGTAGCGTAGAAATGGACATCCGTAACGACTCTCTCTCTCTCTCTCTGTCTCTGGAAGTATGCCCCCTCCATGCGACTGCGAGTTTCAAGATTCGAGCAGTGAACAGCGTGCGCAGCCGGTTGTGTAACCTCAAAAATCATTATGGGAACTAGGAGTGCGCGGTATTGGAAATTAGGTAGCGATTTCCGCTACGGGTTTCGTATTCGGTAGTTTCGGTTGATTGGAATATCAAAATTTCGGTAAATACCGAAGTACCGAAATGTCGGTAGATTTTAATCTGAAAATATCGTGGGAAAAAGATCAAGAAAAATCTATATTGAAGTGTACTAAATACTTGTAATCTAAATATTCACTAATGAAATGAACAGAGGGTTTTATCAACTGGATATTAAACGCCTGGGGTATTTAATAAATCAAATTTACGCAAAACAACGCTCAATTATTTTTATTGTCACAACTAATTTAGATTATTATCACGTCTTATAATCTTATGATTTACAGTTTTATGTTTTACAGTCTTATGGAAATATGGAATTATGGAATTGTTTCAGCGGTTCGAGGTTCGATTGTAACCCTACGAGTTTGTACAGGAGTGTTAAATTTGAGTGGGTCTGAATGTTGTAACGTCTACGAATTAATGCCAAAAGAGATGGTCGCCTTTTCTTTTTGTAAGAGGGGTCTGCCGACTATACCGTCTTGCTAAATAGGGAAGTTATCCGGAACGGTTGAAATGTGTGGCTGTTTTCATTGATATGAATTTGAGTCTTAGCGATTGTGTCGAATGTCTGATCGGTAATGCCGGTAAGGGATAGTCGTTCGTATGTTGCACGCGGTACTTCTGGTCTAACGACGTTATTTTTTACTAGATTTAGATCGGCACCTGTGTCGACTATGAATTTTGAATTCTCGAGCAGTTCAGGGGCATTAATTTGAATCAGTGCTGGAGTCTCATCTACAGCATTTGTGATGAGGACGTGAGTTGGTGCACTGAACGCTGATTGTTAGTGCCGCTCGTCGGTGCATCCTCCCGACAGGCGTCGGTTGAGTTTAAAGACTGCTCGGTCGCTCTCTGATCATTGTCGCGGCTTGAATTATGGTCAGCATTGTTGAAAGCGCGAATTCTACAATCGTCAATTACATGTCCGGACCGTCTGCAGTGATTACAGTAAGGTTCTTGGCTCTGGTATTGTCTACGAGCCATAGTGGATCGGCAATCTCTCTGTGAATGACTGGTTCGTTTACATTTTGTGCAAAATTCTTTGGGAATGCGGCGGCATTTCACGGCCGAGTGACCTAAACGACCACAAAATTGGCAAATTATGTCAAGCTGGTTACTGGGTCGGATTTCGGGTGTTGTTTGTATGTGTGTAACCAGCGCGGGGAGTGCGGAACGGAAAGTGAGGTAGTTAGGTTGCAGTGGATAGCGGAAACGGTGACGGCAGGAAGAGTGTAATCCTGAGGATAGAGAAGGTGTCAGAGGCGAAAATGCAGATGAAAGAGAAGAGGCTAATGACGGCCACAGAGGAGGAAGATTGGCTGAACCGGGCTGACTGGCGCTTGGCGATCGCCGCCTCATCAATTCACGTTTATCACAGTAAGCAATTTCTATTGTGCCTCTGACAATGAGTGTTGTCGGTCTATGACTGACTACCCTTGATTCTAGCTCATCATGAAGACCTCTGATAAATGTCAGTAGGCTCTGTTGTTTAATGTGGTCCAAGCAACTACCGACTCTGTCGCGGGGATTTTTGGCTACAATCGTGGTTAACAATTTCGTTGCTAACCGATCTTTGCTCCCGCCGAAAACTAGAGAACTCTCGTATAAGCCTTGCTTCATGCTGTCTCCCGTAAGTATAGTATACATGTCGCTTATATCGTTAGGAGTTTGGAAAACTCGTTCGAGAATTTTAATAATACCATCTACCGTGGTGAGCTCTTTGCCATGTAATACTGTTTGTTCATCTTCCATCATTCTGAACAAGATCATTTTCGTGAACATTTGTTTTTCGTTCAGTCTTACGAGTGAGCCACGTGTTATATTGCGAGGATGAACTCGTCTATCGAAATGTTATGCCCGTCGAAGGGCATGAACCCATTGCATAGCGTCTTCGGCTAATGTGTATGACATATTATCGTCTTGGGTATCAGGCATCGTGCTTTAGTGTTCGAGCTTTTACGGTAGTGAGGAATGCAGGTTAGCTTGGCAAGATAGATTATAACAGACTTACCGATCGATGCAAAATGAGATCACGAAAAAAACAACCTACAGTCGACTGATTGTGCACTGTTAAAAATTTCTGTATGGAACTCCTTACACTGTATTGGAAGTTTTATTCGGATACGGAACAGTGAATTCACCATACATTTACTGGTTATTCAATTTATGAACACAATTAATTTACTACAAAATTTAGTGAAATCAAATTACTTTTTTGTTTTTTCCTATAAATTTTAGTAAAATCAAAAATTTTTATTGCAAATTTCAGACAAATGCATAGTAATTTACGTTGTTTGTAAATGTACACCTCTTTTGTATAGTAAATGTGTAGTAAATTCACAATCCTTTTTAACAGTGTGGTGCTTGTATATTGCTGGTGTAGCTGTCCTGGGGTAAGTGCGTAGTGGTGTCTCAAGTGTACAGTGTCGAATCGTCACTGAAGCAGTGGTGGACGCGGACGTCGTGAACGAGTTCATGAAAGGGGTGCCTTAATGAGTCTCGTACTTGGTGCTCGATTGATTCATATTGTATCGTGCTTGGCTAGCAACAGTAAGTTGAGTATACATAAAGCTGCGATGATGATGTAGTAATGCATGTTGTCAACGAGTTTGGCGTTCACGTAATCACACTGGGAGATTCCATGGAGTTTCTGTTGCTGAAGTCGTTCGTTTTGAGGTCATTTCCGAATATCTTGAGTGCTTATTGGCCTGTTGTCTGCCAATGAACGTATATTTGGTAATATGTTAAGTATGATTTGATTACGGTATCATAGGTTCCGGAAATCGAAGACCACCGCTAGCCATCTATGCTACGTCCGTGGACGCCGTTTATTCCCCAGCGGTAAGGAACAAACGGGTTCACCTTCGCCTTTACATCCGGGTACAACTAGAACTTGGGATAGGGTTTAATGAAGACGATTTATCTTGACCTTGGAGATTTGTTGATTAATGTTATTCTTGGATATGAAGGTCACAACTCAAAACACTTTTTATCGTGTTAACGTTTCGGCCCTGGTGGGGGCCCTCCTCAGAACAATTTTATTTAAATATCTGTCACGAACAAAAATCAAATAATGTACAAATAGGTTTTGACAAAATAAGACATCTTGGTGTAAATAATATGCAAGGATGTTGAAGCAAGATAAAAGAGGAATTACCTCGTATGAGATGACACTTCCAATTACATAAATGCGTGTTGGTAATTGATGAATAAATAGAACAAAAAAAACAATAAAGACAAAAACCGAAACACACTGCGTTCGCAACACGTAACTCCCACGAATTCATATTTATTGTTGGTTTGTTAAAATGAAATAAAACACACAGCCGTTAAGGTTGAGTCAGAGCACATAAGCACCAGTGGAACATCTAGTGTGTAGTGGGAGGGGGTCGATCTCGATAGTTATCAGAGCAACGCAGAGTCAACGGGTTAAAAGGAAACCAAAAATTTTTTTTTGTTAAGGAGGTAAAATCGAGAGCAAGCTCAGTCGGTAATGGACAATTACAATGGTCGTATCACAGAGGTGTAAATATTACTTAGATGTTCTATGTCTTGTTTACGGTTGACAGAATTAGGATGTGCTACAATATTGCACATTTCTAACAGTAGCCTATTGTAATACAAAGGTTCTACGTCAATAATGCTGGCTTGAGAATAATTAAAAGAGTGGTCGAAATCGATGGCATGTCTCGTCAATGCAGTATAATTATCCTCATGTTCATTTATATTACGTTTATGTTCAGTTATCCTGGTGTGTAGTTGTCTACCAGTTTGGCCTATGTAAGCCATGTTGCAATGGTTGCAAGGTATTTTGTAAACAACACCCGAGCGCATAGCCAGGGGTAAGGGGTCTTTACCCGAATCAAACATCGAGGATATATCATGTGCGCATTTGCCCACAAATTGAATTTTGTACTTGGAGAAAGTTCTGTTGAGTGACTCAAACAACCCAGCAACATATGGGATGGCAATATAGCTTTTTTGATTGGTTTGTGTAGTAGTTGTATCGAGATTGTTGTTAGAGATGGTAGATGACAAGATGGAATCATATTTAAACTTTATATGTTTGTTGAGCAGGCGAGGTGGATAGTCATTTTTACATAGTACCTGCTGAATCAAGGACAAATTTTTTTTATGAAATTCGATACTTGAGAGTCGGATCGCTCTGTCAACTAAGCAATTTATCGTTCAACTAAGCATGTTATCGATGTGCTAAAAATGGGACCTAAATATGGCATTCCTTTTAAGAATAACCGCATCCCAACCAAAAAACTCATATCGGATTTCGAATCAAAGATTTCCTGCATTCCTTCTGATTCTCGTAATACGGCCCGGCAAGATTTCACCAACACAATAAAAAAGTTCATTAACACTCCTGCTCCCCTTCATGCCGATAAGAATGTCCTTCATAAAATCAAAGAAACCAAGATCTTCCAAAACAACAATCAGGACTTACTGTTCTTGAAGGCGGATAAGGGAAACAAGACTGTTGTAATGAACAAACTAATGTACAAGGATAAAATGTTGCAACAACTTTCTAACAATAATTCTTACAAAGTTGTTAGATACGATCTCACCTCTACTTTGCAACAAGAAGTAAAAAAACTAACAACTGAGTGGTTTAAAAGCAAAATTATCTCTGATCAACTGAGACGTCAAATTGCAAAAACGGATTGCCTACCACCTAGAGCTTACGGACTACCGAAAATTCATAAACCTGATACACCGGTACGAATTATTGTGTCCTTCATTGATAGTCCGATTATTAATTTGGCTCGTTTCCTCAGTGAATGTATAGGTAACAACATCATACCTCCCTTGTCACGGATAAAAGATAGTTTTGCTTTGGTGAATGCTATTAGAGACCTTCGCTTGCCAGCTGATCATATTTTAGTTTCGCTGGATGTTGTATCCTTATTCACTAATGTACCACAAGATCTTGCAATCAACGCTGTCAAACAGCGTTGGCATCAGCTGGTGGACAAAATTCCGGTCCCACTTAACGAACTTTTAAAAGCATTGCAAATATGTTTTAAGGCTGCCATATTTAAATTTAACCAAAACATATATGCTCAAACGTATGGTTTACCGATGGGCTCACCGCTCTCTCCAATTTTGTCTGATTTGGTTTTGGATGACCTTGAACAATACTGTCTTAATAAACTAGACTTCAAGCCTTCATTCTTTTTCAGATATGTAGACGACATAATTACAGCTGTCCCGTCGCATAAAGTCGCAGAAATGCTTTCAGTTTTCAACAGTTTCCATCCGAGACTACAATTTACATCTGAATTAGAGTCTAATCACCAAATTAGCTTTTTAGATGTCCTGATTATTAATGACAATCAGCTCATAAAAACTGATTGGTTTCATAAGGCTACTTGGTCACCAAGGTATTTAAATTACCATTCTCACCATCCCAGATCATACAAAATTGGAACGATAAATTGCTTAGTTGACAGAGCGATCCGACTCTCAAGTATCGAATTTCATAAAAAAAATTTGTCCTTGATTCAGCAGGTACTATGTAAAAATGACTATCCACCTCGCCTGCTCAACAAACATATAAAGTTTAAATATGATTCCATCTTGTCATCTACCATCTCTAACAACAATCTCGATACAACTACTACACAAACCAATCAAAAAAGCTATATTGCCATCCCATATGTTGCTGGGTTGTTTGAGTCACTCAACAGAACTTTCTCCAAGTACAAAATTCAATTTGTGGGCAAATGCGCACATGATATATCCTCGATGTTTGATTCGGGTAAAGACCCCTTACCCCTGGCTATGCGCTCGGGTGTTGTTTACAAAATACCTTGCAACCATTGCAACATGGCTTACATAGGCCAAACTGGTAGACAACTACACACCAGGATAACTGAACATAAACGTAATATAAATGAACATGAGGATAATTATACTGCATTGACGAGACATGCCATCGATTTCGACCACTCTTTTAATTATTCTCAAGCCAGCATTATTGACGTAGAACCTTTGTATTACAATAGGCTACTGTTAGAAATGTGCAATATTGTAGCACATCCTAATTCTGTCAACCGTAAACAAGACATAGAACATCTAAGTAATATTTACACCTCTGTGATACGACCATTGTAATTGTCCATTACCGACTGAGCTTGCTCTCGATTTTACCTCCTTAACAAAAAAAAATTTTTGGTTTCCTTTTAACCCGTTGACTCTGCGTTGCTCTGATAACTATCGAGATCGACCCCCTCCCACTACACACTAGATGTTCCACTGGTGCTTATGTGCTCTGACTCAACCTTAACGGCTGTGTGTTTTATTTCATTTTAACAAACCAACAATAAATATGAATTCGTGGGAGTTACGTGTTGCGAACGCAGTGTGTTTCGGTTTTTGTCTTTATTGTTTTTTTTGTTCTATTTATTCATCAATTACCAACACGCATTTATGTAATTGGAAGTGTCATCTCATACGAGGTAATTCCTCTTTTATACTTGCTTCAACATCCTTGCATATTATTTACACCAAGATGTCTTATTTTGTCAAAACCTATTTGTACATTATTTGATTTTTGTTCGTGACAGATATTTAAATAAAATTGTTCTGAGGAGGGCCCCCACCAGGGCCGAAACGTTAACACGATAAAAAGTGTTTTGAGTTGTGACCTTCATATCCAAGAATAACATTAATCAACGATAGGGTTTAATAACCGTTGAGATGCTTGACCTATCAAATATATATTTGTTTGAAAAATTTGTGGAATAGTTCAAACGGAGTGTGTAGTTCACGATATTGGTAAGAAAAGTTATACGTAAGGTTGTTGAGTGTTGAAATAGATTTTATCGTGTCGCACATTGGAATAGGAACGACACCAAAAGGTGCGCAAATGGTGGGGAATAGAATTAGCAGAGTCGGCAAAAAGCGAGTGGCATGAGCCTGAATAGAAATAGGCAGGCAGGAATAGGATAATGAGGTTACTGTAGGGATCGTGGGAGAGTGACGCGATGAGGATGATGTGTGGCGGTATGCCGGACATAACAGATATAACTGATTATTTTTTTGTATTGATTATAAGTTTTTTCTTTGAAATGGTTGTAATGGGCCGAAGGTCTGTACAGAATTTCAGAGAGGGAAGTGACTAAAGATGGGGTGAGAAAGTATTGCCCGCGGAGTTCGGAGGTAAAACTTGGCGTGTATATTTGATAGCTGATTCTTAAAACTAAGTAGTTAACAAAAGAAGTTTCGTATTTCTTCGTGGCAGCTGGACTCGCCCCAGCCGAATGGCGTGTGACTTAACGGTGACTTATCCTAATTAAGAGTAGGTGTGTGTGCGCAAGTGTGAGTATGTGTGTGTGTGAGGTATGAAAATGAGGGAGGGGAATGCGACGAGTGGTGATCTGGCCTGCAGGTCAGTGGCTTTGCACCTCCATGTTGCCGAGGGGTCGGTTCGCTCTCGTACTCTTTCTACTTTCGTTGTTCACTTGTCGGCGGTTCGTGGCGGACTGGGCTGTCTCTGGTTGGCGTAGCCCCGCGGGTTCGGTGCATCGCGGGCCTGTTCAGCTCCGCCCCGCAGGTTTTTGGGGGTTACTGTGACGTGCATGTGGTGGTGTAACGTCACAACTCCTTCCTCCCTACGTGGGGTGACGCCTATGGGGTGAGTTGAATAGGGGTTGATTGTTGTGTGTTGTGTTGTGATCAACTTATTGTATTCTTCTGTTTCATCTTATGTATTTTTCGTTGTTTATTTCCTTATGTGTGGATAGTTTTTCTTTCATGTTTCGTCGGTCTTTGGGTATGGGTGCGTTGAAATCTGTTGCTGTTTTCCCCATTTACTTCCGAGTGTGGTCGTGCATTTGCCCATCTGCGAAAGGGAGAATAAGGGTAAGGATGTTGAGTAGTGTGTTCTTTTTATAAGTGTGGGGTGTGTGTGTGTGTGTTCAATTGATTTGATTTGGGTTTTTTGGTTTAGGTTTAATTTGTTTTTATCTTAATTCGAATTTGTGTTATCTTATATCTAATTGTGTTTTTCTTAGCCTTATCCTAGATGGAATTTGTGTGTTCGTTTGTACTCCTTGTTTCTGTGTTCCAGGTTTTTCTTAATAGGAACTATATTGTTTCGTGTATGTGTTAGTTATTTTTGTAAATAACATATATCAAAAGTTTTATGTCACAGGTTCGGCTACTGTTTATACTTTTTCGTTTTTTTACGTGTTTGTATGTAAGTACTGGTTTGTAGATTTGTATTAAAATTTTGTCTGTTGTTTCCTGGATTTATGTTGTGGCTCGTCGTCTTCGTTATGCGTTGATCCTCCCTTGCGCGATCTCTGTGTTCCTTCCTTGAATGGCGGTGGAGTATCGTCCCTCTGTTTGACGCTTCAATGATCTGTCGTACGTGGTGTCTGACATGAGTTGTGTTTCGTCTCTCCGGCTAAGTCTGTTGTGCTACGTTCGTTTTTCCTGTCAGGGTTAAGTAAAAGCCTAATTAAGTAAAAGGCTAATCGTTTGCGGTATGTTCCGTTATTGTTGTGTGAGTCTTTATCGTTTTGATTTTCATTCTTTCCGTCTTCTGTAGTTCTTTTTTCTTTTATTGTCTTTTTTTTCGTTTTTGTGTGTTGATTCGTTGAGTTTCGGTATCGGTCTTACAAAGAAACTCCCCCCCCCCCCCCCCGCCCCGCCGATTTCGTCTATTTGAGGATATGTCATTCTTCATCGAAATCTAAGCGACACATGTTTTTTTACGGTGGAGAAACGGTTTGAATGGGTGAAATCAACCTGCAAAATTGGGCATCCTCCGTGGTTCTTTCACAGTTTTGCTTACTTCCAGTTGAGTTATTTGAATGGCAGCAATTGGAGAATAATTCCTATCGAAATAGCAATCTTGGTTATAGAAGTCATTAAACAGAACAACCCAAAAATTGTTGATGTTTTGGCCCGAGTGGGGGCCCTCCTCAAAACAAATATTTATTTATTGACCACAGCTACGACAAGTGAGAACAACAGGTAACAGAAGGAAAATAGGATAAAAAAGATAATTACGGAAGGTAGCATTTAGACAGTGAAACTTAGATTTTAAATTATTTCATAAGAAGAAATATCAGTATCGAGACAATCCGCGCCAAACGAAAAACCAAAAAAACCAAGAAAAAATCCAGCGATGAATACATGATTGTACGTTGCATAAATGATGAACGAAAACACGACGAACATCACAGGATGAAACACAAAGGGGTAACAAGCACAACGTTGTAGTGTAAAACCAGAGCGATGCGTTTTTACTCTAGTAAGTTTTTAATTGTAATTATAATTACATTTATATTATATAATATAAATTAAATCATAATTATAATAATGAATTACTATAGTAATAAATAAAATTATAATTTTTGTATCACTATCGAATACTTGGGCAACAATTTGACGATTGATTTTCGTTTTTCCTTGAATGGAGTGACGAATAATTACAATAATTGACGAGTAAATACAGTAATTTACTTTATTATTTGAAATAAAATGTCCAAGCAATAATCACAAGAATTTTCTTTTATTATTAATAAAAAGAGAGTCATCCAAGCCATGTTTCCGGCAGAATTGGGGAAGAAAAAATGTAACTGCGACGAGAATGAATTGGCATTTATCAAATGTTCGTGGTGTCGAGACTTCAAATGTTTCGATTGTTTCTATAACGAATATCACCCAAGAGAGTGTACATGTGAACCACGAAGACAGCAAAGTAACATGGCTTGGATGTCTCTCTTTTTTTAATTAATAAATGAAAATTATTGTGATCTTTGCTTGGACATTTTATTTCAAATATTGGAGTAAATTATTGTATTTACTCGTCAATTATTGTAATTATTCGTCACTCCATTCAAATAAACGAAAATCAACCGTCAAATTGTTGCTCACGTATTCGATAGTCACTCTACCTAATAAAAAAGTTCCAAGCAAATGAACAGGTATAAAAAGATTATAATAACAATAGTATAAATAAGATTATAATAACAATAGTATATGCATGAAGTTGGCGGTGGGGTGAGATGCCGAAAACAAAACAAAAAGCATCTAGCAAACAAAACTTCCTTTGACAGCTGTCATCGGCTGTTTATGACGGTCTTTGACGAATATCTTTATAAGTATTTGTTTCTGACACGCAAAAAATGAACATGCAAACGAAAATTATCAAGGTGATTCCCGACAGGAATCGTCTTTTTCGCCTGTTGGCGTATTGTATATACGGCACTCAAGATCGACACGCAGAGGTGAGACTGAGTTTCGTTTCAAATATAGTGGATAATTGGTCTACATTTGCGGGTTTTATTACAGATATAATATGAAGAAGGTGATTTTGGAGAATAACAGGCAGAGCGGTAGCAAAAAGAATTCAGCAAGTCCAGGAGATAGATCGATATCAATGGAGAAGGAATACCTATTTACAACCAACGAACAGAAGCTTAGATTGATGAAAAAAGAAAAGTAATCACAGAAGGAATTGAACTGGACAGCAAGAGACAACGAGTAGATAAAACGACAGACGAAAAAAAAAGTGTATCAACGACTTATGAGCAAGAATAACGTATCTGAAATTCATGTTTGTGATGAAATATTAAGTGACAGTGATACATTGACATCGATGGAGAAGGAACTGTCTATATTCAGCCAAACAATAGAAGATAGCAGAGACAGGTTTGAATTAGACAGAAACAGAGAAGGAGTGGAAGCAATGAATAGTGAATCAATCATTGCTAAGCATCGTTCTAACGGGGATATTGAAAAAGACATTTTCAAAACTGTGGAGCAACTAGACATGGGTGAAATGAACGTAGAATGTAAACATTGCAATGCAGAAAGGTTCAAATATGAAACAGGAAGGGTGGCAAATAATTGCTATCATGGAGGAAAAATAACATTACCACCATTAACGGAATATCCTGATGTACTTCAACGTCTGCGAGGAGGGAATGACGAAGTATCGAGACACTTCAGACAATATATACGATCATATAATGACGCGTTTGGGTTTGCATCATTCAATTGTACTGTGGCAGATCTGGGGAATCCAGGACCATATGTGATAAAAATAATCAGGGATGTGAGTTACAAAATATCTACAGGTTTAGAGACCGCAAACAATAACCGACCGAGATATGAACAAATTTACATCTACGACCCACAAACTCAGCTAGCGTTGAGAGAAAATGACGCAAGAAGAGCAAATCTGTTAGAAACTATTGATAGACTGATAATAGATATCAATCCTTATGCAGCAAATTTTAAAACAGCGTACGAGCGATTTGATAAGGGAGAAAGCCTGATGAGATTAAACTTTATTGCACTCAAGGAAGACGATAGACGGCAGTACAATACGCCAACTTGTGGTGAGCTAGCAGCTCTGATCGTTTCAGATGACGGGGCAGTATCTGAAAATATAGAAGTACAAGTATTTCCAAAACAAGACCGTGCAGTTGGATATATGCCGAAATATTCGCATCACGTTGATCCAATGACTTTTCCATTACTATTTCCGAGCGGTGATTTAGGATGGAGCTATAATATAAAACACGTAGGAACAAACAAGAAAATCTCTCTTGGTCAATACTATGGACATCGATTGGCCGTACGTCGAGGTGAAGCACAGAATCAGTTGTTGCGGTGCGGACGATTGACACAACACTATGTGATTCACGCATATCTCACAATCGAATCGCAGCGTTTACTGTTTTTAAGAAATAATCAGAAGCAACTACGTGTAGAATGTTACAAGGGAATGACTGATCACATATCAAATAGTGAAGCGAATACGTTGGATCGAACAAGAATTGGGAACCAAATGATTTTACCATCAACTTTTTCCGGCAGCATGCGACCTATGCAACAGCAGTACCAAGATGCAATGGTAATAACAAGGAAAGTTGGACGACCGGATTTATTCATCACAATGACATGTAATCCCAAGTGGCCGGAAATATGTACGGTATTAAAAGATTTTCCTACAGGTACCACTGCAAACGACATTCCAACAATAGCTTGTCGAATATTTCACATGCGGCTACAACAGGCACTAAAGGAAATCGAAAGCGGTTCAGTATTTGGAAAGTTTGAAGGATACGTATACACAGTTGAATTTGGACAAAGAAATATCCAAGTAGACAACAGCATAGTTGTGCCTCACAATCCATACCTACTTGCAAAGTACGACTGCCACATGAACGTAGGATATTGTGCGTCAATAATGGCTATTAAGTATGTCTTTAAGTACATCCACAAGGGACATGATCGTGCAAGTGTACAGATAACTGATTCAAACAGCGAGAGTGATGGTCAGCCAATAATCAACGAAATACAGGATTATGTAGATTCGCGTTACGTAGGACTGATGGAAGCAGCTTGGCGTATACTAGAACTGTAAATGCATGGACGAAGTCATGCAGTCACACGCTTACCTGTACACCTACTGGGACAGCAATACGCAACGTTTGAGGAAAGTAGACAAGTCAAAGCCGCTACAAATGAAAAAAAGTGGAGAACCCATCTTAGTGCATGGTTTGAATTGAACAGCATAGATGAAATGGCAAGAAATATAACTTACGCGAACACGCCAGATTACTATTCGTTTCAAGAAGCAACAAAAACGTGGAAAAAAAGAAAATATGCATGTAAAGTAGTGAGCAGAATGACAAATGTTTCACCAACGGATTCAGAAAGATTTCACCTCAAACTAATCCTTGGACATGCGACAAATGCAAGGAGTTTTATGAATTCACGCACTGTAAACGGGAAAGAATGGAACACTTTTAGAGATGCTGCAGTGGATATGGGTTCAACTGCGACAAATGACGAAGCTTTCAAGATATTTGACGAAGCTGTTTCAATAATTATGACGAAACGGTTGCGTCATTTTTTTCTGTGGTATTTATTCGGTGAAATGCCATCGAACGCGATAGATTTATGGAATACGTACAAGAAAGCACTATCTCAAGACTTCGTGAATCAGCATGAAAATAGAGCACTATGTGCAATTGAGCATCTTCTCAGAGCTGAAGCAAGATCGTGTGCAAATTTTTACTTACCAATACCGGAGATAATTTTCGAAAATGAAGCAGAAGAAATAACAGTGTAAAATATAGAAACCTCTGCAAAGAAAGGCAGTGAACTGGTGGAACAATTAAACAACGATCAGAAAATAATTTATACACATATTTTTGATAAAATTATGCATGACAAAAGTACCGGTAGAAAACAAGAAAAATCCTTTTACATTGATGGATCGGGAGGAACAGGAAAAACATTTTTATACAACGCGTTATACTACATGTTGAAATCTGAAAGAAAAAATGCTACATGTGTTGCTTGGACAGGTATAGCAGCCATCTTACCATATGGAACAACCGCGGACAAAACATTTGGATTACCATTGACACTGTAAAAGAAAGGAACAATTTTCCCAAATGCAACGATGAAAAAAAAAATACAAAGTACAGATGTATTTATATGGGATGAATGTTCGATGATACCGAAAAATGCTTCAGAATTGATCGACAGAACGTTAAAAGATACAATGGAAGACGCATCACCGTTTGGTGGGAAGACTATAATACTAGGTGGAGACTTCAGACAAGTTTTACCAATTGTAAGTCGAGGAGGTAAACAACAAATAATAGAGGAAACAATTAAATACTCTACACTTTGGAGTATATTCGAAAAATTAAGCTTGAAAAAAAATATGAGAGCAAAAGAGGATGCCGCAAAGTTTTCAGAGTGGTTACTTAATATAGGTAATGGAGAAATGGAGTTGTTTGTACCAGAGAAAGAAATACAAAGCAACAATTCAATAGACGATTTATATCCAAGAAATCTGCCACTTGATGAATTAACAAACAGAGCCATCTTAGCTCCATTGAATGTCAAAGTTAATCAGTTAAATACAGAGATACTACGCAGAATGGATGGCAATATATTCGAATCAAGAAGCATAGATTACGCAACATTACAAGGAATTGATACTGCGGATGCAGCACTTGACGAAGAAGCTACTCTGCGATATCCGATAGAGTATTTAGATGGTTTAACGCCATCAGGTTCACCACCATACAATCTACAGCTGAAAGTCGGAGCAATTGTGATGTCATTGCGAAATTTATCAATATCAGATGGTTTATGCAATGAAACACGGTTAGTTGTAAGAGAAATTCACTCTCTAGTTTTGATTGGTGAACTTCTAATCGGAGAGCGAAAAGGGCAAATAGTAGAAATACTAAGAATTAAATTAGATACGCGGGGAGACACAGATATGCCATTTATCCTCCATAGGCGACAGTTTCCAGTCAGGTTGGCATTTGCAATAACTATAAATAAATCACAAGGACAAAGTTTTGACCACGTGGGACTATTCATTAACCGACCAATCTCTGGACATGGTCAACTCTACGTTGCATTGTCATGATGCAGGTCGAAGAATGGTATAAAAATTCAACAGAAAAAAAATGAAAATGCAATAAAGAACATTGTGTACAAGGAAATTATTGAATAAATACTGCATAATGTATATACATCAAGGCCACAAATGAACAAATAAACATGGTTGAACTTAAAAGAAAAATGCACAGGAGGTGATAGGAGTTCGAGAGGCCGAGGGGTTGACCCCCTCTGCTGACTCCACCGGGACCTCATAGGAAGAAGGAAAAAAAAGTACTGTATAAAGGAGAAAAAAAGAGAAAGTGAAATAAAAAGGAGGAGAGAATACAAATGAAAAGAATACAGAATCAGCAATGAAAGGAAAACCAGCAAGAATATAAAAATCACTGAAAAAATGGACAACAGAGAAAAGAGAAAGAAAAGCCAAGAGGAGCAAGAAGATGCAAAAATAGGTAGCAGCATAAAACGATAAAGAGGAAATAAAGCATAACGTCTGGAAATTTAAACAATCATGATTTGTAATTGGATGTTCAAATCCATAAATCACTTCCACTAAGTATTTTCTTATTTTGTGATTATTCAGATGTAAATTCACCCGTGTCGGTCATTTGCTGAAAAAGCTGAAACGCATGTAATGAAAAAGAAACTTGTGAGAAAATAAAAGTTAGCCTATGAAATTAAGAAACAAATAGTAAAATCAGAAAAAAGATATAAGGATGTATTAACTAACTTGAAGAAGAGAAAAAAATGTAAATTATGAGAAATAAAAAAATGTAAAAGTACAAATTTGTTAATGTAAAATTGCAAATATTTCTACGATATTCATACCATATTAAATTTCTAGATAAATAAAAAAAATATATAAGTACATATCTATTAAACCTATACATGCAACAACAAAATTAATCACAAATAATTATATTCCGACATTTGACAGTTCAAATGAAACACCGTAGCTAACAAAAAGAAGTACACAGGCAAAAAAATAAGAATAGGTGAGCGCTGCCCAGTTTGGTGATATTTTGTTTTGTAAACAGATGAATTAAATCAAACATGCCGAACAAAGTAAATATACCATTGAAAATATGAATGAATAAATAGCAAATTAAGCAGTATGATAAAATTAATGAACATTCTCGAAACAGGACAGCGATGAGGTTTTGCAGCGGTCGGGCGAGAAAATACCAGGTAAAGCATATCGATATACTATAATAGTATGTAAATCCAAATTCAACTCGGCAAACCAAAGAGCCGGACTCTTTTTGAGAATCATTACTAGTGAATTCTACATCTAGCCATAAAAAATGGAAAAATAATTACTTATATACAATCATTTGTCAAAAAAAGAAAAAAAATATCGACATTTGAAAATACAGTCAAACACGTATGAATCCCTAAGCAAATAATTTAACGCCTTTTTCACCAAAACAAGATGATGGATTAGATGATCTGCTGTGCGCAGCAGCAGAAGCAGCAGAGGAGCTGTTGCTTGAGACGGACGACGAAGAGTGGTCCGTCTACTTATGGTAAATGAAAATTATACAAGGAAATGTAAAGAAAATGATAAAAAATTTATCATTCCACAGCGAAAACATCCCTAAGTCCCAAAAACAAAAGAGGTCAACTTCGAACTAAATTTAAAGTAAGAAATGTCAAATAAATTTATTTAAAAAAAAAAGGATTGATATCAATTATTTGTACATTATAAACCAGACACAGTAGACTCTATATCTCTATACGTAGATATACGTAAAAAAATCTAAAAATAATAACTATAGCCAAATAAGTCGCCGAATGCAATTGGGGTTGCATGGCATCGGGAGTTTTGTATATGTGAGTGGATTCGTTTACGAAAGTAATCTGAGCAGACCTGCATAGGGAGCCAATAGCAATATCGGGTTGATCGGAAACAACCGATCAACAGGTGCAGACCTGTCATCAAATCAACATAAATGAATTCACCTGTCTAATACACAATGCATAAGGAAATAGTGAGGCTCGAAGCGCCGAACAACGAGGCGCGCAGCGCCGAGGTGGGGTTGGCGCGCAAAGCGCACAGGGGCCAAGCCCCTAGTAATACAAAAATTATAATTTCATTTATGTGGCGGACACCCGCCACCGGCAAGCCGGCGAAAAGCAATTAAAATATTTCCTTTTCTCCATTTCTGTCTTTTAACAACTATTGCCCTTTACAGTTAACTTTCGCGTGTCCAGGCCTCGCCGCGCTAGCCGAGAGCCAAGGGTTTGACCGCGCCGGGATGTCCCTACATGTAGCATTTATGGTGCGACGCAACCCTTGGCCTCGACTCGGGAGCGAGCCGGCATTTTTTCCTCATCTGTAACCAGTCTTCGCCGTGCTCTTTGCGCATACGCATCTACCAACTTGCTTCGTCTTTTTCCCTGTTTTCTCATTTCTATTATACCATCCAATTCTTGTAACTCGATATCTCTCATAATAAACAGTTTGTCAATACCACATCGCCATCAAATACAATCTCTGGCGTCATCCGTTTCCTAACCTCCCGACAGCACCACAATTTATTACTATAGTAATTTATTATTATAATTATAATTAAATTTATATAATATAATAAATTTATATCATGTAACATAAATATAATTATAATTACAATTAGAAAATTACTCTAGTAATTACTCTAGTGATTTCTTAATTAGCATAATACTAAAAGAATTAAAAGTAATTTTAAATTATAAATTTGAAAAAAAAAGTCGACTGAGAGCTTTGAACACGAGATGCCCGGACGAGACTCTCGAACTCTGGCCGCTCGGCCGCTCGTTCCGTTGTTTAATTAGCTGCGCGTTACGACTAATGAATAGTCTTGAAAACTTCAACCCGCTATTTCTCGAGAATGGGGCCGAGTTGGCACCTGTGCTTTGGGAGTTTAATTAGTACCTACCCACACTATAACCATGCGAAGTCACTACCCATAACTCGATGAACCTCCCTGACGGTTCTCTCGTAAGAAAGACATACCTCTCAATAAGCCGGTAATATAGATACGTTGTCGCTTAGTCCTATACAGGTCTATGATTGTTGTTTAAATGGTCGTGGATAATTCATAATGAAGTGGGATAGGTTATCGTTCAAAATAAATGGCTAAGGTTGATTTTGATTTGGTAAAAGATAACGTATATTCTCCAATCGATTAATTATCAAATGAATTAATAATATAAATGAAGAATCGAACAAGGTATAATATAGATAACGTCGACGGACGAATTCATATTCAAATACAGAGAACCTGTAGAACTAGTTAAATTCGATCGTCTACGCTCTCTAACAAGCGTGTGTTGTATGATTATAATATGATAAAATTAATCGATACTGAGAACACCTATGCTGAACGACTATTATATCTGCCTGGTCACTTATATATTTGAATCTCTCTTTGTAGATTAATAAAGGTTTACGTTAACGTAAAAAGTTACAGCTATACTTAGTTGGACCGCGAAAGCACACACTATTCGGACTGCTAATTATTGAATTAACAATTTAGGTTGAGTCGTGGGAACGACACTCGGAATGTGCAGTAGCACATCGATAACAACCTTATCAATTCCTGAGTTCACAACCAAGGTTGAGTCGTGAGAATTACTTTCGGGATGTGCGGTAGCACATGGACGACAACCTTGTGCGCAAGAGTCCAATAGATGTACTTCCGCTTGTCAAAACATATATGTCTATGATATTAGTAACAAGATCTATGACCAGTTGAGATTTAGAAAAGTGAGACAATGGGGGCCGACCTGAAGGCTGGAGAATCGCTCTCAGAATACCCAAAAGATACTTTTTGCAGTAAGGCACCAATCCTATTATTTAGTCTGATACTACAATTCTTGGAAAACGAGAAGTTCTACTAAAATGACGGCTAGAAAAGCTCGCCACCGACTCTATTTCCAATTTTGAATCGATAATAATGAAAGGTAAATTTTGCTTGAATGGTAAAAACAAGGATTTGCTAGATGTTGGAGAATACTGCTCGAATTGATTTACCTTTGGATGCGAAGATCGGCGAGATTGAGAGCTGTCGGGTCGTATCGGTCTGTGTCGATGGTATTCTGGAGCAGAGGCTCACCTCGGATTCGTATGATGATATTCAGCTACGCTGTCGTTATCAATTTCGAATAAGTTACTGTAATTTCTAAAATGGTTCTTGTCCGAAAATTTCGAATTTTCACTCGATCGTTTTATTGAATACATAATTATATCGTTAAAAAAATTGTTTCATTGAATTGATACAGTAGCTGCTGTTATACCGGGACAATCTCTTGAAACTATACATACCATGCGCATGCGCGAGTTTTATCGACTACTCGGACACGCTGGCCACTCCGAGTTTCAGCTGTCAAACTCTGTTTCTGGCGGCGATGTAGTTCATACAAATTTTTGAGGTTAGAATCTCAAACAGTCGATGTAGTAACTCGGAAAGTTGATGCTAATGCTCTTTGAAAATTGGCTTTATTCGACTGAAATGAGAAAACGGTTTAAATGTTGGGTGCTTGGAAGAAACGCAGCAGATAGGTGGGAACATTTTATTTGATCACTTTTATTATTATTAGAAATAACAATGAAATTTTTTTCTATCAACAGGTGATACGGCCAAAATAACTACATCTCTAATATTTACTGTTATCTGCCTATTCAATTTATCACACGTACAAAGATCATCGCCACTTTCAAGCAACTAAGCACCTTTCTCACTCTCTTGTGATTTCAGGTGGTAATATTGAAATTTATCACTTTTGAAAATGAAACATTAAACCGAGTGTTCAAGAAATTTAAATATCTCACTATCTGTAACAGAATGGTGAATCTTTTTTTTTCTCGAAAATAGTTCAACAAAATTTACAAATAGTCGATAGTCAATGTATTTTTTCCGATCAATAAATTATTGCTACTACTATTAAAAATTTTCTAATGATTATCAAAGTTCATTTCGCAAATTTTCAATGATGTTCGATTGAATAAATGAAGGGAACCTAGTACTCAAATTGAAAATTCGAGTAATATTAGATTTATTAAAATGATTTCTGTATTTCATGTTAGTGCGGTTCGAAACAAAGAAAATCTAATCGGAAGCGTAGAAACCAGGAAGTCAATGGTGCACAGAATGATTCTTCGGTAGAATGAATTGGCAGCAACGGTTAAGTAACAAACTTATCGCTATTGGCTCGATCACAGTAAAATGATGGGATATTCAGCCATTATGATCTGTAGTATATCCCGCTCTTCAATTTTGCCTCAACTGATGTTAAGAAGGTGGCGATGGCCTGATGAAATTCACTCTGACACCTGATGTCTGACGGAACAACCAGGTTCGATGCCCCGGTATGGTGAACACTTAAGATTACCTGATTCTGTTTGAATCAGCGCCAAACTTGATTTAATTCAGGAAAAAGGATTGTCATGAAAATGTCTATTCGTGAAATAATGGGATTTAGAAAAGTACAGTGAAGATTAAAACGTAGAAGATACTGAGTCTTTACAGTGAAAAGAATAAACTGAATGCTCTGTTTTAACGAATTATGGCGAGACTTTAGGCCAACTTCAGACAATTCAGATTTTCCAAGGCTACTCTTGCTCGAGAAGGCTAATCCGAGTAGACGTCCACGCATTTCGTGACTTGACAGACGAAAGACATGGCTTCTTGGGCCTGAGGGTCCAAGGAGCTGCAGTTGCAGTGAATTACAACGGTAATTAGTCAATGAAGTGCGAGAGCGATCCCCCTGGTGCCCAAATCTACACGATCGGCGTTACTTCGCGCTCTTCGACGGTGTTCCGACGATTCTCAATCTCGTCGCTTACACTTGTAAGATGTTGGCAAAAAGTATCTTAAGATAATTCTCACGCATTCATCCACATATTTTAACAGATAATCTATTTCAATTTGGTGGTTCCAAAGGTAGTGGTTTATCCCAATTATTGATGGTAATTTTGGCTTGAAAAGACAGATGTTTCTAGGCTGAGCGCTGCTGATGCTAATTCAGTAGTCTCCCACCACAGTTCTTAGCACCGGTTATAGGATACAAAGTTAAACCTAATACTAGAGGTCGTTGTTGGTTTCTACGTGACTTTTGCCAGGAAGGATGGAATTCGGATGCGTATGCGCAAAGAGCACGATGAAGACTGGTCACGGTTGAGGAAAAAGTGCGGGCTCGCCCCCGAGTCGAGGCCAAGGGTCGCGTTGCGCCATAAATGCCACATGTAGGGAAATTTCCGGCGCGGTCAAAGCCTTAGCCCTCGGCTAACGAGGCGAGGCCTGGACACTCGAACGTTAGTTGTAAAGAACTATAGAAAAAGATAGACATGGAGAAAAGGAAATATTTCAAGGGTTCTTCGCCGGCTTGCTGGTGGCGGGTGTCCGCCACAAATTCTATTTCTCTTTTTCCGGTCTGTTAATTTTTTCACTATCCGTCGACCGTCAAGTGCACATTATTCTACACCGATGAATACAAATCTCGACTTACTGCGAACCCTATAATATATTGAATTACAACAATAATCAGTTATTTGCTGTCACATTATCTCCATATTCGGAGAAATCTGCATTACATTACTTATTATATGTACTATAATAATGGTAATCGTCGAAAAAATGATAAAAACATACGGTCTTTTGGCACCAGGAACAACGAATAATCGCAATATTATCGCATCTTGAAATTTCACATAGTGGGGAACAAGTTTCTTCGAAACCGAAGTCCACAGGATTTTCGAATCTTTCTGGCATCACTTCTGTGTAACCACTTTTAAACCAAGAATACTTGGAAAGATTGACATATCGCGGAGATGATAATTGATTATGAGTCAGGGATTGCAATTTGATAATGTTATTCCTCAGATGCAAATTTAGTTCATAATTCTTCAATAAAATATTGTCAGAGAAATATCTGACAAAATGTTTCCACAATCTCAAACCATAAACGTCAAGGGGTTGAATCTTTGCGCTTGTTCCTTTACGGATAATTTTCAATATGACGTCTCTATTCGAAGGTGTTGCTTTGCCTACAGCTGCAGGGCAGTGGCCACATATGAATTAATCGATAGTACAATTTTTGAACTAACGTTGGAGAAAAAAACATGTTGCAACCAAGTTCTAAAATGTTCTAAAAATGTAATAATATGATATTCACTACTGTACATACTACTTTTTCATTTCCATAAGCGAATAATCGTTAAATTTATAACCTGTTTGTAACTAAAGTAGGTTTACCAGTCTTCGATAATTCTATGTATCTACACATTATCTAGTCAAAACAATATCTGTTGCACAAATGGATCGAACATACTACCTTCAGGACCATAAAAAGATGGGAAAAGAAGTATTCCTTCAGCTGACATAGTTGGCTGAATTGTGTAACTGTGTGTAGTAGAAGAAACTGGCTGCCCTAGACATTCCACCTTCGTTTCTCCTTTGACTGCTCAAATTCTTCCAGAATGCATCCCCATTTCGAAACCACTTTGATCTGAATTATACACATTCGATGAAGCGTATATTTTTATATTTTGCTTCACACCTTGTTCAAATTGATCAGCTTGTTTTCTCAAACTTTCCGCATTTTGAATCGTTTTTTTGGCGATGAATTAACTAATTTTCCTCAATACAATATGATAGATAATTGTCAATGGAACGACCCAATTTTTAGATGCTTTAAACCGAAAGTCTTCATGGCCTGTTTCTTTTTGGGCTTGTAGCGCCAACCTTCGTAAATCATTGTCGTTCACTGGTAATCCAGCATCAACATCGAATTAGAAGTTCCGCCATGTGTAATCACAAAGTCTAGCTATTTTTTCCTTGTATGTTCCGCTCTTATTTAAATAATGAGCCCAGCGACATAACTGGCGAACATATTTTACTTTTTTGAACTTATGGCGTACATTTTCAATGCTCAAATTTTTTTTCAGACCTCCAGTAATCAACTGCTCTTGACTTGTATTCATATTATAAGTTTCCGTCATTGCTAGTGCACGCGTCTGGAGGCGATTTTGGTTCATAAATTGCAGATGCCGATTTTTCATCCTCTACAATTTCCACACCTAAATTTGCATGCGGTTCTGCAACGTACACGAAACTTTCTTCCTCCATCTCAACGCCAGTGTATTTTTCAATTGCATTTAAAAATGTAGTTTCATAATGATTTTTCAACTGTATTTCCTCATTATTTATCGGCGTTTGAGCAGTATTGATGGCTTGATACATTGTCTTAATTAACTGTATAACGTTGAAAGGATTGATTTTCATCTATGTTATGGAAAAGCATTCATGCACTTTCAAATATTGAATGACTGTTGAGGTTATAATTTTAAAGCAATAAATAAAATGCGCAGAGGTTTGAGAATAATGAGTAGTATAGCAAGGGGGGTTCTACTTACAGATTACTGTTGCTGACACTCACCGACATTCTCACCAGACTCAAACCCTTTTCCGCTATGACGTCATAGTCTGCCGTGCCGACTTGAGGTCAAAAATGTGCAACCTTACCGACAGTTGTATCGGTCAACGTTGAAAATCGCACTGCCTGAGCGACAATTCTTATCGGTCGAAGGTCAAAATCGTGTTGTTTTACCGACCGAAGGTCAGAGTCTCAATGTAGTGCTCGCCTGCCAACGGTGGAGGGCGCAGCGGGGGGCGTGAACTTTTTTACCGACCTGGATGTCGGTTACACGTCCCGCATTCTTTTCCCACGATGGGACTGTTAATGTGTAACATCAACTACTTCGAATTCTTTTCCCACAGTAGGACTGCTGATGTGTAACATCCTCCATCCCACATTCCTTTCCCACGTTATCAACCACGCGACATTCCAAAATTAATGTTTCTGAGAATTGTTTTTCACTTACTCGGATGCAAGTTTGATATCAACCACGTGACATTCTTTTTGGCTTGTAACTGTCATGTGAACTTTACGATGAATTTTGAACGGGTTTAGTCAAGACCAGAGTGCAAGGTCGACTGATAGCTGCGGTACATTCAGAGCCATGGATCTGCGGTGTTAAGTTACTATCGCTCTAAGAATGCTGAAAGGTGCGCGCGCATACACAAAAATACGTACAGCTGCGCTATAAAAAGGACGCTCATCACTGCAAACGATCATTAAGTCTCAACTTGTTAAGTATACGTGAGGAAAAAGCTCAAGATGGAATCCGCGAAGTGTTTGAGATTGATCGATATTATAGAATCGGAGTACAAAATCTTGGACAAATTATCATCAACAGCAGAGATTCAGAAATAAATAAAATCCGGAAGTCAAAATATTCGGCTTTTGAACATAATTTTGTGAAAGGCTTCATCGATTGGAGAAAAGATGAGAATTATCACAACGATCGGACTCTTGAAAGCGCTCGCTGAAAAATTCAAACGTCTTCAGAAAATGGGTGGAGGTACGCGGAAAGTAAAAAGAAGCGATCGAGTTCACTGGGAAGATCTGGAATCGGCTTTCGAGAGGAGAATTCGAACTGGATCCATCGTCAATTTGAAGCATAAAGATGTGGAGACATTTCTAAAAGACGCAACGGTACTAGCTGTGACAAGACTAAAAAACGCTTTGGCGAAAGATAGGAGCTTAAAAGCCAACGTTGTCCTGGCTTGTAAATTTGAAGTTAGAAAAGATGGTCACACTGTGGAAGAGATCAAATTTTTTAATACGAGAAATGAAATCATCCTCCAGACAACGGATATCAACGAATGGTTCATCGAAAACGCGACAGAGACTTTGTTGAAAAAGGTGCGAGATTTCCAGGAAAAGGATTAAGGCTGGTCGCTGACTGAAATAATCAATTTGACTGTGAATATCAACAAATACGTGTCACTACGAGGCAGTGTGTTCACATACACCCCGTTGCATATCAGTAATAAGAAGGCTGTCGTCAACATCCGTAATAGCGACTCATATTGCTTTCTATGGTCGGTCACCGCAGCTCTGTTTCCAGCCGACAACAAAAATCCGAACGCGACCAGCTCGTACCCGCATTTTAGCTCAGTGCTACAATACAAAGATTTGCATTTTCCAATGTCTTTCGACCAGATTCCAAAATTTCAGAAACTTAACGGTCTTTCAATTAACGTTTATGGTATAGATAGTACGGAGAAACAAAAGCGCAGTGAAATTGTATCCATTTATTTAAGCCGAAACAAGTCTGATAAACCTACAACCCATCTTTTAGTCTTGGAGTCTGAAATTGTTGACGGTGATGATGATGATGATGATGATGATGATGTCGATGGTATGGAAAATTGTGAAAAGAATTCAATACACCATTTCGCATAGATTCGGAATTTATCGCGGTTGACAAGTCTCAAATTTCTGAACATAAACGTCGTACTTGGTTATGTGATAGGTGCCTATCACACTTTCAATCTGAAAAGTGTTTGTTCAAGCATAATGTAGATTGCATGTATTTAAACAAAACCAAAGATATTCTACCCACAGAGAAGGGAGAAATTCTAAAATTTGAAAATTTCAAACATAAAGAAACCGTTTCCTCATGCGTTTACGCAGATCTAGAATGTTTATTGCAGCCCACTCTTGGAAGTTTTGGAGAAAATAGAACAATTTATCAGAAGCATCTTCCGTATAGTATAGCTTACTATCTACATTGTGCGTTTGACGATTCAATTCCAAAATTCAATATTAATCGTGAAGAGACTTGCAGTCAATGGTTTGTGAATGAGTTAGCGGGATTGGCACAATCGTTATAAGTTTATTTCAAAACTGTTGTACCGATGGAACCGCTCTATTTCAATCAAATCAACGAATTTCATTCAACAAGAGTGTGTCACATTTGTGAAAATCCGTTTACACTCACAGACGTGAAACATCGTGGTCACTGCCATTTTACGGGAAAGTACCGTGGTGCTGCTCATCGAGGTTGCAATCTAAATTACCAAAATTCGCACACTATCCCAGTGATATTCCACAATCTGTCGGGTTACGATTCGTATTTTCTGATCAAAGCACTTGCTACATCGTTCGAGGGCACAGTTGAGCTTCTACCCGTAAACGGAGAAAAGTACATTTCTTTTATAAAATGTGTAAAGGGGACTGATGTAAAGTTTAGATTCATAGATTCGTACCGTTTCATGCCCAGTAGTCTTGGGAAATTAGCAACGTATCTCGGTGATGATGAAAAATGAATCACACGAAAATTTTATCGTAGCTCAGATGAATTTCAGTTATTGACCAGAAAAGGAGTGTTCCCGTACGAATACATAGACAGTTGGGAGAAGCTCGAAGACAGACGGCTACCATCCAAACAACAATTTTACTCAAAATTAAATCATCGGGATATATCAGACGATGACTATGCACATGCATGTAAAGTTTGCAAACTTTTAACGTTCAAACTTTGGAAGATTATTCGGACTTGTATTCACAGACGGACGTGTTTTTACAGCCAACGTTTTTCAAAATTTTCGACAGAGTTGTTGGACAACGTACAACCTGGACCCGTGACATTATTACACCGCGCCCGGTCTGTCGTTTAATGTAATGTTAAAATGTACCGCCATCGAGCTCGAGCTTCTGACCGACATAGATATGGTTATGTTTATCGAAAAAGGTATTTAAGGTGGTGTGTCACAGTGCTCGAACAGATACCCAAAGGCCAACAATAGATATATGGGAGAGGGATTCGATCGTGAGGTCGAAGAATCTTATCTCATGTACTTTGACGTTAATAATTTGTACGGTGCTGCTATGAGCTTTGCTCTGCCATACAGTTCCTTCGAATGGGTGTCAGGTTTCAGAGAGTGCGACGTTCTTACCATCTTAGACGATACGGAGTTTGGTTACATACTAGAGGTAGATTCGGAATATCCTGAGGAACGACATGAAATTCATAAGGATTTACCACTGTGTCCGGAGCACTACATACCTCCGATCTCGAAAAATAAACAGCCGGAATGGACGCCCACGCTACTTTCCAAGAAAAACTACGTTGTTCACTATAGCGTTTTGGAACAAAGTTTATAATTAGGTCTAAAGTTAATTATAATTCACAGAGTTCTCAAATTCAGACAGACCCCGTGGCTCAAAAAAAAAAAAAATAGATTTGAATACCGATTTGCGGAAAAAATCGCACAACGAAGTCGAAAAAAATTTTTACAAACTGATGAACAACGCTGTTTTTGGCAAAACAATGGAAAATTTTGGAAAGTACAGAGATGTTCGATTGATCACAGAATGAGATGAACGGCACGGTGCTGGAGCGACCATAGCCAAACCTAATTTTCACAGCTGCACCGTTTTCGACAAAGAGATGATTATCTTCAAAACGAGTAAGACGAAAGTCAAATTGAATAAACCATTGTATGCAGGTTTCTCCATCATGGATCTGGCTAAAACATGTATCTACGATTTTTATTATAATTATATTAAACGGAAATTAGGCAACCGAGCAAAATTAATGTATACCAATACCGACAGTTTAATATACCACTTCACCATCCCCAACAGATACCAACATATGAATGAGGACTTGCATGAATTCGATACGTCTGATTATCCGCTTGACAACGTTTATGGAATGCCTCCAGCAAACAAATAAGTTCTCGGCTTGATGAAAGACCAGAATAAGGGGAAAATAATGTTGGAATTTGTAGGATTAAGAGCTAAATTGTAGGCATTCCGAGTCTTGGGAGATGAGAAAGACGATAAACGTGTCAAAGGTTTTAAAACATCAGCGTTGAGAAGAATAACTCTCAACGATTATTTAGAATGTGTTTTGAACCATGAAAATTTGTCTACAAATCAGCATTTGATATTAAATCGAAAGCACGAGGTATACACCGTAGATCAGCAGAAAGTGGAACTGAGCTGTAATGATGACAAGCTGATCGTGTTCCAAAATACAACCGACACGCTTCCGTGGGGCTACAAGCCTGCACCTAAGCTTTGTAATTTATAACTGTACCATGATGTATAGAATATTATTATATGGGATAGTGAATAAGAACGCTCCGAAATATGAAAAATTGTACAACGATGCATATGTCTGTCAATTGCCTAAAAAATAGAAATGCATACTTGTTATGTATCGGGTATAAAATAAAGAGGCACAAACGTTTTTACAAAAAATTCATTTATTCAATATTAAATGTCCGATTCGTTTATTCAACTGTTGTGTGTATCGTCAAAACCTAACCATTTGACATATATTTTTTTTCCACGCTTCTTGAGCACCTTCTCCACCAGATAGATATCCGGATGTTCAACCATGCGGAGCTCTTGTTCGTAGAAACCACCAGCGATGGGTTGATTTCATTAGTCTTTGAGCTTCTACGTCACAGGATGAGTATTTTCCACTTGACTTATCGTGAACATTTCAGTCATCCAATTGGGAGTGTAACCTTCCTCGAAGACATTTTTGAATTTGCTGATTCGAACTTTGTCGCCGGATTTGAATTTTGCCGATATGGTAGGTATCGCTCGAAGCCCTCCGTACGCCTCACGTAATAACAGCCTTTGGTTTGCAACGGTGACATCTGACGGTTTCATGCTTATGGTTCGGTGTTTGGCGTTGTTGTAAGCCGAAACCAAATCAGATAAGATATCGAGCCACTTGTAGCTTCCTTGCATGCTAAACCGTTTCCACATTTTACCTTTCGGCGTGCGATTGAAACGTTCACAGATCGAAGCTTTCAAATGACTGTACGTGGAGTAAAGTTTGATTCCGTAGCGTGTCATAAGCGATTCGAATTTCGAGTTGTAAAATTCCGTTCCTCTGTCGACGTGTAAATTTTTCGGTACCTGTGCTTAGACAAGCCCAGATTACATTGCCTTCGTAACATTATCTACAGACTTGCTCTTTATCGGTACAGCCCACGCATACTTTGAAAAAATATCAATGACTGTGAGCACCTACTTGTAGACTTTGTTTTGTCCAGCGTATGACGCTATGTCAACAAGGTTCGCCTGCCAGGTCTCGTCGATGCCGCGCACGTCTACACGTCGACGCGGGTAATTCCGGCCTGCAGGCTTATGCACTTCCGTCACCAGTGCTTGCTTTTCCTCGTTCATATTCCAACGCTCTTAGTCGGGTGTCGGATTGAGAAATGTTATCAGCGTTTCGAATCGACAGGTCTCTGCCTGTTTGAAAGTCTGTGTAAAAGGTATCCAAGGCTTTCTCCGTGATAAGCTCTAAAGCTTTAATCATTTGATCGAGGTTGTCGATTTGTTTTTGCAGCACGTTGAATTTTCGTCTCAAGATTTTCAAAGTTACGGCATTGTTCGGCTCTGCGGTATCTGCGACATTGCACAGTCTCTTGTTCCGTATATCGTCACGCCCGTCCGCTGTTATTTAAAATCCGACACCCCAAGAAGCGCGAGTGCTCGCGTCCGTGTTTTCATCCAGATGCCGTCCAAACACGTCGACGCTCATCTCGGTAATGAATGCAAAAACGATGGGAGCTGCTGAATAAATGATTCCTGCTTCGCGTAGCTCTTCAATAATGGAGATTATTTTGTTATTGTGACTCGGATTTCCCGCTGCCTGAGATGCCAGGAGTAAACGAAGACGCTCCACTAACTCGTTTAGATCATCCCAGAAAACGCATTCCGTTTCAACACCTTGTGGAGTAATCATAGCTTGCGGAAGTAGACCTTCACCCTTTCGGCGAGGTGATGAGGAATAATCCATCAATTCGGCAATGGCATGTTTGAATTCGTAACTGTTATCGTTTCGAACAACCCCATATGATGGGTAATACTTTTGATGCGCGTTCGTTGCGAGGATTATGTTTTTAAAATTTTCCCGATCTCCGGCGCTTACATAAGAACCGTCAGGCTTCTTTTTAAACAAAAGTTCCAGCAAACCCTTCGTTTTTGGGTAAAGCGTAACGCCAATACGGATGTAGTCACTCTCAAAAGATATTAACGAATCATCAATCATTAGTCCGTTTGAGAGGTTGCGTACACCGTACACGTTGTCCAATTCACTTTCTGTCTTCGCATGTCTCATCAGTGCAAGATACTCGGCCTTGATTTTCTTGACTGGTGTTTCTACGATTGTTTCATCTTCTGCCGGAGCAAAGGAATCGTCCATTTGCGAGACAGTCTCATTTTTCGTTTCATTTTTCATCTGCTTCATTTCTTCTTCAATTTCTTTCACCTCTTGTTTCACAGGTTTAGTCTATTTTGTAACATTCACTATTTCTTGCAATGGATTCACTACTAGTTTGAAAACGTCACTTGATTTCTGAGTCGTAGATTCCTTGCCTGACTTGAGCAATCTGTGTTTTCGACGGATCGCAGCACTTGCTTGAGCGATCTGATGTAGGACATCTTTTTGCTTGGAAATTTCAGAGCTCTGCATGTTGACGCAACTGCGTCCGCACCGCTACTGCGTCTCTCGCTCGAGAACGTTAGATTTTATTTCTTTTCCAAGCTAACAAAAGAATCTCATCACCTCCTGTTTGGTCCTTCGTTGAGCTCACTGTCTTTGTTGATCATCAGAAACCCGTACTTCTCATCGTTCCAGCACGCAAAGTACACACTTTTCAACACTTTGTAAAATATATTGGTGTTCACATGGTCGTTGTATACGTGTCTTAGGTTCATATCGTCTTGTTCGGATAACGCGAGTAAGTTTACTTTGTAAAGCACGAGATGTTTGGGAATACGCGCGTACGTCTGACAGAGATGGAAACAGTCAACGTCATGATGTCTACCTATGCAAAAGTAGGCTCTAATATTGTCCTGCTTCTTGCACCCTACATCGTCATATATGATTATTGAGTTGGGCCGTGCTTCTTTCGGTGTAATCACTCGCTCTCGCTCGGTAAACGCAAAATACTCCGTATTCTCAACATTGTCCGACAATTGCTTCAACAATTGGTATTTCGGTTGGTTGAGAGATTTTGAGTAGATGTAGATATTTTCAAATCTGAGTCCGTAGGGATGGGTTATACGTGTGAGCGACGCATGAGTTTTATCACAATTCGATGGTCCACAGAATATTGCACGTACACTATTCGGGAGTAATTCAGCGTGCCGTTCGTGCCTTTTGACATTTTACTCCTAAACTTTGTCAAAATTCAGCACGGGAAGCTTAGTGGGTTGTTCCTCAAACCGCATCTCGGACATGACTGATCGGATTTGCTATAAATATCTCGTTCTAAAGCACTTTTCTTCAGTCAACGCACGAATATGATCGCGTACAGAAGTCAACGAAGCAGCAGGCGGCAACATCGTGGCAAGGGTCCGGTGAATAAAATCATCAACAGCCTTCCAGTCGAATTGCATGTACCTGGTTATCAGTTCTATGGGCCTGGTACAAAATTAACGAAGAGACTGGCGCGGAGTGATCCGGGAATCAATCTTCTGGGCGCAGTTGCAAGGACCACGACATTGCTTACTTGCAGAATCGTGAAAATCTTCAAGTTAGAAACGAGGCTGATAGGGTGTTGGCTGGGAAAGCTTGGAAACGGGTCCTCGCAAAGGACGCAAATTTGGATGAGAAAGCAGTGGCTTGGGCAATAGCTCAGACTATAAAAGTAAAATCAAAACTCGAAATGGGAATTCGAAAATCGAAAAATGCGACCATGAGAAAGAATATGAATGCTGCAAAACGTTTTATGGTTCCAAGCAACGATGCATAAGTAGCTATCAAATCCACGCTGAAGGGGGCTGAAAACGCCGTTGAAAAAGCGGGTGGTGAATGTGAAGGGCGAACACCTCGCGTCCAACCAGTACCTTTAAAAGTCGGTGGTTTTCTACCATTTCTGATTTCTATTTTTGCTGGACTTAGTGCTACAGGCGCGTTAGCTGGTGGTGTGGCAGGTATAGCGTAAGCTGTGAACGATGCAAGTGCTGCTCAACGAGAACTGGGAGAGAGCAAACGACACAACAAAACTATGGAAGCTATCGCGTTGGGCAAAGGGCTTCATATGAGAGCGTACAAAACAGGTCTTGGTTTCCATATTTCAAAGAACTAGATGCGATGCTACCGCGTCGAGCGTTGACTGATTGGAACTTGTTGATATATGCAAAAATCTTCAAGGTTCCGCATTTCCGCGGTGTTTTCATGCGCAACGGAATGCCCGAAAACGGTCCACGAAAAAACGAGTCAGCTTTAATCAACCTTGACGACATAGACGGTCCGGGAACACACTCGGTTACATACAAGAAACGCGGCAATAATATCGATTACTCTGACCGTTTCGGCAACCTTCAAACACCCTCAGACCTCATAAAATACCTCGGAGTTCGTGGTGTTAGATACAATCATGAAAGGTACCAGGATTATGATACAATTGAATGCGGACACTTGTCTCTGAAATTTCCGAGTGGTGAGCTATATAAACATGGTGCGTGATTCATCAACGTCAGTCTACCAGTGGCAGTCATGGATGATTCGTTAACGTTAACGATTTCGGCAACCTCTTCGATTTTCGAGGCACAATATTTTCCACCGATCGAACTTGCTCGTGATAAAAGTTATGCTCTTGGCTTAGTAAAATTGTTAACCTTCAATTCGATTCCCAACGTTGATGTTGGTCACAACAAAATTTACGTAGCCGACGAAGTGATCATCATACCTACCGGCAGCTACGAGTTCGAGGACAAAGAGAAGTATCTTCAAAACGTGCTGAGAAAGACAAAAATCAGGCTTGCCATTAAACCCAACAATAATACATTACGCGGCGGAATCACATGAAACCACACGATTAACTTTGAGCCGAATGATTCCATTGCTCAACTTTTGGGATTCACACCACGTGTATCGGAGGTTGACGAAACTCACGAATCTGACGTGCCTGTGACTATACTCAAGGTCAACGCGTTGCGAGTCGAGTGCAGCATTGCAACGGGCGCCTACGTCGATTGACACAAAGTACACACTATTGACGAGTTTTTTCCGACTGTCCCACCAGGATATAGGATCGTGAAAGTACCGTCGCACGTCATTTACGTTCCGATCACCGTCAGGACCATAGATCACGTTCAGCTCCGGTTGGTGGATCAGGACGGAGACCTGGTTCATTTTTGTGGAGAAGTTATTATTCCGAGACTACATATCAAATTGCAATAAACGATGGGAATTGTATATAAAAGACTGTCAAAGAGTAGGTATATCGGTAATTCGGCATGCCCCGATCAAGTCAGTCGTCGATCGATTCTCGAACCGTTAACACCTCGAAACGTGGAGTTTCTGATAGCTCTGGGTCTGAAACTGACCACTTATGGAAGAGGAATTTCCGTCAACTAAAAATCCGATTTTACTGTTTTATCAACTGCTACGTACCATGGAGAGAGAAATCTCAAACATTCAAACACCAGTCGTCTTTGACGAATCCGTCGCGCATTACGAGATTCACGCTCACAAACCTTACGCCTAGTTAATTTTCAACAACAGCGATGAAATTCGAATCACTGTTGAGCATCAGGATTTATGCATATTACCCAGCAAAAGTTCAATCCATATCCATGGACGACTTCTCAAACCTGATGGTACAGCTACTGTAAACACACGGCTCGTAAATAACGCCATTGTCATTTGTTTGAAGAAATTCGCGACGAAATTAATGCAGTTGAGATTGATAGAAGCAAGAACTTAGGCTTGACAAGTCTCATGAAGGGTTGCGCTTTCCTCCATTCTGGTCAGATTTGGCTGATGGAGAACGCTGGATAGCTTGATGTAGAAGAGAAGAAAAAATTCACCGATGCCGAGGGTAATTTTGATGTACTGATACCCCTCAGCATGATATTGGGTTTCGCTGAAGACTACCGCAAGATCCTTGTCAACGCTTAACATAAGTTAATTTTGACGAGATCAAAAACTGACTTCGACGCAATCATGCTGACTCAAGAGGAGGAATTCAAAATCACGATCAATGCAGTGAAATGGCTAATACCGTATTTGAAACTCGCGGATCAGAAAAAAGTTGACCTACTAAATTTCATTCAGAAAGATCCGCCTATTTTGATGAGCTTCCGCAGTTGGGACTCGTACGAGTATCCCTTACTTTCCACAACATCGAAACACGTTTGGACTGTGAAAACGTTCACTCAGCTTGAAAAACCTCGGTACGTCATTTTGGGTTTACAAACAAATCAGAAGAACAAGACCGGCAAGAACGCAAGTCATTTGGATCATTGCGATATCACGGACGTCAAGCTATTTTCAAACTCTCAATCTTATCCGTACGGTAACCTGAACCTCAACCTAAGTCATGATCTGTACGCGCTCCTGTACGAGATGTACGCAAACTTCCAAGCTACCCACTACGACAAGAACCCCGAGCCGTTGTTGACAAAGAGTGAATTTCTTCGAGACGTCCCCTTATTCGTTATCGACTTTTCAAAACAAAACGAATTTTTGAAGTACGGACCTGTCGACATCTGTCTTGAATTTGAAGCAAAAGCCAACTTTCCCGCTGAAACATCGGCGTACTGCTTGATTGTTCACAATCGCATTGTCGAATACAAGCCGCTCAGTGGTGGGGTGAAAAAGTTGGTATAAAAGCTGACCCGTTTTCACAATCTCGCACAGTTCAAAGATGGAGCTTATCGTTGACATACAAGGCGTTCCTACACCATTCAACAATACCTTTGCATCGAAAGAATTGGCTATAATTCCAATTTATTCGGAAGCATCTCCATCAATGTTTTTCTTCAAGCCACCTTACGAATGGGATTGTCTGGACGTCAAATACAAAAGTCAAAATTCTTGGTTAGAAAGCGATTTATACGGTTTACCTTGGAAAGCTGGAACCATTCCGTTTAACTATTCAACCCCGTCCTAACCGGCCAAAATGCATTTTTAATTATTTGTTGAAGGAATTATTATCCAATTGGTTTCACTCAAATATCTCAACTGGAAGTAAGCGAAACTATGAAACAACCACTGAGGATGCCCAACTTTGGGGGTTGATTTCACCCATTCAAATCGTTTCTTCGCCGATAAAAAAAAATATGTGTCGCTTAGATTCCGATGAAAAATAACATGTCCTCAAATGGACGAAATCAGAGGGGGAAATGGGGGTAGCTCCCTCGCTCTTGTCTGCGGAGTGTGTAGTGTGTGTGGGGTGGTCGCCTGTCATGTCTGGTTTCGTATTTGCGGTCGTGGGTAGGTTTGTGGTGTTTCAGGTGACTGTGCGGTGGTTTCCTGTGTGTGTGTTGGTTTGTTCGTGATGTGTGCTGGTCGTAAGTCGTGCATTGTTAGTGCCGTTTCCTCTGATGGTGGTTGTGTTACTTGTTTTTTTGTTTGTGTTGGTTACCCTGACTTTTCTAACTCTGCTTACAACTTGTCTGTTTCTCCAAATTTTTTGTATATTCTGTTTGGTGAGTGTTCTGTTGCTGAGGTAGGTCTAGTGGGTTTTGGTGTTTTGTGTGTATGTGTGTTTGTGGTCTGTAGCGTCGGTGTACATTGCTTTTTGTGCATTCGTAGTTTTTCTCTCCGAACTAGGCCACCGCATTTGCTGCAGGTAGCCGTTCCTTTGGGTCCGGTGTGTGTGTTGTCGACTGTGTGGTGTGTGCCGCTGTGTTGGTGTTAGCTTGTGTGTACGTAGGTGGTGTCGATAGTACTGTTTGTCGTATTGTTGTGTGTGTGTTTGAATTATTGTATGAGTATGTGTACACTGTTATCTATGTGCCATTTTTATGCGTTTTCGCCGTTTTCTGCTGTTAGTTTATATATTGTAGGTGAAATTTTATTTGTTATTATAAAGGGTCCTGTAAAACGTTTGTTTAGTTTTGCTGCTAAGAGTCGCGTTACAACCACTGTAGAAGATGGACGTGTTTGAGCATTGTAGCTACAGTATTATTGTTATTACTCAGATCTACCAATATCACCATTACACACAAACAAAAGATGTATATATAATATATAATCCAAAACTCTAGTGCGCGTATGCGCAAGCGCTTAGCCTACGAAGCAAATAGTGAAAGAGTGGGTGAAATGTGTGGAAAAAGTGACGGGAGAACCCACATGAAGGACATAGAAATGGCTGAAAATCTAAGTGCGAAAAATTGCACGGTACCTAGACACCAAATACACACAAGCCAGAACCCCTCAACGTTATAGGCAAGTGAACTGAAAAGTGGAGGCATTGGGCTGGTGATCTCCCGTAACTCGGAAGATGCGGCACACAAAAAATCGCCTACCTGGAAAATATTTCAAGTGAGAAAACGACCAAGAAGGTAACCGCATGAGAATTACTCGGAAAGTGACGATGAACCGAACGACCTACTAAGCAATAACAGATTCTTGGGCTTAACCTCGGAGACGACAACACGAAACGGCAATAAAGTAAACACAGAAGGTAAAAACAGAAAATTCTATCGCGAGACAACCGAAACCACCTCCGATTTTCATACCAGCCGTGAGCTCGATAAGAGATTTTACAGCGACGCTAAACCAAGTGGTCGCAAGCGACAACTATACGTATAAAACGGTAAACAGCAACGGACAGTTGAAAATCATGACCAAACATGCGGATGCTTTCCGAAAGATCGTACACAAACTAAACGAAGTAGGAGCCTTGTATCACACATTCCAACTAGAGCAAAATCGTGTCTTCAGATTCGTTATCCGCTCCCTACACCCCTCTACAACGCTAGAGGAAATCAAAGAAGAGCTGGAATTGAGAGGCCACCAGGTGCGCAACATCTCCAACATTATACAGAGAAAGATAAAAGTTCCTCTCCCACTATTTGTCGTGGACTTGCAACCGGACAAAAACAACAAGGAAATATACAAAATCGACTTACTCCTAAATGCAAAAATACAGATTGAACCTCCTCGAAAAAGGAATGAAATTTTACAATGCACAAGATGCCAAAGGTACGGTCATACCAAAAAGTACTGCCGTAGACAAGAACGATGCGTGAAGTGTGGTGAAGACCATGACACAGCCAGCTGCACAAAAACGAAGGAAACTCTAGCCAAGTGTGCGCTATGTGAGGGAAGCCACACAGCAAACTATAAAGGATGCACAGTTTATCAGGAAATAAATAGGAAAAAAGATCAAAACACGCAACAACCCCACAGGCGCAGATCGAGAACCGAGTACAATCAAGACACGCAAAATCGATCCCCCACTCGGACACACGCCGGAAACGTCTTAAGCTATGCTGAGGCAGAAAGAACAGGACGAAACAGTGACCAAAACCATAATACGTCACCCCACCAGGACATCGTAGCAATCCTCGAGAAATCACTTGGCGAGTTTAAAGCCGCACTCAGCCAACAGAACGAATCACTAAACACAATGCTAAAATTACTGACAGTAGTACTCAAAAAGTTTACCGTAACAAAATGAATCGTTACTACAACACAATACTGTGGAATGCCAATGGCCTTGGCCAACATCGCGAAGAACTAACAGCATATTTACAAATTATTAAAATAGATATCATGCTCATTTCAGAAACACACTCTACTCAGAACAGCTATTATAGGATCAGAGACTACATTGTATATGAAACCAAACATCCGGATGGCACGGCTCACGGTGGTACTGCAATTATCATAAAAAGTTCAATAAAACATCACGAATTTGCAGAATACGAAAATGACCACCTGCAAACAACAGCGATAGTTATCGAACACTGGTGCCACGGACCAATAGTTCTGGCGGTGTACTGCCCTCCAAAACACAAGATGAATAAGGAGAAATTCGTCGACTACTTCACAACGCTCGGACCATGTTTTATTGCTGGAGGGGATTATTATAACGCCAAGCACCCACCGTGGGGAGCAAGATTAACCACAACAAGAGGAAGAGAGCTATTCAAATGTATGAGCGAGAAAAGCTACGATCAACTTTCGCCAAGCCAACCAACATACTGGCCGACGGACATAAACAAAACTCCAGACATCCTAGATTTTTTCGTGACAAAAGGCATAAAAAAACATTCACGCACATAGAAACACTACTAGATCAGTCGTCTGACCACACACCGGTCGCACTAACGATCAAAACTGGCATTCTTTTCAGGCAAAGTTACGGTTACTCTACAATAAAAAAACGGACGTACATGAACTTGGCTCGCCAATTGTCGAAAATGTGAATTCGGACTATTGCATAATTTGCCGTTAATTATCCGTAAATTAGTCGCGCGACTTATTTTTTTGTCGCACTCAATTTTCAAAAAAAAAGCGGATGGCGTGCTAACTTTTCAAAAACTTAGCGCGCGAGCATCATGAGTAATTCTGATTTGGTAGATAATTTGCCGTAAATAAGCCGCATATTAGTCGTTGAACTTTTTTTTTGTCGCACTCAATTTTCAAAAAAAAAGCGGATGGCGTGTTAACTTTTCAAGTATTTAGCCCGTCATCTACCAAAATAACGCACAGCGAGCATCATGCGTAATTCTGAGTTGGTTAATAATTTGCCGTAAATAAGCCACAAATTAGTCGTTGAACTTTTGTTTTTGTCGCACTCAATTTTCAAAAAAAAGCGGATGGCGTGCTAACTTTTCAAGAATTTAGCCCGCCATCTACCAAAATAACGCACAGCGACCGCCATGCGTAATTCTGATTCGGTTAATAATTTGCCATAAATGAGCCGCAAATTATATATATATATGTATGTATGCATGTATGTATATATATGTATATGTATCGTTCTATATCAGATAAAGATATCGCCGCCGCTGCTGCTGTGTCAAGAATTTATATATACATTGTAACCAATTTTTTTTATGTGAAAGAGAGGGTTATAAAATCATGTGTGAGATTGGTTACCCTACGGCGCAGTTACTAACCTGAATAATTAGATATTGAGAGATAATAAAAGAGAAAGATATGATTGTTGGGCGCCAGACGTACATGCGTCAGAAAATAGATAATTAGAATAAAGATATAGATAAAGACAAGATCAGGTTCTACGACGGTCTTGCACAGCTTGCTCAGTATAGACAAGATAATGATAGAGGGGAGGAGTTGAATCCAATAGATATAATAAGAAACAGGTGAAGCAGAAATAGTATCGAATATATTGGCCAAGAAGCGATAAATCTTAATAACAAGCAAACAACTGAAGAGATCGAAATACAATTAAGATAGGCGAGATAATTAATTAAAAGCCAGAGAAAAGTTTAGCGAGAGATTTACCAAGTAACAGAACGTTTTCAGAATACACGAGAGATATGCGTAGAATCGCGATACTATGATTCGAGGTAATAATTAACACGGTTTTATAATGAATAGGCAGAACAGAGAAAGACATACGGTACTTAAATTATGCATTGATCAAGCAAGCCATAAAATATGAGAAGCGATTATAAGAAACATGCGAAATACAAAAATTGCAACAGTAATCACATTACCAGAATTATCAGAGATATAACAGAGGCAGGGAATTATCAATTGCGAGGTAAATTCAAAGAAACAGATCAAGTAGAGAATTATTATAAAATATAGAAACTAACGGATAATACGTAGTCTCTAGTTTGCGGTAAGTGCGAGAAGAAAGAGAGATAATATTCGGTACGGTAAAAGATAATTTCGGGATTAAGACAAATGATACTCAAGAGAATTAATACGCAACATACGGCAAACCAAAGAGACTACGGACAACTACGATCAGCGGTATTAGCGAAGAAAATAATGAAAATGATGTTATTCGATACGGCGCAATACTCCAAACTCAAAAGAACGACGAGCGAGACCGCGCGGCGATGTAAGGTCGCTCACGCGGTACACTTACTAAGATAAATTAATCACAGATAATAGGTAAAGAAACAGTTATGAATTAATCAGAAAAAGTATAACGAAATAGTAATGCTCCATAGCTAAGGTAAGAATTGATAACTTAACAGAACACGCTGCTATACAGCGGTATTAGATATTTAGGTATTCTAGAAGAGAGAGATAATAAAATAAAGCAATAGTCACTAACAATGCGTAAGTAAGAGTCAACCAGTCGCGAAGTTACTTGCAATAAGAAATAGAAAGTGATAAGACAAGAAATAGTAGAGAATAAGGTACGAGCCCAGGTGGCTCACGCAGACCAACTGCAAGAGAGAGAGAGAGAGAGATAAAGATACGATTTATTGCAAGTAATTTCGTGGCTGTACAAAATAGAAAAGGAACCTCACTTACGTGAGAAGAAGATAGAAACTGGTACAGAATACGATATAGATGCGATAATAAACGAAAAACTTTCTAGCGAGAAATGAACCGATCGTTAAATGTGCACTCATAGCCGCACCGTATAGATTGTTTACGTCAAAATACATGAGATATGATTCCACGTTACTGGGATTAAAATCTTTCCCCACAAACCTGTTACTGGGCCGAGCGTGTCGATTAGAACATTATGCTACACCGTCTGGAATGCTTCTTTCAATAAATAACACCATTTCAGGGTTGTCTCTAAAAGTTGTAAATTTACTCTAGTATGTTTGAGCATCGCGTCAGAAGCAAGTCCCGGCGCTGTGTAGTAGTGCAACGGATCTAAATCGTATGTTTTGAAGCAGCTGGCTCGGAAATTTTGAAAAATATCGGCAAGCAAAAGAAAATCAGTCTTTAAATATAAATCTGAATAGTCCCCCAGTGATTCTAAATGAAATTCCCCCCAAACATTTTTGGCGGGCTCGTAATCGGCGTCTGATATATTCGCATCGCAGAGGTGTGAGTAGAAATCCTTCTTTGCAGGTAATCGCGTTTCATCGAGTTTCCTCCAACAATCGAAGTATTTGTTGGAAACATAATTTGAATGTTTGTTGAGTGGACATGCCGCCAGAGCGCGCGTCTTGCGCGAGACGAGAAACAATGACTGATGTAACTCTACTGTGATTTTCGTGACACACGCTTTTCTCGATGTACGTGTGCACGCTTCAGCCTTAACCTTTTTTTGCTCTCACTCTCTCCCAGTTTTGACACACGAGTTTAACATGTACACGAGTATCGAACGAATAATCCGCTGTAATATCTGTAATAACAAATGTTATTTTGAATAAAACTGATTAAAACGACAGTATTCATATGGAAAAACGCCTTTGCGGGGTATCAAACTAAACTGTGTGAGATTATTATGAAATTTACGCGTTATATGTTTATCTGTATCATCCAAATATGACGAAAGTTTATCGATCATGATAGCCATAAATCGAAACGAATCGATGAATCTCAAACGCATCATTGTCCCATCAACGCGTTTCGTAAAGGATATATATTTTTCCTTATTTATGGGTAGCAATATAATTTCACCGGGAAAAGTTGACGCGAGGGATTTTATTAAGAAGTGCGAATCGTAACCGGACAAATTGTGAAAAACTATTGGAATTGTATGCGTCTCTCTGAAATTCGAGTTACACCGATTATGAGCAGGACCGCGATATTTACCCGTAAAGTGGCAGTCATCGTGACACTTTTTCACACGTAAACGGCTTTTCGCGAATATAAAATTTTTTTGCGCGCATGTGACGATCGCGTTGCACTTGGGTAAGAGACTCCGTCGGACTTATATTTTTGATGCGTGATGTTCGGTCGAACGAATAGTCAGAGGTGCCCAGGCACGAAGGGTCGCTCGCGCGTGTGTATGAACACATGCGTCGTGCGGCCGATCATCTTTGTTTTGTCTTTGCATGTGTTTAGACGATCATGAAGGTGGCGGTAATAGCGCGGGCCAGGCCGCGTCAGTCAAGTAGTCGGGCGATTCGGGGTCAGTCGTTCATTCTTTTTCGTTCTCTTTTCTCTGTGCGTTTCCGGAGACATGGATAAATCTAAGGGGTCTCACTACAATTCGATCGGTACTCGGATGTTGTGGTGTCTTGTATCTTCAAATTCTTCCTGATTGTTGCATGCTGGGGAGCCGGAATAACCTCGTAAGTACACTAATAACAAGCGCGGTACGTTCCGCCAGGCACACCGGCGCAGCCCGGTTGTACCAACGAGCAAGCGCAATGCTTGACGCAAGTAATCTACGGATTGCTTGTACATACTTGGATTCACACAAGGTAATCCTTCCGGTACACCGAATCAAGCGGTGATACCTGAGCACAAGCGCAATGCTTATACGAAGTCGCCAGCGCCTTCATTTACCACAATTATACTGCACGATACAGTCAAGACGCCAGCGCAACTATACAATAGGCAGAATAGTTTCTTCTCAGTATGATAAAAAAAAACGTATTGTAAAGGCATAATAAAGTCACTAGTCTAGGGACTTCCTGCTCTACTTAGCCCCTAGGTATATGTAGATGACCATACCACCACGTTTTATTCTCCGGCTTCCTTCTTCCGCTGTATGAGCTCATAGCGCACGGTCGCAAACTGTCACGGGATTATTTAATAATACAATAAAGGAGGACAATTCACAGTTTCAATAAAAAAATATTCCCAGACTGTTCTTTAATCAACCTCGCTAACATATCCTAATATTTCCACACTAAAAAATTATGTATTTTAATAGCAATATGTTGAAAAAAACAAACTGGAAGTGACTTTTAGAGAAGAAATATTTACCTTTGAAAAAACTTGTGTGCTATGAACCTTGCGATAACCCATCTATATCATACCATAATTCAATCTGAATCAACGATGTTCCAATTCTTATGCTATTCGTTAGTGGATGTAATCACCTGTTAGAGTGATAAATTCAGGGGCCTTGCCAAGAGGGCGTCTCTGAGCCGCTGAATTGTCATTTCCATTTTTCTCGCTGTCTGCAGCTTTGTCACGGATTATTGACTGCGTGCCATTTTTCTTAGCTAATTTGTCTCCTGTATCTATTATACCAGAACAATCTCTGGAAACTATACAGTTAATGCGCATGCGCCAAATAATTCAATCTCATTGGTCGGTGAAATCGCCCCGTGGCGATGTTTTCGTCTGCTGAGCAAGGGGCCAACGTACACAAAATGAGACAAGATCTGTAAAGCCTCACAAAAAAAACCCCCAATTTTACCCCCAAAATAACACCCAAAATAACCCTCAACCTCTAAGGAGTGAATTCGTACCCCTTAAATCAGGGTTAACCTCAAAGTTGAAGGCTTACTTCTAAGTCGAGGGTTTACTCCCAAGTTGAGGGTTTACTTTCAAGTCGAGGGTCTACTCCAAAGTCGAGGGTTCACTCCCAAGTTGAGGGTTTACTGTCAAGTCGAGGGTCTACTCCCAGGTCGAGGGTTTACTCCGAAGTTGAGGGCTTACCTCTTGAGTGAGGGTTAACCCTCAAGTCAAGGGTTTACCTCCAAGTTGAGGGTGAACCTCCCAATCCAGAATTCACTTTGAAAGAATTCTCGAGTCAACAGCTTATTATGTCATTTTATTGGGATTATAGATGTTACGGTAATACAAAAGTGCATTACACACCATTAGTAAATTCAATAGAAACTGACTAATCAAGAAGTTGTCTGGTTATTTCTCATTTGATATCTTGAGGTAATCATATACATATGTTATATATTCATTTGGATATTCATTTTAATCATTGAATGCCACGAAAATGATGTATTACATTATTAAATTCTTGTATATCTATACGAATTCGCATTTAATATGAGGTATTCCACACCATTTCACCTAATCGGTGACGGTCACCGACGCCGATCTTGGTGTCACTTTTTTTCTCAATTCGTCCATCGAAAAAAAAGAACATGTGTTCGGCCGTTTGTCGATTAGGCCACCAGTGTCGATTTTATGATTTTTCCAACTTTTCAACTTTTTCGAAACAGACTTTTTTCAACTGGCTCTATCTTCAAGAGCTTCCATTCTTTTCAAAAAATGATGCAAATATAAAATGTGTCAATAAATCTGAGCTTTCTGAAAAAAATTTTTGAAAATTTTTCCAACCACACAATTCTAAAATTTTTTCGAAAAAAAAAATCGAAATTTTTTGAATTGCGACACCTTCGATTTTCCTGAAACTTCTTACTTGCATTCGACCAGTTACAATCAAGTTTTCCTCCAAAGGAAATTATGGACTTCCCATTCGTTCGGGAGTTACACCATCATGAGTGCCGAAAAATTGGAAATATTTTACGGAAATCAATCTTAACTTCGATCAGACAAGTTTTCATGTCATAAAAATACATGTTTGCTGAAAAAAATAATTTTTCGGAATATCCCAAACAATATAAATAAAAACGAAATCACAATTTTGTTTTTATATTTAGAAATTTTCTACCTGAAAATATATTTGGCATAGAAAAGAAAAATTGTGATCTCGTTTTTATGTATATTGTTTAAGATATTTCGAAAAGTTTTTTTTTTCAGCAAACATGTATTTTTGTAACATGAAAACTTGTCTGATCGAAGTTAAGATTGATTTCCGTAAAATATTTACAATTTTTCGGCACTTATGATGGTGTAACTCCTGAACAAATCGGAAGTCCATGATTACCTTTGGAGGAAAACTTGATTGTAACTGCTCGAATGTAAGTAAAAAGTTTCAAGAAAATCGAAGGTGTCGCAATTCAAAAAATTTTGGAATTGTGTGGTTGGAAAAATTTTCAGAATTTTTTTTCAGAAAGCTCGGACTTATTGACACATTTTATACTTGTATCATTTTTTGAAAAAAATGAAAGCTCTTGAAGATAGAGTCCTCCAATAATGTTGGTTTACCTTCAATTTTTGGGAGTAAACCACTAAATTTGGGGTTTTATCCTCAACTTCCAGGGTAAACCCCTAAATTTTGAGGCTGACCCCCAAAAATTTGAGGTTTTTTTCCTGTTCGCCATAAAATTTTTTTATTCTTTGGTGGAGGGTGGTACAGAGGTTGGACTCCCCACTACCACACCTAAATTCTTGCGATCTATCGGCATATATTAGCTCAACGCATTCGATGCAGACTCGTCAGTCTTACACGATACGTGTGTTACGTGGGGGTGAGAGTGTACTGAGCGGTGGTAGTTAATGATTAATTGAATAATCAAGCTCCCACGTAACGACAATGAATAAATATTAAAACTAAGAAAAGACCTACCTTCCGATAAGCCGGTAATTTGTAGGGTCGTGTTGCTATAGTCCTGCACAGGTCTGTAAGGTTTGTTTCAATTGTTGAGGAAATTTTATAATAATGAAAATGGGAAAAAGGTCGTTCAAAATAAATGGTTTAATATGATTTAACTGGTAAAAGATGAAGTATATTCTGTATGATTTGGTCATTGAAATGTCTGATAACAATGAATGGTGATAATGACATAAAAGCCGAAAGTAACAATTTATAAAGCGTTTGAGTTTATATAACGGTCCACGCCGACAGACGAATTCATATTCAAATGCAGAGAAGCTGCAGAATCACTAAATTTGACCGTTTGCGGGTTTTGGCAAATTATCTGTTATTCTATTTTAAAGGATATTATTATTTGGTACCAGGAACATCTACTCTGAACGATGGTTATAACTAACTGGTCGTGATTATTCGATATTGTATCTCTCTTTTTAGATTATCTTAAATCAATTATATATCCTGTTGTTACTTCTTGTTGGTTAAATCTTGGAAACAGTAAGTATGATTTAATTGGGGGTAGTGAAGGTAGCCACCAATTCTATACTTGCTTTTAAATGAATATTACTGAAGTAAATTTTGATTATAAAGGTGATACAAGAATTCGTTCAATTTCGAAGATTAACACTCGGATTGACTTATCTTTAGGTGAATCGGTCGACGAGATTGAGAGCCGTCGGATCGTGTCGGTCTGCGTCAGTAGAATTCTGGACCAGGGCCTTACCTCAAGTTCGGAAGAGTTGATGAATCAAACGATGTTAAATGTCGGTCACTTAGTCTTTGTGGATTTAGAATGATATCTTACTATCGAAAGCTATAGTTGAAAGTGTCAATTTGCTGATTTTGATATATATTAAAAATGATTCCAAAGATTATTTATTAAAAATTATAGTGTAGTTATTATTATCAGCACTTAAAGTTACCTGATTCGGTTGAATCAGGGCCGAACTCAATTTAATTACGGAAAATGGAATGGCATAAAAATGTCTATTCTCGAAATGATGAGATTTAGTAAAGCACAGAAAAGATGGAAACGTAGAAGAAAGTGAGTCTTTTGCAGCTAACAGAGTAACTGAATGCTCGAATTTGACGAATTAACGCGAGACTTTAGGCCGGTCACAACTAAGATTTTCCGAACGCTACTATTTCTCAAGAAGGGCTAATACGGGTTGACGTCCACGCACCTCGCGACTTGACAGACGAAAGACGCGGTTTCTTGGGCCCGAGGGTCCAAGGAGCTGCAGTTGTCATAAGTTACAACGGTAATTAGCCAATGAGGTGTGAGGGCGACCTCCTGGCGCCCAAATCCACGTGGTCAGCGTTACTTCACGCTCTTCGACGGTTTTCCGACGATTCTCAATCTCGTCGGTGACACATTGAAAATATGAACAAAAGATATTTACATGCAATGTTCACACATTCATTCATACATCCTAATAAGTAATCTATTTTAATTTAGTGGGTCCAAAGGTAGTGGTTTATCCTAGTTATTGGTTATAGTTTTAACTTAAAAAGAGGGATATTTCCAGACTGAGCGCTACTGATGCTAATTCAGCAGTCCCTTATCTCCGTTCTTGGTACCAGTTAAATAGAAGAAAGTCGAACCTTATACTAGGGGTCATTGTTGGTCTCTACGTGACATTTGCCGGGAGGGGTGGAACTCGCCGTTATTAGAATATGAGATTTTGATGAAATAATATCTGTGCATTGAAGAAATTGAAGAAATGAAATGAAATGGAATTTTGAAAAAGGTACGCCAAGGCGGTACGTTGGGGCGTAACACGTGCAAGTCAAAATTTCTATAGAATTCTATTTATATCAACATAAAAGCCACGATAGCCAAAAAATACCCGAATCTCGTCAAGATAATGGAAAATGCGCACAATTTGTTGGGCAAGCTGCATCCTGAGCGGGAGAATGACGATATTTTTTAAAATTGGATTAACGTTGGAACGGAAAATCTTCAATTGCTGCGAGATGTTTCCAAACGTCCGAGAACGAGCGTGGGCGTGAAACTGCAAATTCAACATGCAATCACACTCGTATAATCCTAGGTGGCGAAGATTCAGCAACAGCTGCGGCAGCGACAGCATCAGCGGTAGCAGCAGCACGCTGTGATGATGGGCGCTAATATTGGCAGTCCTGCGGGCGTACAGTGGGACGATGTCGATAGAGCTATTGCCAGCCGGATCCGAACGGGAGTTGTCATATATCTCCGGCATAAGAATTTGGAGATCTTTCTGGACGATGGGCAGCGGGTCATCGTTGAGCGGTTCAGGCTGATACTGCGTGAGGAGGGTAATGTAAAGGTTAACCTCACAATATCGTGGAAATTTGAAACCACGAAGCACGATGGGATTGCGGAAGCAGCTAAAAGCTTCAACACCTCTAACACGGCGATTCTCCCCTAGAGCAATATAGACGTTAGGTTGACACACGCACGTAACGATCTCCTTGTGAAGGTTGATGATTTTGAACAACGCGATTCGGGGTAGAGCACGATCGAGATCCTCAATACTGCCGTAAACATCAACCGGTACCAGCTTCTCGCTGCAGGGATTTCGACATTCGTTGGGCTGCCCAAGGATATTCAGCGGAAGAGAACGGTGGTAACCGTGAAAAACGATGACGAAATATGCCTTCTCTGGTCCATCACTGCAGCCCTCCACCCAGTCAACACCCACACTGAAAGGATTCGGCATTATCGTCGGTATATTTCCGAATTGGACTGTACAGGTATCAAATTACCTACTACTTTGCGCGACGTGAAAGAGCTTGAGAGATTAAATAATTTGCGAATGAATGTGAATGGGATAAAATCTCAAACTTTTTCACATCATGCAAAATCGGAAGAAAGCGTTATCGTGCTAATGTATTGGAGTAAAAATTTACGTACTATAAACATTAACACGATTCATCTTCTAATGCTTGGAAGTAATGATTGCCTCGAAAATAATATGGTTTGCGAGTTCACATCAGGATTTCACGTCGCTTAGATTGAAGATCTTTCACGATTGGTGGGCATACAATTGTTTGATCATAATGGTTAGCTATTTTTATGTGACAGATGTTTGTGTCACTTTGCCGTGAAATACGCCTACGACAGTCATCGACAAGATTGCATTATGTTTAATAAAGTGCGCATGAAATTTCCCATGTCCAAAGATTTAACATTTTCAAAACGAAGGCACCGTCCCGTTTGTCGTATACGCCGATCTCTGATGTATATTAAAGTCTGTACCGGTTGATGGATTCCAGAATCACACCTCAAACCGTAAAACGCATGAATTACAAAGCATGTCCCGCACAGTGTAGCATACTGTGTACGTTGCGCGTACGATAAGACTTTATCGGAATTACACAGTGGACGAGTTGCTAATTGCATAGATTGGTTTATGCAGCAGCTTGAAGATTTATCAATTCTAGTGAAGTCGCGTATCAAAAACGTCATTCCGATGGAGTCTCTTATCCAAGAGAAGCGCGATCGTTACATGCGCGCAAAAAATTAGACATATTTGCGAAAAGCTGTTTACCCCTAAGGGGAAAAAGTGTCACGATCACTGCCACTTTACGGGTAAATATCGTGATCCTGCTCATAACAATCTATGTAATTTGAATTTCATAGAAACGTATACAATTCCACTAGTTCTCCACAATTGGTCCGGTTACGATTCACAATTTCTAAAAAAATCCCTAGCGTCAACTTTTCCCAGTGAAATAACAGTGCTACACATGATTGGGAAAAAATATATATCCTTCACGAAACGTGTCGATGGGACGATGATGCGCTTGAGATTCATCGATTCGTTTCGATTTATGGCTATGAGTCTCGATAAATTTTCGTCATATTTGGATGATGCAGATGAACACATAACGCGTAAATTTGATGATGATTCCACATAGTTTAGTTTGATAACCCGCGAAGGCGGTTTTCCCTACGAATGCGTCGATAGTAGTATAACAAGGGGGGTTCTACTTATAGATTCCTGTTACCGACACTTACCGACATCCTCCCCAGACTGAAACCCTTTTCCCGCAATGACGTCACAGTCTGCCGTACACCGAAGGTCAAAGTCTCGATGAAGTGCTCGCCTGCCAACGGTAGAGGGCGCAGCGGAGGGCCTGAACTGTTCTGCCCACCTGGATGTCGGTTACCGTCCCACATTCTTTTCCCACCATAGGACTGCTGATGTGTAACATTAACCACCTAAAATTCTTTTCCCACGTTAGCAATCACGCGACATTCAAACATTAATGGTTCTGAGAATTGTTTTTTGAATTTTGAACGGGTTCAGTCGATATCAAAGTGTAAGGTCGACCGATAGCTGCGGTAGTATACATTCAGAGCCAAGGATCTGCGGTGTTGGGTGACTATTGCGCTAAGAATGCGAAACACGGCGCGCTCACACACACAAACGTCAATCTGTAACATCAAACCAGGTCCACCGTCTGTATAGAATGGGTTAGCACATGAAACTTGTACAGTAGTCAGAGTACTATTCTTGTGAGACGAAAGCTTAAAAATTGTAATGATACGTAATAACGAATTTACCGGCGAAGAAATAATTGTCGGATTTAGCAACGCGACGTCAAAGTTTTCGCTACAAGATCTTCGGTGGCTCGTTGAGTCTGTCCGGAGAGCTCGTGTGCAACCGCACAGACTACACAGGATATATTTTCAGAACAAAACGTTAATCCTGACTTTTCAAAAATGGCAAAACGAAGTGATTGCAATATTATCGGACATCGAATCAGATGACGATGAACGCAAAGCCGATTTGATCGAGTGTCGTCAGATCAACGAGGAGTAAGAAAGAAAGCGAACCGTGCACATCTAATGTTACCCACACAGGGTACGACCTGCACAACGAATTCAGCGTATTCTTACCGGCACGGATTGTGCGACTGCTGAACGAGGACGAGATCCAATATCAGAAATTGGTGCAGACGATGGAAGAAGATCGGTTGCTCTTGCAGTATCTGGGTGGTCAGTCCGGTCAAATTGGTTTCAAAGATGCATCGACTCTCGCCTAATTTGTACACCGTACCTGGACAACGTGTGCAGCGTCTCCAATTATTCTACGTTTCATAACCTTTAAGAAAATTGTATATACTTTTTCACAAATCTTTTATTTCATACCGTTTAATAGTACGACGTTCAATATTAAATAAAAAAAATATCAAAATTCATATGTATTTGTCACTCAGCGCTAAACCATCCTGTCCACCTGTAACCCAACAAATTTTTGTAACAGCAATTCGAATCGACTTTTACAATCTAAGAAAGTGCTATTCTGAACAACGATGAGCAAAGACGAAGGTTTTTAAGCTAGGTTTGAACCTCGTAACTGTAACATGAACTGTACGATGAGATTTCAGCGGACTCAGTCAAGGATAGAGTGCAAGGTCGACCAGCATCTGAGTTAGCGTACGTTTAAAGCCGCAGGTCCTACGGAATTGGGTTACTATCGCTCTTGGAATGCAAAACATGATTACGTTGGTGTACAGATTAGTCCAGAATGAGATGCAAGGTTGGGACGCAGTTGAGATTTCGTTTGATAAGTTTTTATTTATTTTGTAAAAAAATATTAAATATAATATATAGATATATTCGGTTTCTCAACAAAATTTTGCGAAAGGCTTCAACGATTGGAAAAAAGACGAGAATTATCACAACCATCGGACTCTTGAAAGCGCGTGCGGAAAAATCCAAACGTCTTCAGAATACGGATGGAGGTACGTGGTCGACGAAAATAATACTCGGAATCGTCGAGTTTCGACTTGACATTGAACGGCCCGCGGTCAAAAAATTTCGTAGCGACCTCGAATTTTGGAAATTTTTGAAATCAACTCTTAACTAACAGGATAGAGGTTCTGAATTAAAACAGTTGGTATTGATGATAAAAAAAAAAATATTTTGTTGGAAAAACTTAAGCGAGTGAGTACGAGAGTGAATCAAAATACGACGTCGTTCAAGAATCTGTTTTATGCATCGTTGAATTCAGTCAGTTTTTGAAATAAACTCTTTACTAACAGGATACAGGTTCTGAATTAAAACGGTTGGTATTGATGATAAAAAAAAAAAAAAATATTTTATAGGAAAAACTTAAGCGAGTGAGTATGAGGTGATTATTACGATAGATTATTTTACAGACTTCCTTGTTGACTGACAAATTTTTCTTTTGTTGTTCTGTGCATGTCTTCGAACGCTGCATGGATACTCGTATGCTTAAGGCGCATTCACATCTGCACGTTTTATAAATCCTTAAACCTAATTTACTTGAATTGTTTTTAAAGTAATCAATCTTAACACTCCTCCTTAAAGGTGAGGTTCATTGATATTTGTTTAAAAAAATGTATTTACTCAAAGAATCCACAAAGTGGTTTCGTGCGGCCAGATATCACCTGAATCGTCAGAAGTTAAGTGTATCAAAGTGTCAATAAACGCAAAAAAGGTTTGTACACCATGAACCACCGTATCAAGTTGCGGAACGAGGTGTATAAGCTCCGTTAGATGATCATCGTTGAGCCGCCTCTCAACGTTGCGATGTATATGTTTGAGACGTACATTTGGAAAACCAGGTTCCGGAAATATCACATCATGTGGCTCCAGCTCTGGACTTGGCGGTAGGTTGAAAACGTTGGGTACCATGGTCTGGGAAAAAAAAATTTTAGTGAATTTAAAAGATGAATATGTTGAAACATGACGTTCACCAAAAAAAAGGGTATATTCAGAAAATTTGAAGATGTTTCAGTAGTTGAAAAATGTTGCGGTGAGAAACGAATTCGAAAGCTAGTAGGCTGAGTTTGGAGATTTGTGAGTAGTTGTAAATATTTTTTCAATCTCCTGAAGTTTCCTAAGTAGTTGGAAATATATCAAATTTTTTTTTAACAAAAGAAGTGAAGGAGTGTGATAAATTGAAAAACTTTATGTCAGGTAGCAATTGGGATAAGGACTTACCGTTTCTTTTCTGGCAAAGTATATTCGAAGGCACAAGACACTTTACATCACTTGAGCTTGACTACCAATGAGCTAGTCCAGGACTTGCAGTCTTATATAATGAACTCTTGTGTTTATGTTTTGCAAACGTAAAAATGCGATATCGTAGGGTGGTCCGCATGTTCATCGAATGTCGTTATCTCCGTTCACGTAATTGTTCTGGTGCTTACCGCTCTACGCACACGGACAGCTTCGCGCGCACACACAAACATACGTACAGCTGCCCTACCTCGTCACTGCAAATGATCATTCAGTATCAACTTGTCAAGTACACGTGAGGAAAAAGCTAAAGATGGAATCCACGAAGTGTTTGAGATTGATCGATATTATGGAATCGATGTACAAAATCTTGGGCAAATCATCATTAACAGCAGAAATTCAAAAATGGGTAAAAGTCGGAAGTCAAAATATTCGGCTACTTAACAAAATTTTCCGTAATGATCGTACTTGGTTATGTGATAGATGTTTGACTCACTTTCAATCTGAAAGATGTTTAACAAAGCACAAAGTTTATTGCATGAGTTTGAACGAGACCAAAGTTGAATGACCCACAGAGGAGGAAAAGATACTGAAATTGAAAAATTTCAAGCACAACGAAATCGTTCCATTTTGCATTTACGCGGATCTTGAATGTGAATTTAATTTATCAATGGTGTGTCACATTTGCGAAAAACCGTTTACGCTCGAAGACGTCAAACATCGTGATCACTGTCATTTCACTGGAAAGTACCGTGGTGCTGCTCACCGAGGCTGTAATCTAAATTATCAGAACTCACATACTATCCTGGTGATATTCCACAATCTGTCAGGTTACGATTCGCATTTTCTGATTAAAGCATTGGAACCGAAATTGACGGTCACATTACTTACCAAGCAAAACTACGTTATTCATTATCGCGTTTTCAAACAATGTTTGGAGTTAGATTTAAAATTAGTCAAAATTCATCGAGTTCTCAAGTTCAGACAAACAACTTGGCTTAAAAAATACATAGATTTGAATACCGATTTGAGAAAAAAAATCAAACAACGAATTCGAGAAGAACTTTTATAAATTAATGAATAACGCTATTCTTGGTAAGACAGTGGAGAACGTGCGAAAGTACAGAGATGTTGGATTGATTACGAAATGGGGTGGAAGGTACAGTGCTAGAGCTACCATAGCCAAACCAAATTTCCACAGCTGTACAATCTTCAATGAAAATATGATAATAGTTCAAGTGCGTAAAACGAGACTCAAGTTGAATAAACCAATGTATGCAGGTTTCTCCATCCTCGATCTGTCTAAAACATATATCTACGATTTTTATTATGATTATGTTATACGGAAATTTGGCAACCGAGCAAAATTAATGTATACCGATACCGACAGTTTGATTTACAACTTTACCGTCCCTGACATATACGAAAATATGAAGGAGGACTTGCATAAATTCGATACGTCTGATTATCCGCTTGATAACGCTTACGGAATGCCTTTAGTTAACAAAAAAGTCCTCGGCTAGATGAAAGACGAGTGTAACAGAAAAATAATGACAGAATTTATTGGCTTGAGGGCGAAATTGTATTCGTTTAGAGTGATGGGGAAGGATGAGGACAGAAAACGAGCCAAGGGTGTGAAAGGATCGCTATTAAAAACTATAACTTTCAATGATTATTTGAAGTGTGCTTTAAAACACAAAAATTTAGTCGTTCATCAGAGTCTGACACAGAGTCAGAAGCATCGGGTCTACACCATAGAACAGAAGAAGGTAGGACTGAGCTGGAACGACGATAAGCGAATCGTATTTCCAAACACGACCGATACGCTGCGGTGGGGCTACAAGACCTGCAGTTAGACTGCGCATTGTTTGAATTGTATCTTTAAGGTGTAAAAATGAAGGCACACATTTAAAAAATAATCTCGTTCATTTAATGTTACATATCAGATTCATTCATCCAGCTGTTGTGTATATAGGGTCAAAACCTGACCACTTAACGTATAATTTTTTCCACGCTTCTTGAGCACCGTCTCCACGAGATAGATGTGTAATTAATTTTAGTTAGTGTGCCGCGCGAGCGATCTTATGTCGCTGCGCGGCATCACTCGTCGTTCTTTTGACTTTGGAGTATTGCGCCGTACTGAATAACACCTTTTTCATTATTTTCTTCGCTAATACCGTTGATCGTAGTTGTCCGTAGTCTTTCTTGTTTGTAGTACGCTGCGCATTAATCCTCTTGAGTATTGCTTTTCTTAATCACGAAATTATCTTTTGCTGTTCTGAATATTATCACTCTTCGTCTCGCACTTACCGCAAACTAGAGACTACGTACTATCTGTTAGTTTCTATAACAATCATTCTTTACCTGATTACTTGGCTAGTTATATACACAGACCTCATTCTGCTGTGATTCAAATAATAATTTACCTGACCTTTTTCCTTGAATATATCCTGTAATCAATACAGTCCCTGCACCTGCTATATTTCTGATGATTCTGGTAATGTGATAACTATTACAAGTTTTGTACTTCGTATGTTTCTTATAATCGCTTTTTATATTTTACGGCTTGCGTTATTCATGCTGAATTTAAGTACCTTAGATGGTGTATTATATATTTCCCTGTTCTGATCAATTAATGTAAAACCGTATTAATCATTGCCTAGGATAATAGTATTACGAGCCTACACATACCTCTCGCTTATTCTAAAGACGTTCTGTTAATTTGTTAAGTCCCTCGCTCAACTGTTCTCTGGCTGTAATCTAACTGTCTTACATCACTTAATTGTATCTAAATCTCTTCAGTTGTTCGCTTGTTATTTATATTTCTTGCTTCTCGGTCAATATAGTTGATACTATTTCTGCTTCACCTGTTTCCTATTTTATCTGTTTGATCCAACCTCCCCCCTCTACCATTATCATGTCTTTACTGAGCAAGCTGTGCAAAACCGTCGTAGAACCTGATCTTCTCTTTAGCTATTCCTTCTCTTCCAATTATCTATTTTCTGACGCACCTGCGTCTGGCGCCCAACAATTATATCTATCTCTCGAAATATCTCTCAATAACTAATTATTCAGCTCAGTAACTGTGCCGTAGGGTAACCGTCTTCAGCCCTCGCACTTATCATCAAGATGAAGTTTGAATAAAAGTTGGTTACACTGTATACTATAACAAAAACGCCGAACCTTTGCTATCGAAGCGTGAATTTATAAGTCAAGCTCCCCTCATCGTTATCGGCTGCTCGAAACAGAATGAATCGTTGAAAACCGGACCAGCGGATATTCGATTGAAATCTAAAGCAAGCGTGGAATTTCCGGCAAACACTGCAGCCTATTGCATGGTCTTGCACGATCGTATTGTCAAGTACAGCCCGATAAGTGGCACGGTTAAGAAATTGGTATAAGTCAATTTTGGAACAAAATGTTTAATTATTATTATTGTGTGAATAATGAAAATATGTGTAAGGTCATTTGCTTGATTTTAAAGAAGACGATTTATTACCATTACTATGTATAAGCCAAAAACAGATTGTAATTGCTGATAAATGAAAAACATCTTTTCAAAGCATCCAAACGTTATTTTTGAAAAGTTATATTTCATGCAACCACGTGACGAAAAAAGTTGCCATTTTGCGGCGAGCATTGGAAACAACGCAGAGTCGATCGGCGGAATATTGATTAATCGATAAAGCGGTGGGGCGCCATATGCGACACACCTGCGGCAACACCCAGTTACACCAACTATCGTGAAGATCGGAGGTAACAATTCCGTGGGTAATGAATGTGCGCTATCTAACGTTGAGAGTTTGAAGTTTCAACTCATCAGACGGCGAAAAAATCAAAATCCGTGCTTATACGACAACGCAAAAAATTTAATTGTCAAACTGTCTGTTAGTAAAATCGAGCAAAACTACGGGTGGCGCTATCTGTATTACCGTTTCAGCGGGTAACAACATAGTAGGTAAGGCTTACAATCGCGGAGGTACCATACCGACTATCGGTAAGGTAGGAATCGGGGCTACTCTGCCGGTACGCCTCCATTTTTTTGGGTTGAAACTCTCATATCTATACTACGTTTATTGAAAGAAGAAATCTGAAGTTCAATGTTGAAGCCATATCAAGCTGGAACGGCCACATTCGAAAATCGAAAAATTTCCTATAGAATAATTAAGGGCTAATTAGAGGCTAATTAAATGCTCTATTTTCGAATTGAATGCTCCGCGTTTCTTAAAAGAAACCTGTGGCGGTGCCAGCTTGACATAAACCTGGAACCGCCACACCAAAAACAAACGGAAAACAAGTGAAATTTCGGAAAAGTGTTAGGGTCATAATTAAAGGCTAATTAAAGGCTCTTGGAATTGCTCAGCTTTGAATTAATTGCTCGGCGTTTTTTGAAAAAAACCTGTGGCGGTGCCAGCTCGAGATAAACCAGGCTTAAAAAAAAACGGGAACGAGGTCAAATTTGAAAAAGTGTGAGGGCCATAATTGAAGGCTAATTAAAGGCTCCCGGAAAACCACCCGCTCGAATTAACTGCTCCACCCCCGGTGGTGGAAACCACCAAAAAAATCGAAAAATCGGTTTAACTCTCGGACGCAACAACTTACAGAGTTCGTACGCACGTCAAAATTACTCCAGAATTAAAGGCTCGCGGAAAACCACCCGCTCGAATTAAGTGCTCCACCCCCAAGGGGTGGAAACCACCCAAAAACTAGAAAAATCGGTGTTACTCTTGGACGGATTAAGTTAGATGGTCTTTGGAGGCGTTACATTAATCTCTCAATCATAGGCTCTCCGCTGCACAGTCCAAAAGTTTGTGTTTCAGAAAATCCATACAAGTTGACGTAATCCGTTCTAATTTCCAGATTTCGGTCACTTCAAAACAATGCATTATTGAATTGTCTCTGATAACAGAAGAATTTTCAACAACACGAGCCCTACAAAAATCAGCAGAGAAATTTGAGTGAATTTCAGGGTACACAAAATTCTCAAGTGTTCAGTTGATCTCATGTTCTGTCAACGATCAAACCGATCATTCTGTACTGTTAGTAGTACAAAGGAATTCAAGTTTCACGGGACCATTTTGCAGTAAAGTTCACTACTTCGTCGCTATCAGGAATCATGATACCCCGTTTCAATCCATGATTCCCGAGACTATTTTAAATAGAGTAATTTCTGGTTTTGCCCGTAACTTCGTGCTGGTGTATAAATGTGGAGTGCTATTGGATCAGGTGTCAACATTGTTGAAAATTGTTCTTCGCTCACAACTTTGCTGCGATAATGTGTTCTGCCCGTATAAGCCATTCACCGTCATCCAAAACATATTTCACTCTACGTTGACTTGGTTCATTTCCGACGTTATCGCCCCTGATCCATTGAATTCAATCCACCCATAAATCAGAATCGTAAATCAGTAATAATTAATAATAAAAATATCAATAATAAAATATGAATTAATCATGATCACAAAAATGCAGGCGAACAGAGGGTATTTCGACAATTAGCAAAAAAAGCTTGTCAATGCACAAGCGCTTCGAGTAAATTCATTTAATTGACCTGTGTTAAATTCCATTATGTATCAAAAACTCATTAATTTTATTCGCTGGTAATTGATTATAAGTACACATTGTTAATATTAAATCTCATCGGTTGGCAAAAATAATTTTTACTCAACAAAATAGCTATTGGTACTCACAGCATGTATGATTTCAGTGGAATGTGGATTGTGTGTAGGCGACCGTGATGTTAGCCATCATGGCATCGCACATCTCGGGAAATATTTCAATTGCAAGAGTTTTTGAAATAATCAAAACTGCCATTTTTAACTTTTCTTCTGTGTTGGGAACATCAATCGACAATATATCGACATATTTGCATTCACATCATGTGCTGTAAAGCTATGTAAGCCCTCATCCTGAAACCATACTCCGTTTTTTCGTACCTCACCAATGGTAAACATGAGCCGTTTGCATTCGCGGCACATTAAACTACTTAAAACTTTATAATACCCAAAATACTGGAAAAATATCTTCTTGTTTCTTGAACTATAAGTCACATTCATAATAATATCGAATAATCAATTTTACAACTATTTTGAAAGTACAGCTAGATAGTATAAAAAAAGTAATTTTTTTTACTTCCAAACAAGTTGAGAACTTCCATTTGAGCACGAAAATACGTCTTTCAAAATTTTAGCTCTCAATCTTAACATTAAGAGGTTGCGCATCGCACTTTTCCATTTTTCATAAGGATTACATGGGAGAAAATTGTTTGTGGCTCATTCTGATTTTCATCACTAGCTAACGATGCGCCGTACAGAAAATTCATAGACATATTTTTGTAGAGAATGTGACATAAGAAACTTAGAAAAATATCATCTTCCGCCTGGATTCCACGACACGCTTGTCGACCACCCGCATAAGTGGTGGAATTTTGCGAATTTTACCAGTATATTTGAGTCTCGATTCTTACGGTAAAAGATCTATTACAACTATCCGCCAGAGTTTGAATTTATTCACTGAGTAAACGTATAACATGGAAAAAACAGCTTCACGATGGTCTTCCAATCATTCAGAACACCAACGATCGTCTTTAAGGCAGGTAGAGATGCAGCGTTCTAACCTCGTCGCTCATGTGCCGCATGTCCAACGCAGTTTCACAGTCCTGGACGACCGTCGTTGTATCTTATGGGTGAAACACTATTCTTTTCGTGTTTGTTATTATAAAAAAAAGCATCGCAATTAATTTCATCCTTGATAATACAAATTTTTTTAGATTTTTTTACGCCTGCTTATATGGGTGAAAGACGAGTTCAGTCGTGAAATTCAGGCGGAAAACGATATTTTGTGAAATTCTTATATTCCAATCAATGTGTAAGAACACTTTCGCTTATGCGTCTAAGAATTTTTTTTGTTGATTTTTAATCGTCAATAAAGCTCTCCCATAAGCCCTCGTCACGGTGGTGCGTTGGAGAATGTTCATATTACTATTATACGTTACACGGATGATTCATTAAATAAATTGATGTTGCCAAAATGACCCGGCTATCGTTGACTCCCAGGCCATGAAAAAAATTGGCAGCTTCTGAAGATTTGAAATTTGGAGTAGGCGTTTTCTTTATATAACGCACTCACTTTCTCAAGCCTGTAGCACAATTTAGACCATTGTGTCTATCTTTCTAGATAGCGTCTGAAAAGAGAAGAAAGGGTTCTAAGTTCCTGTGATGGTGACGTCGGTGGCGGTGACGAGTAATGTTTATAGTGTGGAGAAAGGTACATAGAAAATAATCTCCATCACTCACCTGCAATCCACACAAGTGAAATCAATAACTGCAAAAACAACGCTTCATTTGCGCTGGGATGACGTTCGTTGGTGACGATGCTGAAATCAAAGTACAAGATACAAAAATTGTAACAAATTCACGCGACACGAGCATTTTTTGGCATTGAAAATCCTGGTTCCTGTTTCGTCCACCTGCTACGTTGATTCGTAAAGTTCGTGTCTCAATCACACTCTTGTGAGTAGATAGGTTATGAGAGTTCTAGATCCAAACATGGCGGCGTGCCCCCATGCCCCATATGCCCCCCCATGCCCCCCCCCCCATTTTCGATGGCCATTTTGATAGCGGCCATTTTGATTTTTTGGATGGCGGCCATTTTGATTTTTTTGATGGCGGCCATTTTGATTTATTTGATGGCGGCCATTTTGATTTTTTGGATGGCGGCCATTTTGATTTTTTTGATGGCGGCCATTTTGATTTATTTGATGGCGACCATTTTGATTTTTTGATGGCGGCCATTTTGACGGCGACTATGATTTTTTGATGGCGGCCATTTTGATTTTTGCTTAGTCAGACGAGTGGCCATTCACACAGCGGCCATTTTGATTTTTGCTTAGCCGGATGAGCAGCCATTTTGATTTTTGCTTAGCCGGATGAGCAGCCATTTTGATTTTTCATCGTCCGACAGTTTGATAATATGATTTTCGCTATGACGTCATCAGCATAATCGACCGATTTTGCCGTCTGCCGAGCAGCCATTCAGACAGCGGCCATTTTGATTTTCATCGTCCGAGAGTTTGATAATATGATTTTCGCTATGATGTCACCAGTTGGCCATTTCGATTTTTGCTCAGTCGGATGGGCGGCCATTTTGATTTTTATCGTCAGACAGTTTGATAATGTGATTTATTTCTTGGTCGGACGAATAGCCATTTTGATTTTTCGCCGTTACCCGTAAACTTTCGCGCCAATAGTTTGCCCCAGGCGAAAAATAATATTTTCCACGTACTTCGAATACATTCTTTTGCGTTAATCGACCGGATGGTGACATCGCAATTAGATAGGCCGAGAATGTTCACTACAATTAGATAGGTCGGGGAATGTCGACGACAATCCGTAAACTTTCACTCGCGCTAATAGTTTGCTTTGACTATCACTCTCCCAAATTCTTACCTTACCCAAGTGCAACACGATTGTCATATGCGCGCAAAGAATTGCCACATTTGCGAAAAGCCGTTTACCCCTGAGGAGAAAAAGTGCCACGACCACTGTCACTTCACGGGTAAATATCGTGCTCCTGCTCATAATCGGTGTAATTTGAATTTCAGAGAGACGCATGCAATTCCAATAGTTTTCCACAATTTGTCCGGTTACGATTCTCACTTTTAATAAAATCCCTCGCGTCAACTTTTCCCGGTGAAATTACCCTTCTATAATTCTTGTGAGACGAAAGCGCTAAAATCATCATGATACGTAATAACCAGTTTACCGGCGAAGAAATAATTATAGGATTCAGCGACGCGACTTCGGAGTTTTCGCTCCAAGATCTTCGGCGACTCGTTGAATGTGTCCGGAGAGCTCGTGCGCAACCGCGCAGGCAGCACAGGGTATATGTTCAGGACATAACATTAATCCGGCATTTTCAAAAATGGGGGAAATGAGGTGATCGCGATCTTTTCGGACATCGAACCAGATGACGATGAATGCGAAGCCAATTGGATCAAGCGTCGTCAGATCAGCGAGGAATAAGATATGTCCCGACGTATGATTGTGCGCCGGAAAACGTTCAACGACTGCAGCAGTGTTCGCCCTCAGAGCGAAAATAATATTTTCACCATACTTTGAATACATTCTTTTGTGCTAATCGACCGGGTGGCGACACCGCAATTAGATAGGCTGGGAATGTTGATGATGATCCGTAAACTTTTACGCTAATAGTTTACCTCCTTATTTCCCACTCGATGGGGTATATAAAACGTGGGCCTATTCCGATGATGACGCTGGTCTCATCGTCTCTTCGCGTCGTGAACTGCTGTTACTAGTGAAAAACAAGAAACCGATTGAAACGCGATGGATCTAACAAAAGTTAGCCACGTCGGCCGTCTGGAGAATCCGCCAACCAAGAAGATGTCGGAACTTGAAATTGGAGCGGCGTACAACATCACGGACTTACGGCTGGTCAAAACGAAATTTGGGGTATGTGTTCTGGCGACGATCGATGAAGATTACAACGTCTTCTTGCCACCGAGAATCGCAAGGGTCCTGCAAGAAGATTCAAATCAGCTGGCTGAAATGTGCAACATGGCTGGGCAAAATCGCCTGCAAATGAAATATCTTGGTGGGGAATTCAACAAGCTCGAATTTTCATGCGGTTATGTGCCATAAATAAACTATGCGATCACCAACCACCCACCTCTGCAAAAATTCATCCGCGAGGGGATGAAAGCAGGCGTGCTGGAGATCGAACTTTCGCCAACCGAATCCGAACGGGAGTTGTAACGAATCTCGGAAATATCGACCGGTACCAGCCTCTCGCTGCGGGGCTTTCGACATTCGTTGACCTGTCCAAGGATATTCAGCGGAAGAGGACGGTGGTGAACGTGAAAAACAACGATGAAAGATGCCTTCTCTGGTCCATCACTACAGCCCGCCACCCGGCCAACACCCCCACCGATAGAACTAACCATTATCGCCGCTTTATCTCCGAGTTGAACTGTACAGGCATCAAATTCCCTGCCACTCTACATGATGTGAAAAAGCTTGAGATTCCATATTGATACCTGGACAGACCGAGACCCTACCTTGGGGGTTTGTCCCAGCCCCCTGATAGCTATAGGATAAAACTGTACACGTTTAATTATTGCGAATATTTACGCTCGACGCCTCGGGCGATCCGCCATCATGCGGAAACGATTTAGACTGGATTTGACAATGTGAATTCATATACTTGACATTTATTTATTTATTTATTCATTTATTTATTTATTTATTCATTTATTTATTTATTTATTTATTTATTATCAATATATTGAGAAATTATTCATTTTTATTCGTTCACCACGTGAAAAGTTTTCTGAAAATGAAAAAAAGTTTTCAGAAAACGAAAAAAAGTTTTCAGAAAATGAAAAAAACTTTTCCGAAAATTTTTTTCCCATTTGATTAACACGTAAAAAAAGTTTTCAGGAAATGAAAATAAGTTTTCTGAAAACGAAAAAAAGTTTTCTGAAAATGAAAATAAGTTTTCTGAAAATGAAAAAATGTTTTCTGAAAATGAAAAAAAATGTGTAATAATCGTATAGAAAAATTGCAGATTATTATTATTATTATTATTATTTTCATGGCATCGAGTCCGGCACATGTGCATGCAAAGGAGATAAGTGTGGAAATATTTGTATATTCAAATCTTTTATTGAAATTCGGGAAATACATACAAATTATGTTACATGGCTGTTTTATTTATCCTGCTATTGTGCGAACTATCAAAACCCAACCACTTCACATAGATCCGATTCCCCCGTTTGCGTAATACTTTCTCCACAAGATAGCCGTCGGGGTATTTTACTTTGCCGAGCTCCTCCTCGTAGAAGCCCCCCTCGATGGGATGATCTTGATAATCGGTAAGTTTGTACGTCGGCGGATTGGGATCTTTCACCTCACTCGCGGTGAATATTTCAGTCGTCCAATTGGGCGTATAGCCTTTTTCGAATACATTCTTGTACTTGCTGATTCAAACTCGATCGCCCGCACTGAAGGTACCAGGATGTCCCTAATTTGGGGGACACGGACCAGCCGGCGTGATACGCGACTCAAATCCAGCCGAGAATTTCTTTGCCGCAAGCTCGTCCGACGCATAATTTTTTAATTATAAGCGATAGCGTTAGGCCAATCAGAGTGCATCATTTCATCTGGATTTGCCGCCACGGAAATTGCTGTTTTGTTCGTCTGGGTGAATTATTATTATTCGTTTACGAATTAAATTTATGAAAGAAGTTCGTGACCAGGAGGTAGATTGAAGATGAAGTTTGTCGAAATTCCGGTCAGGAAGAAGAATGTTTAATAATTTGAAGGACGTGAGAATAAAAATCGACGTTTCGGCCGGGCCCTGCCGACCATCCACAGGAAAAATTTCTACAATAAATTGACAAACAGGATGCTTCAAAACACAATTCTGGATTGAGAGCATGGAAATATGTCCATACGAATATTTGTTGTTGTACAAAATAGGTGAAAAATTAAACAGTTGCAAGAAACTTGTCTGAGTGACAGTTTTAGGTTAAGTGTCAAATTTTAAAGGATGGTTAAATAGAGGAAAAATAGGTTGATGAGAAATGAATTATGTCAGAAAAAATGCTTAATAATCATGTGGAAATTGGAATTGAGGAAGAGATCAGTTAAATTTGAAAAGATTACTCACAAAAAATGACGACCAGTACATGCTTAGGTGTTGTTAGTAGTACAGCATTTCGGACGGAAGTGAAGGTTAGCGGGAATCGATCCGTAAATCTATGTTGATCACGTGTGATCTTGATCTATGTTCGAAAGTCATGGATTTAAAAGGCAGGTGACCAATCGGAGTAAAGGGGCGCCAAGATTTGAAAACAAGATTATGTAAACTAGAGAATGTTGGAATATAAGTGGCTAAGATGTTCAATATCTGTACGTTTGTTAACAGAGTTCCTTTTGTTCTTAAAGATATGAATCATTTCTTTGATGATACGTTTATACCAATTCGGTTCTGTAGCTAGGGTTATAGAGTTGTTGAAATCGAAATTGTGCCCCAGATTTAGGGAGTGATCTGCTAAAGCGCATCTATCAGTGACATGGCATTTAATATTAGAACGATGGCCAGAAATTCTATTTTTTAGATGTTGTGACGTTTGTCCAAAATAACTCTTGCTACAGTCTCGACATGGTATTTTGTATACACAGTTAATTTTCTCTAAATTAGGAGTTACAGATTTAAGATGAGAAAACAGAGACAGTTTGGTAGTATTAGATATTCTAAAAGTAATTTCAATTCCCTCGTCATTCAGAATTCTTTTGATTTGGCTAGACAGATTTTCAATGTACGGTATAGAGATAGAGTTTTTAAATTTATCCTTAACATTAGTTGGATTGTTGGAGTCTACATTCCAATCAATCGAGTTTTACATTTTATCTACTCTATACTTTTTGATATCATTAATGAATTTTATAGGGTAGCCATTGGAAATGAGAGTTGTTTCTACAAGTTTTAAATTCTTTTTAAGGAATTGAGGGTTTGAGATTCTCAGGCAGCGATCGAATAAGGATATGGCGACAGATTTTTTATGTTTAATGGGATGATGTGAGTTAAAGTGAATGTATCTCCCAGACCAGGTTGGTTTGTGGTGCCAATCTAAAATTATAGTGTCATTGTGGTTAATCACCATAGTGTCTAAAAAACTGATTTTACCATCTTTTTCCAACTCAAAGGTGAATTGTATACGTGGGTGAAAATTGTTAAACTTAGTCAGAAGGAGTAGTAGGTTTTCATTCTTGACACACGTTATAATATCGTCTACGTATCGATAGTAAAAAGGGAGGCTGAAAGGAAGATTTGAAATGATTTTTTTTTCAAAATGTTCAAGTACTAGATTCGCTACTACTGGGCTAATTGGTGAGCCCATTGCTACGCCAAAAATTTGTTGGTAGAATTTATCTTTGTAAGCGAAATAGCATGAATCTAAACGAAGTTTGGTGGCCGCTAGGAATTCTTTTTTATTAATGTTGGTGTGAGGTTTCAAATTGGGCCAGTTTTTACTGATAATCGATATTGCTAAATTGGTTGGAATGTTGGTAAACAGTGATTTGACATCTAGGGATGCTAACAGGTGATCAGGAGGGATTGTTGTTCCTCTGATTTTGTTTACAAAAGACCAAGTGTCCTTGATGTGATAGTCGGATGTACCTGTTATGTTAGAAAGGACACAAGAGCAAAATCTCGAAATTTTGTAGGTGGGAGAATTGATGTTACAAACAATCGGCCTGAGAGGAACATTTTCTTTATGAATTTTAGGTAGAAAATATATTTTGGGAGGAAGAGAGTTGTAAGTTTTGAGGTTTTTAGCAGAGTTGGAATCTATAAATTTTTTCTGTTGCCATAGGCTTTTCATATCGTTGACTTGTTTTTGTATTTTTAAGGTGGGATCACGAGAGATAAGAGTATAGGTAATAGAGTCATTAAGGATATCTTGGCATTTTTGTTCAAACTCCATCTTTTCCATGACGACTGTAATGTTACCTTTGTCAGCATCGGTGACTACTAGGTGGTTATTTTGTTTTAAAAATTCTTTGGTTTGTTTAACTTTGGAAGTTATTTGAACGTGAGATGTGGGAGGATGTTTGCCAAGTCTGTTGCTAATGAGTTGGCTGATATTTGATCTTACTTTATCTTTGGTGATTCCACTTTTGTTAATGAGAGCTAATTCTACGCTACTTACAATATCATCAATAGGTAACTTAATATTATTATATGGTAAACCATGATTCGGACCGAGTGATAAGGTATCCTTAATTTCAGAAGGTAACTCTGTCTTAGATAAGTTAACTAACCAATTGTTAGTGTGAAACTCTTTAGGAGTATGTATAGACTTGAGTTTGTTAAATTTTATAATATTATCTGTCTTAATGGCATTGAATAAACGATTGGCTTTCTCTATATCCAAGTAGAAATTTTTATAATCTAAGTTAGTGAAATGGTTCGAGAAGAAAAAGTTAATATGATGATTTAGTTCTTGGATTAACAGCCTTTCCTGTCGATAACATGTTTTAATTTCGAGCGATAGACACTTGTGTTGTAAGAAGCGTAATGCTTTGATGAAGGTTTTTTCCTTTGTTAAATGTTGTAGGTTTTTGATTTTAAATTTTAGAAAGTTTGGAATAATACCAAATTGACGGCATTTAAGAAGGAACACTTTACGGTTTTTGATACGTGCTAGTTTTTTCCGGTAGTTCCAGATCTTCTTGGTTTGTGAGTGATTTGTAGAGGAAGGTGATCTCAGGTTAGAAGTGCGGTATGAAGTAGGATCACGGTGGTACGAGACGTCCACGAAGCCGTTTCGATGCATTGTATTTATGAAAGAAGTTCGTGACCAGGAGGTAGATTGAAGATGAAGTTTGATGAAGAAGATGAAGATGAAGATTCATATCTTTAAGAACAAAAGGAACTCTGTTAACAAACGTACAGATATTGAACATCTTAGCCACTTATACTCCAACATTCTCTAGTTTACATAATCTTGTTTTCAAATCTTGGCGCCCCTTTACTCCGATTGGTCACCTGCCTTTTAAATCCATGACTTTCGAACATAGATCAAGATCACACGTGATCAACATAGATTTACGGATCGATTCCCGCTAACCTTCACTTCCGTCCGAAATGCTGTACTACTAACAACACCTAAGCATGTACTGGTCGTCATTTTTTGTGAGTAATCTTTTCAAATTTAACTGATCTCTTCCTCAATTCCAATTTCCACATGATTATTAAGCATTTTTTCTGACATAATTCATTTCTCATCAACCTATTTTTCCTCTATTTAACCATCCTTTAAAATTTGACACTTAACCTAAAACTGTCACTCAGACAAGTTTCTTGCAACTGTTTAATTTTTCACCTATTTTGTACAACAACAAATATTCGTATGGACATATTTCCATGCTCTCAATCCAGAATTGTGTTTTGAAGCATCCTGTTTGTCAATTTATTGTAGAAATTTTTCCTGAGGATGGTCGGCAGGGCCCGGCCGAAACGTCGATTTTTATTCTCACGTCCTTCAAATTATTAAACATTCTTCTTCCTGACCGGAATTTCGACAAACTTCATCTTCAATTTACGAATTAAATATCGGCACCTCCCCTCTCTCCCTGTTGTACCCTTTCTCGAGCGCTGACCCCGGTATTGTTGCCGCGGCACACGCTGCCGGGCGCACACACACGGACGCACACTCATGTGTGTGAAACATTAGCGAATACCCAGCTACACAATACTACGAAACACACATCTACAAGTGAAAATAAAAATGAATCCCCAAATAAATCAGCGGATTTAAGATTTAATGTTATAAAACACTTCCAATCATCGATGTATGCATCAAACTAGAGATTTTAGATGATTGATATGCCGTTAGGGTTCATAATTAGTCATTCAATCAATCTGAATTATGCTTTCCGAACATTTTTTGTGTCTTTGCAACATAATTTTTCCACTAGTTTGAAATTCATCATTGACATCCGATTTTTCAATAATGCGAGGGAAAAATAACTCGCTGAATTGGCGTGTCAATAGGTTTGTAAATCAATTACGATTCACCTGAGTTAACACAAAATAACTGAATAAATGAAAATTCACTGAATCACTAAAAATGATAACCGAAATCACCAGAATTATTTGAGATATGCCTCTGAGGGTTTGTCGACGTAACGTACACGTCATTTTCAATCAGACTGCCGTTCAAAACAATTTCATATGCCCACAGCTGTGATAGACTCATTATAGCATCTCGCGCAAGGTTGAAGGACCTCATTTTCTGTCTAAAAGGCTATCGTCACACAAAAAATCCGCAAAATTCACTCACCCAAAGTCCTCAAAACTCTGCCTTTGCGACATGAGCGTAAGGTTTATGGGGCATTCGTATGAAGACGAGCGTGGTAGATGTCGCTACGAGCCGTCAGGCGAGTTGCGACAATCACATGAGTGATTGACTCGCCTGACGGCTCGTAGTGCTCCACCCAGAATCGCATTGTTCAAAATCCTCAACCTTCACAAGTAGATCGGCCCTTGCGTGTGTAAACCAACCGTTGATATCGCTCGCGGGGAGGATCGCGATGTTGGCGGTGTTGAAGCTTTTAACTTCTTCCGCAATCCCCTCGTGCTTTATGTTTTCGAATTTGCACGATAATGTGAGGTTAACCTTCACATTACCCTCTGCGCGCAGTACCAGCCTCAATTCTTCAACGATGATTCGTTGAGCGTCGTCGAAAAAGGCGTCCAAATTCTTATGCCCGAGATTCGTTACAACCCCCGTTCGGATCCGGTTGGCGAAAGCACTTCCAACTTCGTCCCACTGCACGCTCGCAGGACCACCGATGTTCGCGCCAATTACCACGGCGTGCTGCTGCTGCTGCCGATGCTGCTGTCGCTGCCTCAGCTGTTGCCGAATCTTTGCTATCCAGGATTGTACGAGCGTGATTGTGTGCTGAATTTGCAGTTTCGCACCTATGCTCGTTCTCGGTCGCTTGGAAACATCACGCAGAAATTGGAGATTTTCCATTCCAACGTCAATCCAATGCATGAAGATGTCATCATTCTCCTGCTGAGGATGCAGCTCGCCCAACAAATCGTGCGCGTTCTCCATCGTTTTAACGATATATGAGTATGTTTCAGCGGCCATGACTTTAACGCTGATATTTGCAGAACTTTGATGAACTTTTGACTTGTACGTATCGTGTCAGACTGATGAGACTGCATCGGATGCGTTGAGTTAATATATGCAGATAGATCGTAAGAATTTGGGGGAGTGATAGTAAAAGCAAACTATTGACGTGAAAGTTTACGGATTGTCATCAACATTCCTCCGGCCCATCTAATTGTGGTGAACATTCCCGACCTATCTAATTGCGGTGTCGCCACCCGGTCGATTAGCACAAAAGAATGTATTCAAAGTATGGTGAAAATATTATTTTCGCTCTGAGGGCGAACACTGCTGCAGTCGTTGAACGTTTTCCGGCGCACAATCATACGTCGGGACATATCTTATTCCTCGCTGATCTGACGACGCTTGATCCAATTGGCTTCGCATTCATCGTCATCTGGTTCGATGTCCGAAAAGATCGCGATCACCTCATTTCCCCCATTTTTGAAAATGCCGGATTAATGTTATGTCCTGAACATATACCCTGTGCTGCCTGCGCGGTTGCGCACGAGCTCTCCGGACACATTCAACGAGTCGCCGAAGATCTTGGAGCGAAAACTCCGAAGTCGCGTCGCTGAATCCTATAATTATTTCTTCGCCGGTAAACTGGTTATTACGTATCATGATGATTTTAGCGCTTTCGTCTCACAAGAATTATAGAAGGGTAATTTCACCGGGAAAAGTTGACGCGAGGGATTTTATTAAAAGTGAGAATCGTAACCGGACAAATTGTGGAAAACTATTGGAATTGCATGCGTCTCTCTGAAATTCAAATTACACCGATTATGAGCAGGAGCACGATATTTACCCGTGAAGTGACAGTGGTCGTGGCACTTTTTCTCCTCAGGGGTAAACGGCTTTTCGCAAATGTGGCAATTCTTTGCGCGCATATGACAATCGTGTTGCACTTGGGTAAGGTAAGAATTTGGGAGAGTGATAGTCAAAGCAAACTATTAGCGCGAGTGAAAGTTTACGGATTGTCGTCGACATTCCCCGACCTATCTAATTGTAGTGAACATTCTCGGCCTATCTAATTGCGATGTCACCATCCGGTCGATTAACGCAAAAGAATGTATTCGAAGTACGTGGAAAATATTATTTTTCGCCTGGGGCAAACTATTGGCGCGAAAGTTTACGGGTAACGGCGAAAAATCAAAATGGCTATTCGTCCGACCAAGAAATAAATCACATTATCAAACTGTCTGACGATAAAAATCAAAATGGCCGCCCATCCGACTGAGCAAAAATCGAAATGGCCAACTGGTGACATCATAGCGAAAATCATATTATCAAACTCTCGGACGATGAAAATCAAAATGGCCGCTGTCTGAATGGCTGCTCGGCAGACGGCAAAATCGGTCGATTATGCTGATGACGTCATAGCGAAAATCATATTATCAAACTGTCGGACGATGAAAAATCAAAATGGCTGCTCATCCGGCTAAGCAAAAATCAAAATGGCTGCTCATCCGGCTAAGCAAAAATCAAAATGGCCGCTGTGTGAATGGCCACTCGTCTGACTAAGCAAAAATCAAAATGGCCGCCATCAAAAAATCATAGTCGCCGTCAAAATGGCCGCCATCAAAAAATCAAAATGGTCGCCATCAAATAAATCAAAATGGCCGCCATCAAAAAAATCAAAATGGCCGCCATCCAAAAAATCAAAATGGCCGCCATCAAATAAATCAAAATGGCCGCCATCAAAAAAATCAAAATAGCCGCCATCCAAAAAATCAAAATGGCCGCTATCAAAATGGCCATTGAAAATGGGGGGGGGGCATGGGGGGGCATGGGGGGCATGGGGGCACGCCGCCATGTTTGGATCTAGAACTCTCATAACCTATCTACTCTTGTGGGTGGACTGTGAAGCATTTGATTTGTAGAGGCAGTGTATCGAGAGTCGTTGACTGAAGAGTGATTTTGACGCCTCTAGAAACCCTGTAACTTGTTTTGTCCAAGCGTGACACGGATTTTTCTAGTTTTTTGGTGGTTTCCACCCCTCGGGGGTGGAGCACTTAATTCAAGCGGGTGGTTTTCTGGGAGCCTTCAATTAGCCTTTAATTATGACCCTCACACTTTTTCGAAATTTGACCTCGTTCCCGTTTTTTTTTAAGTCTGGTTTATCTCGAGCTGGCACCGCCACAGGTTTTTTTTAAAAAACGCCGAGCAATTAATTTGAAGATGAGGAATTCCAAGAGCCTTTAATTAGCCTCTAATTATGACCCTAACACTTTTCCGAAATTTCACTTGTTTTCCGTTTTTTTTCGGTGTGGTGGTTCCAGGTTTATGTCAAGCCGGCACCGCCACAGGTTTCTTTTGAAAAACGCGGAGCACTTAATTCGAAAATAGAGCATTTAATTAGCCTCTAATTAGCCCTTAATTATTCCATAGGAAATTTTTCGATTTTCGAATGTGGCGGTTCCAGCTTGATATGGCTCTTGATTATTCTATAGGAAATTTTTCGATTTTCGAATGTGGCGGTTCCACCTTGATATGGCTCAGAACGAGAGGAAAATAAGCTGTAAATGTCGTTTCTCCATTTACAGGTGATATTGTTTTTATTCAACTTAGAATATAAGTACGTAATGTGAAAAAAAGTAATGTAATGTAATGGTGTAGGAACCAATAAACTCCATTTACAGAGAAACTCATCGCAGCTTCGATAAAGTTAAAAAAGGAACATTATATTTATATCCCACCATTTTTGAATATTAATTTATAATCAACCAAGAAAAATTTCAATTCACTTGTTACAGACATCAAAAATAATTCATAACACAAAACATAATATAATGATAATGCGAAAGGAACTTGATATTCAATTAATAACAATGAACAAAATATATTATTTCAGTTCGTCTCTTCAACCAATTTATTTCAATACGAGAATATTTTGTCGAAAATTTGAAAAAACTTACAAAATCTTTAACTCTTTTCTGGATGAGAAATTTATGATCTCTACACATAAACTCATTATACCGGGACAATCTCTTGAAACTATACATATAATGCGCATGCGCGAGTTTTATCGGCTGCTCGGGCAGGTTAGCCACTCCGAGTTTCAGCTGTCAAACTCTGTTTCTGGCGGCGTTGTAGTTCATACGAATTTTTGAGGTTAGAATCTCAAACAGTCGAGGTAGTGACTCGGAAAGTTGATGCTAATGCTCTTTGAAAATTGGCTTCATTCGACTGAAATGAGAAATCTGTTTAAATGTTGGGTGCTTGGAAGAAACGCAGCAGGTAGGTGCGAACACTTTATTTAATCATTTTTATTATTTCGTACATTAGAAATAACAATGGAATTTTTATCTATCAACAGGTGATACGGCTAAAATAATTACATCTCTGATATTCACTGTTATCTGCCCATTCGATTTGTCAGACGTACAAAGATCATCGCCACTTTCAAGTAATATTAGATTTATTAAAATGATTTCTGTATTTCATGTTAGTGCGGTTCGAAACAAAGAAAATCTAATCGAAAGCGTAGAACTCAGGAACGTAAATCACATCCTGTGACACAAGTTGAAAATCAAGTTTCTCAAAATGCGCCTCAATGTGACAATTAGCTTCAAGGACAATCATGTTTTAGAGTAATGTCAATTTTAAAGTAATGTAAAGATTGTGTCCCTTGTTCCATTAAAATAAATGAATATCTAATTTTTAGCGAAGTTTATGAAGATTTTTTTCCAAATAATGTAATCCGATACAATATCTTGTTCATAGTCCTCTGAACATCACCTTCTAACAAGGATATTTGGAAAGAGTCCCTTTGTTGCAGAAACCATTATAAAATTCTTGGTTTTCAATTCGTGCTATTGAATAACTCTGTGTTTCAGGTTCCATTTTCAATCTCAAAATGGGATTTTTTTTGCTCCAGATAATGCTAACATGAAATGCAGAAATAATTGCGGTACATGGAGATTCACAAGCTTTCAGTCTTAGCGTAGGACCCTACAAAGAGTGTAAAATTGAATTTGGTTTCAAGTTATCGTGCAACTAGCTAGCCAGATAACACCGTCAACTAAGATTAAATTTAAAGACATTTTTAACTGAACTTATTTAACAGTTCTAGATTTAGATTGATTCAGTTTGCCTAGCAAAATTCAACCCTACAATCTAATTGAGGACTTGAAAAACTATTTATCTGAATTCAATGCCAAAGAGAGTAGAAGTAAGCTTCAAAATAAGATACCAAATCAAATGGTATAAAGTTTGAAAAACAATGCTGGTCAATAATAATGCTTGAATTACAGTGGTGCACAGAGTGATTCATCGGTAGAATGAATTAGCAGCAACGGTTAAGTAACAAACTTATCGCTATTGGCTCGATCAAAGTAAAATGATGGGATATTCAGCCATTATGATCTGTAGTATATCCCGCTCTTCAATTTTGCCTCAACTGATGTTAAGAAGGTGGCGATGGCCTCATAAAATTCACTCTGGCACCTGATGTCTGACGAAACAACCAGGTTCGATGGTTCTAATGATTGCACCGCTCGAGAAACCAGGATCCTTGCCACCTAAACGTTTTGACCATCAGGTAAGGCATAATTTTCCTCGTGTTAATCAAAGTTTAAACTTCGAGCCTGCTGAAAAAAAAACGAATTTTATCATTGAATCCATGTTAAAATATTGTCATTGTCAAAGATCACGTAATTGGAAATTTACTTACATGCTTCCATGCCTGACAAATTTAGTCCCGCTTTGACAATAAATTATTTCGTACCTGAAAATATTAGAAGCTATTATTATCAAACAGGATCTTTCGGTATTTTTGAAGGCAAAAAAAAGGCAGCACTTTTTGAAAGGCAACCAATGGCCAGACGAGGGGTGATCAGAAGAGTGGAGATTGGTCTCCCAGTGTTATCGGACGATTGTCTTGTAAGTTATTGTTTTGTTTCCTAATTTTTCATTAGTAGCATGATTTACACTGTAATATTAACTGTTGTTCTTTTTCTCTTTTTATTCTTGGATATCTGGTGAACCCCTCTTTGTTAACGGAACATTGATTGTTGTACAATGGAGCTGCAAAAACTTTGTCAACTAATCAATGATGTCGGCGAGGGTTTTTGTGAGTATTGTGTCGGGTACGTTTTCTGTTAATTGCTACTCTTTGTCCTCCTAAGCTTCGTGTTTAAGATGAATAATTTCTTTATTCCTTGTTACTCATTTCTTTTATTTATTTCATGTTCATCGGCACTAATTACTGACTTCTGGAGCACTGCACCGTAACGAATCTACTCTGGAAATACCTTCTACTGGGTCTCAACCATTCATTTATTTTTAATTTTATGTAAATAAAGAATCTGTTCACAATAAACATTGTTTTTACTTACCTACCTCTGTTTGTCCAGACTCCCACTTGTTAATGACATTCCACGTTGAATTTCAGATTCCTTCTTTCAATAAATAACACCCAATTTCTGTATCATTTGATATTTGCTTTTCCGTTAAATTCTTTATTGCGTCGGTTGAATATCTTCCGAAATCAACCACGGTATTGCTGAACGATACTATTCTTCTTAGACAATTTACGCTACGTAAAAATAAACAGCAGCATAACCTCAATCCACGGCTTTACGCGCGAGAGAATTACAGCTTTTGTTTCATTTTGTGTACGTTGGCGCCTTGCTCAGCAGTTGAAAACATCACCGCGGCGCGATTTCACCGACCAATGAGATTAAATTATTTGGCGCATGCGCGTTATATGTATAGTTTCAAGAGATTGTCCTGGTATATTAAATTTTCTATGAAAACGAACTGCTCACTTTGACGTAGCGCTGACTGTGCAGAACTCCCAAATAAACCTGAAAACATGCGCTATTTTATTGAAACAACCAATATACAGTGAATATTTCCACACTTGTAGAAGCAAATATGATATCTTATGTATAAATGGTTGCGTTGATGATGAAGCTGTTGATGATGGATAAGACGCAATATTGTGTCATGCTGCGATAAGTTACTATTGAAGTGATATTCCACTCTAGAACCTTTAAAAATTCGGATTTATTATTTTCATTTTCTTTCAGCTTGAGTCTAGTATAGACTATCATTTCAAGAGCAATTTATCGCAGCATAATACAATATTGAGTCTAATTCGTTATCAGCAGCTTCTTTGTCTGGGAACACTGTCTTTGTTCCCGATATTGTCTTCGTTCCTGATGTTTAATTTTTGAGCCTTTGATGATACAATGAAAAATTGAAAGTACGTTAACAATTTAAAACATTTTAAAGGTAGTTCCGTCCAATATTTATTTTCGAGAAAATCCAAAGGTACGTCTTATTTCCATCGTGTTTATACGTAATATTGTTACAAAGGGTGAAATCACCCGTCTTACCCCCTTTTAATGATCTAGCAGTCATCAGAGATAAAAGAAGTTTATTAACCTGTCATGTCTTTAAAAAGAATAAGGTTTTTGCGTTAGTCAACATTATTGTAAAAACAGTCTTGTTTCAGACTTTAAACTAGAAACACGTTCTCTGCTATTAAATCTCTTCTATCACATTTTATTAGCGCCTTTAATTTGACTCACTAAAAAAAAGCTCGCGAATCCATATTCATTTTGCAACGTCTTAAAACGTTACAACATATATTTTTTTAGATCTTAGACTTGAATTTGACCATTTTTCGCGTACACGCAAAGTATACGGAGTTCAGAGGTAGTTACTCCGTCCAATATTTTTTTTTGATAAAATCCAAAAAATGTCGTATTTCCATCGTGTTCATACGCATTGTATATTTTTCCAGAATCTTAGACATGAGTTTCACAATTTTCTCGTGTAAACGCAAGATAAACAGCGTTTAAGGGTAGTAACCCATTCAATATTTTTTTCTCGAGAAAATCCAATTATATATCATATTACCTCCGTGTCCGTATGAATTGTACATTTTTTCAGATTTTTAGACCCGAATTTTGAATTTGACGATTTTGTGCATACGCGCAAGATAAACAACGATCGCGGGTAGTTACCCCAGCCAATATTTTTTTCGGAATAATCCGAAAACACGTAAATTTTCTTTCGTATTCACGCGCAATATATATTTTTTTAGATTTTTAGACTTGAATTTGACAATTTTTTACATGAATGTGATTATACTTAGGGCTGGCTCACCCCCTTGATTTTTTTTTTTTTTTTTTTAGACAAATACATTTCTAATTTCGCTTCATGAGAAAACTTTTTCAGTTGGATTGGTTAAAAACTATTATGTTCCTACGGGTGAAACTGCCAAATTGCCCCTTGATACGCCTCACTTTGAAGGGTGGTTTCCTTAAAGTGTTTGATGGCCGGTAAAAAAAATACGTGTCACTTAGTTTTTAGTCTACCGTAACATGTTACGAAAGAAATCAAATCGCAGAGTTCGCGCTAGGATGCCTTCCTTGTAAGTCTTGAGGTTAGGCTGCCGCGATAATTTGCGTTCTACTGCGTAAAGGCGTTTTATTACGATTTCTTTTGAATCTCCTAAGTGAGAGACCTCGTTTCGAAGTGGAAGCTCTGCAACAAATTTTTCGTGTTCATCGCGGTTGTAGTTCTAGTTGATGTATTTTTCTTAAGCTCCTTCTTCTTGTGTCAAATGAGCCTTCTCGATATATTCGTCCAGTTCCCAGAAACGGTCCAGGTGATCTCTTAGTATGATGTCGGTAGCGAACCCACAGAACTGCTGCGTTTTTGCTTTTGGTTTGTTGTCGGACAGCAACTTCTCCGGTAATTACCTAACCCAGTCGCGTCTTCTGCCTCACGGGTTGCTCTTTATCCAGTCTTATTTTCTCTAGACTTGGTAGCTCCGAGAAATGCGATGCTCCAATAAGGAGATCAATCTTGCCTGGGCGATTGAATGTTGGATCGGCCATAGTCAAGTTGTCTGCTATATGCAACTGTTGAGCGTCAATCCACGTTGTGGGATGCTGGGTTACAATCTCGTCGATGACGAGAAGCGCCATCGTGCTCTTATAATTGTTCTGCCATGATCGTGTCGTCAGCTGCCGTCATTCATTTACGGTCCAGTACGTATTATCAATTCCGCCAAGCGGCATTTTGAATCGCTCCCGAGGTAAGGTTAGACGATTACTGAATTCCTTGGTCACTAAGTTTGACGGGATCCTGAGTCGAACAGTGCTCGACATTCGTGGGTTTTCCTGTATTTATCCTTCACTAAAACCAAGGCTGTTGACAGAAAGACCTGTGATCTGGTCTTTCCTACCGCTCCAGTGAATGGCGCCTTGGGATGCGTTGGGTTCGTCTGACGCCGCAACAGCCTGAATGTTACGAAAAATTTTTGAAACTTTTTTTTTCGAAAAGTACGATTCAAGACAAATTCAAAAATTTGATCGTTTTTGTTGATACGACTTTTCAATTTGGAGATATCGTCGATCAAATATTCGTGGATTTCGAATATCGTAAAATCGGGCTTGAAAGAACTCGGAAATGGCTGCTCAAAAAATTGTAAAATAAATCAGGGACACTACTTTTACATAGTAAAACAAAATTCCATAAGGAAAATAAAATCGAATGTATTGAGGTCTGAAGGCGGCTGACTTGACGTGGAATGCCCCATATATAGAAGTGTTGTGCATATTCACGTTTGACTCTTGGAATAATTCTTCATCAAGCTTAGACATTTTTTTATCAGTACGATATTAGACGGATCGAAGTTTTAAATGTGATTAGTATGTATTGGAAGATTAATATATTCAACAATTATTTATTTATTAATGATCGATTTTCTGCAGTTACATATGTATTTATTCGTTATCGATCTTTCGAAAAATAGTATATTTGATAATGACCATTTACGCTTATTCGTTTGTTACGACCGGAGTGTCGCTACACGTCTCCCTCATCTCATCACTCTCCCACGAACCTTGTAGTAACCTTATAGTCTCATTTCTGTCCTCCTATTTGCATTCTGGATCACGCCACTCGCTTTTTATCGACTCTGCTAATTCTGTTGCACACCATTTTGAATTTTCGCACCTTTCGTCTACTCCTGCTCTTTACCTCGGTATAATTCCTATTTCAACGTTCTCATAATCAACTTGAGCTTCCAAGTTCAAATTCACTTCTAATGTAAATCATCATTTCATCTATTCCAAATCCAATTCACCCAGTTACGCAATTACATATTTCTTAGAATCAGTACCAAAGAAGCCTTTACGCAACTAAAAGATACATTTCTTCATCTCATCATCACTCCTCCCGTCATTTCCGGACTGAGAACAGTGACGAAACCGAACCCGCATTACCCAAATAACAAATTGAGTGGGTATAGAGGTGATTCGATAACCGCTCGCCGAATCAAACCCTCCCTAACCCGCAACAAAGACATGAAAAAAAAGGTTTTCAATTTTGTTTTCACATAAATCAGCACGTGAAAAAAGTTCATCGGAAACGACGCAAAATTTCGCTGAATTGAAAAAAAAGTTTCCAGAGAGGAAAAAAAGTTTTCGAGTTGTTACGTCCGTGGACGTCGTTTATTCCCGAGTGGTAAGGAATAAACGGGTTCGACTTCGCTTTTACGTCCGGGGACAACCAGAAGTTGGGATAAGTGTTGAATAACCGTTTGGATGTTTCAGATATCAACTATATGTTTGTTTGAAGAATTTGTGGAATAGTTTAAACGGAGTGTATAGTTCTCAATATCAGAGAGATGCAAAGTTCGAATATTTTAGGTGAATTGAAAACTTACGACGGAAAGGAATCGAATCTGGTATCTAGAGATGCTTTGCCAGAGACTTACTCCACTAGACCACCTGGCCGTCCTGACTACAATGTCAATAATTTCTCTCATCACCTGTATTCGAATTTATTTTGGTTTCGTGTGCCGTGTATTTGTATAAGTTGCAGATTTCGTCGCAAGAGGCACATTAGAGACTTGTGCACTCGTATGTGGCTTGCTTACGAGTGTAACTCATTGTCAGTACACTACGTTATTTAGCTAATTAGAATGGACCCAGCCGCCCATGAGAACGATATGAAGGAATCATATCTGTTGTTTTAGCGACTTCGCAAAGTTTAAGTATTCCGCTATGGAACAGAGGCTGGTTTAGTATGCATATGTGGATGTTTTGAGTTAGGATGCACTTTGAAATACTGAGTTCCGATAATTAGAAGTACGATGTGCATTTTAGGGCTATCGCTACGTAAGCGCTTGCAGGTTGTACGAATGTAAATTTGTTATCTGTCGTGTCGTATTTTTGTTTTGCAGGTATTGGAAGTAGGCGTTGAAGATTGAAAGCGTCGTCATTTAATAAAGTGATAGTTATGACGTAAATCAGTCGTGGTTCGATGTAATCAATGTCCAAGCTCGATATTTTCATCAATTCCTCAGCGTAGGTGGCATCCATAGGTATCGATAATTCTCTTTGATATGATCTATATTGGGGACAGGACCTTCGGGTAAACGATACCATTTTGTGTAAACAAGACGGCGTCAACCAGGTTATTTAGATCAATTTCGAACTCGTTCATGTATACGTCTAGCTCGACTAAGCGGTTGATGATTGCGAATTTGTTACTTTATACTTGAGCTTTATAAGTAATTCCCTGGTTCGTAAGTATCATGAGTACATTGTCTTATCGTCTTAGTCACGACCATCCTGTAATAATGTTGTCGAGTTTATTTTTATAGATACCGAGAGTTAACTGTACGACGTGTGTTTGTTAAGTAGTGTAGCTAAGTGTTTTATGTCATTATAAAAGTTGTCAATTCAATCGGTTAGGTATTGTCCATCTTCTGCGTCTAGCGTACCGAAAAGTGATTTTGTAATCGCGCCTATGAAGTTTACGGCACCTCATTTGTTGCATATGTCACAACCTTAGCTAATTCCGCATGGAATTTGCTGTTGAAGCGATGGCCTATCAATTCTTCTACTTGAGTCTGGTATATCCTGGACGAATTTGATCTCTGGGTCAATATGCGTATATGGTCACCTGTGTTACAATGATTCTGTGTTGCGGTACATTCATTACGAATTGAGTCTAAATATTCGGAGATGCGATCGAGTTCCCGGAACATGTTACTGAGGTCGATAAAGCTCATCATTCTCCATTCCTTGTTAAAGGTTCGAAGGTTTCTTAGTTGTTCGAAATAAATAACCAGATTTGGCTCGATTCGCTTCATGGAGTATGGTACCGAGTTATCAGTGCCATTAGCAATTATGAAGGACCTGTAATAATACGTTATGAAAATAAGGTCTGATTAGGGTCCAGTTATCCAATCAACTGTGGAGCTATCGGTTACGTCATTATCGACGTTTGGTTGTTCATGATGTAGTGGTGTCATAACATAATATTTTGGGAGGAGCATGTGCACAGCGGGGCAGAAACGAGAGTAGGGCTTGATTTATAGCAACGTCATTGTGCTATATTAAGTTTATTCACGTGCACTACTTTTGACTTGTTACGCGGAAGAAATGTTTCGGCATTGATGTTGTTTATGATACGTTCTATCTAGTACGACCCTTTGTAATTGTATAGGAGTTCCGTTGTGGTCTCATTGCGTCGGTAAACTTGTTGACCGGGGACGAAGGCACGAGGGTGGGAATTCCTGTCAGAGCACGTGTCAGATTTGTGTTTTGCTGCTGCAGGGTTTGTTGTAGCTCTTTTGCGGAGCTGTCATAGGAAACTACCGACGAAGGTGACGGAGGGGGACAAAAGGAGTGACTGGAAGGTGAGAAGGATGAATTGTACGAGCGTGTCTGGGCAGGGAAAGGGGGTGGCGGAGGGAGGCTAGAAGCGTGTAAGGTGCGCTTATGGTGCTGGAGAGGATCTGGGGGGCTTAATGTGTCGCGAACAGGTGAAGAGGAGAATATAGGTAAAGGTTGAGATCACTGCAGTTCAACGGGCGAAGGAGTGACTGAAACACCGACCTGCACAGCTGTTGGATCGACTTGATTCCGAATGGTGCCAGATGGACTGTTGTTTTTACAGATTGTAATGTTAACTTCAGAGTTTTTGAACATATAGCGGATCATGCGGCTGACGGATCTCCAATCTAATTTTTCCAGTCCGTAGCCTAGTCTTGGAATTGATATGGATTTTATCTTGTTATCAAGAAAAACTATTCTTTAGATTGGACAAGGTTTGGGAGAGGTCATCTAGAGTGGGTTTCTCGTAATACTTTACTTCAGTTACCAAGTTGTATACGTACCCATCACCGTGTGGGATCGAAATGACGTTGGTAACTGCCATGGAAAATTCGTTTAGTTGGGATCGGACTCAGACTTTTCGTTGCACTAATTTTAAGGCAACACCTTGCGATAATTTGTAATCGGCTGATATGCAGTGCGCTCAGTTGTCGTTCTGGTTGAATAAGTCTGCATTTGTTTCTTTGATATTGACGTTGCGTCTTAATGGCTGGTACCGTTCGTCTAGCAAGAAGTCGGCGTATGTTGGTGTATTATAGTATTTTGAGTTAGAACACCTGGACAGTCATTCGTCTGAGTCTGCATCATAGCCTTCTAAGTCAGAGTCAGGTGTCGTCAAGTCATGGGAATTGTCAGATATGTCAGCCTGGTGTGCTAAGTTCGGTCTTTTATACGGTTCCGAGTTACTGGAGGTGTAAATTTCTCGACTACGTTTCACTGCGTGATCGCGGGATCTGTGACGATCGAGGAGTGACAACATTAGTGCATTCTCGTCAGAAAATTTACCGCCGGAAGAATCTGAAGATTCTGCAACAGAGTAGGTTGTAGGTTGCTCCGTTTCTTACGAGGAGTCGGGTTGCCTGATTCGTCGGTATTTGGTAGAGTCGTCGAGGGTATTGCTGTACTACTTTCTGTCTTTCGAAAGTCTTGTAGGAAAGTCTTGACTTGGAGTTGGTCTAGTTTCGTGTTGAATTGCGTGGGATCGGTGTGGTCAAGCGTTGGTACTTGAAAAATTTGCTGAGATGTGTTGTGAAAGGATTTACAGTTACTTGATGTAAGGTGTGCAACTACGTCTAAGTCAGCAAGATCGTAGTCGCGTATGTGTAATATACGTCAGCTGATCTAGTAGTGTCAGAGGCACAGTTGTGAAGGAAATGTTCGAATGTTAGGGGTTTTATTTCGCGACAGGCGCTTAAGGTGCTTTTAAAGAAGCGCTGTATATCACGAAAACGTAGAGAGCCAAAACTCTTCCACCGCTGGAGCAATCGCAACGAAACTTGGGCAACTGATGCCTCATTTTGGCAAAAAGTGAAGCGAATTTTTATTTTTACAAAATTTTGAAAAACAAACTACAGATCGATTACCACTCACAGCTATTGAGATAATTTTCACAGTTGCACTAAATGGATCGAACTATCTGGTATGATGCCACTCGACGCTGATAAATCACATACTTTGAGTCCAGTCCCATAAGATTTGGAAGTAAAATGACCAATTGGCACCTGCTTTGGTTTTCGATCACAAAGGACACCGACATCTCGTTTTCGGTGACATTAATTATTGACCTTACACACATGTCGGTAATTTTTCACTTTTCAATTTTTCGACGTTACCCAATAAGAACAGGTTCGTCGATGAAACGTAAAACATACCTTTTAGTGCTATAAAATTGGTATAGGTATAGAAAAAAACAAACGTTTTTCATATACCACTTTCACATCTACGTTTAAAATACCAACATATAGTATGTTAATTTCAGGTTTTTTTTATATAACCAGGGTTACCGCGCGCGCAAGCGCACGCTTTTCTTTAATTGTCTTATACCTTTTTTAATAACAATATTACTGTTAGATCAATGAAATTTCATCAATTTTTTTGTTGATAAAATTCGCTGTGGGTGATATGGTAACCATGTGGCAAAAAGAATTTATAATTTCCAAAATGACGTGCGACATATGAAAAAAAAAAAAACTAAAATACTTACGTTGTATTATCACCCGCCGTTAACGCATCGAGTTCCTCGCTCGACGTAAAATCGCTCTTACTAAATTTCTCCATCAGTTATTCACTCTTGTCGCTAAATAAATTTATTAGACACGATCGCGTCGCTAAATAAATGTATGTGACACGATCACGATCGGATGAGCTGCAATTGTTTTTTTTTCTACGATCACATAAACAAACTCCAAACACGACATCGACAGCCAATCAAAATACGTCTATAGCAGCTTCAGAAACGCCTCTAAAATTTGTTTAAGTTGAACTTCAAAGCAAGTCAGGTATGGATGGAAAAAAAACTCAATCATTCGTATTTCAAATTAAAATTTCATAAATTAAAAAATAAGGGCTATATACTTTTTAGTAAGGAATCGTGTTTCTGTCTTGTTACTGATAATATAATAGTATCTTAACGAAAAGTATATGTGTATTGATGAATTTTCACTGGCTTAGACTTTCATAACGCTTTATACGTATATATATTTCTAATTCAATCCAATTTCACTATATAAAAATTATTGCACAGAGTATGTTTCACCATGCACAGGTATAGGCTTCATCAGTTTCAATTTATAAGACTAATAAGATAGATAACGCACAATAAGTTAAATGAGCTTTTCAAATTATGAAAATACAGGGTAGTAAGAATTGTGAGTGACTAGTACATCTGAGTATCACCGAGTACTACACAAGTACTAGTGAGTCTTTGCGAGTATATTTTTTCTTTTAATAACGTATCTACATTATTCACTGCATGAATTCTTGCATAACTTCTTTCAAAACAGAAATGTTATGAGATAGTTAATAGTATTCGGTTCTCTAGGAGTTTACTCGATAGTGACTATCAGTCAACACCGAATGGTATAAGATACGAATTTTGTACAAAAACTCAGTATAAAATTGGTATGCGTACAATTAATAAGCGTTAGATACTATCATGCATAACTTAGTTTCGTTAAACAGATAAATAATTCATCCGTTCAATATACAATTGATACCATAAAAACGTTAATAATACGTTTATTAACAGGTCAGAATGTTAAGTTACCATTAATAACCGTACGTATTTCGTATAAAAATACGTACAAGTGGTGGACATTCAACTGATTATTATACGTATTCCGTAAGATTTCAACGTATATTCTACCATGTGTTGTTTAGATAGCCCCTCGCATTATACCTCTTGCACTTGGCATTATTAGAGCCGTCTCTACCCGGCGGTGCAAGGAGTGCGTGGCACATGGGTGCAGTCTTAGAGAGCGCAAGCCGATCGCCTTATACCTACAAATACCATGCGTAATCACAATCACTTTTAAAAATTACTTAACAAATGTTCATTATAACTATAAAAATACAGGCACCAGTACTGTTTATAAAATACACCTCATGCAGCTTTCGGCACATTCGTCTTGCGACTTGCGATGTACAAAAGCCAATTCAGGTCTTATTTCTACAAGAATTAAATTTATATTCCAACAAACACACGCGGCAAATTCAGAGAGAGCTTGTGGTTACAAGGCAATCCGTGCGCGCCCTTTGACAGGCGCTGCCGGCTTTTTGACATATCACCGCCCGCTTGGAGCGAGTATCTAGTCACCAACAAAATACAAATAGAACCACTACCATTAAATTCGCGATAGCTGTAGTCAATGTTGTAAAGTACCTAGGTACAAGTACCTTTTTTTGTACCTAGGTACAAATTTCAGTACCTATGCTTGTACCTAGGTACTTTTCCAGATAAGTACCTTGTATCTGTACCTAAGTATTTTTCGGGAGTACCTGTACCTATTTTTTAAGTACAATTCAAGGTACTTTAATCTTGTGGAAATGTTCGTCCAGTTTTGGAGCGCCAGCAATGACTGGGACTAATATCAGGTTTCACATGGGAATGACTTGTCATTACATCGATTCCAAATTTCAAAGACAGTCATCCATTTTGTCATGCAGACGAATGAAATATTCCCCCACTCATTTGGAAATTGCGAAAGTAGTAGCTCAGATTCACAAAGAATTTAATATCAGCTCTAAGGTTGTTGGTACCGTGACTGATAATGCATCTAATTTCGGAAAAGCATTTCGCCTATTTGAGACAGTAGACGCATTAGGCGAATTTGAGGAACCAGATGTAGAAATACTAATTTTCGATTTGAACCAATGTAATTTAGAGGAAGATGAGGGCGAAATTATATTACCCAGACATTATCGTTGCACTGCTCACAGCCTGAACTTACTAGCATCAACTGATGCTTCAAAAGCAATGACCAATGCCAATTATCAAAAGATTTTATACAGCAGCCTTCAATAAATCCGCTAATATATGGAATACCGTTCATCGTTCGACAAAAGCAGCTGACTTACAATTAGTTTACGATATTTGCAAAACACGTCTAACGGTGCCTTGTAAAACTAGGAATAGCTACTTTGATAGTGTAACGGCTCTGTTCGAAGGTGAAGGATAATTTTGACGCGATTTGTGAAAAACTCGAGAAGCCAGCTTTCACTGAAGTACAGATAAATTTCTTGGAAGAATACATTAAGGTACTAGCGCCTGTAGCCAATACGCTCGACTTCTTGCAAGGAGAGAAACATTCATGCCTGGGTCATGTTTTGCCACCTATCTTCCAAATGAAAACACAAGTAAACAAACTAGCGCACTTACATGATTGCAAACCTTTACAAAATGCAGTATTAGCAGGCATTGAAACACGTTTCAACTCTATACTCGATTTGAACAGCGCGAATAGCCGCGAGTATATCTTAGCCACGATGGCCACACCCAAATTCAAACTGAAGTTGCTCAATATCTCAGGCAAAGAATCGTCGAAGGATTTATGTGAGAATTTGTTAATCGAGGAAGCGCTAAGAATGAGAAGGTCTGCACTTTTTGAGAAGTTTTCTTCAGAATCGGATGAGGATGAATTTTTTACGTTTCTGAAAGAAAAAAATATCAATCATAATAACAGTGAAGCTATAGCTACAGGCGCTACAGCTGGCTCTGAATCCAGCTCTTCTGTGAATCGTCAGGATGTCAAAATATAATGTCAGACATATTTGTGTGATAAATCTAAAGAACTGGATAGTTTAGAGCGGTAACCAATTATAAAACAAATATTTTTAAAATATAACAGTCTGTTTCCGAGTTCCGCCCCAGTAGAGCGTACATTTAGTGCTGGAGGACAAATCGTGATGCCGCGAAGAAACAAGTTGACCGACGACAATTTCGAATGTCTGCTGTTCTTGAAATATAATAAGCTAGTAGTGTAAAATATATAACGTTCAAAATTTTACAAATTTAATAAACAATGAGCTTAACATGAAATAATGTGTTTGTCTGGCCTATAATTTTGATCATATTTTTCAGATTGCTCTCATACTTCCCATAAAAAAGTACCTAAGTACCTGGATATAGGTACATCTTGAGTACATGTACCTGTACCTAGGTACTAAAAATCAAGTACCTTTTACAACACTGGATATAGTAAGTGACCGTACCACTGATCTCTGTACTAACTGGATAGCTGACTTGTATGCTCCCGGTCAAAATGATCGATCTGTTCGAAACAGATTTAAGCGCATACCGCACAGACAGTGGATTTAAACAATTGCTATTAGATTCAAAATTAATTGCTGATGATTTAGAATGTAAACATGAATTCACGAAAACTGTTCGTCCATGTCCCCAAAAAAGATATTTTAATTACGAGGCTGCAGATAAGCCCATATTAGACCAAAAAACATAATTTGAACAAAATTTTTATTTTTTGCTATTTGACACCGCGATCTTACAATTAAATGAAATATTCGATTTAATAACAGAACACAACGACAAGTTTTCATTTCTGCGAAACATTGACAGTTGAAGGGCATTGGAGAGACAAAAAAAAAGCACAATGTCTCAACTTAGAAGAAAAGTTAACACATGAAAATAGATCGCATATTGACGGGGAAGATCTATTTAATGAGTTAGAATTGTTACCTTTATTTTTGAATAAATAAAGGTACGACTCTACTCGACGTACTAAATTATATTTATTCCAATAATTTAATGCCCGTGTTTCCTAATGATTGAACATCTTCACGTATACATATATTTAACACTATCTGTGACAGTAGCAGAAGGCGAAAGGTCCTTTTCGAAATTGAAATTAATAAAAAACTACTCACGATCAACCATGACCCAAGATAGATTGCCAAATTTGCTCATAATAAGTATCGAATCGAAAATAGATTTCAAAACAGACGATATCATAAAAAAGTTTGCCAACTTGGAAGCCAGAAAAATTGAATTACATGTTTGAAAATGAACTTAATTTTATTGTAGAATAAGTTAGAATAATTAAATGAAAAAATGGAACACAAATATTAGGTTTTACATTTTTTTTTTCTTGTTGCAAAGGGGGCACAGGCTGATTTTCGCACCCTGGTGCCCGATATGGTCAAGACGGCCCTGGGCATTATATAATAATCTTAGCTAGAACTGAAATTTCACGGAGCTGCTATTCAAATATTTATTATGTAAAATAATCACTACATATCGTCACTGAACACATATTAATTATTATTATCGTGCATATTGATATGAACGACGAAAAATTCACAGCGAATGATACTAGGGTATGTTTCTGCACAAATGTGGATGTAGGTGGTATGATATAGGCAAACGTAACATGTGACTTTGAACGTTCTTACCTAATTTATTTATGCATTGATGGCTTATACATACAGTATCACTTTCGTAATTTTATTTGTGAAGTCTTTATAATTAATATATTCAATTGCTTATTCGTGAAAGGACACACATTATAACAGCTCCAACCACTGATAAGAGCGGCGCCTGTTCCACAGTCTGACGATCGCTCCAAAGAACTATTCTATAGGTTCACGTAAAAAATGTATCACTAACCGGTTCGTTCCATCAAATTTTCCTTGGAATAGAGGTAATAAATACTCTATAGAATATAGATAGTACTACTAGTCAGTGGGAGTAAGCGGGTGTAAACATAAGGGCACTGTACGAGAGAGGAAAATCATTCAGTGTATACGTTTCATGGGTATTTACAAGTTGGAAAATGTCTTTCAGACTAACCACTACGAGGGTTAACAAGTCCGGGAAACGGAGGCAAATAAAATAAAACACACGGCTTAAAAACGTATATAAGTGGGTCACGTCACTTCACTTAAAAAAAAACCGTCAAATCTCGCATCTATGCGCCATTCAAAATATCCGTAGTACTATGTAAAAAAAATTTCATCCAATTTTTTTTTTACCGTTTTCTTTTTGATTTCGCTGTCATTTCCACGGAACTCGCAACAATTCATGGCGATCATTTTTTTCAGATACCTGAATCCTTCCCCTTTAATCTTAAAAAAAACATCTATGGAGGAAATACCTGGGCCGGAGAAGAGAAAAGAAACGTCTCGTCGTGGTTCACCGCGCGCGCCAATCCACGTCAGCGCTACTCCCGCCAGCTCGCTGTGTTGCGTATAGTGGAGTTAAATTTTATTCGATGCTTTTCTACTTACCCGGGCTGTTCATTCTACGAAAATAGTTATTCAACCACCTTAGCCCTTCCGTATCCGTCTACTAGTGATCCTCTCTCTGGTAGATGTTCAAAAAGAGCAAAAACTGATTTTTGGTAACATTGGCGCCCTCTATTTTCCACATTTTTGGTCGCAGCACAGCGACTACACAAGACGATTTGTATATTATAGAGTCCTCTACAATTTTTGTTAAGAATTTTTTTCTCCACGATCTACTATTCTTGCGCAAAATCGAATCCAAAAACTTTTAGCGTTTTCCAAAAATATCCAGGGAGGGTTAGGCGGAGGGTTCCGAAAACTTGGTTTCAAGCTAGTACCATGGCCCACCAACGATTCATGAAATAAAATAGAGTTGGTCCTTTTTTTTCATAAAACCCCTTTTTTCGTGACAGATTTACTGTACTAGGAGTACTTCCGAAAAATTGTCTCGTTTGCCCGCGTACGTCTTCGGGCGAAGTGAACAAAAAAAAGTTCTTGAGAAAAGAAACTATTTTTCAGCGCGAAACGTTCGGTGCCACCTCGGGGGGCCTGCCTCATTTGCGTCCGTGCTCAAGTCTGTAGCGGCCTTAGTCCCCGACGGCGTGCGGCGGGCCGAAGTTGGTATAGGAGCCAGCGGTGGGGGGACTGGAAATCGTGATCGGCCGCTACTCGCGTTTATTCTCGTTCTGTCCGTGCAGCATTGAACATAGCCTGCGTATGCCTGAAGGTCTGTAGAAGTCGAGTAATCTAATTGTAAGAAGTGCTGATTTAACGAACGGCAGATACTGCGCAGAATTTTTTCTGGTAAGTACATGATAAATTATAATTATATTTATTAGTATTGGTTGATTGTTAGTGTTAATATCTCATCTAGCATTGCATACTGCCGTTATTTTCAATTGCTAAACAAGACTCATAGAAAATTGTTGCATTTGTTTCCTGACAGTTACGTTCAAAAATTGATTTCCTAATAGACCCGAAGAGAATTTCATTTCTTAATCATGGGCGTCATAATCGATTCTTATTTTCATTAAAATGATACCACTGTATCCCAGTAAACACACCATATATATATATATATATGCCATAGATTTTTGGTATCAGTATAATTGTAAACTAATTTTAGTTCCTTTGATACACGCGCATCACTCTTACGATTGAAACATGTTAATTTTGAACGCTTAACAAAAAAATATACTTCACTTTAATTAGGGCGGTTAAAAACTCTTTATATTCTTACCGCATTGCTCCTCGAGATTTTTGTACCTGTTTGAAAAATAGCTCTCACGCAAGATGAGGCGGGTATGATGTTTTTACTATTGTTGCATCGGTGTTGAAATTTCAAAAAATGGCGTTCTTTGGAATTTCAAAGTTAAGATATTCAAATGATCATTGAATTTCTTATTGGTCTTACCATGTAAAGAGATTGCGTGAAAGTGAGGATCTGAATCAAATATTATTCTACTAATACTATATTTAATATCTGAACTTGGAAATTTCAATATACGATAGTTTGTAGATATCCCAGATAGAACAGTAACGTCTAATATACATAAATACGACGTCGCTATCGACGTCTGTAAGACGTATTTACTACGTACACTGAAGAGCTAAATGTCCGGGTAATATCTATATTCTGTATTCTACGTTTAATAAACGATATGTTTGACGTATATAAGACGTCGAAGATACCTCAAATCTATTCCTTGCAAACTTAGAGTAAATGTGCATTTTACGGATAGTAGCCGAAAATTTCCCGTGTGGAAATTGAAATCAGGAACTGGCCGGGAACTGGTCAGCTCTCCCGATTAGAAACCGACCACTGACGTTGAGCAGCCCGTCCGGCCAGCTCCCGTCCAGTAATGTAACACTCGGCTGGGCAGCCACTATACGTATGTTATATGTAATTTTGACAGCAATGGATTTGGCTTTGTTTCTATCAAGTAGATGTTCCTTATACACATAATATGCAGGGTGAGTTTTTTATCTTGGCACGTCGAAATATCTCAAGAAATACGCACCGTACAAAAAAATTTTCAGAATCAGAACTGTTTGATCTCGAGGGGAAAAATTTACTATGTGTAAATCAACCCCCCACCCCAACCCCTAAATGCGGGAGGGGTAGTAAGTTTGAAATTTCGAATGGGAACCTCTATTTTTCATTGCAGATCCGAATTCGACATGAAAAAATACACAAGTCTTATTTGAAATTTTTTTTTCGATTCGAGACAGATGGCGCTTGAATCGCGAAAAATCAAATTTTTGATTATTCCAAGGAAAGCGCTCCAAATCGAAGATAAGGAAGTAGGTGTTCAATGTTTTCAGGAGAACAATTCGATAATATTCGTAAAATATACGTACATGTATAAAATTCTTTCACTACTATCAGTTAAATAGCACCACAATATACGTATAATATAAGTCTATCATAGACGGATACATATCAAATACATATATATCTGTGATATATGTATGTTTATTAGACCTTCTTGCTGTATCTGGACATTTCAACATCGATGCGACAGTAGTAAAAAACATCTCACCGGCCTCAACGTGCATGAGAACTATATTTCAATGAACAGGTACAAAATCTCGAGAAACAATTATGCTCTGAAAAATAAAGCATTTTTTCAAACCGCCCTGATACTAATACATTATTATAGAATAGAATAGTTTTTATTTCCCAATCCGGCTTTTTAGCGTACAGATTTCTTCTTTACATCATCTCTTTATTTTCATACTTATCTCTAGTTAGCCTAATTACGTAATGTAAATTCGATCGTAAATTATCGTAAGATGAAAAAATATCAAAACCCATTAATCAAGAGACAGAATTTTGAAAATATTGACAGTCATGAAAGATTGTTGAAAAATGTAGAAGTGCGTACATACATTAGGTAGTCCTAAGTCAGGGTATGGACGATTTTGATTGCTGCTGCCCCTAAATGAGCTCGAAATAATAAAAAATCAACCACCTCCAAACTTCGAGTCTATACCTCAACTTTAGACCCTCTTGACAGGAGCGTGAATTTTTTCATTCGAAATAATCAAAATATATGATATTACACTATATATTATATATTCTCAATATAATATACTTTATTACTGAAAAATTCGTTTGTACCCTAACTATAAGGACAATCCTAATATACGTGTCATAACATGGTTAAGATTCTACATTCTCAATCCGACTCGACAATTTCATTGTTTGATCACTGACAAAAAAAGCAAAAAAACATTCAAATTAAAAATGCAGTTGCGCACGATGCACCAAGTAAACATTACGTATGAAAATTGGAGGAATGTTCTGATGAAGAATGTATATTCCACGTATAACCATTGAATATTTGTGTTTCGATAAAAGAAACCCCTATTTTTGTATGTTAATATTTATTGGGTAGTGATGTTTTTATAAAGAATCATTATAAGCTAGAACCATGGAGAACGAATTAAAACAAACCCATGCATGAAATATATTTTCTTCCTCAGATATCACAGTGGATGAACATATATGGGCACATCTCACCTCTCAACGCAATCAAATATTCCGAATAATAGATTAATTCATTCGGGTATTCAACCCGTTTCAAAGGTTTGCCAGTAGAGTTAAGTTCAATATTGGCCATGCCTTTTGAACGAAAATTGTTGAGTAAACGTCATTTGCGTCGTAAGCGAGCAGAAAATTTGTATCGAATGAAGTCTGTTGTGACTTGTGATACTGAAGAAAATGCTTGTAATAATAACTTCGGTTACCAAGGGGACGTTTTCAGAGGGCAGGATGCTGTTGAAATTCGATCATGTACCGTAACTAATTCGACTAGTGATACAGATCATAGCCCATTCACATTTCTATCAGAAAACGAACCCAGTTCATGGTTCGGAGTTACACCTAATGAAACCAATAATTACATTCATAAAAGCGTAGATAATCCAGAAGCGCCGCTCAATACTGACCATATTACACACCAGTTTCCCTTTATGAATAGTTCCGACTACGCAGATATTGAAAGGGATTCCGAAATTTGTAGTGATCAGTATAGGGATCGCGATGATCATGATGAGGGAAAATCATTTGTAATCGAGTTTCAAAAAAATTTGAGAAAATTGGCTTGCGATTATAACATCACTCATACATCGATCGATAAACTGTTAGATCTCATTCGTCCTAGATATCCTTTTCTACCACAATATGCTAAAAGTTCATTACATACCGATAGAAAAATCGAACTAGCAAGTTTAAATAATGGCAAAATGTGTTGTATTGGTATTAGTGCGGGGGTAGAAACTAGACTGCGGGGTGGACTAAGTGACTCTGCGACATGCACGAATACTTTAATCATTGACGTTAATATCATTGGATTACCTTAATACAAAAGTCGTTCTTTGAATTTATGGCTCATACTCTGTCGGAGTCATTCAGTAAAAGATAGTTCTCCATTTATGGTGGCGGCATTTTGCGGCAAAAGCAAGCCTGACCCCTTAGATACCTATTTGTCTGACTTCATCAAAGAAATGAATTTGCTTTTCCAACGTGGCATCAGAAATGGCAATAAAACGCTGCGTGTACAAATCGACTGCTTTCTCTGTGATGCTCTAGCAAGAGCTACGCTTAAAATAATTAAAGGTCATACCAGCACATACGGTTGCGAAAAGTGCACCATCGCAGCTGTTTCGAAGCAGAGAAAGTTGTATCATCCTTTTGCAAAAGTTATCATCGCAAAAGATGTGACAATGATTTTTTAGATGCAAGATTTGATACCACGTATATAAAAGATGTGTTACCATTACTTCGCTTGTTCATTGAACTTGTCACGCAGTTTCCACTTGATCTAATGCATTTGACGTATTTGGGGGTACTAAAAAGATTACTGATCAACAACTGGATTCAAGGGACAAAACCGCATAAGCTTTCTAGAGAAATTTTGAAATTTATATCTTCTGAAATCGAAAGATTGCGAGTTTGTGTGACAGTAGAATTTATCCGAAAGCCTCGAAGTCTTGACGAAGTCAAACGTTGGAAAGCTACAGAGTTCAGATTTTTTTTTGATGTACTTAGGGCCGATCATATTACGCGATGTGCTTGATTCTGGAAAATATGATAATTTCTTGTTACTGCTTGTTTAAATTTTGTCGTGTGATTCGCTCATTGCGCGCCACTTGGAGGACGCCAGACACGCGTTAAAAAAATTCGTACAACAATCTGCTAGACTATATCGTAATCATTTCGTCGTTTATAACGTCCATTCTTTGCTTCACCTCTGCGATGACGTTGAACAGTACGGAAAATTGCAAAACGTCAGTTGCTTTCCCTTCGAAAAATATTTGGGCAAGTCAAAAAAACGCGTGCGGGCAAAAAGACTCCCCTTACAACAGATTGTTAAACGAATTTCGGAACTATCCAACTTTGAAAAAAATGTACCCTTGAATCCTGGTCCCGAATTATATATTCTGAAGGGCATCACAGCAAAGGGCAAAAATGCGTTCGAGTGTAGAATACTACAAACAAAACGGTTTAAACTGTCAACAAAGAATACAGAGTAATCTCATTCAATGGTAAAATTTATGTAATCAAATCGATTACTTGCATAGATGGTACGTATAAATGTGTAGGAACTGCATTCCGATACCTAAGGAATCTATATCGTGAACCAATCAAATCTTCTAAACTAGGAATTTTCTTTGTTCAGAGTTATTATGAAACCACAACCTTCCTTGTAGATGAAATTTCCATCAAATGCCTCCAGTTTCCATTCCAAGATGAGTCTCGTATTTTTCCTATATTCCTATTGTTCATCAGAAGGTTTAATTAACGTATTGTTACAAAGCGGAAAATTAAGAAAGGAAAAGGATTTATTTTGTGACGGAGCTCTCCTTTTAAAGTCTCGAGATAGAATGTTTTTACAATAATGTTGGTTGACTCAGCAACCTTATTCTTTTGAAAGACATAGGAGGTTTATAAACGTCTTTTATCTATGATGACTACTAGATCATTAAAATAGGGACAAAACTGGTGATTTCACCCTTTGTAAGACTACTCCCCCGCGAAGACAAGAGTCGTCCCGACTTGGAAAAGATAAAACAATTGTGAAAGTGATCTAGCAGTCAGTGCTCGGAGGTGAGTTGGAGCTGTGGCTCTAAAAATTTAAGGACTCCCTTTTTACTATCTGGCATTTGCCCACAGTCTCAAGGTAAACCACAGAAACCTTGAGCAGATAGTTGAGCGTTAAATTGAATTTCAAAATTTATGTGCCTTGTTTTATAAAGGTAAGTGTTATCTAGTGTTATGTATCTTCATGAATTTGAAAACATCAAAATCATCCGTGTCGACGTCGAAAAGGAAATCCATTCCTCTTCAGGGAAAATAGTCCGGTGAATCAAACACAGATGAGTACGACGAGGCGGGTAACAGGAAAAAGGAATAGGTGACTGAATCCAAGACTTCTTCAGAAACAGCACACCCTAGAGTTTGGAGGACAAATGTGAGTGGTGGTATAACAATCCAAATTCACTAAGTGAATTTGGGAAAATGCATGAATAAGATAAATTAAATATTCATTGGAAAGAAAAGAAACGATTTTATCTCATTTATCTCGTGTCACTCTTCGAAACGAAGGCCACCAGTCATCCTTAGAAATCAGGAAAGGTCGGAAGGAAAAGGCTGTTCGGTAAACAACCTGAAAAGTGCTTACAAAAACTGACACTTGAGGTTAAAAAAAAAAAACGAGGATCGACCAATCACTTATTTAATTTCCCGTATCGAACAACATCGAACTAACCTTAACCTGTCAACGAACTTTCTAAGCTTCAGAAAGTTACTAAAACGACGCCCTTGACAGGATAAGGAGCTAAGCGATCCAGATGAACGACTTTGGATTTGGTACGAGGGGAACGTCTAATTCTAGAAACATCATCGTTAATCTGATCAACGATGAAATGAGAACCCTCCCAATTAGTCTGGAGTTTAGGACAACGCCCTTGCTGTCGAAGAAGTTGAAATATCCAAACGGAATCTCCCTTTTCAAATTTTAAATTTCTAGTTCTGATGTCATAACGATCCTTAGTCTTATCGGAGACCAAACGAATTCTTTCCCTAGCAAATTCATGAACCTCGTCCAATTTTTGACGGAAAACGGAATTAAAAATAACCTGGGACGAAGCCACGGAAGGATTGACACCCTTTTCTAAATCCGACGGAAGTCGAAGATCCCAACCTGTAAACATCATAGCTGGAGAAAAACCGGTAGTGTCGTGAATTGCAGAGCGATACGATAAAAGGAATGAGGGAATCCACTCATCCCAATCTTTCTGATCCTGATCAACGAAAGGAGAAAGATAACGAACAAGCGTCCTATTCAATCTTTCTACCATTCCATTGGACTGCGGATGCATACCGGTGGTACGAGTTTTTCTAATCCCTAAAATTTGGAGGGACTCCTTTATCAAATTCGACTCAAAATTTCGACCCTGATCTGTGTGTAATTCAAGAGGAGCTCCGTAACGACAGACGAATTTACGAACGAAAGCTCGAGCGACGGTGCTAGCGTCTTGATTCGGAATTGGAACTACTTCTAACCACTTTGTAAAATAATCTGCTATCACCAGGGCATACCGATTTCCTGACCTAGAAAGACAATAGGGCCTAGAATATCCATTGCGAATCTTTCAAATGGAGCTCCTACGTTATATATTTGAAGAGAACTCTTCCCTTTTTCACGAGGTCCCTTCTTGGCTAAACAAACCGTGCAAGTTCTGCACCAATTTTCAACGTCGGCTCGACAGTGAGCCAAAAAGTACCTTTCTCTGATCCTACCTAAAGTCTTATTAGAAGCGAAATGGTTACCGGCAGGTGAATCATGAAAGCTTGACAAAATCTCGGCTATCTTTTCTCTAGGAACCAGAAGCTGCCAACGTACCGACCTGGAGTCAGGTGATTCCCATTTCCTATAAAGCAAATGATCGAGGAGAAACAAGGAGTCCCACTGCGCCCAGTAAATTTTCAAAGACTGACTCATAGAAGATACTTCTTCCCACTGAGGCCTGACTCCTGTGGATTTCCAATTCCGAACTAGGAGGAGATCTAAATCTTTCTCCTGGGCGATGATCCAGTCTTCTTTATTTTCAACGAGAGAAATTTGCCGAACGTTAAGCGATGGATCTTGCTGTTCATTTATACGAGAGCACTGTTTGCAATCGTCCGCGCACGGACGACGAGAAAGTGCATCAGCATCACCATGCAGAACTCCGGGACGGTGTTTAATTTCGAAGTCACATTGGCCTAACCTCTCAAACCATCGAGCTACTTGGCCTTCAGGTGATTTGAACAAAAGAAGCCAACTTAAGGAAGCACTGTCTGTCCGAATCAAAAATTTCCTTCTATAAAGATAATGATGGAAATGCCAAATAGATTTTACCATCGCTAATAATTCCCTACGGATACGCAATAATTGCGTTCCGGTTTAGACAAGACACGACTGAAATAACTAATAAAACGCTCTTGGTTATCCTGAATTTGAGACAAAACCCCACCTTTACCACAGAGAGAAGCGTCAGAATCTACGATGAACTGATAATCGGTGATGGGATAAGCTAATATCGGCGACGAAGTTGATAATTTTTTAAGGAGAACAAAGGCTCCTTCGCATTTGCAAGTCCAATCAAAAACAACTTTAATTCCTGTAAGAGCATGGAGGGGTCTTGCTATAGAAGCAAAGCCCTTAACGAAACGTCTGTAATAAGTACAAAGTCCTAAGAAACTTTGAACCTTTGCTTTTGAATCGGGACGAGGCCAATTCAAGACCTTTTCTATTTTAGAAGGATCTGTCTTAACACCTTCCACTGAAACGACGTGTCCGAGGAGAGTTACTTCCCTTTTAAATGAAAGACATTTTCTGGTACTCATTCTTAGACCAGCTTGAAATAAACGACTAAAAACCTGCTCAAGATTTTTCAATTCTTTATCAAAAGTCTTACCGAACACAATGATGTCATCGAGATAAACTAAACAAATCTTGCCAGTGAGACCTTGAAGGGCGAATTCCATCGCTCTTTCAAAGGTAGCTGGTGCATTAAAAAGGCCAAAAGGCATAACTTCAAATTGCCAAAGTCCACCTAACCTTGTGACAAAAACTGTTTTCGCTTTGTCTAACGGATTCATTTCTACTTGCCAATAACCGCTTCGTAAATCAATCGTAGAGAACCAACGGGCATCAGATATTAAATCGAGGGTATCTCCTATCTGAGGAAGCGGATATGCATCTTTCTTGGTGACCTCGTTTAACTTCCTATAATCTATACAAAACCTCTCGGAACCATCTTTTTTAATTGACTAAGACAATGGGAGAAGCCCACGGGCTAGAAGACGACTCAATAACATCTGCTGTTCTCATATCTTTTACTAATTTTTCAACTTCCTTTCAACTATTAAAAAGAAGCCCTCTAGCTGCCTCTTGAATCGGAGCGTTATTCCCCACTTCTATCGAATGATTAGCTGTGGTACATCTCCCGATGTCGGCAGAGTCTTTAGCAGAAGTCTGTTTAGAATCGTTAAAAAGGCAAACGAGACTGTTAGTCTGAGCGATATCTAAATCTTTAGAAGACCTAGTAAAGAGTTCCGTGAGATAAGAAGGAACGAATGAAGAGTCCGAAACATATTCTAAAATGCGCAAAGACGAGAGGGTTTCTTTCTGTTGAGAAGAGTTAATATACCTAGACGTTTCATGGTTGATTTTACGGTAACCAGAACAGAGAGTTGAATCCCCGGTAGAAATGAAGCAGTCGTGAGCGGAAAGAAAATGTACGCCTAAAATGCCTTCATCTCCTATTTCAGCTATTAGAACTTCATGTGAGGATTGAAGACAATCCGCTACTGTTACCTGCACGACCATCTTACCTACGACAGGGGTAGTTGCTCCTGTAGCAGAGCGAATAGACACGTAAGGATTAATTGAAGCAAGAGACGAAATCATATCAGGACGAACAACGGAAATTTCGGCTCCGGTATCTATCTCCCACAAACAACCTAGTCCGTTAACAGAACCTTTAGCATATAGGTCGGTACGACGCAGGCCTCTAACCACGAACTGTGATGCAATGGGGCTAAGGAACTTGGAAGAAACCGATGATATCCGCCCTTTCGAAACATCGGTAGCTAGTTTCCCGAATTCTGAGGAACAGAAGGTTGCGCTGCTCAAACCGGATTAGAGGGTGCTTTCTTGGAGGCATTATTGCGTCACCAACCTTCCGCAGTCTCCAACTGACGGTCGAGTTTGAAACAATTCTTCGCGATATGTCCCCTCAGGCCGCAAAACTGGCACTCTGAGACAGGCCGATTGGAGTTTGATCTATTGTGGTAACGAGAGAAATCACTATTTCTCCTTCCTGGAAGAGAATCTGAGCTAGGCTGACTGACTGAAGGACGGGACGAAGAATTTTCTGAAGCTTTAGCTTGGTTTAATCGATGAAGTTGACGCGAACCTATATCCGCCTTGCTTATGGCTTCTAATTCTAAGCCCTTAATAATTGCTTCATGTAGAGAAGTTGGAGCTGCGAGCCTCAGATGATACCGAAGCTCCGGATTCTGAATCGCATCAATGAATTTCGCCCGAGCTATCTGATTTCTAGCTTTTTCTGCACAATCGGTAATGGAGTGTCGAGCGAGACGTTCGATGTCATTTCCGAGAGAGGCTAAATCTTCCTTGGGCCCTTGACGTCTATTTTCAAACCGAGTGAAATAAAGTTTGGAAAGATGTTCTTCGCCAAACTGGAGTTTGAGAGCCGCACAAATGCTGTCGAAATTTTCAGAATCCGAATCTGAAAGCGATCCAAGAACTACCAAGGCCGGACCAGACGAAGAGGCCGTCAAATTAGCTGCTTTCTGGGACGGAGTCCAACCATTCACCTTACTTATCATGTTGAACTGACATTCGTATAGACTCCAAGCAGACGAACCGTCATACGAACCGGGCTTCAAATTCGATTATTTCGAGGGCAACTCTACAATACTCGCGGCAGGTACAGAGACCTGATTGAGTCCGAACGAGCTCTGAGTCTGTGGACAGAGAATATTGACAGTTCCGCGCGATTTTAAAAAGGCCAAGAACTCTGAATGAATATCCACGCTAGGATGAGACGACGCGACAGGAGGCTCAACTACTTCTGAAATATCACGTTACGGAACATCGTGGCATTGCGGAAAAGAGCTAACCTGAGCTTGTTGCGAGACATGAGCAGGTGGAAAATTTTTAGCAACAGGGGGAATTTCGCCTCCCCCATAAATGGCGTCAAACCTTAATTGATATGGAATTGAATGAATGGAGGTCCTCCTTGCTGGGACCGAGACTGAAGGAAGAGAAGTCCTTCCACCTGGGGACGAAACTGGGCGTATTGGGAATTCCTGCGGCCGCTCCTGAAGTTTCTGCACACCTTGCAGGATCCCGGTCACCGCCTGGGACACGATTTCCTGTTGTCGACGTTGTTGCGAGAGGAGTTCGTGCAGAAGATTCTGCTGTTCTTGTTGCTGCAGTTGTTGCTGTTGTTGGTGGTGTTGTTGCTGTTGTTGATGTTGTTGTTGCTGCTGTATCTGCCGCATTAGTAAATTTTGATTTCCTTGGATGAGCTCTGCCAAGAGAGCTAGTTAGGGCTGGGGTTGAAACTCAGTTTCCAAACGAGGAGAAACGGGAGGAAACGCCGGTTCAAGGGACGAAACACGTCCGGCAACTCGTCGCTCCGCGCGTGATGCTTTCGTCAGAGGAGATCTTTGCATTTTTTGTATACTTCTTATCACTCAAAATCCAGTCAAAACTCTGCCGAGACACAGAAAAATCCCACTTCTGACACCATTTTTACAAAGCGGAAATTTAAGGAAGGAAAAGGATTTATTTTGTGACGCAGCTCTCCTTTCAAAGTCTCGAGATAGACTGTTTTTACAATAATGTTGGTTGACGCAGCAACCTTATTCTTTTGAAAGACATAAGAGGTTTATAAACGTCTTTTATCTATGATGACTACTAGATCATTAAAAAAGGGACAAAACGGGTGATTTCACCCTTTGTAACAATATTTTGAGTTAATGCATACATCTAACATGGATACTGAGAAACCTGTGGAATTCGTCTGGAAAAACTATTCTTGTTGGATGATTGTTAGCTTTATCGTCGACCTATGATTTTTGATTACGGTAGCTATTTAAATAGGATTACTACTTACTTTGTTCCATTCATGTTTTTCAGTGTAATTGATATCTTGATTTCTTATTTCATGCTGAACCTTTTATATTTTTGATAAAGTTACATGGCAAGATATTGTACAGATACTTAGGTGATAATCGAAGATGTATGCGATAGTTGAATTCGTGAGAGGTGAGCGTGAGACGATAAAAAAGTGCGCCCTAGTCCCGGTATTGTGGCTTACGGCCAATAACACACTATGCGTTTGGCTGCGGACGAAGACTGAGCAAAAGTTCGAGAGCCTGGTTGAATCAAATGCCACCTACGATCAATCCTAGCCCATCCATCCTATAAAACGGGTGCTGCATACCGCAGGTAATTTGACTGTACTTTTATCAGGTTTATCTGATTACAAACTGCCAGAACTTCTTGTTTTCATTGTGTATAATCCTAACGACCTCTTGGTGATAATGCGTGCGTGAGAAAAAATTATAGTTCCATAAAAAATATCACTGATTGGTTCAATGGAATAGGTACAAATTAAAATAGATAATAAATAAATTAAATTACATGAACTCATTGAGTAGGGCAAGAACCATAATCTACACTTGTGAAGCTAAACTTATCAATGATCTAAGACCAATCTTACATAATTTAGGTTGAACAAATAACAAACTTCTGATGGCCCGCGACATGGGGTCGAATTGTTAGGAGAGAAAACTACCATTTTTTTCTGATTCAATCGTTAAATTTCCTAACCTACTTTCAGAATTTGAAAAGCAATTTTTCACGTAGAATTTTGTTTCTGGAAATACTTGAATATTGTCGGGTTAGTGGAATGAAGAAACACGCCGATTTCATTTTGTAAAAACAGACACGCAGGTTTTGAAGGTATAAGACGCGACACGTCGGTTTTAAGCTTGAAAAACGTGATACCTCGGGTTGAAAGTCAAAAACAGGACAACTCACTTGTCAAGTTGGAAAAGGGGACACGTCGTTTTGATTTTAAAAAACAGGACACGTCTGCTACGTTACATCTGCTACGGGTCCTATTTTTGTAAGTCAAAACGACGTGTCTCCGTTTTCAATGTGAAAAGCGAGATGTCCTATTTTTGAATTCAAACCCAAAATAGCTCTTTTTTCAAGCTTAAAACGACATGTCACGTTTTATTCCCTCAAAACTAAATTGGCTCTTCATTCCACTTACCCGACGATATAGGGAAAAACGAATCACGAATTCGAGGATTCGTTCCTCATACATATCACCTGTCGTGGCAACCATGCCTTTATACAAATTTTGAAATCATGTAGTTTAAGAAAAAAATTAGATTATTCGACAGTCTACGTAATAAAAAAATGGTTGTCCGAGAAGGTAATTCGACTTTTCCATATGACTCTTTCGCGAATTTATGTTAGATAACCATATTTTTTGTAGTAGCCGATTTATACTACACTGATCGGGGTAATTCTCGGTGTGGCTTTTGGAATCGAAGAGAATATAAATATCACTGGATTAGAGGTTTTCTTTTCTCTGCACTAATAATTCATGAGAAAATGTACTAAAAATTCGTGAGTTCAATTTCTCGAAAAGAATTTTGTTATTTGATAACGGACGTCAATTTTGTATTTGATATAAGTCATAGACCATATATTGCTGTACATATAATAAACTAGATAATAGTGATTGTGTAAATTGTACGTGATTGTTTAATTCCGCTTCGGTCATTCATTATTTGTCTGAATATATTTATAGGTTTATTATTTCTAGCCGTATATGAAAGTTTATTGGACGACACATTTGTTACGTTCCAGTGGACTACGACTCAGCTGTAGCGTAGAGGGCCGACTTGATAGAAAAACGCACTTCCGAAGATGGGATTGCATGCCAACCAATTACACAAAGGAAGATTGTGTTGAACGACGATATTCCTGATCAAGGCGATCAGCTGCCAGTACCTGAGATTCCAAAAAAGCGAACAAAAAAATGAAACAAACAGGATAAGCGCCACAAGAAAAATAAACGGCCTAAGTATGCCGAATCAAGTAGCAGCGAAAACTCCGTAGCCGGTTCCCGAATGCTACGTTCAAACGAAAAAAACGAATCAACCAACATCACGTGATTAGAAAGAAGTTTGACGGGCTTGGATCAGAACCTTTCCATAATCGCTGAGGTTCATGATACTTTCATAAACACGGAGATGTATCATAACACCCAACCATCTAGCTTAGCTACTACTACGGGTGTTACGACTCTTCGCATGAATCTAAACTTGACACCAAAAAGAATTATCATAGATAGGAATGATCAAGTTCAGATGTCACGTTCAAGAAACTCAACGCCGCAAAGAAGTGCCTTAGGTGCAGATAATGCAGTTGACACGCCACGTTCTAGTATAGTATATTCTACGCCCGGTGCTTCGGGCCTGACACTTGAGGAGAATACTTCACGTTATTTAGAAAAAATAAGCGCGGCCGTTGATCAAAACCAGATAATTCTCGGCCAGATTTTAAGGATTAATCAGACACTATCTCAAGTACAAAACTGTACGATGCCGCAAGGTTTTCCAGATTTCCCAATTACCTGATCAGATATCTTTGACGAGTTCAATGAGATGCTGAAGAACGAGGCGCATCGCACATATCTAGTAAGTTGTTCTGATAATACATACCTACTTGATTTCAATTCATAGCGATCCAAAAATTTGGAATGATTACGTAGAGTTCTATGAAGGAAAAGGGTGGAAAATGACTTCACCAGCGTTAACTTACCGGATACAGATCAGGATTCTTAGGTCCTAAATAGAATGTCGGAGGGAATATTTGCACAAGGTTTTAAGACTTTTGATCCGATTACCGTTATTTGAATACATAGTTTTATACTCGAACGAATCCCAGATAAACTGGAAGACGAATAATTTTAAGAATGATTAGAAAAATGTTACCATGTACAGTTTTACAAATATGATTCTATTTTTTTTCTTTAGATCCAGAAGCTCGAATCAATAAGCGGATTGTCACAACGAAAAGCCGTGATAAATATGTTAAAATTTGTAATGTCGAACAGTCTGGCCATGATGTATAACTGGGCCGGCCGAGATAAAAAATGTTTCAATAACACAAAGTTCATGAAAATCCTAAATGGTAAGTAGCAAATCCATCATTTCTTTTTTGGGATTATGTGTAGCTATGTGTTACAGCACACTCTGATCCTAACAGCTCATTTATAAACGTAAAATTTATTATACTGTGTGCAATGCGTATAGTATCAGTCACAAACTTTGGATAAGCGTGTATATGAAAATAGTTTTGGAGAGTTTTAGTCAGTCATAGGTAAGCTGCGAAAGTACAAAAAAGGTTTTGCCAGTTGAAAAAATGAAAACATCATTTCCTTTCACGAAATATTACGAAGGTCATTTTTCTAGGCAAAATACTACGAAACTTTGCATCGTAAAATCAGGTTATATCACGAATTACCGTTATGGTTACGGAAAATGGCTAAAGTTGTACTGGTAGAAAGTCGAATAGACACAAATGGGTGCGTGTACAGAAATCGATGTATAGTGGGATTTTCAAATACTGTTTTTATCACGTTCCCATACTTTACATCAAAATATCAATTTTTAATCAATTCCCAATTCTTTCCTTTTGGATTATAGGATAAAAATGAAGTTGTTTACAATGATATCATCAAGGTGGTGAGCGACCGGCAATACCGGGAAAAGTCAAGAGTAGTATAGATAGGCCGGTGCTAGACCACAGAATGATCTAGAACCGGCCGATCTTGATTCCTACCTTACCGACAGTCGGTATGTCACCACCGCGAGGGTAAACCTTACCCGCGATATTGGTGCCGACTGTTAACATAGATGGCGCCATCCGTATTTTCATTCGATTTTATCGACAGACAGTTTGACAGTTAAATTCTTTGCTAGTCAGATGGGTAGCCATTTTGATTATTGCTTAGTACGATTAGCAGTGATTCTGATTTTTCCCCCGTCAAACGCTGCCCACTACCTGCTTTTTCGTTGACCGATTTTTTTCCCCATCACATGCCCCGCGTTGATTAGGGTTGGGATGTGCATGTTTTTGATTATTGCTTAGTCAGATGAACTGTCATTTTGATTTTTTACCGACATACAGTTTGACAATGAATTCTTTGCTTAGTCAGATGAGCAGCCATTTTGATTTTACCCCCGTCAAACGCTGCCCACTGCCTGCTTTTTCGCTGACGGATTTTTTCTCGTCGCATGTCCCACGCTAATGGGGGTCGGAGGTTTGCAGGCTCAGACCTGTTTGCGATAAAGAGTCGTGAAGCCCAAAAACGGTATGTGCGCAAACCATCCGGTCAAGAGTGGGCAAGACAAGATTTTTCCCCCGTCAAACACCGCCACTACCTGCTTTTCGTTGACTGATTTTTTTCCCATCACAGGTCTCACGCCGATAAGGGGTTGGGGTGTGCAGGCTCAGACTTATTCATCGTAAAATTTTTTTATTCTTTGATGGCGGGAGGGGTGAAGGGTGGGACCCAGTCGCCTCTGACGTAATTTTTTTTTCCCTCCGAGATGCGCAGAACGCAGTGCGCACCGCTCTCAAATTCTTGCGATCTATCGACATATTAACTCCACAAATCCGAAGACTCGTCAGTCTTACACGATACGTGCAAGTCGAAAGTTCTACAAAGTTCTGCTTATATCAACATTAAAGTCATGGCCGCCAAAACATACTCCAATCTCGTCAAGATGATGGAGAATGCGCACAATTTGTTGGGCGAGCTGCATCCTGAGCAGGAGAATGACGATATCTTCAAGCACTGGATTGACGTTGGAACGGAAAATCTCCAATTGCTGCGTGATGTTTCCAAGCGTCCGAGAACGAGCATAGGTGCGAAATAGCGAATTCAACATACGATCGCACTCATACAATCCTGGATAGCAGATTCAGCAACAGCTGCGACAGCGACAGCAGCAGCGGTAGCAGCAGCACGCTGTGGTAATGGGCGGAAATTCGGTACTCCTGCGGGTGCACAATGGGACGATGTCGACAGCGCGTTTGCTAGCAGGATCCGAACGGGGGTTATCACCAACCTGGGTCATAAAAATTTGGACGCGTTTCTGGACGATGTGCAGCGCGTCATCACCGAGAAGTTGGAGTTGGTACTGCGCGAGGAGGGAAATGTGAAGGTCAACCTCATATTATCGTGCAAATTCGAAAATGTCAAACACGAAGAGATCTCCACTGAAGTTAAGAGCTCCAATACATCCAACGTGGCGATTCTTCTTCCATCCAGCGATATAGATGGCTGGTCTACACGTGCACGGGGTGATCTGCTATCGAAGGTGGAAGATTTCGAACAACGCGATTCCGGCTGGAGTATGATTGAGATCCTCAACATCGCTATAAACATCAACCGCTGTCAGCCTCTCGCAGCGAGTGCTTCAACATTCATCGAGCTGCCCTTGGATATTCGACGTATAAGAAGGCTGTGATCAACGTAAAAAACAAGGATGAAAGATGTCTGCTCTGGTCCGTCACAGCAGCTCTCCACACAGTCAAGATCCACACCGATAGGTCTCACACTATCGTCGCTATATTTCCGAATTGGACTGTACAGGTATCAATTTTCCCGCTACTCTGCGCGATGTGAGAAAGTTTGAAAAATTGATTAATTTGCGAATCAATGTATACGGGGTAGAGTCTGAAACCTTTTCAGCCCATGCTAGAACTGAGAAAAGTGTCATCGTGCCAATTTATTTGAGTAAAAATTTGAGTACCGCGAACACTGACACGATTCATCTTCTAATGGTAGAGAGTAATCCGGAAGACGATGTGACTGGCGAGTTTGCACCGAGATTTCACTTTGCTTGGATTAAAGATCTTTCACGATTGGTGAGCAAACAATTGTCCGTTCATGAATACAAAACTTTTTTATGTGACAGATGCTTATGCGACTTCAACAGAGAATCATCGTACAACGCTCATCGCCGAGACTGTATTCTGTTGAATAAAGCACGCATGGAATTTCCCAAGTCTGAAGATTCAACATTTTTAAATTTTCAAAACAACGGTACCGCCCCATTTATCGTTTACGCCGATCTCGAATGTATATTAGAGTCTGTACTGGTTGATGAATTCCAGAATCACGTCTCAAACCGTAAAACACATGAAATTCAAAAGCATATCCCGCACAGTGTAGCATACTACGTACATTGTTCGTACGACGAAACTTCATCAGAGTTCCACGGTAGACGGGGTGCCGATTGCAGGGATTGGTTTATGCAGCAGCTTAAGGAGTTATCGATTCAAGTAGAGTCACGCATCAAAAACATAATTCCGATGAAGTCTCTTACCCAAGTGCAACGCGATCGTCACATGCGCGCAAAGAATTGTTATATTTGCGAAAAGCCGTTTACCCCTGAAAAGAAAAAGTGTCACGATCACCATCACTTCACGGGTAAATATCGTGGTCCTGCTCATAATCGGGGTAATTTGAATTTCAGAGAGACGCATGCAATTCCAATAGTTTTTCACAATTTGTCCGGTTACGATTCACACTTTTCAATAAAATCCTTAGCGTCAACTTTTTCCGGTAAAATTACACTGCTACCTATGAATGAGGAAAAATATACATTCTTCACGAAACGCGTTGATGGAACAATAATGCACTTGAGATTCATCGATTCCTTTCGTTTCATGGCCAGCAGTCTTGACAAATTCTCGTCACATTCAGCCGATGCAGTCAAACACATAACGTATAAATTCTACATTAATCCGACTCAGTTCAGTTTGATGACCCGCAAAGGCGTTTTTCCATATGAATACGTTGATTGTTGGGAGAAGCTCGATGAAACTCAACTACCTGCAGAAAGGCATTTCTACTCTCAACTCACCAATTCGAATATGAGGGACAGCGATCATCAGCACGCAAAAACTTTTTGGGATGAATTCAATTTAGAAACATTGTGCGCGTATTCGGATTTATACTTGAAGACGGATGTTCTTTTGCTCGCAGATATTTTCGAAAAATTCCGCGCGAGCTACCTCAAAACATATGATTTAGATCCGTTTGCACTACTACACAGCGCAGGGACTGATTTTCGACGCTATGCTCAAATACACGGGAGTGAATTTGCAACTTTTAGACGATACAGAAATGATATTATTCATTGAAAGAGCCATTTAGGGCGGCGTAGCGCAGTGCTCTAACCGCTATGCTCAAGCCAATAATAGATTCATGGGTGAAGATTTTGATCCAAACAAAGCGGAGTCATACCTCATGTATTTTGATGTAAATAATCTATACGGTGCAGCTATGGGCGTGCATTTACCTATCGGCTCGTTCGATTGGGAGTATGAGCATGTCGATATAACATGCGCAAGCAGTCTAGGAACGAATTTGAGAAAAACTTTTATAAACTCATGAATAACGCGGTGTTCGGCAAGACTATGCAGAATGTACGAAATCGCAAAAATGTTAAATTGATCACAAAATGGGAGGAAAGAGGTGGTGCGAGAGCGCTTATTGCCAGACCAATCTTTCGTAGCTGTACCATATTTGACGAAGATATAGTTATTATAAAATTGGATCGTGTCAAAGTTCGCTTCGATAAACCTATTTACGTCGGTACATCAATTCTAGATCTATCAAAATTCATTCTCCATGATTTCCACTACAATTATGTGAAATCCAACTTTTCGAACAAACAGGTCAAATTGTTGTATACCGACACAGACAGCCTTATTTATCAATTCAATGTACCTAATATCTATGATATCGTCAAACGTGATGTGGATACAATCTTTGATACCTCTGATTATACGCCCGACAATGTGTATGGTATTCCTCTTGAAAACAAGAAGCGACTTGAGTTAATGAAGGATGAAAATAATGGTAAAATTATGACAGAGTTTGTGGGGCTGCGAGCAAAGCTGACACATTTACTACGAGGGGTGAGGATGAGAAAAAATATGGCAATGGCGTAAAAGTGAGTAAGCGCGCCAAGGGTGTAAAAAATTCAACGATAAATAGCATCACGTTTGATGATTATAAGAACTGTCTGATGGCTTACCAAGAGTTGACTCTTCCACAGTGTTCAATACGCAGTAAAAAACATGAAGTAAGCACGATCGTACAAAAAAAAATTGGCTCTGAGTTGGCAAGATGACAAACGGCAATTGATACCTAGGCAGACCGACACTGTACCTTGGGGGTTTGCCGCAACCCTCCAATAACTATAGGATAGAACTGTAGACGTAGAATTATTGTAAATATTTGACGTTTGACACCTTAGACGATCCACCATCAGGCAGAAACGTTTCACAGCAATACGATATTAAATGGATTTGAAGTTTTAAATAGTGAATTCATATACTTAACAATTATTCATTCATTATTAATATATCGAGTAATTATTCATATTTATTCGTATGCCACGAGAAAAGTTTGCGGAAAATGAAAAAAAAGTTTTCAGAAAACTTTTCTCCCATTTCATTAACACGTATAAAAAGTTTTCAGAATATGAAAAGAAGATTTCTGAAAATGAAAAAAAGTTTTCCAAAAAATAAAATGAACGTTAATCGTATGGGAAAATTGCAGATTATATTACTATTATCATTATATTATCGCTATTGTTATTGTCATTGTTATTGTTGTCGTCGTCGTCGTTGTTGTTGTTGTTATTATTTTATTTATTCATATTCCGAAGAGTTGCGGAATCCAAGTTACGGATTCACGCCAGTCATACGGGCTACCGCGGATGTGGGACTCCAGAGTGGCCTACCCACTAAACCGCCACCTCCTGTGCAACGCCCCCAGCCAGGAACTATGGTGATATTACTTCTAGCTGAGGAATTTGTCTGTGTAAGTCTTGTCAGTCTGTCCATCCGTCCAGTGCAGGCCGTCTGTCAGTTACGTTACGTCAGGCAGCCGTCCGCCTTCTTACGTCGTAAGATTGTCTCTGTGTAAGTTGTTGCCACTCAACGTGTTGCCAACTTTCTATACTATGGAGAATCACCCCGACAACGTGGTCCGAAGTGATGCCTCCCACGACCGTCTCCAGTCTCTGTCTCAGTTCTGTCCGCAGTACGTATAGTTGGGCGTCCGTACTCGGTTCAAATTGTGTAAGTACCGTCTAAAATAACCGTGGCCCGTCAGAAACTGGGTGACGTAAAAATTCACATCCCCAAACCCCCTCTCGATCCACGGTCTCAGGTCCATAATAAGTCGTCTCGTCCAGTTTCCTGTCGTTCTTCCGTCCACCGTTCTTGCCACGTCTGTATCGTCGCGTCTATTTCCTTCGTTGCCGCGTCCCGTCGGGTCACGTCCGCGTCTCTTCCGTAGACCCTCTTGCGCTCGAACGCAAGAAGGTCTATGGGAATCACGCCTGCCACCACCAGAACGGCCTGTGCTGAGACCGTCCGATAGGAACAAGCAATCCTCAACGGTTTCGACTCTGTACCGTCATCATCGCGTGACAGTATTTCTTAGTCTCCAGAGAGTCGGCCCAGATCTCCGCACCGTAGAGGAGGATCGAGTTCACCGTTGACATCAAAAGTCTTCGTTTCTCCGGTCTCGGTTCGTTTGTGTTTGCCATCAGGCGGCTTAGGGATGCTATCTTTTCAGCCGCCTTCTGAGCCGTTCATTGTGTGTGAGGCCAGAAGGTCATCTTAGTATCCAGGGTCACCCCCAGGTACTTGACTTCCCCTCTGGTCTCGATCTCGTCCGTCCACACCGTCACACGTAATTTGGTCGGTATTCGTCTTCTGGTGAGAAGCACCAGTTCTGTCTTTTCCGTCGCGAGTTGCAGTCCATGGTCAGTCATTCACCGTCCGACTCGTCTCATTGTCTAATTCAGTGCGTATTGTGCCAGATCTGTAGTACGCTCGACTATCACCGCCGCCACGTCGTCAGCTTAAGCGACTAAGCGAATGCCGAGCGGGAGCTCCAGTCTGAGCAGGCCGTCATAGATCCCGTTCCAGAAGTCAGGTCCCAATATGGAACCTTGAGCAACGCCCGCGGTGATCTGTCGCGTCACCTGACCTTCGGTCGTTTCGTACGTCGGTTATCTGTTCCGAAGGTAGTCTTCAACAACCCGGAGCAGGTAAGGCGGGACCTCGAAGTCGCCTCTCAGCGACTCTAGGATGTCCGTCCACCTGGCCGAGTTAAAGGCGTTCTTAACGTCCAGTGTCACCAGCAGCGCCATGGGTCGCGCTGCGTGGCAATTTCTGTCGACCGGCAGGAAGGAAGGAGTCAACCACCTCTTGGATCACTCCAATCGTTGATCGACCCCGCGGGAAGTCGAACTGCTGATCCGAGAGCCCTCCACCGTCCTGTATCGCGTCCGTAAGTCGTGGTCGCAGAAGCTATTCGTACAGTTTCCCTGTCGTGTCCAGTAAGCTCAGCGGCCAGTAGGCCGACGGCGTGCTGGGGTCACCCTTACCCTTTGGGATAAGGACCAACTTTGCCACCTTTCACCGGTCGCTAAATGTCCCTGTCGTGAGGCACGTGTTGTAGAGGTCGAGAAATATCTCCGGCCTCAGGCTCGCCATTAGCTGAAGAACCTCCGCCGGTACCCCGTCCGGTCCTGGCGCCTTACCCCTCTTCATTGCCTTAGTCGCTCCGACGAGCTCCTCGGCGGTGAAGACCTTGGGCGCCGCCGTCTCGTCGTCGTTCGTCGCGTCCGTATGCGTCGGGTGCGTCGGAAACGGTCCGTCGATGATCCGTCGTGCGGTTTCAGCATCCTTGAGTTCCGGCGGGATCCGGGCCTCCAGCCTACCGATCACAATCTTGTAACCGGCACCTCAGGGGTCGCGGTCCAGCTCCTTGCAGAGCTTCTTCCAGCATCGCGTCTTGCTGTCTCTAATAGCGTAAGTCAGTCGTGTTCGTTCGGTCTTGTACTCGGCCGGAAGGGTTTCCCTCTTAGGTCTCCCGCCAGCCCTCGTAACGCGTCGTCGTTTTGCCAGGCAACTCTTCCGCAGCTCGGCTATCTCGTCCACCAGTATTGTGGTGGTCTGTTGCGTCCGTACTGTCATTTTGGCATTGTTTTGTCGCACAGCCGCGTCGTCACGTTGGCCGTCTCGTTTGCCAGTCTTTCCGCCCTTTGCCGGCCAGTCAGCTCTAGGGGGACGTCGGTAATCGGGGCTGGCGCTGCCGCCAGTTCCGCCGAAAACTTCGTTACGTCGAGTTTGTCTATGTTCCACCACGAAGGGTGCTGGATCCTCGTCCGTGCCGTCCTTGTCTCTTCTGCCACTTCGAAGGCAATGTACTGATGATCGCTGGCCGTGTAACCCTCGAACACCTGCCACCGCCCCACCCGTGGAAGAATTCTGTCCGCAGTCATCGTTACGTCCGGGATGGAGTCTCCGAATCCCGGCCGTCTGTACGTTGGTACGTCTCCTGTATTTGCCACTACTAGATCTAGCCTTGCGGCCATCTCCAGCAGCAGCCGTCCACGTCTGTTCGTTTCCGTCATGCCCCACTCGACCACCCTCTCGTTGAGGTCCCCCGCGACCACGAGGTCCCCGGGTAGGTCCCTGAGTCCGTCCTTGAGGAGCGCAACGTTCGCCAGGAACTCCGCCGCGGCACAGTTTGGGGTTAGGTAGACGCTGACGTAAGTGACAGCGCCCACCCTAGCCCAGACGTAGTAGTCCCCGACGCCACGAGCGGTTATCCGGGCTCGGGCAGCGCCCGTCACCTAGATAGCTGATGTCTTGGTCTCGTTCGTGATCCAATCCTGCGATTGTCGCATCCTGTACGGCTTGCACAGGATCAGAATGTCGGCGTCGTGTTCGTCTGCTGTCTGTGGTAGTAGCATGTCTGCTTCCTACTGCGGTTCAGGTTACCTCGAACTATCCTGTGCGTCTTCCGGCCCGCCTCCCGCACTTCTCCAGCGCACGACGGTACACCGCGCACCTCCCGAAGCCCGCGAGATGCGACGCATCGCCGTGGCCCGCCTCGGCGCACAGTGAACAGGCCAGTCTGTTCTAAAAGTCCGTGGCGTAGTGTCCCGTCTCGCCACATTTCCTCCAGCACTTCATACGGTCTGTGTTTGTGCATTTTGCCTTTGTGTGCCCATATCCCAGGCACTTGTGGCATTTTGTCACCGTCAGTCGTGATCGGACGCGGCACCCCACCCATCCAATCCCGATCCGTCGCCGGCCGAGCAGCGCTCTGGCTTCCTGCGACTCTAGGTCGCATACGGCCATAAACTGCTCGGCCGGATTCGGACCGAAGATGTGGACCCCAAAGTCCGCTTCTCGTCCCGTCTTTCGTTGCAGTGCCTGTATCACGTCGTTTCTGGTCGTGACACAGTCAAGGTGCATGATCTCCAGCTGTACTTTGGAGGTCCCGGCCCTGACGTTGCCTGCGTTGCCGACTGCGTCCTGCAGGACGCGTCGGAAGTCGTCTTGTCAGTTGGCGTCTGTCTTCATCTTCAGAAGACACAGACCATCCTTCATCTTCCTAAGAGTCGTCACTTTAACGTGACTCTTCGCAGAGTCGACCGTGGTCCGCATCCTCCTCACGAAATCGGAGTACATTTTATCGTTGCCGGGTTTGACGAGCACAGCCGTCCCCCAATGTTTGGCAGCCGCCCTGTATCCCTCAGCCCCGGCCGTCGTGTCCGTTGTCGCGTTCGTCCCGTCCGTCGGCGTCTTCCGTTTTTTCTTTTCCTTTTTCCTCGTCGTCACGGTCTGCCAGTCAGCGGCTGGTTCCGCAACCGTTGCCCTCTTTTGAGAGGATTCCGGAGTGGTTCCAGTCGCCTCCCGTTTCTGTTTAGCCCCCGGAGTATTTTGTGGCCGTTGTTCCGTCTCAATGTCCGTTTTCGTCGTCTCGTTCTCCGTATTGTGATTCTTCGCGGCTGCTTTATCGCGCCTGTTCAGCGCAACGTCGGCAGTCTCGGGGATGGTCTTTATGCCCAGTTTATCGGACATAATCATGTTTTTTTGGATGGCCGCTGCCTCGGCCATCCTTGTCACTGTCCTGTGAATCAGTAACAATACGTCCGTTAGGTCCATATCGTCCGTGATTCGTGTCTCCGTGCCGATCGTGGATACAGCGGAAGCCCAACTCGCTCCGCTGCCCGTGCTCGACGTGCTGTCCATCCTGTCTCGTCGTAGTTGTCCCAGTGTCGTCCTGTCCGCTGTTTCAGTTTTCGTGTCCTCTGTCTTCGTTGCAGTTTTTGTCGCCTGGTCTTTGTACAACTTGCGGCCCATGCCGCTGCCATGGGCCATCGGGGCTTTCACCCGGTCGGAACCCAGGGTAGATTTCCCTTGTGCTGGGGCTACCACTTGAGGTATAACGTTGTTACCCTTGTGCATCTCCATAAAAGTTCCTTAATGCTAAGGAATTCCCCGTACTGTGCCGGAATATAGCACGGCCCCTGAGGTCGCCTCGGGGGCCTTCCATCGGGCTTGTGTCGACTTCCGTCCCCTTCAACTTACTAGAAAACCCCGGGATCGTCACTTCCCGAGCGAACAAGGTTTCTACGTCCAATCCGCCTCCTGAGGCCGCCTCGGGGGCCATCCGTTGGGCCTGTGCCAACTTCAGTCCCCCTTGACTTACTCGATGTACGCGGGGTCGTCACGTCCCGAACGAGGGATTCAACCCCCCGCCACCTGCGGTAATTGGTATTAGTATTAGTATTATTATTATTATTATTATTATTATTATTATTATTATTATTATTATTATTATTATTATTATTATTATTATTATTATTATTATTATTATTATTATTATTATTATTATTATTATTATTATTATTATTATTATTATTATTATTATTATTATTATTATTATTATTATTATTATTATTATTATTATTATTATTATTATTATTATTATTATTATTATTATTATTATTATTATTATTATTATTATTATTATTATTATTATTATTATTATTATTATTATTATTATTATTATTATTATTATTATTATTATTATTATTATTATTATTATTATTATTATTATTATTATTATTATTATTATTATTATTATTATTATTATTATTATTATTATTATTATTATTATTATTATTATTATTATTATTATTATTATTATTATTATTATTATTATTATTATTATTATTATTATTATTATTATTATTATTATTATTATTATTATTATTATTATTATTATTATTATTATTATTATTATTGTTATTGTTATTGTTATTGTTATTGTTATTGTTATTGTTATTGTTATTGTTATTGTTATTGTTATTGTTATTGTTATTGTTATTGTTATTGTTATTGTTATTGTTATTGTTATTGTTATTGTTATTGTTATTGTTATTGTTATTGTTATTGTTATTGTTATTGTTATTGTTATTGTTATTGTTATTGTTATTGTTATTGTTATTGTTATTGTTATTGTTATTGTTATTGTTATTGTTATTGTTATTGTTATTGTTATTGTTATTGTTATTGTTATTGTTATTGTTATTGTTATTGTTATTGTTATTGTTATTGTTATTGTTATTGTTATTGTTATTGTTATTGTTATTGTTATTGTTATTGTTATTGTTATTGTTATTGTTATTGTTATTGTTATTGTTATTGTTATTGTTATTGTTATTGTTATTGTTATTGTTATTGTTATTGTTATTGTTATTGTTATTGTTATTGTTATTGTTATTGTTATTGTTATTGTTATTGTTATTGTTATTGTTATTGTTATTGTTATTGTTATTGTTATTGTTATTGTTATTGTTATTGTTATTGTTATTGTTATTGTTATTATTATTATTATTATTATTATTATTATTATTATTATTATTATTATTATTATTATCATCATCAATAATAATAATGATATGTTACACATGTATGCATAAGGAAAGAGAATGTGGAGATATTTTGTATAATTGAATATTTTATTGTATGTCTGAAAATAGATACAAATTATGCTACATGTCTGCTTTATTCATCCAACTATTGTGTGAACTATCGAATCAAAACCATTTTACATAAAGCTGATTCCCTCGTTTGCGTAATATTTTCTCCACCAGGTAGCCACCTGGGTATTTTACTTTGCTGAGCTCCTCCTCGTAGAAGGCTCCTTGGATGGGATGCTCTTGATAATCAGTAAGTTTGTAGGTGGGTGGATTGGTATTTTTCACGTCACTTACGGTGAATATTTCAGTCCGTAATCGCCGGATTCAGTCGTCTTTCGAACACATTCTCATATTTGCTGATTCGAACCCGGTCGCCAACTTTGGATTTCCGCTTCCGATCACTTCGTTTGATTTGCCGAGGCTTGTAAACACTCCGATACAGCTGTTTTTCGTTGTCCGCGTTGACATCCACCGGCTTCATCAGTATCGTGCGGTGCTGCGTGTTGTTGTAGGATTTCATCAAATCGCTCAAAATATCAGTCCACTTGTGAGATCCTCGGAGAGTAAATCGCTTCCACATTTTATTTTTAAACGTTCGGTTAAAACGTTCGCATATCGACGCCTTTAAATTGCTGAATGTCGAATAGATGTTGATAGTCTAAGAGCCAGTGGAAAGCTACCTGTATGTGTTTGACCAGACCTGGAGTTTTGTACAGTGAGGCCCCTATACCTACCATGAGATGGGGGTTCACTAAGGCCCAACTGGTGGACGCGGCGCGCGCTCAGGTGAGACAGGTATCGATTTTTGGCGAATTTGAAATGCATTTGACCACGTCTACCGTTTTGATATTTGAAAATATATTATTATTATTATCTAAAAATAACAATGGCAGACCATTATCGCGCGTTTAGCATAGTGGCAGGCAGTTTTGAAAGTGCTGGAAAAAAATTAAATTTTGAAATCAATTGACCACATCTGCCATTGATATATTTTATTTGTTTGGGTCTTAAAGACTTATATTTATCATGGCAGACGGCTTCATTGCGTACACACTCCAGCAGACAACACAAACTTAGCTACTATCCGGTCAGATGTATGCATAGACTGTCTATAGCTATCTTTCTTTTTTCCACTATGTATTACTATTGTACTCATTCTAGCCTATAGTATTTTCTTTTATAGTTACTGGCATTCAAATAAATCAGGTTTTATACCTGAGAGGGCCTTCAGTTACCTTCAGTTATATCCCCACCCTAACCGGTTTTGCCAGATGTTTTCAGTATATTTGTGAACGTTCATACAGATGCCTCATGTTTCGTGAATTAAATGAAATACATAGTGTTGCTTTCTTCCGTTTTGTCTATTATTTATCAAATATATCTGACATTATGTCGAGTAAAAAAAAAGAACTGAAGTGTGTTTTTTTGTGACAAGGTAAAAACTGATAAATTACTGATATTGTCAGAAGAAACTATGTCAAAATGTCAAAAGATTTTCAGGTTAAGAAAAATTCATAAATTAAAATATAAAGATCTTATTTTACCGGACGAAATTTATGATTCAGCATATCATATTAGTTGAACAACCATCTACATCAGCTGATACCTCCATAATTGATGATACAATTGCACATGATTCCCTTGCAAAAGATGTGAATCTTCCTGAGACAGAAGTAGAAAAAGAAATTGACGCTGAAGCAGAACAGCCGTTGGAGGAAAGACCACCTGAAGATTCAGCAGAATCATCAACTGCTCAGACTGCTGATACTGTAGCTCCACCAAGCGTAAATTTGTGTTTTTTTTTTTTTGTAATAAAAAAATGAAACAAAATCGGTCTAAGAATGAGCCATTACGAACTTCAGAGAAGGATCAATTTGAAAAAAGTATTTTATGAAACTTTAAGCCAGGTACTGAAATTTACAGTGAAACTTTGACTGAAATACAAAATGTTGTCTCTCGTGAAGTATATTATCATGATGTTTGCCGTCAAATTTTTAGAAATCAAAAAGGATCACTCGTCAAAAGTCTTGTCCGTACTTCATGGCACATCTCCCGAGAAATACATGAATCCGTTTATGAAGAAATATGTAATTTAATTGAAGATAATGTCATAAATCGAGGACGTTGTTCTTTTTTGAGTTATTTACATAAGGAATATCTTCAAATGTTTAAAGATTTAAGTGACGGCTCTGACGCATCATCCATATGTATCACACACTATTTAGAAGAAAAGATTCACAAGAAATTTAATGATAAAATTCAAATTTTGATATCGAGCAAAAAAAAAGTTGTTGCCCCAAAAGGCATTTCAACTATTGATGATTCATTATTTGCTCATTTGAAAGATCAAGATATTTTGCAGGAAGCTGCTGCCATTTTACGAGCGGAAATTTTAGGTGTGAAAAGAAAAAAATTACCTGATTATTTAACTAGTCAGCGGCTAATAAAAGGTGAATGTTCAACACCACCCCAGATTTCCGAATTTTTTTCATCAATTCTTGGCGGTTACAAGCGTAAACGGCGAAATTGCGACAGTTTCCAACATCACGTAAAATCTCTGTCACAGGACATCATATATATGACTCACAATGGTAACATTAAGACCTCTAAACACATCTGCCTAGGCATGACATTAAAAAGTATTACAAGCAGTCGTAAGGTTATCGATGTAATAAATCGTTGTGGTCATTGTATAAGTTACAGCGCTGTCGAGGAGCTAGAAACAGAAGAAACGTTTTCATCAGTCTCACGTGCCGGAATATGCCCAGAGGTAATTAATACAAATGAAAATCTTGTAGCAGGTATGGCATTTGACAATAATGACCGATTTGTTGACACCAAGACTGAAAAAGACACTCTCCATGATACAGTTGGAATAATGTATCAAAATATTCACCCCAACCTCGAAGACGACGATCTAGAAGAAGAAGAAGAAGATCAAGAAACTGAAGGTAATCAACATGATAAACATAGAAGACGATCTTTTGAGGAGATTGATTTTGAGTTACCACAGTGTGCTAAAAAACTCATAAAAACATGTAATATTCAACCTGAAAGTGAGGAAGAGGTTAATATAATCGTGCATAAGAGTGTTTACGATCGGATTGACAATATTTGGATGCTAAGTCATGCTGTAGGATCATTAAATACCCCTATGTGGACTGGTTTTAACAGTAAAATTATGACAGATGATACTCCACAACAATTGATTTCGTATTTGACCCCGATTAATCATTCACCAACAAGCAATGCAGTAGTTTTGGCAACTATGCAGCAATGCATGACAGCCTTGGAAGAACTAAATCAAGAGTACATGCAAGTAACTTACGACTTAGCTATTGCGAAGATTGCACTGCAAATTCATGCTACAGAAGGTAACACCTTCCAAAAACTATTCATACACTTGGATGCCTTTCACATAATGATGTCATACTTCAAGGCGATCGGAAAATTTGTTAATAATTGTGGTTTATCAACCATCATGGTTGAAAGCGAAATGCTTGCTAGTGGATCCATTTCAAGTTTCATTGAGGGCAAACATTTCAATCGCTGTAAACTATTACATTCAATGATGGCTTTAGGTCTACAAATAATGCATTTGAGATCTTTTCTAACACATGTAACGTCCGTGAGTAGAGTTTACTCCTGAGCGGAAGGAGTAACCTGGTCGGCTTCGCTCTTACGTTTCAGGTCAACCGGAAATCAGGATGAGGATTGAATAAACTTGAGTATGTTTGATATATCGATTATATGTTTATTGCGTAGAACTTGAGATACCGGTAGGAATAAATTGTGTGGTACGAAAGATATATAAGAAGTCTAGATGTGGAGTTGTCGAGAGTTAAAATAGGAGTGTCTCTCGAGACGTGAAACGTACGGGTGCAGAAAAGGTGTGACAATGCTAGAAGTATGGAATGGAATTTGATGAGTAAGCGCGATAGTGAATAGCGTGAGACTACGTAGAGATAAGAGGACAGGACAGAGACCATGAGATTAATGTAAGAACTGTGGGAGAGTGAGCGAGTAGGAAAAATAGAGAGAAGTGGTATGCTGGACGTAACACACACAAAAATATTCAAATTTCTGAAGAGATCGCTGAAGAAATTGAACGATTACAGAGTTGTCAGACACCTTCCTTCTTTATTCACGATGAAAGCTTGAAGGAACTCTGTAATGATTACGCTATTCACGAGCAACAAACATTAAATGGTGAACATGGTAAAACATCTCAATTTTATGTGATTCACATCAAGCTTGTTTATTACTATTTAAAACTGAGTAGGAGCATTCGTGTTGGTGACTTTCAATTGTATCTTGACATTTTACCAAAAATAACAAATTTATTTTTTGTATTTAACCATCAGAATTATGCAAAATGGACTGTCTGATATCATTGCAATTTAATGAAAGTTGCCACTACTCATCCTGGATTAGAGCAAGACTTCCGAAAAGGATTTTCCGGAATCAAGCGTACCAATAAGCCGTTTAGAGGCAGCCTATTGATCTTACATTAGAGCAGACTAGTGATGCCGTCGAGACGAGACATTTCTCGGCGAGACGAGACGAGATCGAGAAATTTCTTGTTTCGTCTCGAAAAACTCTCGTCTCGAACTCTTGAGACGAGACGAGAAATTTTTCTCGACTGACGAGATTCTCGATCGAGATTCTCGACATCTCGAGATTTCTCGAATTTCTCGAGATTTCTCGGATTTTTCGAGATTTCTCGGATTTCTCGAGATTTCTTGAATTTCTCGAGATTTCTCGAGATTTCTTGTCAATTTCGAGATTCCTGGAATCTCTCAGTCTACGTTTGATTTTTGGGGCACCGAATGAGAAAAATAAATAGTAACTAGGCGAGGCCTTGCCTCGCGAGGCCCGCGAGCGCTCTCAATTAATCAGGTTGCAGGACTTCGCGAGGCTCCGCGAAGCCGCGAGCTAGCGACAAGGAGCTCGTAAGGACCCCGTAGCGCTTCGCTTCCCCGGCGGACTCGCGAGGCACGCACGGCGTCCCTCAAATTTTCATCGTTTTCGAGGATATTTCTGACGATTTTCGCAATCAAAGTTTTTACGTCGAACCGGCTCCGTGAAGAACGACTCTTGGATGTTTCTGGACCTCGTCGGCACCTTCTTTTCGTGTTGTTGAACACTGAAAAAGCGATCAAGTGAGTCCTTCGTTTTTCACCGGGCGTGCGACGCCATTACCAAGCCAATTATTCCCTTTTCGTCCCACTGATCAAGAAATCCCCGTTTTCTGTCTCTTCTCGAATTAATCATTCGAGAAAGAGTTTTTCGTCGGTCAATTCGACGTGACGAGTGTTGAGCCGCGAGTCGTTTCCCCAAAAATCCCTTCGAAGTCATTGAGCTCTTTTTTTTTGAGAATTGAGAACCCCCTTGTTTTGGAGCCAATAAGTTATCGAGCCATTAGATCATAGTTTCAACCCCTTTCTTAGTGTTTTTGTTGAGCCCTGTCGTCGATTAACAGCCCTGTGTCTCTTTCCATATCGAAATTGCCCCGGTTTTTGTGTGTTTTGCGATGCTGGCGAGCGAGAACTTTGTTTCGTTCGATCAATCGGGTCTCGCCGGGGAAACCCGATTCGAACGTCCGCGTGGTTCGCTCGGCCGCGAGGCTCGCTCACCCAGTGTTCCCTCTTTGTCATCACGTATTAAATTATCGCTGTTAAATTGTTTATTGTTGTTTTCTTCGATCTTTTAAGTCCATTTTGAAACGGTTGCTGGACCGTCTGATCGTGGGATTTCCATAATTACTATTTTTTCGATTTTTGAAAATGATTTTTTTTTTCATAAATCACTATGAATACCCATTTTTGTTACTGTATAGTATTTTTTTGGATACTCGGATTTTATTTTAACACTTTTTGCTTTCTCATAGGGGAAGCTATGTGACGGTGAAAATAGTTTTTTCCAGTTGCCAACGCCAATATGTTTAAAATGTCCTAAAACATCGAAAAATCATGTCTAAAAATATGTCCGGGTGTGTGTGTGTGTGTGTGTGTGTGTGTTTTTTTTTAAATTATTGCTAACAGGTTTTTAAAATTAACGATTATCATTATAGATCTGACTATAAAGTGGTGGACTCTCGTGGAAAATGAAGCGTTCCAACATAGTGGAGATTTCTAGCCACGGCAAAAAGAAAAACAAACGCCAACACGCTTCAATCAGATCCAATGAAAGTGAAGAAGATGATTTGACGACCGGTGAACTTGAAAAAAATTCTGGCGACGTCGGGCAGCTGGAAATCATAGTGACTCAAAATTTTTCGTCTACTTCATCGAATAAAGATAATTGTATTGTACAGACAACGTCCAAAACACAGCAAAAATACTCTGCATTTTTTGAAGTGTGCTCGGTCGATAAAGAAAAATATGGAAAGTGCTTACTGTGTCTCAAGTCCGGAATTGATCGTCGAATTAAAATGAAGGATTCGAATACTTTTGGGCTTCAAAGACATTTGCGAAATGCACATGATGGCGATTCATCAGTGAAAAACTTTGTCGATCCCAGCACACCATCTGCTACTCGGCAAAAAGATACAAGGACATTCGAGCAAAGAATTGTCGAATGGATGGCAATTAAGTATTTACCGTTTTCGTTTTTCGATGACGATACCACTCAAGACTTTTTCACTTTCCTTAATGGAAACCTTGCATATCCGAAATGGACGAGTTTACAAGAAAAAGTCATCAATCACTTCGTGATCATGAGAGGAGCTGTTTTTAAAGCAGTGAAGAAAGTTGATTCAAAATTTTCTTTGACAGTCGATGGATGGACATCGATTGCTAATCGATCGTATTACGGCATAACGATGCATTACATCGATAATGACTGGAAATTGCAATCTCTACCGCTGGATCTTATTCCATCGAATGGAGCTCACACAGGCAAGGATATGGCTAATCTCGTGCTCGATGTGTTAGAGGAGTTCAAGATTAAATCAAAAATTCAAGGCATCACTCTCGACAATGCGGCTGCAAATACATCGTTCATAGCCGAACTCTCCGATCTCTTATGTCGGGAAGGCATCGAATTCGACGCGAGTGATTCACACTTCCGTTTTTTCGCTCACATTTTGAATTTGGAAGTACAAGATACATTGAACGCTCTGAATCCGGAACACCCAGATTTCGAGTTGTCTACCGATATTGGCAGCTCTGACGAAGAGACCGTATTATCTGTATGGGAACAATCGAAAGAAACGAATGTCATTAATGAATTGAGAAAACTTCTTGCAAAACTGAAAAGGTCCGAGCAGTGGATGAGTAAATTGCACGCATATTGTGACGCCGCCAACGAAAAAAAAATAGCGATAACGATGGACGTGTCAACTCGATGTAATTTGACTTACGTAATGTTGCGAACAGCACTGAGTGTCAAGTCGGCTCTTAACGCACTGATGCACAGCTATGGAGAACTTGGCGAGATGATAATCAACCCTGAAGAATGGGAAATCATCGAGGCTGTGTGCGCGTATTTAAAACCATTCGATCATCTGTCGACGGTTCTCGGTGGTCAAACGTACATTACGTTGCCGTTGGTAATTGTGGGGTTCAATATGCTTCTTGACAAAATCGAGACGGTAACTCACCAACTTGATGCGAAGCCATCGCGAAGTTGCGTCGACGAGGAATTTATCGAAGCTTTCCAAGCTGGAAGAGATAAGATGCTCAAACACTACAAGAAAACGAATTGGATATATGGAGTTGTTCTCATCCTCGATCCTCGGCACAAAGTTGGAACGTTTCAACTCACATCTTGGGGTCGTGACATAGAAAAGGCATCAATGGCTAAGTTTCAAAAAAATTTTCGCGGACAATATTGGGCAAATTCCACCGTCGAGATGATAGCATCTCAGGGTAAAAGTTTATCGGATCAAGGAAGCCAGGGATCCTTCGATTTATATGAACTTTATGAGGCCTCCACGCAGATTTTTCACGAAGACTGTAGTGAACCACAGCGAGAATTCGAGCGCTATTGCAAACTCAAACGGGCGAGTCGGAACGAAAATATTTTGGAGTGGTGGCGAAACAATTCGAATTCATTTCCGAATTTGGCAAAAATGGCGCGAGATTTCTTAAGCATCCCGGCGACAAGCGTCCCGGCTGAACGTTTGTTTTCGAAGGCCGGTTTGATCCTAAGGAAACACCGAAATAATATGTCCAATGAATCAGCGAGAAGTCTGCTGTGTTTAAACGGATGGCTGACTTGCAGTCTCAAATCAGCGATTCAAAAAAATCTTAACCCGTCCGAACAATAAAAGTGCATTTGAAAGCGTTTTATTTGTATTTAAATTATTTCAGCCCAGTCCATACCCAAGCCCAAGGGCGCCGAGATTATCAAGAATTTCGAAAGTCTCGAAATTCGAGACGAGAAATTTTTTCGAGACGAGAAATTTTTCTCGAAATTCGGGACGAGAAATATTTCTCGAAATTCGAGACGAGAAATATTTCTCGAAATTTTTTCGAGACGAGAAATCCGAAATTCTCGTCTCGTCTCGCTCGACGGCATCACTAGAGCAGACCATTAATGCAGATGCTGCGAGAACACTTACTGGTATCGCAAATCTGACTCACTCGATTTCAGCTCGACAACGGTGGGCGAGAAGCCACGACATCCCCTCAAGTATAATTACACACGTGTTGGATGAGTTAGGAATTACCAAGAAGCAAGATATTTCAGCAGACTTACAGCCACATAATATTAAGAAAAGTTGTCAACAACTTGAAAAGTTTATCGACTCGTTTGATCGGTACGTGAATCCCTTCAGCTTAGATTTATCGCCTGATCAGTTGTTCAACATAGGTTCCGGGAAAGATGCATCATCTCAAGTAGAAGATTTTCTCTTAAATATCCAAAAAGATGAGGAAGAGCTACGGACAACTTTTATATCGGAATGTGCATCTGATTCGAAATGATTTGAAAAAGCCATCAAAAGGACACCGATACACAACTTTTCAAGTCTACTGGTAAAGAAAAAATCTGTGAAAATAGGAGGTAAGCAGCAAGAGATCAAGTTACAGCGAGATTTATTCGGACGTTTGTTGGGAATTTCGATGGACCATCAAATTGATGTTCTCAAAATTTTAGCGTATCCAATATGTCCTGGCATCTAGATGGTGGTTTCTGTAAAACTGACAAACCTTTACTTGTAAAATGCCTTGAAACAAAGATTGATCAAGATCCACCACGTAATACAGATATATTGTTAATTGATGGATTTTTCGTTCTTCATTCTATGAAAGAAGTTCCCCAAACATTCGGAGGTATTTTGTATTTCAAAGAAATTTCTGCAAATGGTGTTAAAATATTCCATTCGAAGAATTGACGTAATTTTTGACCAATATTTTTTTCCATCAATAAAGGATAGTGAAAGATGTCTACGGCATGAAGCATCGTTGATTGACTACATAATTTCGGGGTCTGAACAGAAGCGACCATCAGATTTTGCAAAAGCATTGAAGAATACTAAATTTAAGGAAGCTTTGGTTGATTTTTTTACCAAACATTGGTCTAGTGAGGAAATGAAATCATTTTTGGGCAACCGACAGATATTTTTAAATTTCCGAAATTGTCAATCGTATCAAGTTGTTGATGACAAGATCCAATCAAGTGTTGCTGAAAATTTATGTTGTACTTCACATGAAGAAGCTGATACCAAGATAATTTATCATGCTTGCAATATCGCAGAGCAGTCGAACATTGTTATTAGAGCTTCTAATACTGATATTTTAATTATAATGATTGGTAATATGACACAATTACAAAATTTTGATTCTAATATTTGGATGCTCAATAGAACAGGAAATAACGAAAGGTATATTGACGTTACAAAAATTTATAAGGAGCTTCGTGAATTGTTAGCTAAAAGCTTAATCGGCTTCCATGCGTTCACAGGATGTGATTTCAATCCAGCTTTCTTTAATAAAGGGAAGAAAAGACCTTTTACCTTGCCAAAAAAAAGATTGAATTTCAACAAGCATTTGCTACTCTCGGTGAAGAAAATTTGACAGACGACCAGTTAACAGAGGTATTTAATAGTATTCAGAAGTTTATCTGCCAGCTCTATACTGCTAAAAATCTAATGACGTTGATGATGGAAGCTACCAACTTTCCGTCAACGATTATAAAGCTTCCGACGTGACTGAAAATTTCACTAAAAACAATACTGAATTTTGACGCAAGCTCAATACCACCGTGTAAGAGTGAGCTTTACCAGCAACTTCTAAGAGCTCATTATATTTCAAATGTTTGAAGAAATGCTTATAAGAAGCAACCTACCACATTGGACCCATTAGAGTATGATTGGATTGAGTAGGACGACAAATTTGTATTCAAATGGTTCGAAGGTGATCAACTCCCAACTTCTGTGAGTGACTTAATCACCGAAGTCCCTAGTAAGTTCATAATAATCAATTTTTTATCGAATATGTTCAGATCACTTTTCCGATTATTTTTATTTTATAATTGATGTTTTATTTTTACAGATTCCGATTTTATGGATGATGAAGACGAGTCACACCACGACAGACATGACTCCGATGACGATAAATGAAGATTGAAATTAGTCGGAAAAAATATATATTTTGTAAAGCATGCACGGTTCATATTTTTTTATTCATTTTTTCAAATCTTGTCTTAAATAAATAAAAAGAAGAAAATAAAATAAATATTTGAATGATTATTTATTATCTGCAATATACCCTAATATTTGAGATTCTTTCGAAGTATATTTACTTTCTTATCATCAAACTCATCAGTTTTAGTACATAGTTTACAAAATTAAATTTTAAATTTATATGGATGCAATGATAAAGTAAATCATATTGATGTGAAATAGGGAACTTAATACATATATGTATATATTAGAGTGTCCCAAAAAAACCGACTATTTTTTTTTTTTCAAAGAACATTGAAAAATCGTCAGAGTATCTCTAGAAAATGACCCTCTGAAAATATAAGCTCTAAATATTAATATTTAGAGGTGGCGATTTGTAATTTTCTATTTCCCATTTAAATAACGTGGGAAAATTTTTTTTTGAACTTTGGAATTTTGTGATGGGATAACGAGCTACTTCATAAGTATGACAAAGTCAGGTCTTATAGGAAATTTGATGCTCTACAAAAAAGGTCTGATTGACATTTTGCGTAAGTCCAGCCGTTTCAAAAATATCGAGCCTCAAACTTCGGACTGTTTAAAATTATGCTTTTTTTTTCGTAAATACAAGAAAAATTAATTTATATGTATTATAAACCCAGAATTATCAACTGAAGAATAAATATATGCATATATTTGACGGAATGCAGATCCGAAATTATTAATAATTTGACAAATGATAATTTTTATTGATTTTTAGCGAAAAATATTTACTTACCTAAAAAAATTCGTAGAAGTTTATTATAAATTTATTTGTATTATGTATTAATAATCCATTTAAATTAATAATAATAGATTTATTGTCTTGGTACTAGATTAATCAGTAATAACAGTAAAATACAAGATCTATTTAAATATTTCTAGTCAATTTCTTAGCAGTAAAATCTAGAATAAATTTTTTTTCCTAAAGTTTGGATAATCCTGTCGATGTTTTTTCACGTTGTGTAACAAACCTTGGAACTGCTCTTCACTTTTGGTTAATCGTTGATTGTATTGAGAAATTAACGCGATGTTTCTTTCAGCAACGTCATTAACAACTTTCAATGAATTGAAAAAGTGAAGATTATTTTTAAAGCTGTCATGAGCAGGCCATGAAGTTATTTCTAAATCAAGAAAATCAGTACACAAACTGAACCGTTCAAATAAAACCAAAGAGTCTTTAGATACAAAGTCGCTCAAATCTTTTTTTAATAAGGTTTTTAGATTGTTGTCTCTTATTTGGAAACGCTTCTTATTCATAAGTATACCTTCATTTGATTTTAGAGCTGTAACAATTTTTTTTTTTATTTCTAGCGAGACATTCACATCAAACAATGACAGAACAGCTAATTCCTCTGAAAGGTACCACAGATGCTTAGCTATTTTTTGAGATGCATTTTTTGGAACAACTGGGTTTATTTTATCATAGGAAAGTAAATTTTGTATTAGATTCAAATCATTGTTTGGTGCTGTTATTGCTGATGTTGCTGAAAACCATACTTTTAAATAAAATTTGATCACAAAAACGCAGACCTGACGCACTCCTTTCATTTCGCTGTTCGTTAGTTTAAATTGATTTCTGAATAAAAATATTTTCAAATTATAAATCGCCTTTGCCATCCATCTTGCGTGGTGTACCGCTCCAGGTTGTTTGAACATTATTCCCTTAGGTGGTATAGCTCCCAAAAAAATAAAAGCCAATTCCAAAAGCTCTTTGTAATCACCTCTTGGTTGTGACATCTATTCAACACAGTGAATGTTATTGTTATTATTATTATTATTATTATTATTATTATTATTATTATTTTTATTTTTATTTTTATTATTATTAAATTACAATCAACAGTAGTGATAAAATATATTTATTTTTACTTGTGAATAACTTGTGAGAAGCATCAGTATTTGATCTTTGTCATGACCTATGACTCCAAATACTCCCTGGTCTGAAATTCCCGTAACATACTTTTGTTGATCAATTTTTTTCCAATTGTCTTTGAATCTTGTAAAAATAGGTACATTAGGTCCGGACGATGTAGGCCAATACGATTCAAATACAGATTTTAAAACCAGTTCAAGAATGTGTTGACGACATGGCAAATAAATAAGCTCTTTTCCTAATGCTCGTTCTATTAAAACGCATGCACCACTGTGAGCTCCTAATAAAAAATGAATTTTAAATTAAATTTTTACAAATAGATGAATCGTCAATTGAATAATCAAAAAATGGTTAGCAAAAGTTCAAGAAATCTTAAGAAGTAGGAATGATTCTGAAAACAATATTTTTTGAAAAAACTACAATAATTTATAAGTAAACGATACCTGTATTTGTTGCTGTAGTATCAAAGCATAGCGCTTTAACTTTATCCGCGACAGACCAATCCTGAATTTTTGAAACAATCACTGAGGCCTGATTTCCACCAGTTCCAGAAGCGATTTTTGGAGCTCCTAGAAATGTTTCTTGTCCCGAAGCTGTTAACGCAATTGCCACTCTATCGACATTTCCAGGTTCTTCATTGTTAGGCATTATTTTCCCATCCCAGTGTAGAACGCAATTATTAATTGTCAGATTGTCTTGTAAACTCTTCACTAAATTTTTCCTCACAGATTCACGCTTTCGATGGACCGTCATATGACTTACATTGTAGTCGTTTGGATCAAGTCCTGCACTAATCAAAGTAGCATTTATGATTTGATGAGCATTTCTGTCAGTTACATTGGCACGATCAAGTGTACTAGCAAGTAGTGGTGTCATTATGTCCTTTTTTTTTGGCTGTTGTGATAATTGAAGATCATCTTCATAATGAGAAATTGAGTGTGAAGTTCGACTAAGACTGGAATCCGTTTTTTGACTTAATAAGCCAAGATCGTTGACAGTAGACTGATTTTCTTCTATAAAATATTTAAAATATCCGTTAAGTTCTTGAAAATTCACAAAATAATTTAAAATTTTAATCGCCAAAAAAAAAAAAATTAAAACTTCACAAATTATGTACAGAAACTTGAATTGTAACGTCTAGATTTGTTGGACATTTTAGTAATTTTGAGGACGTAAATTAAAAATACTAGTAAACTTATATTTTTATATTATTTGCTGATTTTCAAGGATAATAAAAATTTTTTGAAATAGCTAGAATCTCGAATAAAAAAGAAAAGTCTACTTAAAAAAAGAAAATTCAAAAAGATCATTTTTTGTTACCTAAGAAGTAGATTAATTAAATACTGTGAAGTTTTTTTAGAAATGAGGAAAATGCAACATTTATAAGTGAATCTCTCTATATAATTTGTATGCAAGAGTTACCCAAGATTGCGAAAAAGAATAACAACACTTACCAATTTCATTCGATTGATTTATATCACTGTCTGATATAAGATCAACCTCCATATCATTTTGAGGATTGACCTCAATGAAACCTCGTCGATTCAATTGCCGTTGACCTTGCAAAAATAATTTTTTATCTTCATCAATAAGTTTTGTTGAATTATGATGGGCAACGTCAAACAATTTTTCAATTAGCACACGAAAATGTGACGTTTTTTTGTGAGACTGCTTCTTATTTTTATTTTTCAACAAATTCTTCCACTGAGTATGATGGTGAACAAACTTTCTTATTGCAGAACTTTTACTACACGTCGGGATTCCAGCTTCAGCCCATAACTCAAAAACGTTTTCAATCGTAATTAATGCACTTTTTTTAATTGTCAATTTCTGAGAACAATGATAATGGAAAAAAAGCGACATAACCTCTTTCAAACTTGGCAGCTTACGTCCCACAAATTTTGTTATCTGGCAGCCAATTGAATAAATTTGTTTTTCCATATTTAACACTTGATTAATCAACTTGATAAACTTAATTCTCAGAAAATTAATAAATAAACTGTCAAGTCAAACAATTATCACAATAAAATGTAATCAGTAGCGTAATGATACGAGAAGAAACGTATAATAGTACAAAAGCTTGGAAGGCAATTATGTACAATAGTTGGTAGAGGGCGCAAATAACAGTTGTATTATTAATCCTACCGAAATTGGGATTACTAATCCACTTAACTTAGCAGATAACAGAAGAAAATTGATATGAAGTGAAATAGACTATAAACATATGACTATGCAGATAGTAAATATATTATTAATACATAATACAAATAAATTTATAATAAACTTCTACGAATTTTTTTAGGTAAGTAAATATTTTTCGCTAAAAATCAATAAAAATTATCATTTGTCAAATTATTAATAATTTCGGATCTGCATTCCGTCAAATATATGCATATATTTATTCTTCAGTTGATAATTCTGGGTTTATAATACATATAAATTAATTTTTCTTGTATTTACGGAAAAAAAAAGCATAATTTTAAACAGTCCGAAGTTTGAGGCTCGATATTTTTGAAACGGCTGGATTTACGCAAAATGTCAATCAGACCTTTTTTGTAGAGCATCAAATTTCCTATAAGACCTGACTTTGTCATACTTATGAAGTAGCTCGTTATCCCATCACAAAATTCCAAAGTTCAAAAAAAAATTTTCCCATGTTATTTAAATGGGAAATAGAAAATTACAAATCGCCACCTCTAAATATTAATATTAAAAGCTTATATTTTCAGAGGGTCATTTTCTAGAGATACTCTGACGATTTTTCAATGTTCTTTGAAAAAAAAAAATAGTCGGTTTTTTTGGGACACTCTAGTATATATACATATGACCAGATAGTAGCTAAGATTTTATTGTCTGCTGAAGTGTGTACGCAATGAAACCGTCTGCCGTGATGAATATAAGTTTTTAAGACCCAAACAAATAAAATATATCAATGGCAGATGTGGTCAATTGATTTCAAAATTTAATTTTTTTCCAGCACTTTCAAAACTGCCTGCCACTGTGCTAAACGCGCGATAATGGTCTGCCATTGTTATTCTTAGATAATAATAATAATATATTTTCAAATATCAAAACGGCAGACGTGGTCAAATGCATTTCAAATTCGCCAAAAATCGATACCTGTCTTGCCTGAGCGCGCGCCGCGTCCACCAGTTGTGGCTTAGTGAACCTCCATCTCATATATGGTAGGTACAGGGGCCTCACTCTATAAAACCCCAGGTCTGGTCAAATACATACAGGTAGCTTTCCACTGGCTCTTAGACTATGATATTGTGTTGCTTCATGAGAGCCTTGAATTCACTGTTGTAAAATTCTTTGCCCTGATCGAGGTGTCGATGTTTGGGTATGCGGTTCGGCATTAGTACCGATTTCATAGCAGCAGTCACATCTTTCCCACTTTTGGACTTTATCGCTACCACCCACGCATACTTAGAGAATATGTCGGCGATTATGAGCAGGTATTAGTATCCCTTGTTGTGCGAACTGTATGCGGTCATATCGACGAGATCAGTTTGCCAGGTCTCATCCAGTCCACGTACACCTACGAATCGGCGCAGATAATTGCGTCGAGCGGGTCTGTTAAGTTCAGCAGCTATTACCGCCTTCATTGTTCCCAACTCTTCACCTTCCAATTTTTCGAACTGTCGTCAAGCCGCTTTTGATCCTCAATCGATACCAATTAACTGCTGGTTTGTTGCAGCGACGGTGTTGCTTGAATCCCAATATGTTTGATGCGACTCAGCGCGTTATCTATGATTTTGCTATTCATACGTAGTTGTTCCAACTCCTCGTTGTGATTATGTATGAAACTCTGAAAATTTGATTGAAAAGTACCCACAATATCAACACTCATTGATCGTAAAGCAGTATTGAGAACTTTTAAGGAAACAGCATCGTTGGGGTACTGCTGATCAGCTACGTTATGTCTATGCAAATATACAATATGTCTATGCTCATCGTTATACTGTCACTGAACGAATGACGATTTTATGCTGTTCTGCTGCTAATAAACGATTCCGGCTTCCCGCAACTCTTCAATAATGGCCACTATTCCGTTGGTAAAATTGGTATTACCTGCAGCCTGTGACGCCATAAGCAGCCGGAGACGATCTAAAATTTCATTCGGATCATCCCAGTAAACGTAATCACATCTTGCCCTTTCTTTAGCGCGATCTTATAGTCGGGTAAGCCTTTACCTAATTTTTTCGGAGAGCTACCGTGTTGTTCAATGAAATTTCTATACTTTGTGTTTTTTAAATCGCCTCGAGGGCTTCCATCGGCTTGGTAATGTTTTCGATGCGCATTTGTCATTGTTGCAATTTTTATGTAATCATTTTTGTCCGCGTCAATTACGATCGATGCATCGGGTGATTTTTTAAACAATAATTCAACTAATCGTGGTGTTCTTTCATAACTTTTATCTCTCACATTGATCAGATTATCAATGAAATTGATTGGCGTATCACCAATCATCATACCATTTGTCAACTTTCGAACACCGTATGTGGTATCCAAATCCCTCATTTGGTTGTGCTGAACATATTCAAATATCGCGCCACAGAATCCGTTGTTTTCATCACCGGCGTACTTGTAGTGGAAATTTCACCAAACTTTAGTGTTTTATCATTTGCATTTATGAAATTCCCCTCGTCCGTATCCTCATCCTCCTCATCGTCATCCCCGGTACTCTCGTCATCTTTTTCTTTTTCTCTTTTCATTGTAACATCCGGTAGTTCCGTTTTAATTTCTTGTTTAATATGCTGCTGCTGTTTCAGCTTTGAGGTATCTACCAATTCTTGCACCGGCGTCACTAGTGGTTTGAACATCTCATCCATAACCTGCTTAGTCATGTCTTTGTCTAGCTAGATTATTTTGTGCTTCCGACGTATAACATCGCCAACTTTAGATATTTCACTCAACGTATCGCTATGTTTACGAATCTTGGAGCTCTCCATGTTAACGACTTGATGGTCACGATATAACTGTGCAAGTTTATGTTAGTTTATGCTTATAAAGCAGTCGAATTCTTTCCTATATCTCGCTCCGTTGATTTCGCTATCCTTGTCATCAAGCACAAAAGTGTATTCACCATCATTTCAACATGCCGAACACAAGTTCTTATATTGCTGATAAGTCATGTCGGTGTTCACGTGATCGTAGTAGATATGTTTCAGATTCATTTCATCCTGCCGAAATAGCACTAATAAGTTTGCATTGTCACGCACTAGGTGTTTTGGAATGCGCGCATCCGTTTGACTTAGGTAAAAGCTATCGATACCGCGATGCCTGCCCATGCTGAAGTACGCTCTGATATTATCTTGCTTTTTACAGGCTACATCATCGAAAATCATAACAGAATCGGGGTGATCATCTTTCGGTTTTACAACCTCATCGTTCTCACGAAACGGGAAATAACCCACACCCCGCACGGGTTCTAGTAACTTTTCCAAAAATTGATACTTTGACTGGATGAGAGATTTCGAATAGACGTAGACATTTTCGAATCGCAATCCATTGCCGTGGGTGATAAGTGAGAAAGAAGCGTTAGTATTACCACAATTGGATGACCCGCAAAAAATTGCACTCACGGCATTTGGCAACAATTTGCCATGTCGTTTTTCTTTCTTCTTGTTTCCAGGCCGAACTATTTTGTCGAAATTCGCGACAGGCAGTTTATCCGTCTGATCTCTAAGTCTCATGATGCTTCTGTAGGATGACAGCTAGAACTGAGATGTCGGTATATAAATTCTTTCTTTTATAGAAGTCTCGTTGGCTGTTGTCCGACTATCAGGATGTGCACATGGCAGAAACGCGGTGGTGGTTGGTTAAATAAAATCATCAATCATCTCCCGGTTGAATTGCACGTGCCGGGGTATTAGTAGTGCGGACCCGGAACGAAATTAACCAAGAGGTTGGCTCGTGGTGATCCTGGTATTGACCCTTTGGACGCTGCGTGTAAAGACCACGACATTTCAAATGCAAAAAACCGTGATATCGCAGCGAGAAATCTGGCCGACAATGTACTCGCTGGGAAGGCGTGGAATCGTGTCTTGACCAAGGACGCTAGTGTAGGTGGAAAGGCAGTAGCCTGGGGAGTCACCGACACTATGAAGGCTAAATCCAAACTCGGAATGGGATTAGCAAGGAAACTTGAAGCGGTTGCGCGGAAGAAGAAGAAACTTGGAGCTAGTGCGCAGAAAAAGAAACTTGGAGCGGGCGCGCAGAAAGAGAAATTCACAATGGGTGTAAAGACTAAACAGCGGAAGAGGGCAATAAATCTTAAATCTATCATTAACGTCGCAAAGGCATCAATGCGGCCGGGTTATAAAGCCGTCGAGTCGGCGTTGGCGGGAGCTCGTGCGGCCGCGCGGGGGACTGGGAAGAATGTTCGTATGCATCGTGTTATACCTGTGCCTGATAAAATTGGCGGTATTCTGCCATTTCTCATTCCAATTCTGGCCGGTCGAAGCGCTACTGGGGCTCTAGCGGGTGGTACTGCGGGTATAGCTAAAGCCATTAACGGAGCTGGTGTCAACAAACATCGGTTGAACGAAACCAAACGGCACAATACAACAATGAAGGCGATTGCGTTAGGTAAGGGATTATACCAGCGACCCTACCGCAGCGGAATGGGCCTGTACTTATGTCCGGCAACAAACTAATAAAGCTACCACACCGAGCTCTCACTGACATTGATTCACACAAATATGCTAAGGAAATGAAGATTCCACCTTTTCGTGGTGTTTTCACGCGAAATGATCTGCTAGAATCTGGACCGAAGAAGCGAGAAACTGCAATCATTAATCTCGATGATAAAAACGGGCCTGGAACACATTGGGTTGCGTATAAGAAAAATGGTGCTGAAGTTGTGTATTTCGATAGTTTTGGTGATTTATAACCATCTCAGGATTTGATGAGGTATCTCGGTGTTGGTAGCGTTGAATATAATCGTAGAAGATACCAGGAGTACAATACCGTTATTTGTGGTCACTTGTGTCTCAAATTTCTCACCCAGCGGTTATAAAAAGACAAGTGTCACATGAGCGAGCACTAGTCATGTCGGGATCATTGACGTTGACACTATCGGTCAACTCATCCGTATTGGAGGCGCAATATTTTCCTCCAATCGAACCATCATTCAAGAAAAACTATATTCTTGGACTCGTTGAATTCACGACATTCAATTCAATACCCAATATTCAAGAGGGTTGTAATAAATTATATCTGGAGCGGGCGGACAGGAGCCGAGAAGTTATAACTATACCCACCGGGAGCTACGAAATTGAAGATATCGAAAATTTTCTGCGTAAGGAGATACCCAACGACATCACCCCTAGTCTGCAACCCAACAACAACGAGCTGAACAGTGAAGTTACGTGCGATCAAGTGATAGATTTCAAACCCAAGGATTTCATTGGGCGCTCATTGGGATTCAAGCCGGTTGAGCTGGCAAGAGACATTACTTATAACTCGGAATTGCCGGTGGCCATACTGAAAGTTAATACCATACGCGTTGAGTGCAACATAACCACAGGGGCGTACATAAACGACCGTGAAGCTCATACGATTCACGAATTTTTCCCCATCGTTCCATCAGGATATAAGATTGTTGAAGTGCCCGCAAACGTCATTTACCTACCGACCACCGTACAGTCAATACATAATATTTAGCTGAGAATAGCCGACGACTTGATCAATTTTCGCGGAGAAACGATAACTGTGCGCTTACGTGTGAAATCTCTCGAATAATGGGAATCGTGTTTGAGACAAAAAAAGTTCGGAAAGAGTTATAAAAGCGGGACGTTATGGCTAAATATCACCAGTCGTCCAGCACTTCCGACGAAGCCGAAGTGTTCACAACAACGTGAACACAACTCGTTGGTCGCGCGCCTTCCAACTCACGCGAGGCAACCAGCCTCGCGTGCTTTCCAATCACGCGAACCAGAAGAAAGTGTGACGTCACGCACGCCGCTCACGCCACCCACGCAGCTGAGCGCGTTGTGTAATCACCGAACGTGGTCTCCCGCTATCAAAGATCCACCGAGGCTGGAATAAGAGACGGCCGATCAGACCGATCGGCAGGACGCTTCGGATTCAACTCATCTGACAGACGCTGACTCTTCAACGACTCCACTCCAAACCCATCGACGTTACACCAACTGCTGACTGACTCTGCAACTGCTGACGAAACTCACGACAGACCTGACTACACGACGTTGTATGACGGACTCTTTTTATCTGGCTTCGGCCAGCGAACAACCAAGGTCAACTGCATCCAACCCGCCTGTCCCTTGGACACTACATCCAATCGACGTTCCCGCTCGACCACTGACCAGACCACCAGCCGTGCTTCTCTCCTTGTGGGATGTACGCCGAGCACGCCTAACTTCTCCAAGCTATTACCGGCGCATCCCACCTCCAGTATCACCATTTCCTGAGCCGCAGCGTTCTTTTGCGACAATTGCCACTCAGACAACAGACAGCGAGTGGGAGTCTCCGACCAAACCAACTGAGAACCGCCGTCCCCCAACGCCTCCCAGTTCACCGGAAAGTAGATACACTCCGCCACCCAGGACCGTGACCGATCCCCCTAGACGACCAACCTCTTCACTGAAGCCTCCACCACACTGTAATATCACTAAAACGACACCATGTATTACTTGGCAACCATGCAAATTACTGTACATATGTAAATAAATTAAATAATAAGTGTAAAAATAAACTCAATACCACAACTCATCTTTGATTCCAAGCGACTCACACCTTCCAAGCGGCTCGGTCGAACTACAAGCTCCCAAAGAGCGAACACGAAGCCCCACTGACACTTCTGAACGTTCGGTTTCTCCGGAGCCTAGGTCTTCGATTACGTGGAAATTTTGGAAAATAAGAATTCGTGTTCGCTGCATCCTGTGTGTGTTAACATGGAAGAAATAATAAGAATAAAGAAACCTGTGGTATTCGACGAATCAATTGCGCACTCTGAGATTCATGCTCATCAGCCGTTTGCATTCTCCACCTTCCAGAACAACGATGAAATCCATGTTGTTGTTCAACATCAAAACTTGTGCCTACTGCCCAGTAAAAGCTTTCTCCACTATTCATAAACCAAGCTCTCCTCATCGTTATCTATTACTCGAAAGAGAATGAATCGTTGAAAACCGGACCGGTGGATATTCGATTGGAATTTGAAGCGAGCGTGGAATTTCCCGCAAACACCGCAGCCTATTGTATGATCTTGCACGACCGTATTGTCGAGTACAACCCGATTAGCGGTACAGTTAAGAAATTAGTATAAGTCAATTTTGGTATAATAATATGTTCGAATAATATGGATATTAAAAACAATATGTGTAATTTTACTTGTTAAATTCAGAATACGATGAGCTATTTCCATTTTTATGTATAAGCTGAAAACAGACTGTAATTGTTGATAAATAAAAAACATCTATTCAAAGCATCCAACCGTTATTTTTTTGAAACGTTTACCCATCCACATGATAAATAAAAAGTAAGCATCTTGCAGCGAGCATAAGAGACATCACGCATCATCGATCGGAGGAATATCGATTGATCGATAATGCGACAAACCTGTGGCAACACCCGGTAACACCAACAGTCGTTTCTCGCTGCATAAAAATATCGCGCAGAACTTGGATATTCACAATTCGGTGGGTAAACTGTCTGCCATCTAACAATAAAAAAATTTGAAATGTCCGCTCATCCGACGAAGAAAAAATCAAAGTGGCTGCTCATCTGACTAAGCAGAAAATTCAATTATCAAACTGTCTATCGGTAAAAAATTAAAATGACCGCTCATCCGACTAAGCAATAACCAAAATGGCTGCTCATCTGACTAAGCAAAAATCAAAAACCTGCACACCCCAACCCTAAACAACGCGGGGCATGTGATGGGGAAAAAAATCGGTCAACGAAAAAGCAGGTAGTGGGCAGCGTTTGACGGGGGAAAAATCAAAAATGGCTGCTCATCTGATTAAGCAATAATCAAACTGGCTGCCCATCTGACTAGCAAAGAATTGAACTGTCGAACTGTCTGTCGATCAAATCGAGCGAAAATACGGGTGGCGCCAATCATGTTAACAGTCGGCACCAATATCGCGGGTAACGTTTAACCTCGCGGTTGTGACATACCGACTGTCAGTAAGGTAGGAATCAAGATCGGCGGGTTCTGGATCATTCTGTGGTCCAGAACCGGCCTATCTATACTACTGTCAAGGAAAAGTTAGGTAATTTGTGAACGCGTCAGGGAAATTAATAATCTATTTCGCTTCGTTAGTTCTGGCAATGGCATATTTATCGTATGAACGAATTGAAAAAAAAAAGTCAAATAATTTTCTAATTTTTTGTCGTGCATAATGTCGGTATGAGTCACAAAAAGGTCAGGGAAAAGTCTGGGAATTCTGTTGCCTCTCAAAACTCGAAACTCTGTATCATTACGTGATAAAAAAGACATTTCTGAAACTTTCACGACTTCTGTATTGGACTCTCAAGATTAATGCACCCTATATGCATATTACGATATCTTCATCATTTTCATTATCATCCAAATAAATAACCTTCATTTGGTGTGATTTAATATGAAATTATTACTAACAAGTTTTTAAATATTTTAGATATACCAATTTTTCAAATTATAGTCTGTTATAAATTATCTTGATTTCAAGTACTACTTTGTTTTCTGATACGTTAAATTCTGATTCGGGTTTCCTTCAATATTTTTCAGAGGCTGCAAAGGTGGCTTTCAGAGGGAAGCCAGAATCATCGGATCCCGATATCACTTCAGCTGTCAAAGACTGGCTAAAACTAGCTACAAGCCGACACGTGTATGCGATTGCTTCCAGAAAAACCATGTCGCAATAAGTAAAAAGTTTGAGGATGTGCGGTTGGATAAGATTCGCTTTCGAAATGATTTCGCAAAACAATTTCAATATTTTAATAATTTTAATCACGCTATATCATATTGATGGAAACATTTTTATTTTTATTTTTTTCTTGTGAGCTTTCATTTCAACGGTTGTGATGTTAATGTCGTACGTATGAACGAGCATCATATTGTAGTGATGATTGGCAAAACAGGACAAGGTGAAAATTCTTTATATCGCTGCAAGTCCCGTAAGAAAGCTCACCAAACGCGAATAATAAGATATTTTTGTAATCTCAACCTTCTCAGTATATTCAGGATAGTCCATATTTCATCGACGTTCGCGTTTTTCTGGTCTAGGCCCCCAGTTTCTTATCTTATCTATTTATCTTCTTTTCTTTTTTCTTACTGCAAAGTTTCGGGACCGATTCTGTCTATCTCATTAATAGTGTGTACCCACACACCTACTTGCGTTCCAAAAATTAGCTTTTTTTATTGATTGAGGAATTATAAAGAGTTTAATTTCATTCAAAGAATATATAGTATGTACTTTTTTATGTGGCTTCTGATCATAGATTCGACAGATTATCTAGTTTTTTTTTTTTTTGTTATTTTCAAATATGTTTTACTGTCAGCTGTTCACACTGAAAACATTCATGTTATGTCAGTTATGTGATTATGTGTAAATGTTCTGTATAATGAGAGAGCAATAAACCAAAAATATATCAATTTCTTTATCATACGCAGTCTTTTTCTTTTCAGTTGTGAAAAATTGAAGGTATCACCATATTATTTGTGGCCAAATATTCACGTGTACGTGCAGCGGGACTCAGCTACCTACTTGTGTTGGATCTAAACGTATGAACAAGTTATTGTTTGGACAATATTTCAAGGGATCTGTTATACGTTTGATATTTGGATATGTAATGCCATTCATGTGTAATCGCATATACAGGGTGTCCCAATTCAAAGTACGCATTACGTTTTCAGCTGAACTAACGTTTCAATTGAAAAATGTGTCCTACAAAAGTTGTTCGGTTTAGAGGGGGACACATGAAGATTTTTTTTTTTTTTGGTCCAGCATCATAATTGGTAATGCTGCGGAGGATGCACCAGTTTTCTTAAATAGAATCATGTATTTTTTTTTAACTAAAATATTCTTCATTCAAAAATTCACAATTTTATCAGAACATGTTTTGTTTCTAAATGAATAGTTCGTGAGATAGAACAAAAAAACAAATATTTTATTACTCCAAACTTTCTCTGTGATATGTGTGATATGTCGGAGCATCAGTGGGGTGACTACAGATGTTCAAAAATACCACCATCAAGAGCAATACATACAAGAACAATACAGTTGACTTGGATACACGAGCACGAATGTGGTTCCAACAAGATGGAGCACCTCCTCATTATCACCGAATTGTGAGGAATTATCTGCAGGCTACCTACGGTGGTAATTGGATCGGTCGAGGAGGTCCAGTTGAGTAGCCACCAAGATCGCCAGATCTAACATAGCCTGATTTTTTTCCCGTGGGGGTTCCTTAAAGATGTTGTTTACCTGGAGCCTCCAACGACTAGGGTTGACATGATGAATAGAATTACTAAAGCGTGTAGAGCCATTCCAAAGGCAATCCTTTTGAAAACGGTGCAGAGCTTCGAAAAGCAAGTGAGAGCATGTATTGCTCTTGGTGGTGGTATTTTTGAACATCTGTAGTCACCCAATGACGCTCCCACATATTACACATATCACAGAGAAAGTTTGGAGTAATAAAATATTTGTTTTTTTGTTCTATCTCACGAACTATTTATTTAGAAATAAAACATGTTCTGAGAAAATTGTAAATTTTTGAATGAAGAATATTTAAGTTGGGAGAAAAATGCATGATTCCATTTAAAAAAATTGGTGCATCCTCCACAGCATCACCAATTATGATGCTGGACCAAAAAAAAAAAAAATCTTCATGTGTCCCCCTCTGAACCGAACAACTTTTGTAGGACACATTTTCCAATTGAAACGTTAGTTCAGCTGAAAACGTAGTGCGTACTTTAAATGGGGACACCCTGTATTGTAGAAACGAACGAATATTACGACTGTTGTACATAAAAAAAAGCTCGAAATTTTCATATATCGCACGAAAATTTTTTGCTCTGTTCACCGGCGAAGTTTGAGGTATTCTAAACGAATAGATAAACCAATCCACTCGAGTTGGATCGGAACGTATAAGTCCGTCATCGGTAAGATCACATATTAACGCATTTGGTCTACGATTGATAATTGAACAGATGAAAGATTTATTAAACGAATATTATATTCGCTTAAGCTCTATTGAGAATACCCATATATTGCACGACTATTTTCTACGTGTATGAGACGTACCAGCAAAACGTTGAAATTTCAGTATATCACGTGGAAATTCCTCAGTTTATTCAACGGCGAAGTTTGAGGTATTATAAACGAATAGATATGCACTTGCGAATAAGTTTATAAACCAGCTCACTCGAGATGGATCGGAACGTATAAGTACGTCATCAGTAAGACCACATATTCACGCATTTGGTCTACGTTTGATAATGGAACAGATAAAAGATTTATTGAACGAATATTGTAGTCGCTTAAGCTCTATTCAGAACACCCATACATTACACGACTATTTTCTACTTGTATGAGATGTACCAGCAAAACGTTGACATTTTCGTATATCACGTGGACATTACTTGGTTTATTCAACGGCGCAGTCTAAAACATACTTCACATATGGTTGCGTCTATTTTTCAACGTTTAATTGGCGAACGTGTTCTTATTGGGTACATGCATGCATTACTGGCATGCGGGTAATATCGGTAGGAAATGTCGTAAAAATGAGGTTTCCGTGTTCTTCGTAATCAAAAACCAGATCGGCTGCCATTTCGTCGTTTTACAATCAAATCTTATGGGACTGGGCTCAAAGTATGTGATTTATCAGCGTCGAGTGGCATCATACCAGATAGTTCGATCCATTTAGTGCAACTGTGAAAATTATCTCAATTGCTGTGAGTGGTAACCGATCTGTAATTTGTTTTTCAAAATTTTGAAAAAATAAAAAGTCGCTCCACTTTTTTCTAAAATAAAGTTGCCCAAGTTTCGTAACGATCGCTTTAGCGGTGTAAGAGTTTTGGCTCTCCACGTTTTCGAGATGAACAGCACTTCTTTGAAAGCACCTTAAAGGTGTGACCGCCTTGAAGGGTCCATCATGCTGAATAGGGAAGTTATCTGAGATCATATGAAACGTGTGACTGTTTTCATTGGCGTGAGTTTGGGACTTAAAAATTGTGTCGATTGTCTGTTTAATAATACCGGTAAGGGATAGTCGTTCTTTTGTTGTACGTGGTACTTTTGGTCTAGCGACGTTATTTTTTTCCAGATTCCATTATTTTTCAACTACGAATGATTCTCGTGCAGTATAGGGGCGTTATTTTGAATTACTGGTGGTTCATCGTCTATTGATCTTGTGATGACGACGTGATTTGGTGCACTGAACGCTGGTTGTTGGTGCCGCCGGGAGAACGCACGGGCGTTGTTTGTGTTTAAGGACTGTTCGGTCATTCTCTGATCATCACGGTGTGAATTACGATTGTTATTGTTGTAGGCGCGAGCTCTTCATTCGTCAATTACATGTCCGAACCGTCTGTAGTAATTACAATAATGCTCTTGACTCTGGTCTTGTTCATGAGTATCAGTAAATCGGCAATCTCTATGAGCATGACCGGTTCGTTCACATTTTGTGCAGAATTATTTGGGGATGTGGCGGCATTCCGCGGCCGAGTGACTTGAACGGCTACAAAATTTGCAGACTATGTCGGACTGGTGCTTGGTTCGTTTTTGGGACGTTGCTTGTGCGTATGTAGCCGGCGCGGGGGACAAGGGTGAGTGATGTCGTTGGATTACAGTGGCCGGCAGAAACGGAGATGGCAGGGAGGGGGTGGGTGGTAGTAATCCTGAGGTTGGAGATGATGTCGTAGGTGGAGATGCAGTTGGAAGAGAAAAGGCTGTTGATGGCTATAGAGGAGGAAGATTGGCTAAACAGGGCTGACCAACACTTGGTAGTCGTCGCCTCGTCAATTCACGCTCTTCACCGCAAGCAATTTCTATCGCGCCTCTGAGTGTGGTTGGTCTATGACTGACTACTGTTAATTCTAGCTCATCGTGAAGACCTCTGATGACGGTCAGTAGGCTCTGTTCGTTAATGTGGTCCAACCAACCATCAACTCTGTGGCTGGGATATTTGGCTACAATCGCGGCTAACAATTTCGTTGTTAACCGATCTACTCTCCCGCCAGAAACTATAAAATTCTCGTATAAGCCTTGCTTTATGCTGCCTCCCGTAAGTATAAAATACATATCGCTAATATTGTTGGGAGTCTGGAAACCTCGTTCGAGACGTTTAATAATATCATCTACCGTAGTGAACTCTTTGCCTGTTTGTGCATCTCCAGTCATTCTGAACAAGATCATTTTCGCAAATCTTCGTTTTTCGTTCCGTCTTACGAATGAGTTCGCGTATTGTACTGTGAAGACGAAGCCGTCTACTGGAATGTTATGCCCGTTGAAGAGCTGAACCCATTGCATAGCGCTTTTGGCTAATACGTATGACATGTTATCATTTTTTGGGTCAGGCATTGTACTGTAGTGTTCATGTTTTTGCGGTAATGGGAGGTGTAAGTTAACTTAGCAAGATAGTTCATAACAAACTTACAGGTAGATGCAAAATGAGATCACGAAGAAACGCTAGTCCACTGGTTTTGACGCTTGTAGATTACTGGTGAGCTGTCCTGGGGTTAATGCGTAGTGATGTCTCATGTATCCTGTGTTGAATCGTCGGTGAATCAGAGGTGGACATTGTGAGCGAATTTGGGGAAGATGGGTGCCCGAACGGGTCTCGTAGATCGATTGATTCGTATGTTATCGTGGTTGTCGAGCGACAGTATATTGAGTATGCATCAAGCTGCGATGATGACGTGATAACGTTCTTTGATTTTTGTCCACTAGTTTGGTATTCGCGTAGTTACTCCGGGAGATTTCGTGCTGGTGCTGTTGCTAATGGCATTCGTTTTGATGTCGTTTTCAAATATTTTGAATGCTTGTTGGCCTATTATCTGCCACTTGAAGTGTATTTGGTAATATGTCTTGTACGGTTTGATTACGGCGACATAGATTCCGGAAAGCGATGACCACCGCTGGCCACCAATGTTACGTCCGTGGACGTCGTTTATTACCGAGCGTTAAGGAAAAAACGGGTTCGACTTCACTATTACGTCCGGGGAGGACCAGAAGAGTTTGAAGATATCAACTATATATTTGTTTGAAGAATTTGCGGAATAGTTAAAACGGAGTGTGTAGTTCATAATATCGGTAAGAAATGTTATACGTAAGGTTGTTGAGTGTTCTAATAGAATTGATCGTGTTGAACGTTGGAATAGGAATGAATCTGAGGTAAAGAGTAGCCGACGTGAGGTGCGCAAAATGGTGAGGAATAGAATTAGCAGAGTCAGGATGAAGCGAGTGGCGCGCGCCAGAATGGAGATGATAAGGTTACTATAATGATTATGGGAGAGTGACGAAATGCGGAAGATGTGTGGCGATACGCCGGACGTAACACAGTAATAAAAAGAAAATTTCCAGAAAAAAATTAGTTTCGTAAAAATAAAATATGAATTTATCATTTATGAAAATTAAATATCATTATTATTATTATTATCATTATCATTATCATTAACATTTTCATGATAACGGATATGTTACATGTGTGAACAAGGTGAAAGAACTGTGGAAATACATTTTATAATTCAATGTTTTATTTTCATTCCGGAACTACATATACACGATCACGATAAAGAAGATACCTCGCACGAGAGCGTGGGGGATTACTCTCAACCGGAAGCGTCCAAAAGTCCGAACGATCTTCTCTTCGGTGAAAAAAGTTCCGGAAAGGTTCGTACTTACGGGATGAAGCATCAATTATCGTTTGCGGATTCTGATGATGAAACAATGGCATGGACTGCTATCGAATCGGAACCGAACGTTTGGGAACTACCGAAAAATTCGATAAATCTTCAGCAGCAATATCCAGCAGCCGATTCAGAGCTGCTGAAAAAAATAGACAGTTGCGGCGATAAAATCCCGCCTTGCAAGCAGAGTTTACTGCTCATCGCAGATAAATTAAGCAGCTTCGCGTGAAACTCAGACGGGCACTGATGTGTAAAAACAGTCTACAGCAGAAAGGTATAAAGAAAACGGTGGCACAGTTTCTCGATGAAAACAATTGTACAGAGCCATCAGCGAGAGCGATGGTCAAGCTCCAGTAGCTTCGTAAAAATGCTCGATTCGCAGATGACGAGAAGGATTTAGCGAAACAATTGTTTTTTTACTCAACGGCAGCATATAAGAGATTGCGAAAACCGGGTTGTACTTTTCCATCGATCAATACTGTGCGCTTATGGATTTCGGATGTGAAAAATATTCCCGGATTTTGTTCTAATATTTTCATCAAATTGAAAACGAAAATGGCTCAACTGCGACCTGAGGAAAGGATCTGTTGCCTGAAATGGAATGAAATGACCATCAAGAATTTTGAAGAATATTCTGTCAAGTTTGATTACATCGATGGACTTGTTGACCTTGGACCTCTCGGGAGAAGCAAACAGCGAGCTCGATACGTCTTTGTTTTTTGTCTGGATAGCATAAATGCACAAACTCCATGGCTTCAGACTATTGCCTATTTTTTTATCGGAGATGGGCTAAAAGCAGTTGAAATATCTGAACTTCTACGGCAATGCTTAATCAAACTCGAGGATGTTGGAGCTAAAGTTGTCTTGGTAACATGCGATCAAGGGCCATCGATCAATCGCTTTTTTTTGTCCCTGCTAGGAGTAACCGAGACCACTCCATATTTTCGTGGCGCGGGGCGAGAATACTTCGCATCATTTGACTTTCCGCAATTGATAAAGCGCTTGATAAGCACGCTAAGAACGCACCGTGTTTAATATTGTGACGGAAAAGTTATTTTCGCTTATGACGATTTTATAAACACGTGGAAATACGTCTGCAGCAATACGATATCAAGGTTGCTGATGCATATTACGGAAACACACTTATTTCCGAATCGTTTTGAAGCGATGAATGTAAGACGGGCATTTCAAATTTTAAGCCACACATTCTCTGCGGCAATACTTACCGCAGGCCGTGACCCGAACGGTCTCAAAAGTACAACGTGGAAGGAAAATGCGGCCTTTGCTGAGCAAATGAACAGCATCATCGATGCCTGTAATGTGTACCAACTGATATTCCGGAATCCCGCGAAACGGTCCCTTTCTGATAGAAACCCCAACATTGAAAAATCTTTCGTTGATTTTGTACATTGGTCTTCTAGGTGGACCGTGGCAAGCAAAAATAAAGCCTTCTCAATTGATAATCGTACTGGGGCTTTGCTAACGATGGAAAAAATCCCTCGTTTGAAAGTTATTCCACTAACTGTTACGTCTCTTCTAAGCACCTATCGCTCAGTCAAAAAAAAATATTGTGGGTTTGAATTAGCAACAGCACTTTGCAACCAGGACTCGGTTGAACACCTTTTTTCAAAACTTCGACAACGTGGTGGTTTCAATCCAAATCCTATGGCACGAATGGTACGCTTGACCTTAAGGCATGTCCTTTCGACAGGATATATCGGTACGTCTGATAAAGGAAACGTGCGATGTCCTGATGCAGTAGCACTTCTAAATTTGTCGAATGATGTCACAGAAGCATTCGAGAGAATGGGTGATCTTCCGGGCGATCCTACCGAGCATGATGAAGATAGTCCAGATGTTGACGTTGAGAAGGCATCGGACGTGATTGAATATTACAACGAAGAAACGAGAAACGAGGTTCTGGCAATGCCAGTGTGTCGTTCGAGAAAAATGCGATTACTTTTTTCGCAGGCTATATCGCTCATCGCAATATTTAAAAAAATCCATGTGATTACTGCCGTGAAGAAATCTTAAAAGCTCCTATGGATGATTCATCACTGGATGAAATGTACATTGAGTACCGAGAATACCAAAACATGGGCGACGACGCTCCAAGAGTCGCAAAATTGAAGCGGCCTACTCAGAAGTTTGCAGCGATTGTAGAAGCGCAATTGAAAGCTTACTGTGAGCTGTGGGAAAAGCACTGACATACTGAGAACCTACTACAAAAACTCACACGGGATATCGTCACAAGCACAGCTTTGATCGATCCCGAATGGTATGATAAAAGTCATCTGTATAGCAATCATCGGTTGCGGCGTTTACAGTTTTTAATCAGAGTAAACATTTTTGCACAAACAAAATACAATAATCGGGCAGCGCGAGCTTGTCTTGGAATGCGTAAAAAGCAACCAAGTAACAAAAAACTAAAAAAGCTTCAAGGTTTGTGAACTCTTCGCCTTATTCAGATAAGGCGACAAATCGCATTTATCAGCAAATCAAGGTTTTTTGAGCGGCGTATCAACTGCGCCTCACTGCAGCAGCGGTTCATGCACCACTGACATCAGTTCAAATCACCAAATGTGGTATGGTACTTCGATACGATTTGACCCTCACGTTCTGGGATTTAGATTACATCGTTTTTCGGCCAGTCGCTATTTATTGCTTGTTTTAGATAAAATTATATTGCTATGTATGTTGTGTTACTTGTTTCATTTGATATATTAAACATTCTCGTATAAAGCAGTACACACTCGAGTGAAGTCAGTATTTCATACCAAATAATGTATCAGATAATACATGGATATTGTATTATAAATATCGAAACAAGAGCATTATCTGTAAAATTTTCAGCAATATTCTTTAGAAATTACTTGCCGAAAAAAAATATTTTTCTCTATTTTTGATGATAAACTCCCCGAGTTTTATTATTTTGCCAATTTTAAAAATAGTGTTTAAAAGTTCTCTGAAAAGTGGAAATTTTATGTCCTGAGGTTTTTTTTTTTGAAAAACCGATATTTTTCAAATTATAACGATCCATAGCTTTTCATGAACTTTTTTCCCACACCCAATAGGTAACGAAAACAAATTCTAAAAAAAATCAAGTCATCGCGTTTTTTCAACTCTGAAAAAATACCAAAATCTCAGATTGATCGGGAGGGGTCGGGTTTTCAAGTGTTCGAAATCATATGAAATACCTCACATAGAATCAGGTAAAGGCCGATAAAAGAGCGGCCAAATGCACATATTGAACCTCATAGTTTCATATAGATTCCCCATAAGTCTATGAGTTTCAATATGTGCATTTAGCCACGCTTTTATCTACACCTATGAGTCTTTTTCTACAGGGAACCACATGATTCCTTGATATGGGGCATTCCATGTCAATTGGATCTGTGTGTAACCCCGGACCTCTCAAATCTGGACTGTGATTTCTTGTATCATTCTTTTATCTCTAAATAGCATTTGGAATTTTTTCAGATTTAAAAAAAAAAAAATTTAAGGCGTCATGAATTTTTGAAGTTGGGTTTTTGACACCTCGATGGCCGTAATCAAAAAATCTTAAAAAATTCTTAAAAATACCGTGTGCAAAATAACAATTTTTGAACCGAAATTCATAACGCCTGGACTTTTGATTCAACCTGGTTTTAGTTTTCTGAACGAAGAAAAGGAAACAAAAAATTAGAAGCAGAGGTAAGTTTACTGTAGACTGTTGCTTGAATATTGTATACGAGATAACGGATTTTTGGAAATTTCATCAGATTTATTTAGAGTTGATACAAATATGATATTCTCGAAAAAAAAATCTGAAAAAATGTCAAAAAATTGTTATTATACGCACAAAAAATCAAGCAACAGTCCACTGTAAATTGATCTCTGCTTCTAATTTTTTAACTTTTTTTTGGTTCAAAAAGCTAAAGAAACAGATTGAAACGAATAACCCAGACATTACGAATGTTGGTTCAAATATTTTTATTTTGCAAACAGAACTTTTGAAAATATTTTCAGATTTTTCGATCACGGCCATCGAGGTGTTGAAAGGAAACTTCAAAAATTCTATCAAAAGAAGACTTTAAAAATACTATTTAGAGGCAGACGATGAATGATACAAAAAATCGCGAACCGTATCTGAGAGGTCGAGGGTCAGACTCAGGTCGAATTGGCATGGAATACCCCATATACTCTATATAAAGTTGCGTATGTTGCATAATGTGTCTGTATGTATATACAGAGTGACCAACATGAAAGTATACACCCTCTAAACACACACGCTCCGCGCGTGCGGTGTATACTTTCACCTGACCAACCCAGTATATGTTAGGACGTTGGTTTAGTCAACCGAGCACCCGAGCATACAGCATACATCACGGCATGCATATGTGTGGTACGTTCCCGTGGCCGACGGTGGTCTAACTCACCCACGAGCACCGCACACACGCAAATAACAGAGAACGTGCGATCTGATTATCCACCAAAATCATATTTATGATCACCATGTTGGTGTAGCCCTAAAAAAACTCTGCAGCATCGACCGAGGCGATGATCACAAAATTCTACTTCTCGATTCATAGCTACGTTTCAGCGTCACTCTGGTGGGATCACCTAAAATGCGAGCATTAGACATCTCCCTACTCATCTCTGCAATAACAAATAATCAATGAAGGGTGCGTCATCTGTGGCACCACTATCGGTTAGGTCGAGTGGTGACACTACCCAGCGATGGACATTGGAAACAAAATCGATGAGACCGATAAAACAGTGACTAATCGATAAAGAGGGTGCCTCTGGTGTTGACACTTCGATTGGTCAAATGTCTGTCCCCTGACGGCAGAAATTCAAAATCTCTGCTCATCTGAGTGCCCAGAATCTCATTATCAGACCCCCTGTCGGTAAAATCAAGCGAAAATGCAGGTGGCGCAATCTACGGTAACGCTTTTGTCAGCATTACTTCCACCCGTAAGGCAGGAATTTTCACCCCTCACTGGTATTACCGACTTTCGGTAAGGTAGGGTTCGGGGCTGACCCTGGTGGTATACCGCTATTTTCATCCCGAACTCTTCTATTATATCTAATTCCAATGATATTGTGAGTGTGCGAAAGCTGCTTATGAAACAAAATACCCGTAGAAGTTCGGGAGTCTTCTGTAATTTCCTCAGAATCTCGTTCATAGTACCTTTGAATTGATGAAAAATTGTTGAAACATGACCTCACCATTGCCAAAGTGTTCTTAATTCAGACTGATAATAATATTGTAACGTTCTTTGACGTTACGGAAATAAAATATGGATCCGCGAGTTTAATTATCAAGTCAAAATCAAAAGCGTGAATAAAATGTTGTGAAAAAGCTTTAATTGCGAAATATGTGTTTCTCGTTTAAAGTCTGAAACAAGACTGTTTTTACAATAATGTTGGTTGATGCAGCAACCTTATTCTTTTGAAAGACATAAGAGGTTTATAAACGTCTCTTATCTATGACGACTACTAGATCATTGAAGAGGGGGCAAAACGGGTGATTTCACCCTTTGTAACACTACTCCCCCCCCGAGGAAAAGAGTCGTCCCGACTCGGGAAAGATAGAACAATTATGAAAGTGATCTAGCAGTCAGTGCTCAAACGTGAGTTGGAGCTGTGGCTCTAAAAATTTAAAGACTCCCTTTTTTACTATCTGGCATTTGTCCACAGTCTCAAGGTAAACCACAAAAAACCTTGAGCAGATAGTTGAGCGTTGAATAATTTCAAAAATTTATGTGCCTTGTTTTATAAAGGTAAGTGTTGTTAAGTGTTATGTAGCTTCATGAATTCGAAGTTATCAGCAACGGTCCAGATCGATGTCGAAAAGAAATCCAATCCTCTTCATGAAGGATTGTCCAAACGAAACAGGTTCGGGTGAAAACATCGAGGCGGGAATCGAAAATTCCAGGACCAAACAGCATAAAAACAGACTCCTTTTCACAGGAAATAGGAAAATAGATGGGTGACTGATCCTAATCTTCTTTAGAAACAGCTCACCCTAGAGTTTTGGAAGGACAAATGTGAGTGATGGTATAAAAATTCAAATTCACTAAGTGAATTTGGGAGAATAGACGAATAAAATAAATTAAATATGTATTCAAAAGAAAAGAAACGATCTTATCTGAATCATTTCCGCGTATTTCTTCAAAATAAGGCCACCAGTCATCCTCAGGAATTAGGGAAGATTGGAAGGAAAAGGCTGTGTCAAATAACCTGAAAAAGTGCTCACAAAAACTGACACTTAAGGTTAATAAAATGTGAAAATCAAGCAATCGCTCATCGACCGCGAAAAATAATCGTGGCTCTATTCACATTCCAAAAGAAACCAAAGCCTATCCGACACAAAACTCGATTCCAGAGAAAAAGGTTCTAGAAAAACTTGGTCGGCTGTAGCTTCTGCATTTATAACCAAAACAGGAGCCGATAAAAAAGAAAAGATTTGATTTACTAGCCAATCCTCATGAACCTCATGAATAGTTCTGAGTAGCTCTAAAGAAATGCTCGATTCCTCCTCACGAGAACGGGAACTAACTCGAGCGAAAAAAGTTTCTAGGGAAACTCGCAAATAAACAATTAAATCCACTCTGAGTTCAGACGAGCGAATGAGATGATCAAAATTTTTCCTCAATAGAAGAGATTCGAAGTCGCGAAAATTACCTAACCTTCGACGAGCTTCATTTCCCTGACAGGCAATAAAATAGGTTGGGAATGCCTGTCACGCATAACCAAAATAATTCAAAGAAAGAGGTTAACTCCAATGATAATTTTATATCAAAACGTCTGAAACTAGTTCCTCAAACCAGCCTCAGACGAAGGGTTAGTTTGAGGATTTAGGATTTTCTTCACCAACCTCTATATCTCTTCTTCGCCGATTATAGGAATCTGAATGCGAGTTTTGTATCATTTCTCTACTATTCCTTTCAAGTAAAAAGCAATGATTGGCATCATGTCCTATTTTATGACAAAATAAACAAGTTACTACAGTTTGATCTGTCGTAACTGCGCCTCTAATTTCGTGTTTGTTACTCTGATTCTGAAAAGAACCACGATTTCTTTGTTTAAAATTATTATTGTTATTTTTATTTCTGTAATTTTGAGGCTTTGACTCCTCCGAGTGCTCAAAACCTCGTCTTTCCGAGGTGTTTTTGGACACCTCAATCCGACGAAGCTTGTTCAACCCAAAATATTGTTTTCGCATTGCCTCCACCTCAAGGGCTTTGGCCGTTGCCTCTCGTCGAGAAGTGAGACCCGATGTCCTAACGGCCATTTTGATTTCTGGATCACTAATTGCGTTTAAGAAAGCTTGGGTCGCTAATAAGTTACGAGACGGCTCGTGGTCTGGCAAAGCTACACGAGAAAGCCGTTCAATATCTTGGCTAAGTGACGCGAGGTCTTCGTTTCGTCCTTGTCTTCTAGTCTGTAATTGAGCTGTGTATAATTTTGTCAGATGGTCATTTCCGTATCTTAATTTAAACGGGGAGCTAATTTTTTCATAATAGGAAATATCTTCCTCAGACAATGCCGTTAAAACATTCAAAGCCGGCGTCCGAAGACAAGAGGCAAGGCTGTGGGCCCTCATGGCGGAGTCCCACTGATTATACTTTGCAATTGTGTTAAATTGGCGTTCATACTCTGCCCATGGAATCTTTCCATCAAATATTGGCGGTTTTAAAGGATAAAAGGGTTTCTTGTTAATTTGAGAAGCAACCCCAGGAAATCTTGAATTATTTAATTGACTTAAGGGCGTTGCCTATGCCTCGACGAGCACGCGCGAACAGACTCACGATTTTCCTTCTCATTTCCTCATTTTTGAAGATAATTAGGTTCTTAGGGAGTCATTTTGAAGATAAAGAATAGATCTGTGTCGCCTGTTTTGCCGAATTTTCGATTTCGCTTTCAGATTTGCGAAAAACGTACTTGAAAGTACGTTATCTTTGAAGCGAGACACAGTGAACAGTGAATTTTTTTTCGAAATTCGGCGAAAAAGGCGACACAGATCTATTCTTTATCTTTAAAATGACTCTCTAAGAACCTAATTATCTTCAAAAATGAGGAAATGAGAAGGAAAATCACGAAGCATAAAACAGCAAATTTTTCGCGCCAAAGGCGGGCGGCTGCTAGCGCCACGACCGCGTTGGCCGGCGACCATGCGAATTACAGGCGTGGAGAGTAGACTCAAACCCCCCCACTACAATTCCCCTCGTTCGAACCCTCGTCGCTCGGCACGTGGATAGTGTTCCGCGCTTTTCTTTTTGCTTGTGTTTGTCTACCGTGTTTTTTATTAATGCGAGTCAGTATTTATTCCCGCGATGGCTAAGAAGAGAAGGAACCTGTCTTTGAAGAAGGAGAAACGACCCGGCATAAAGATTTTGGCAAATTTCAGGAAAAAATTAGGTAAATCGAATTATTTATATGATTGATGTCGCATCCTCTCCGACTTCGAGATTCAATCACTTGAGTACGAACAATCGCAGGGCTTTAATCTAGGAAGGTACTTTCAAGAGCCGATATTGCTGTTCATAATAGCAGTATAAATTCTTTCTCAAGTTTTTTATACATACGAAAATATAAACTAGAACGCATTGTGACGTGTGGTACTAGCCCGGTTTGCATTAGTCGCTAAAATATGTCATCAATTTGTTACGTGTTCAGGTTAAATGATCGAAATCACTATTCGGCAATTTGCATTAGTGTTTACACTTTGTCGATCATAAGGAATATTCTCATCACTTATTGTGACTACCTAAGTATCCAAAGTAAAATTACAAGGTATCTGGCAGAATTTTCCATACGAAGTAAATACGGCGCGTACGTATTAGGCCACTAAAATACGCGCGTTTTGTTTTTAGAAATAAACTTGACGTAATTCTGGGGTAATCATACATACATACTAGGGTGGGCCAAAAAAATCGACTATTTTTTTTTCACTTGGTACTCCGAAAATTTGGTTGGTAAAGACCTCAAAAACATTCTCTCCAAATATGAGCTCTTAATTTTTATAGGAAGATCCTCCGCCCCGCAGTTTTCTATTTTTTTCTTATGGTGAGGAAGAAAAATACATATTATGTATTATGAAAAATAGATGTTAATATTGTATAGATCATCTCCTCATATAAACGACATGTGCATGAATCGGCTCGGATATAAGAGTCTCACAGCTCTTGAGAATGTACTTGTTATTACATAAAATGAAAATAATAAATGCTTGAATCGTCAAAAGTATGACAGACATCATACCGGCCCCCCACTCTGGGTTCATTATTGATCGGGCGCGAGAGAGAACGCACCATGGCTCCAAACGACATCGAAAGAGTTAGCAGGATCACCCCAACTCGCCGGTCGGAGCCAACGCACCGACACTGTACGCATTAGCATAGAGCGCTGTACGTGAGCCACACAAGCAAAGGCGCCACTAGCGACACCTAGCTGTTGGCGTGATCGCTCGTCCGAGTACCCCAACTTTTCTTGCTTCAAATAGCCTGCAGGCCGTACGCTTCTAAAGGTCTCTATCTTCGATGACATAGTTTCGGATTGATACAGTCTGGTGTAATTTGTATTCGCCGCGATAATGCGCAGCCCATTATTAGAATCCATTCTGTCGCAGATCTTGCAAAACTTGCAGGAGGAGGCGCTGCGCTGCAGTACAGCGACGTTTGCTACCGTTGTCGCCTCCAGCTGCCCGGACCAAGTGCCCCTGGAAGGCAGTGTGAATTTTCAACAAAAAAAATCTCAAACTTTGACGCCGCGTATTTTCTAAACGACTCGTCCTAAAAATTTGGGTGTGTGCTCATTGGATTCGTTGGTTCTTTATCTACAAGATAGGTGTTTTAGATAGTAAAAAAATAGTTTCTTTCTACTATCTCCCCAAGATTTGTGACTTTTTTGGTCAATTTTGAGGGTTTTGGCCAATATTTCTGTGGATATTTGTCGTAGGTCAAATCTATGGTCATATTCTTGTTTGTTGGTCAATCTTACATAGGGAAACTAATTTTCAGCTACATCGTAGGAAAAACCTTTGCGTGTTCAAAAATACCCAAATTCAAGTCGAAAATGTGAAAAAAAAAAACGAAAAATGGCTCTGGCTCAGCCAATAAATTTTTACGGTGCCCAATATTTTGGCTTTTGATCACTCTCTAGGTGGTTAACATGCCCACAAAGAATCAGCCAAATCGGAGGGGGTGGACGACAGGTCCGGCCTTTCTTAAATAATTTTGCTCTATATAAAAATACATGAAATGCGGCTTATCAACCACTCCATCCATGGAAAAAAATGTGTATGCAAAAGAATAGCTGAGTCGTCAATCACAATGCAAGTAATAAGATAGGTTAGGTTGATCATTCCTGTCAATCTGTGGTCACTATTGCTCATAACATTTTTCAATTGAATCTTACCGTAGAATCAAAGGACAATCGTTTCTTTGTCAGGTTTTTACGGTGCTGGGACCATCATAATCGTCTTTCTAAACGAATCCATGAGAAGACCTTTCTCTTTTATCAAACTTTCACGTGGCCCACAAGAAAAAGGTGGGAGGCGGGAAGGCAAGTTCATAAGATTAAAAATCTGTGCACTATATATGGTATCAAGTTCTGAGTTGCCATGGCGCCACCAATCTAACTATCAGCTACCGACGATCTAAAACTCAGATCCTCCCTCAAGAGATATTAGAGTTACCTATAGAGTTTACTAGAAATTAACATGTGGTTTGCATCACTTGGAATGTCGGCATCTGATCTGATTGTGAGGTTCACTGCATTTTTATGGCCTACGATATCGCACATTTCTAAAATGATTTTGTTCCTGTAATTCTTCCCCCGACAGATAATGCTAACTTTATGACAATTAAACGCATGATAAACCACTATTCTATGTTTTGTCAAGGATGTTTGGTTTTTTTTTTAATCCTCGATAATATTGTGTTTGTGTTCAGTATTCCTACTTTGATAATCTACTTGTTTGGTCAATGTAACATTTGTCGCAATCATTGCATGTAATTTTGTAAGCTAAATCAAAACACTTCTTCTTAGAAACCTTATCTTTATGTAAAACAAACAACCTCGACAAATTGTTGGTGCTTCTAAAAACACACTTTATATCAAACTTGTTTAATGTTGTACTTATCAATTGTGATAAGCCTTTGACCTAGGGAAAACTAATCTGAGATTCAATTGGAGATAGAAATTCCCCTCTGCCTACAACAATGTGAGATTCAATATCAAGTCTGCCTTTTAGAAAAGCCAATCGCGAGTCAATACACTGATTAATTAATCTTACAGGATAATTGTTAGTTAAAAGGATTTCTTTGAACAGGCTTAGATTGTTATCATGAAAACATCTATTTCAATTCTCCTGTCCACTAAGTTATAGATGTTCGCTATCTTCCGTCTCATAGAATGATGAAAGTCAAAATTGAAATATCTCTTGGACCAAATTGGCTATTGGTACCAATCAGTTATTATTTTGCCATAGCGATTGATTACAAGTACGTCGAGGAAACTAATCTTTTATTTTACTTCTACTGCCGAAGTGAATCGTAATATCTGATGTTCGCTGCTAACTACAGAGAGTACATCTTCTTTGCAGAACACTAACGCATGTCTATCTGGAATAACTATGTTGCTAATTTATTTAACAACTCCAAAACTATCCATCACGTTTGATAGCAGCTTTAGGCAATAAAATTTCAAAATATGATCAACGAACTTAAGCAGTTGGTAAGTCGGAGTATCGATAAATGAGATGATGATGCTAAGCAGTGTGCCTGTTTTGTGAATCTTTGGTAACACATAACACTTTGCAGTAACGCTGTTATATCATATCCGAATGCGTTTTTCCAAAGAAGTGATGTAATCAACAGAACGCAATGAGTGCACCCATTCATTCACCCTCATTTGTAATGATGATGTGAAGTGTGAATTGAATTTTTTGTATGTTGCGTTGGCATTCAGAATAGTCAACATATTGTCCTTGTAATCATTATTGGACATAATTACCGTATTATTGCCTTTGTCAGATTTTAAAACACTAACTGGGAGTTATCTTTTTGCGTTTTCGAACTTGGTATCCAACGTCTTATTGTGATATCTGTCATTGTTGGCGCCGTGACAAATATTTTCCAAGCAATTGAGAAAAGCATTGCGAGCTTTTGTACGGTCCTCTGTTTTAATAAAGTATAAAAATTCCACTCAAAGTCTGCGATGAATTTTGAAATGAGCACATTGTTATTTCCCGGTTCCCTCTATTTTCTTGGCGGCCGTATAAAAGTTTGATAACAGTCAAAGGCTTGCTCATGAATTCGCTCAAAATGATAGTTACGATGGTCAAGACACCGAAAGCACCTGCCCAAGACAAGCGATTATCACCTAATTCTACGGTAAGGTTATATTGAAAGATGTTGTCAACAATTGTGAAGACAAGTTGACAGGAACGATAAACCTAACCTATCTTTTTATTCCTATTGTGATTGACGACTAAGCTATTTTTTTGCATACGAATTTGCTTTTACGGATGGAGTGGTTGATAAGCTGCATTTCATATCTGTTTACATAAGTAATTAATTTAGTTAGAGTTTCGCCCTCTACACTTGTTCGCTTTAGAAATTTAACTGATTGTAATGATTAAATGAACGGTTTCCAGTTCTGAGATGGGTACCCTTTGAAGAGCTAAAACATTGCAAGATTGTGCTAGTTTTTATGACCTGCGGTACCAAGAAAATTTGGTATACATATATATCTACGGCGGTTAAGAATCTTTTTATACACCATTGTCTGGTGGTACTTGGAAAAGAGATCTAGAAGATGGAATTCTTCGATTGCATATCATCGTAATTCAGCGGATCGATAGATCTCCTTCTCTAGTGGAGCACGAGATCCCAAAAGATAGTGAGATAGTGAGTAACAGTAATAATAATGAAGATTTAGATGATGATTTAAAAAACAAATGATTAGTGAATCTTACTGGTACTGTGATCCCTGAGGATATAGCTGAGGTGATACACCTTGGTAAGAAACATGTTGCCTACCGTAGAAATCATAATATCCCCATTTCATAGTTCATCGCCGACCTCGAGTTGAATCTACACCATATTAGATCAGAGGATTGAAATCTAAATTCAACTATATCATAAGCCATGTCTTTCCGCTGATACCAGCCGCGATCCGCGATATAGAAGAGATAAAAGTACAATTTCGAAATTTTCAGGTAAGTTGAAAAATTAGCGACGGAGCCAGGAATCGAACCTGGTATCTAGAGATGCTTTACCGGACACTTACTCCACTAGACCACCTAGCCGCCCTGACTGCAGTGTCGTTAATTTCTCTCATCACCTGTATTTCGAAGACTGTTGTTTTTGTGTGTCATTGAATATATTTACATTTGAGTTTCGTCGCGGAGAGACACACTTTTGACAGTGTGCGAAGCTTGTTCATATGTGCACACATGTGCTATATGTGGAATTTTGTGAATCAAATTCACTTAACCACTTAAACGGCGGGCCGTTTATTATTGCTGATATGAAATACAACACTGTACATACATACGTACATGTAGTTAGTATGTACATACGACACTGTAGTCAGGGCGGCTAGGTGGTCTAGTGGAGTAAGTCTCCGGTAAAGCATCTCTAGATACCAGGTTCGATTCCTGGCTCCGTCATTAATTTTTCACCTCACCTGAAAATTTCGAAATTGTACTCTTATCTGGCAAATTTTTCTCGCTAATAATATGATATGTTGTATTTCATATCAGCAATAATAAACGGCCCGCCGTTTAAGTGGTTAATTGAATTTAATTCACAAAATTCCACATATAGCACATGTGTGCACATATCAACAAGCTTCACACACTGTCAAAAATGTGTCTCTTTGCGACGAAACTCAAATGTAGATATAGAAGAGGTGGCGGCTCTTAACATGCGTCAATAAAATGCAATTTTACGACACATCTGATGACGCTTTCATCAATAATATACCGGAATGGTCATGTTCTTAACTTTTATTATAGTTTTCCAAACTAACGTCAATGAGATTTTACTCTTTATCAAAACTACAGCGCGAGACAGCTGTCAAATTTTCCGTATTCGAGTTTATAATTAATAATATTTTGATCACTGTTTCCGAATATATTTACAATTAGGTATCGAGGTCAGATTTGATGTGCTACAATTACTTTTTGAATTACATGCCCTGTGCATGCTGCCGCAAAAGTCTCTGCAGCTATTTTTGTATTACGTGTGTCAGTATAGTCTTCGTTTGAGTCGTTCTTATGCAAACTAGTAATGATTCATATCTTGATACTCTAATCTTACGTCTCACCGCTGTCGCATTGCATAATTATTCATGACTTATGACTGGAAATATATCCCACGAAGCATACTGTTCTGCGTTATACAAATTTTTCAACGTTAAGCCACCTGGTTGAAACCGAAACCGGTAAGCCACTTAATAATGGAATAGTTTTTTTCATGATTTTTTGACAAGCAACTTGTCTTTCGTGTAAAATATGTCTCATCATTTTTTTACCAGTCCGTTTTAGAGCACGTTTAGATGCTTTCTTATTCATTATCCGGATTATTTAAACAACTTGGATTTCATAACCTTGTCAGTGAAGGCATTATTTTTCCAGAAAGCGAAACTATAGTCCATGTATTTTTACCCCGCGATATTATTAGTGGTGAAAAAATATATGCAAACGATGTTTAATGATTCATTTCTCACATTCCCAAACTTTTCAACACTGACTCTGATATTCTTTCCGTCCGTTCATCCGCATCATGCATTTCGCGGCTGACAGTTTGTTTAAAAAAATGAATTGTATTCCGTAGTACTACTCCATATTACTATCGACCATACACCAGCAATCGAGACGCGCTTTTGCGCTTTCCCCGTAAGTTTCTCGGATCAGTTAAAATTCTTGAATAGAACGGAGGCTCTCTATGTTATCTATGTAGTCCTACAACTCTCCATCGTATGTCATATATCTATGTAGTCCAGAAAAGAAGAAGGGAACTTCTGATCGGACCGACGATTTTGACAATATTAGAAACATTTAAAATTATATGTTTCAGCTCTCTGTTTATTGATCACACCGAAATAGAGCTTAATTTAAATCTCTTGAAACCGGCATTTTTCATAAAATTGTCAAGTGTCACAGGGAATGGAGAAAGGGGAGGAATGCGTAAGTTTGTTTACGCCGCATATGCCAATGGCTGCTCGTCGCTCTCAGGAGACTGCGTCTCGTGCCTAGGTTTCTTTCGATACATTCGGCCCGAGACACTTTCGTGTTTCTTGAACGATGAGAAGACGTCGTTGCATTGCCAAAATATCCTCGTCAGATTTGTGCAGGATCAGAAAGTCACAATCATCATTCTAGTATGATTTATGAATAAACATAGTTTTCGAGGATATAGTACACGTCTGCAACCGAAAATCTGCACAGGTTTTTTATACTGTTTCTTATAGATTTTCACTCACTGAAACTGGGCAAAATAGTTAAAAAGTTCCATCACATCGGGTTTTTTCTTGACCTCGTCTTTGAAGTTTCATTTAGAGTGAAACACCCGTTCACTTCAAAATCTGGTATCCTATTCTTGCTTTTAAAAATCGTATGCAAAAGTGATTTCTTACTTTCATTTAATATGTACTAAAATGAGACTCAAAAATTAATACAAACAGCGAAACAGAAAATGGAAAGCGAAAACGTGTTCGGAGGTGTATCAATGAAAATAAGAAATGGTTTCATAAGTGAAAAGAATGAATACCCAATGTTGAATACATTTCATAGAGAAATTGTTCATTGTAATGAAGTAGTGGATTTCCATTAATGTTATGCGTTTTTACGCATATACCTTGTATTTTGTAAGAATACTGTACGTGACAGAGGAACATGGAAGTCATTTTTAGATTCAACACACACGAAAACATCCCATGCAGCTAAAAAGAATATCTTTTGCACACCTGTGTAGTAAATGAATTCTCAAGAATTGAGCTTTGTATACGGCATTACCTGCAACCTGCTTACCTGCCCAGAAAATCGTACAATAGCGAGAAGGCGGCCAAACACCGCAAACATGAGGCGTGAGAGAAGATAACATGGAAATTCGCACAAAAGCTCAGACTTGGAACACAATATGTTGAGCGCCAGGTATATACGGACCACTGGAATGCGGTATAGGGGATAAACGGAAAAAAGGGAAGCAACCAGGAATTCAGCAGCTCAGGGTGTCAGAGGGAAACGTGAGTTGATTAGGGTTAATACCAATCACACTTTCATACAATACCAAACTAGTAATGAATGAAAAAAGATCAATGTATTGAGGCAAGGGAACAGGTAACAACTTATTCCATTTTGTACATCACCTGAGACAGGAGTAAAATATAACAAAATATAAGCGATTAGCCCGCGCAACATAGTTAACGAAATAATTCTAACGCGATGACACAAATACTAAAGTACCGAAAGGTTTTGAATAGGGACGCCACGAAGACACGTCGTCGGCCGTGGCAGACTGATGTAATACTACGCAGCAACCCAACTCGAAGCGAAATTTGCGAGTAGACGCATCAAAACCAAAACAATAATAATTGGTCGTATACCAACGAAAGAAATCGCACTGTACAACTTGACAAAGAACGTAGTTACCCAAAAAACTGATAATTCACACACTCGTTAAATTCGGCAACAAACTACGGGTTACAAAATGCCAAATAATGGCCCATTGATATGGTCTCAACTGAATTAGAATAAAAAAAAGACTGCACGAAAACCCAGAAAAGGTTCATTCGACAGAAAATATCTACGAAACAAAAAAATGGAATAAAACATGACAACTTGGGGATTCGAGCGGGTACCAAAAAGTTACCTACGTAGTTAAATGAGGAAATTGCAGAAGTAGGAGACCAGGAACGGGATGGCAAATAAAAAACTTGAGAGACTTAAGAACGTGAAAGGAAATAAACTGGACGGGAAAAAGAGATCAGAAGTGAATAAAATGTAGAGCGAGTCGCCGTCGACGAGCAGCAGTGGAGGACGTCCTTTCAGTTCGCTCACAGGATAAAGAGTCGCGACCATATCGGTCAGGACCCAGAGCAGGAGTGACGAAGTGATGAGCGAGCAGGACCTGCTTCGCTGTGGCAGCGAGCGTCGAAAGTGCTGCGGCCGATAATTACCTCGCATCATGGGTGCGTCCAGATTGGCCCATGCTTTACTAGCGCTGGCGTTGCCGGGTGGTGCAGGGGTCAATGTTTAACTATAGCTTTCGCGGCACCGCTTGTTTCCGCGATACCTCGTAAGATATTCTTGAAGGACTCGTGACGGCAGCCGGGAGATTGGAACAGCCTCTGCTCTATCGGATGAACTTTGGTCTCATAGGTGGTTTAGCTGGGCAGGAACTCGTGTAGGCGCATCCCAGATGGCTACCGTGGGTTTTCTCAAGATTGATTGGTGGTATCGTCATTGTGGATATCGGCAGCTAGTTTCGGTAGGTGAAATGAAGCCTGCTTCTTGAAGTCTCGTCTTCGGTAGTTGAAAGCTTAGATAATCCTTAATTGGGTCTTTCTCTCGGTTCTTACTTTCCACAGTTGATAGTTAGGTAAATGAAGGGGAAAAGTATGTGTTTGAGCTAATCATTTACCATTGTTGGGATACAAGCAAATTATCTTCACCTTCAATTAGCCTGGTTATATTTGTTTTCCTTTGTGTCAAGATGAAAGTATTATAAGTAAGAAGAAGAAACTAAAGATGTGTGCGAATATAGGAGGAGAAACGTTTTTGTTGAACCAGAGACTTATAATAGAAAGGGTTAAGTGAGACGCGCGCTTACGAAACAATTAAGAAGTTTTCATATATGTAATTTACGTAAAATATATTATTATTATAATAAAACTACCGCTTTCCATTTCAATAAAACAATAAATCTAACAACCATATTTATCCTGACTCCATGCTACTGGGAGAACGACAACGGTATACATGAGAGGATTCGACGGTCACATAACACTGGCCAACAGTGGTTTTGTTGCTCTTGATATTTGAGTCGTCTTAGAAAGATTCGATGTCAACAACCTTAGGAGTAAGCGTAGTTTTTCAAAATTGACTCTAGTTATTTATTTTATCGACATTTTCATATATGACTCAAAAAAGCAATGTTTAGGTGAAAAATTCGATTTCTTTTTTTTAATATCTAAAGTTTATCAAAAAAATACTATCAATAACCTTAGTTATGCTTACTTTATTCGGGCAGAAGTATAAAAAATATAAGAAATATAATACTTTGTTGTTCTCGCCATGAAAAAGAGGGCACAACAAGTTTCTTCGAAAGGGGGGGTATTGGGGTGTTGCGAAAAAAAAAAATTAAAAAATTTCTCTCAAACACGCATCAAACTTTCGGTAGAGCATCTTATATAGAATATCTCAGCCAAATACGAGCTTTTAATATTGATTTTTTTCCATTTTCCATTTAAATAACAGGTAAAAAAATTTAGGAAAAAATATATCTCATAAACGTCTGACATATAAACCATCTAAACGTACATCTAATAAACTATCTGTATTAACAGATTCTTATAGGAAATTTCACGCTCTATAAAAAACTACTGATATAGAACTTTAACCGTTCAAGAGAAATTCGCCTTTAAACATTGAGTCATCTCGAATACAAATTAAAGGGCGTTTATTAAAACAAACAATGTTCCCCCGGGCTTACAATTGTTTGCCCGGGGGTGCTATAAATACATCTTCCGCCCCTGGCGGTGGCTAAAACAAATATAAATATAATATATAATATATGTATCAACGGTCATGGGTTATGTTATGTTGATTGAGATTGAGTTTGTTCGCGCTAGGCCGACTATGTCGCTGTAGGTTTCTCTGTGTTGCGAACATAACTATCTGGTGGAAAAAATTAGCCGTCTCAGATTCGTTATCCCCGAGTGTAAATTGCACATCACGAAAGAATTTTTTACCAGATGAGGTATAAGATAATAACTAAATTACATAAGCAGAAATATTCAATTAATAATATCATTGTGATTGGATCAGTGAAACCTAAGATTACATCACTTATAACAGATCACTCATATTTTTTTTGACACCTGTGATTGCTTGGGTGTTATCGCAGTACCATTTTTCGACGAAGTAAGGAGCAGGTTGAAGGTCTCGGTTACCTTAGATTGGAGATAACAATCCTAATCAATATCGATTTGCATAAAGCCCGCGCCATTTTTTAAGTACAACTTATATGAAGTTTGAATACAGGCAACTTAGATACTGGATGTATGTTAGGGTGTGCGAGAAAAAATCGATGTTTTTTTTTCTCGATTGCATCCGGCATTAGAAGTTAATTTGGGGTAAAAAAAAACATTGCTAGAAAGAGAGCTGAAAAAAAAATTATTTCGAACGGCGCATTGCATTTTAAGATTTCCCATAAAAATAACACAGGAAAATATTGAGTCTTCTAAATGTGGTAGTGCAACTTTCCAGAAAAAATCGCACAGAAACGCCTATAAGATACTCGTATAGAGAATCGAATTCCGTATAAAAAAGTTATACGAAAAATTAGCTCAGAACAACCGTTCAAATGGCATAGCTATCTGAAGTTGGATTGATAGAAAAAAAAATTCAAAAGGCTGTAAAAATTGAATTTTCCGCTTTACGGAAAAACTTTTTGGGTGTTTTTTGTAGTGAATTTTCTGCTCCAACATACAATCTGCATGAAATCGTTCTCGAAATGTTTCGCTGATACAAAAAAAATTAAGTACAACGAGAAATATAAAAGAAACGACGTTCATCATTGATCGGGTTTCGAAAAGCTTTATTTAATTAATTTGGTTTAATATTGATCAAATAGTTTTGTTTTTACATTATAATGCTCTTATAAATCATCGTTCTTTTTCTTAAGAGTCTGTTTGTTGCAGTTTGGGTATTTCTGTCGATGATTTTGCACTATGCCCAATAAATATTGTAGCTGTTCTTCGTTTTTTGTTAACGAACCGTTTTAAGCTTCTATCAAAGCGACACCACGTTCGGCTACGTCATCAACGACTATTAGATTTTTAAAAAAATCTGAGCAACTCAAATAACTATCGTTTTCAGGCCATAATTCAATATTTAATCTAAAAAAATTATAAGGTAAATTGAATTGCTGAAAAAGAAATAAGGATTCTTGCGTAACGAAATCGCTTATATCTTTTTTCAGCAACATTTCCCAATCGTTTTTTTTAACAGTTAGTAGTATTTTTAGATTTTTCTCGAGATTGCAGAGCTTGTACCATTTTCATCTTCACACTTATCGGCACAGCACTGTCGAAAAACGAGAAAGCAACTGTTTTCTCGTTCAAGTACCACAAGTGACTTGCTAATTTTTTTGAGGCAGCCTCCCCTACTACAGAATTCACTTCGCAATAACGAATGAAATTTTGTAGCAGTGACAGATCTTGATTTGGGGTCAAAATGGCACAAGGAGCTCGAAACCACGCCTCGATATAAAATATGACGATAAAAATGCATATTTCTCGAAGACTTTTTTTTTCTCAATCAGACAAGACGAATTGTTCTCTGGAAATCAATATTTTTAGAGAATAAATCGCTTTTGCCATCCATCGTGCATGATGAATCGCACCAGGGCGTTTTACATTAAAATTTTCCTCAGCGCCTCCCAAGAAAATGTATGCGAGCTCCAAGAGTTCTTTGTAATCATCTCGTGGTTGCAAAACCTATAACATGAAAAATAAAACGATTTTCAAACTGAATCGAACATACCTTAAGTTTTTGCAAAGATAAATTCATTTTTGTTTTGTATGATTCGAATTTATTCGATAGTTTTTTTTGAGTTATCAGATCTTTTATTTTTGAAAGGAATTAATTTTTTCAGGAATGTTTGTGAGAGAAGATTTTTAAAGTGCATGTCTATTCGTGAAAAATATGTAAACTGGGCTTGTCAAATATACTTTCTAGGTTCTTGAACTAGAATCAAATCGGCGGGAGGGGGGGGGGGGGGGATTGTATGCTTGATTATTTTATTCCAAAGACGAGAATGAATACCTTGAGTTGATCAGCGATAAAAGTCAACAATTCATTTTGCTTCCCTGCTAAAGCGTCAGCAACATTTTCGTCTTCCACACCACTTTGAAAATAGAGAGGATCAATGTTATTCCAAGCTTGTGAAAATCTGCTGAAAATTGGTACGCTTGGGCCAGTCGATGTCGGCCAAAATATTTCGAAAACGCTTCGAAGAACGAGTTCATAGACGTGGTGTCGACAAGCGTAATGAATTAACTGGCGACCCAACATTTTCTCAACCAAACAACAAGTACCACGGAATGGCCCTGTTGGAAATTTCAATCACTATATAATAATAACTCGATTAATTGAAAATACGAGTAGAAACAACGAAAGCAACAACAACAAAGAAAATAACAACAATAATAATAACAAAGACAATAGATGCATAATTACAGCGAAATAAATAATCGTAATAACAATAATGTTAAGGTAGTTCTGTAGTTTTGTCCAAATCTTAGGAACGGCCTGAAATTTTAGTATGGTGTAAAAACAACCTCCATGGACCGACTCACAAAATTTGAAACCGATTTACCGTCCCGTTTGGAAGATATTTGCAATTAAACATCGATATTTTTGCACGTGCGGCCTATACCTAACACGCAAATTGACGGACTTTGTCTACATTTTTTATGATAGCTCCCGAACGGATCTTACGACTTCATTGAAAAATCACTCGCGTGTTGAGCACTACTGTAGGATTAATTTAAAAAAAATATATATATTTTTCACCGTTTAGTTTCGAAGATATCGATTAATGAAAATAAATAATCTTACGCGACGGGGAACGGAGATACGATCAGCTGTGACGAAACGGCAACAGTGTACGGCGGCAGGGAACAGATGCGCGCGTCGTAAAAGCCGCGATAGTAAAATTTTTCGTAGGTTTCAATAATCACGACAAGGATGGAAAATATATTTGTTCTTCTAATCAATTAAATTTCGTTTATTTATTCGTACTAGGGGCTTCGCCCCTGCGCGCTTCGCGCGCCAACCCCATCTCGGCGCTACGCGCCTCGGGCACTCGGTGCTGCGCGCCTCACTATTTCCTCACGCATTGTCTAGTGGATAGGCGAATTCCTTCATGTTGATTTAATGACAGGTCCTGCACTTGCTGTCCACTTCAATTCCTTCTGTGCTTACTTTTCTTTTTTTCATCAATCTAAGCTTCCATTCGATGGTTGAAAATTCGTGTTCCTTCTCTATTGATATCGATCTATCTCCTTGACTTGCTGAATTATTTTTGCTACCGCTCTGCCCGTTATTCTCCAAAATCACCTTCTTTATATTATTTTTTTCTCTATATTTATGTTGCTGTTCACTCCGCAAAACACCTCTTTCTCTTGTCGTCAACATCGATCCTGGTCGTCCTCTTACCTGGTTATACGAATATTTGATGGATATTATTCTATGGCTTATTTGGTTCTTCGCACTTACAATTTTACTTTCCTCTTTCTTTTGTGATACTTCCGACCATCCACCATCTTCATCGCCTTGTCTGCTGCTTGAAACTCCTCCTTTCTCCATTGTCATCGTAAATCCTGGCTGTCCTTTTGACTGTTTGGTGATATATTTAGATTTACTATTATTTGATTGTTACTTTTCATACTTATTACTCACTATCTGAATTTTATTTTGGTTCTGCAAGACATCAAAGTGTCCACTGTCTCCGTCGCCGGTGAAGAGTAGCGAGAATTGTGTTCCATTTTGTGATCCGATCCGGTGTGGATGAATTTGTTCTTCGCGATATACGATTAAACATATCTTAAAAATGTCCACAGCTGCATATATTGCATTTTTATTCATATGTGATTTGTAATCACCAGGTGACCTAATCACAGCACCGTTTGACTCATTACCTGTAATAAAACCCGCAAATGTAGACCAATTATCCACTATATTTGAAACGATACTCAGTCTCACCTCTGCGTGTCGATCTTGAGTGCCGTATACACAATACGCCAACGCGCGAAAAAGACAATTCCCGTCGGGAATCATCTTGATAATTTTCGTTTGCATGTTCATTTTTTGCGCGTCAGAAACAGATACCTATAAAGATATTTGTCAAAGACTGTCATAAACGGCCGATGACAGCTGTCAAAGGGTTTGCTAGATGCTTTTTGTTTTGTTTTCGGGATCTCACCCCACCGCCAACTTCATGCGTATACTATTGTTATTATAATCTTTTTTTTACCATTGTTATTATAATCTTTTTCTACGTTCATTTGTTTGAAACTTTTTTATTAGATAGAGAGATATATTGTGTACTATTCATGTATATTGTGTCATATATACTATGGTCGTGTGTGTGAATATACAAATGAATAGCATATATATATATATATATATATATATATATATATATATATACAGGGTGTCCCTAAATTGAGGGACACGGACCAGCGAGCGTGATACCTGACTGAAATGCAACCGAGAATTTCTTTACCGGAAGCTCGTCCGACGCATAGTTTTTGAATTATAAGCGATAGCGTTAGGCCAATCAGAGTGCACCATTTCATCTGGATTTGCCGCCACGGAAATTGCTGTTTTGTTCGTCTGGGTGAATTATTATTATTCGGTTACAAATTAAATATCGGCACCTCCCCTCACTCGCTGTTGTACCCCTTCTCGAGCGCTGACCTCGGTATTGTTGCCGCGGCACACGCTGCCGGCCGCACACCCACGGACGCACACTCGTGTGTGTGAAAATAAGCGAATGCCCAGCTACACAATACTACGAAACACACATCTACGAGTGAAAATAAAAATAAATCTCCAAATAAATCAGCGGATTTAAGATTTAATGTTATAAAACACTTCCAATCATCGATGTATGCATAAAACTAGAGATTTTAGATGATTGATATGCCGTTAGGGTTCATAATTAGTCATTCAATCAATCTGAATTATGCTTTCCGAACATTTTTTGTGTCTTTGCAACATAACTTTTCCACTAGTTTGAAATTCATCATTGACATCCGATTTTTCAATAATGCGAGGGAACAACAACTCGCTGAAATGACGTGTCAATAGGTTTGTAAATCACTTACGATTCACCTGAGTTAACACAAAATAACTGAATAAATGAGAATTCACTGACTCACTAAAAATGATAACTGAAATCTGGAGAATTATTTGAGATTTAACTGAATTAGGAAGAGTTGTAATAAGTCAAGTTACTTTGAATAACTTTAGATTCGTGCCAAAATTTTATGTTAAGAGAGAAAAATAATTAAATTCAAATAAAAAAGTAATTTTAAATCAAGAAGAAGGAAATTCCCAAATACCTGAATTCAAATGAAGCAATTTCAATTTAATAAATCTATCTGAATTTGAAGAAAAATAATTATTATTATTTGGAATAGAAAAATGAAGTCGAATTACATGAATAAATTCAATCAATTCAACTCAAAAAAATATGGTTTCATTCAAATTCCCAGTTATTTCCTCGTCGATTCAATGTGGGTCTGGAGTGGCAAGTAACGTTGAAATTGTTGAGATCAATGCTAGTGATGGACACTTATCTGAGAATAATCGATGTATCGATTAATCGATTTCAACAAAGTAATCGGACATGGCTCGATCAAATTGGTAAAAATTAATCAATTTGGTAAATTTCTGCGTGTAGTCTTAATATCACAAGAGATATTTCGATAATTCATAGTCTTATTCAAAATATTTTTGAGTTTGACAAATTTTGAGTAATTGTTACTTAAATCACATACATCGATACTGTATTGCATCGTTCGTGTTAGTAAACAAGCGGCTCCAGACCCACATTGAATCGACGAGGAAATAACTGGGAATTTGAATGACACCATATTTTTTTGAGTTGAATTGATTGAATTTATTCATGTAGTTCGACTTCATTTTTCTATTCCAAATAATAATAATTATTTTTCTTCAAATTCAGATAGATTTATTAAATTGAAATTGCTTCATTTGAATTCAGGTATTTGGGAATTTCCTTCTTCTTGATTTAAAATTACTTTTTTATTTGAATTTAATTATTTTTCTCTCTTAACATAAAATTTTGGCACGAATCTAAAGTTATTCAAAGTAACTTGACTTATTACAACTCTTCCTAATTCAGTTAAATCTCAAATAATTCTCCAGATTTCAGTTATCATTTTTAGTGAGTCAGTGAATTCTCATTTATTCAGTTATTTTGTGTTAACTCAGGTGAATCGTAAGTGATTTACAAACCTATTGACACGTCATTTCAGCGAGTTGTTGTTCCCTCGCATTATTGAAAAATCGGATGTCAATGATGAATTTCAAACTAGTGGAAAAGTTATGTTGCAAAGACACAAAAAATGTTCGGAAAGCATAATTCAGATTGATTGAATGACTAATTATGAACCCTAACGGCATATCAATCATCTAAAATCTCTAGTTTTATGCATACATCGATGATTGGAAGTGTTTTATAACATTAAATCTTAAATCCGCTGATTTATTTGGAGATTTATTTTTATTTTCACTCGTAGATGTGTGTTTCGTAGTATTGTGTAGCTGGGCATTCGCTTATTTTCACACACACGAGTGTGCGTCCGTGGGTGTGCGGCCGGCAGCGTGTGCCGCGGCAACAATACCGAGGTCAGCGCTCGAGAAGGGGTACAACAGCGAGTGAGGGGAGGTGCCGATATTTAATTTGTAACCGAATAATAATAATTCACCCAGACGAACAAAACAGCAATTTCCGTGGCGGCAAATCCAGATGAAATGGTGCACTCTGATTGGCCTAACGCTATCGCTTATAATTCAAAAACTATGCGTCGGACGAGCTTCCGGTAAAGAAATTCTCGGTTGCATTTCAGTCAGGTATCACGCTCGCTGGTCCGTGTCCCTCAATTTAGGGACACCCTGTATATATAAAAACAAAAATTGCGGACAAAGTAAAAATAAATTCAATGAATAACTTTTTTTTTTTAAATACTGATAACGATAATAAAATTTTTGTCAAATAAAAACTTTCAAATAGAAATATCAATTATTGATGAACAAAAATTAACGCTTGTTTCTCAGGTGTTCAACAACGGTCTTGATTATTTTTTTTCACTTTTGTAAAGCGTTAGTTTCATGTATATTGTGTCATATATATTATGATCGTGCGTGTCGAATATACGTATATAAAAACAAATATTGCGGACAAAGTAAAAAATAAATTCAATGCATACATTTTTTTTCAACATTGATAACAATAATAACATTTTTTTTCAGATGAAAACTTTTAAATATAAATGTCAATTACTGATAAACAAAAATTAACCCTTGATTCTCAGGTGTTCAACTACCGTCTCGATTATTTTTTTCGCTTTTGTAACCCGTGGTTCACCTGAGATCGTTTTCTCCGATAATAAAGATTTTATTCCGATGTCGCCATCTTTCGCGTACACCTCTTTTGAAATTTCATAATGAATTCCGGCTCCTGCTATTTTCAGAATCATTTGATTTGATATCACGCCTTTCAAATATTTTAGACTTGGTGACAGGAGTTTCACCATTATCACTTCTTTATAAAGCTTACAAACTTCAAGAAACATTTCCTTTTTGGCAAAAGTATCACATAGTTTCTCGAGAGTTTCAACATCGAATAGGGCTTCATGAAATTTATCGGATGTTCCGAAATTCAATAAGTCGCGGGCTAAAATTGGTAAATTGAAACTTTTTTTTCGGCTTTTCGTTCAGGCAAAACTTTTTTCATCACAGTCAAACTATCTGAAAACCCTGCGATATTTTTAAAACTCTCGATCATACCGTAATCTATTATATATCGCAGTAAATGAGAGGAGTCGAACGATGCATTATGAGCAACCAAAACGCATGGCTTCGATGAAAATTCGAGAAACTGTTGAAATGAAATTAGAGCTTCACGAGGCGCAATTGTGGCTACTTCTTTGCTGTGGAAATACAGTTTTCCTCCAACGTATTTCAACCCCGTAACCCGGGAAGCATCAGCATCAATCGACTTGGACGGATGGAGATAGACGCTGAATGTTGAATTCTCAAATTTTGCTGCGATTTGTAAAATTTCTGAGTCCTTCGAGAACCCAGACGTCTCCAAATCGAAATATATTATATTGCAGCTGTCTACCGATACTGCGATGGTTGGCAAAATATCTAAGAGAAGTCGAAAATCAACAGTTCCCTTGCTCTCTGAACAAGAGTTGATGCCGCAGTTAGTTTCATATTGAATCCCTTCAGATTGCTCCATCGACTTCCTGGAGGCTTCTTTTTTTCGTGCCAATAAATTTCTTCGAGCTTTAGTTGTTGGTGATTTTGCCTTCATCGCTCGTATTTTTCTTTTTGTGTCCAACACCTTCGCGAAAGATGCAGTGTGCTTCCCCGGTGATACATTCAATTTCGAGTTGACGTCCATGATGTGCTTTTCGCCTTCGTTTTTTGTGCATACAGTGCTAGCTAATCGGTAGTCCCCTGATTCGCTCAGGCTGTAGCAGCAATTTTTAGGTGCTTTGTGAGCCATTATATTGTTAATACTTTCATTTGCTTGACTGGAGGCAGCAACACAAAATTTTGCAGCATTGTCAGCATAGCCAAATAGCTCTGAAAGCTTGTTGTATAATTGCTGATTTTTCAGTTCAATTTTATGTGTACCTTTACACCAAACTCCACAATTTTCATGCTGGCCAAAAACATGCTCAGGGATATTGCGAATAGTTTTCCCTAACTCGGCACTATGTCCTTTATTTTGCACGAGTGCGTAAGAAAAACATTTTTTCAAATGAGGAATAACTTCCTTGTTTCTCATTTCACTGTAACCTTTTCGTAGTTCGTACAAAGCATTGGCAAAATTTTTCTTCAAATGATTGCTGTCTGCGAGTTTGAAGACTGTTTAAAGATTTCCCTGACGTACTGCTGAGATCGTTGAACTATCCTCGTCCCCTATCAGAAATCTCACGTTCAGCCCGATATCTTTGAGAATCGAACTCTCGTTGACTAGAGCGGCGCCTACGTCAGACTCCATCGCCTTCGCACTGCCGCAAAAATTTTGCCTACACTCGTGATCGGATTTGCTGTGGCCGTTGGTACACATTCTACATTTCCAATTTCGCGCTGCAAAGTCCAGCACTTTTCCACTCAGAAAACCGACAATCGTACCATAGCCATTTAAACTATTGTAGCTTTGGCCATTGCCCCGCTTGCTCCAGCCCATATCATAGGAAACGATGATATTCACGATGTTCCCTATTGCTGTGTCAAATTCCTCTCTTCTCCTTACATCATCGTCGATTGTTTGAGGATGAAGGTTAGGGTTAGTGAGAGAGCCGAGGGTCCGCGCGAATGGATAAACTTCGTCGACTATATCTAGTGGCCTGATAACGAAAAGAACGATAAGCATTTTATTCCAATTTATTGTTTTTTATCATCACCATACATATATCTATTACATATGCCATTATGTCACCGTTGCAATAGTTTCAACAGCGAAAAGTTATATAAAATTTTCCACCTTGTAGACGAACTCTAAGTTACAAATTCTTTAAAATATCAAGTATAACCATATTTGCTATTTAAAAAAATATCAATTTACAGATGGATTTGATTCTCACCGCTATATACAAATTTAATATAATTACAATAAGGGATTCATAAAAAGGGAGATGGAGTGCCACGCTGATAAAATGTTATGCTCAACGCAGTGAGAATTTATCATTTCACTGCAATGAATATTGACTGCGATGACACCAAATCTATATCATTTCACCTGACGCAGCAGTAAAATTGATTTTACAAAATTTCTTACAGTGTTGTATACCATAACTATTTCCTCTACAATATCTGTCACCGCAGTGAGAATTTATCATTTCGCTGCATTGAATGTTGACTGCGATGACACAAAATCTAGATTCCTGACGCAGCAGTAAAATTTATTTTACAAAATTTCTTACAGTGTTGTATACCATAACTATTTCCTCTACAATATCTGTCACCGCAGTGAGAATTTATCATTTCGCTGCATTGAATGTTGACTGCGATGACACAAAATCTAGATTCCTGACGCAGCAGTAAAATTTATTTCACAAAATTTCTTACGGTGTTGTATGCCATGATCACTATTTTCATTACGATAACAGACACCGTGGAGTTAATTATTGTGATAAGTCACATTTGCAAAAATTATACGTACGTTTTTTTTTCACAACAATAAACACTGAAGTCACAATAGCAGCTTGACCGCAAGTTAATACTTGGTGTCGAGGCGCTGGAAAAAATCTATAGCAATCCTGCATTCCAGTATGCAAAGGTGACACTGCGAATGAACTCAGATGCTAGTGAGAGCTCTTGCACCGTCTCAGTCTTATCCACTGGGATGTAGGATTGTTATAGAAATATTATATTGTTGTGAAAACTTATAATTCCTGGCACAATCTTTCCATATTCTCTATAACTAATTTCTTTTCCTCTTCAGCAGCTCTACGGCAGGAATCTTTCGCAGCAGCTTCCAATGCTGGTCCAATTTCTCTTTCATATTTTTTAAAAACATGGGACCCGATGGTTGGGATGTTTAAACAATTCAATAATTTGTTCAACGCCGTTTCTCCAATGCCAGAATGAACTGCACCTGTAAAATTCATTTTGATATTAGGCATATCCTTGGCAGATTAATCCGTTCTTCGAATTAATTTCTATATTTTGCACAATTGAAAAAATAACTCACCCAATACAGCTTTCGTATTCACATCAGCGTGCGTCTTATTTTCCAACGTTACGTGTGTTTTGCCTGTGCGTACTTGGGTTATAGAACAACACTCGTCGCAGGCAATGTGCAGAATTGAGTTCAATCCCATTCGCGTTTCTTTCACCGCTTTCTTCAATAAAATATCTTTTTTGCAGCGAATACACTTCAATTGTTGGGCCAGATATTCTAAATCGACGATTCGGCGCCCTTCGACAGCAAATTCTTGTTGCCGATCATGGAGGTTATGTCCACTCTCCTCTCGTTTAGCGGCATTCGCTCGACACATGGCGTAAACTGCTTTTAGTTTTTTATCGAGCACTTTTTTCTTCACAAACTGACCCTTGAATCGCGTTTGGGTTGCCATTATCAAGATTTTTTTTTCACAAAACAAATATAACTTTACAGAACTCTGACACTTTCACGTTGGACGCTACTATGTACTGAAAAATTGCGATGTTGCCAAGTTTACAGAGGCGCTCTATATATGTGTAGGGGCCCTATCCATGCATAAGGTGTGATTGTGTAGGACATGAACAGTGTACAGCATCGCCAAAAGTTCGAGACAGGCAGCGCCACGTACGTATGGGCTATTCCGCGTCAACCGGATCAGTCATCTCTCAGATATTTTTTTAATTTGGCATGTGGATTGTGTAAGGGGAGTTAGATTTTTGTGCCAAAGCGCGAATCTCATAATGCAAAATTCGATTTTTTATTAACAATAACAAATTAGACTCCCATTTTTTTCAAAAATTCATAACTTCGGCAACAAATTAGATACAATTTTTTTTTTTTTTTCAAATTACGCGGAAAGTTCCATAGAATTTAAAAAAAAATACGAAATGGTAAAAAAAAGTTGTTATCAATTGTTTATTTAACAATTAATTTTTCAAAGATTTTTAAAACAGTGACCGACACGATCAAAAAATTTTTTTAAAATTCTGACATGTTCCTTGAACTGTACTACAACCTGTGAATTAATTCCAGAGGGGTGTTTTTCTTCGTTTTCGAGTAAAAAATCATTAAAGGTGTCGATGCGCATGAAATTGCGGCGCGTCGAGTCTCTACGTAATGGCGGGCGGCCGGTTGCCGTCCACCGCTACCCCGCGGCGGCGTCGCGGCGTTATTTTAGAGTCATTTTCACGATGTAGGACATGATTGAAAAATCTGAAAAAAATACTGTACCTTCACAAGGCCTGCTCAAAGCGATAAGTGAAGTTTCAAGAATGTGTTTTTCACCGTTTTTTTATTACAGAGATTCAAAATAACAGTTACGCACCATGAGAGTGCACATAAATGATAATAATTACATAACTTGCTACTTATTTTAGTACTTATAATCACCCCCGAAGATATGTGGAAGCTGCGAAATGAACGCACTTACAATTATATATTTCATACAAATAAATCGCTTATTCTATGGATACAATCTATTAATCTTTGATCAAACTGGGCATTAAACTTAGAAATGTGAGCAAAGGTTTTCGTCATAACTTACATGGCTATCTTAGCGCATAGATTTACGGGTAAATGACTCATCAGAGGAAGAGTAAACCCTACATTCTACAGTTTTTATAGATAGAGGTAAAAATGAATGGAATCGTCGAGTGCCTTCAACCGTTATTGCTTGGTTCAATCGCGGCTTCAATAATTTTTCATGTTCTTCGTGTTCGCTGTTGCTGCAGAAGTCAAATGCGATATTTTTTAATGCACTCACACTCCATTCGAATAATTGCCTTGGAGTCAAAATAAGATTTTCATTGGGCCGCTGTAGGCTTGCACGTGCAGCAAATCTTTTCACAGTTCCACCAATGCCATCACATGGACTTTTTCCATGTGACGTTGCAAAGAAATGCCATTCAGCCTCGACATTGAAGTCGTCAAAATGATGAGTCAAATTAATGAAGTTGCTTTTATTTTTATATTGTGCACTAGCACCGTCAGTAAAATAAATCATTTTCTTGATAACTTCACTACCGAAGAACTCAAAAAGCTTACCGATTAGTTTCTTCTGAAACAGATGGACCGCGACTGTATTATGTTGTAGATTTTCTGATATGATAACGAAGCTTTTATGCTTTAAGTCCTCATTTTCAACATAATACACAACAAAAGGATGGATGGTAGCTTGATTGTTATTCCAGTGGAAGCTTTGAATTTCATCTTGAACAACAAATGCATAGTTTTCAGCAAAGTCACCCAAAACTAAGAACTCCCCTGGTTGTAGACGATGTTTTCTGTCTTTCAAATATGCACTTTGCTGTTTAGCAATGAAATCATGTTTCTTGAGGGCTATCGTCTGTTCCTTTAGCGTCTCGAGGAACGTTTCCGTTTCTTGCGTGATCGTTTCTAAAACAGATCGATCCGTATGAGTCCACCGTTTGTAGCTAATACTTTCTACGAAATTATCGTCGAATAAACTTTCCATTTCGTGTGTAACCATATCAAAACTTGGACAACTACTACAATCACCGAGATAGCACAAAGGATTTGGAGAGTCACACGATATCTGTTTTATCAAATCGTGGTACGTTCTTTTGAATGTCTGACAAATTGAGCTAACCGCCACCAACATAAGTTTCACATTCTGGTGAATTTTGCAAACACAAACTGTATGTGTTCCTGTTGGTCCAGCTAAAATACACTGCTTTGGGCGGAGTTCCGCGAATTTTGTAAATCCAATTTTATCATTCGGATGCTGTTGCTTGAACGCGGCGTAAGCTTCCTTCAGATCACACAAAACAAGTCGTTTTTGGACTTGATGTTTTGAACCATCCACATCGCGAAGAGTGACAAAATCTTTCTGACCAGGCATGATCCGACTTATTTCATCAGAACAGTAAAATTCCACTACATGAGAGACAACATCATCACAAAGAGTGCGAGATGGTCTTGGATCTGGGGAGGATCCAAATCCACGCTCACGTTGCAATATTTTAGCTTTACGAGCCATTCTATATGAACAATCAAATTGTAACTCCAATTCTCTGATGGACCAACTACGAGGAGTCATTGTGAGATATTTAATTTTGTCCGCGACACACTTCGCGTTGATAAACAATTCTTTCACATCACACAACAATTCTTGCCCGATATCATTCTCAAGAAACATTTCCACACTGCTCTGTTCACTAATTGGTGAAGGTGAAACAAGATCGTCACCACTCGCATAATTATGATTCATATCACTTACCTCGTTTTTATCAGATGGAGTAATTGTGTTGCATTTGTACAATTTTATTCGACAATCCATGCACACATATTCTCCTAGGTCCGGAAACTTTTTCCGTAATGCTGGTGTCACTGGCTTTACCAAATTTCGCACCCAATTATGGCCAACTCTTTGGAAAGGATTACAGCACCGTTTCACATCTGTTGTAGACATTGCTTTCAGAAATGAATTACTTGTGTGAAGAATGAGACGATGTATTGCACTGATCGCTACACTGGTATTCGATTGAATGTTATGCATTTTGAAATGCTCGAAATTTATACTCGTTCAGAATAGTGCTTCACCCACCCAACAACTCTTCTGATTGGTTGAATTCCACCAATGGGGCTAACATAATGAAGGTGCATTTCAATGTACCTGACTTTAGCCAAATGACCCCTTCGCGGAATCGAGGTGGTGACCCGGACTACCTGGATAATGAAGGATTTAGGTGACGCATGCACAGGTGGACGTATTCCATATCCTGGAATATAGTGCTTCACCCACCCAACGACTCTTCTAATTGCTTGAATTCCACCAATGGGGCTAACATAATGCAGGTGCAATTCAATGTACCTGACTTTAGCCAAATGACCCCTTCGCGGAATCGAGGTGGTGACCCTACCTGGACTACCTGGATAGTGAAGGATTTAGGTGACGCATGCACAGGTGCAGGTATTCCATATCCTGGAACAACACTTGACCTGTGTTCGTAATTCATGTTTGAATCATAATGCGTCATAACAAATTTCGAATCTCTGTAATAAAAAAACGGTGAAAAACACATTCTTGAAACTTCACTTATCGCTTTGAGCAGGCCTTGTGAAGGTACAGTATTTTTTTCAGATTTTTCAATCATGTCCTACATCGTGAAAATGACTCTAAAATAACGCCGCGACGCCGCCGCGGGGTAGCGGTGGACGGCAACCGGCCGCCCGCCATTACGTAGAGACTCGACGCGCCGCAATTTCATGCGCATCGACACCTTTAATGATTTTTTACTCGAAAACGAAGAAAAACACCCCTCTGGAATTAATTCACAGGTTGTAGTACAGTTCAAGGAACATGTCAGAATTTTAAAAAAATTTTTTGATCGTGTCGGTCACTGTTTTAAAAATCTTTGAAAAATTAATTGTTAAATAAACAATTGATAACAACTTTTTTTTACCATTTCGTATTTTTTTTTAAATTCTATGGAGCTTTCCGCGTAATTTGAAAAAAAAAAAAAAATTGTATCTAATTTGTTGCCGAAGTTATGAATTTTTGAAAAAAATGGGAGTCTAATTTGTTATTGTTAATAAAAAATCGAATTTTGCATTATGAGATTCGCGCTTTGGCACAAAAATCTAACTCCCCTTACACAATCCACATGCCAAATTAAAAAAATATCTGAGAGATGACTGATCCGGTTGACGCGGAATAGCCCGTATGAGATCTTACTGTACACTGCGGTCGAAACTTTTGGCTGATACGTGTACATACAGAACTACCTTAATAAAAATAAGTAATCAGTACCGGAATTTACTGCAGCTGTCTCGAAACATAGTGCTTTCACGTGGTCACTGATATTCCATTAGTTCAGTGTTTCGATGATGACAAGAGCTTGATTTCTTCCGGTTCCTGACGTTAATTTCGGAACGGCAAGTAATTTTTCTTGCCCATTGTATGTAATTACAATCGGAAGTCTATCAACCTTATCGGTACCAGTGAGCTCAGTAAGAATTTTTCAATCCCCATGCAGAGTTACGTTGTTGGGAATAACAAAATCATTCTTCGATTTTTCGAACATTTCTTTCCGCATCTTTATTCGGCTATCGTGAATAGCTCGATGGCTCAAATTGATGTCGTCGATGTTATGCCCCAGCTCTGTGGCAACAGCAGCAATTATATAAGCAGCATTCCTGCTACTCAAATTTTCTCTGTCAAGAGCAGCGGCCACATTTTCAGAAATTATATTTATTTTTGGACGCTTAGCAGAGGATAGTATTTTATCATTCCAACAATCAATGGAATTCTCGAATTGGCTACTAGGCACAGATAAAGGGGTTGAACTGAACTCTTGACTTGATGCAATGTCCGAGGCGATGTCATAATTGACGTGTTGGCTCAAAGCTAAATAGAAAAATCGTTATCAGGAATGATTTATTCCTCTTCATATCGAATGTAATTATAATTCTAATATATATAATATAATAATAATGATAATATATTATTATTATTATTGTTATTGTTATTGTCATTGTCATTGTTGTATCATTGTCGTTGTCGTTGTCGTTGTCGTTGTTGTTGTTGTTATAACTCTGCAATAAATCATAAGTAAATAAGGGATTAAATACGGCTAGAATTCTTACAAGAGTTTAGTTGTATTTCGGTTTCATTTGGTGATTTCTTTGAACTTGGGACGAAACCACGTCGATTGTTTTTTTTTTGTCCTGATAAGAATGTCCTTTTTTCTTTGGACGTTCGCGAGCTGAACGCATCGTTACGCGAAACGTCAAACAGTTCTTCCATTTTAGACCGGAAACTGCATTCTGTAATCTTTTTAGTTGACGATTTTTTCTTTGCGAGCTTTTGTTTAATAACTCCCATTCAATAAAAAGTTTCATAAATTTCCGAATAATGTTTTGGGTTCGTGAAGTTGGAATTCCGGCTTGATCCCAACATTCCTTTACCTCTTTCACGATTGCAGCAGCACTTTTTTTTATCGATAATCTGAGAGATCGATGGTGGTGAAAAAACACGGATAAAACTTGTTTATTTGTTGGTAGTTTTCTACCAACAAATCCGACACTTTCAGAACCAACTAAATATATCTGTTTAACCGACGATTGAGATTTTTTTTCCGTCATTATTGCACTTATCACCTTTGTCACCAATCGAAATACTCATGTAAAAAAAATCGACAATTTTTTATAATGAGACGTGTTGAAACTAATGTCGTGGTTTCCCGTTCGTGTGAAGCTTGTAACTTTGCACTACGAGCTACCGCATACTGCTGCTAGGTGGCAGCGTGTAATTTTGCACCACGAGCTACCGCATACTGCCGCTAGGTGCCAGCGTGTTTTTTGGCGCGCACGTAGCTGATGGATGTATTACTGTACAGTCCCAGACAAAAATTGTATTCAATGAGAATTTTTGTACTTCGTGACTCAATAAAAATCTAAAAAAATCCAACAACTCTTTGTATGGCATGAACAACAATCATCAATCCTGATATCGCCCAAAAGTTATTAACAAATTGTTAAAAAAAAATAATTTTGCAATAACTTTCCAGTGACCGCTGTTTTTTTCCTGTACGAATCAAAAGTGGGCATTTTTCATTCGAAAGTTATTGCAAATTTTTTGTTTTACCAATTTGTTAATAACTTTTGGGCAATATTATTGTTGATTATTTTTATTCGTGTCATGCCAAATGTTTTCGAATTTTTTCAGATTTTAATTGAGTCACGAAGTACGAAAATTCTCATCGAATACAATTTTTGTCTGGGATTGTACAGACAGAACATCTTTAAATAATAAAATTCAACTTCAGATAGCGATGTCATTTGAATGGTTGTTCTGAGCTAATTTTTCGTATAACGTTTTTTGTATGGAATTCGGTTCTCAATACGACTATCTTAGAGGCGTTTCTGTGTGATTTTTTTCTGGAAAGTTGCAGTACCACATTCAGAAGTCTCAATATTTTTCTGTGTTGTTCTTATGGGAAGTCTTCAAATGCAATGCGCCGTTCGAAATAATTTTTTTCTTGAGCTCTCCTTCTAGGAATCTTTTTTTTTACCCCAAATTAACTTCTAATGCCGGATGCAACCGAAAAAAAACATCGATTTTTTCCCGCACACCCTAATGTATGTACATTTATTCACTGTGTTGTCATTATTCTTATATATGTGAACCATTTTTTAAATATTTTGTTCATACCAATTAGGTTCGGTTGTTAAAATTGCAACATTATCAACATCGAATTGATGTACTAGGTCTAAGCTATGTGATGCTACAGCACATCAGGCAGTGTTATGGCATTGGGTATAATATCGATGACCTGCTATTCTGTGTTTCAAGAGTTGTGACGATTACCCAACATAAAGTTTATCGCAATGAGTACAGTCTATCATGTATACAGTATTAATTATATCTTAATTAGGTGCGACAGACTTTAGGTGTGAAAATAAACTATTAGTAGTGTTGCTTATTCTAAATGTAACATTGATCCCTACTTGTTGTAAAGTTTGCTTAATTTTACTGGATAGACCTTCAACATATGAAATCGATGTTATATTCTTTTCAGAAAGGTTGTATTGTAATTCCAGTCAATAAAGTTATGCATTTCTTGCAGTTTGTGACACTTTATGTTTTGATAAAGCTTAAAGGATATCCGTTTGTTAGGAAAGTCGTGTCAATCAATTGAAGATTTTATAAACGATATCGTGTATGTGAGATTTTAGAGCAACGATCATACAGGTCTATACCAACAGATTTTTCATATTCCATGTCATGTTCGGACTCAAAATTAATACATCTCCCAGACCAAGTCTCTCTATCATACCAGTCCAACACGACTCTCTTTTGTTGGTTGATGATTCCCGTATCTGGAAAGTTAATTTTTTTCACTAGTTCGATTTCGATAATCAATTGAATGCGTGGATGAAAGTTGTTGAATTTATTAAATACGAGATTTACGTGCTCTTTATGGACGCAAGTAATTATATCACCAACATAACAATTATAGAACGGGAGTGCGAAAGGTGATTGTATGATTATTGTTAGCTCTAAGTATTCTAAAACCAGCTTGGAAACCACTAGGGTGATGGGTGACCCCATCGCAAAGCCATACATTTTTTTTGTATTATTTTTTTTCAGGAAAAATAGCAATAATCCAAACATGACTGCGACATCCAGAAATTCTTTTTTATTGATGTTTGTGTGTGGTTTCGTCGTTGACCACTTCTTGCTAATTATTTCGATAACTATATTGGTTGTTATGTTTGTATACAATGAAGCTACATTAAACGACATCAGAATATGGTAGATGGAGATAGGTGTATCCTTAATTTTTTCAACAAACGACCAAGTACCTTTGATGCGCTAGCTTGTTTTTCCTACGATGTAAGCTCAATATTTGTGAACAGAGCGTCAAATTATCTGTCTTAATCACATTAACCATGAGGTTGTTTGTGCTTATCACGTCATCACAAAAAGAAGCTTTGAAACATGGTTGTACCTCCCACTATTATCGGAAGAGATACGTTACTGATTACTGGAATTATACTCAGGTAAAAAAATACTTATTAATTTTTTCTGTGATAGGTATCTGAAAAATGTCACCGTAGAAGGTGATCAAGGCAAACCTAATGTAGAATTTACACAAGATGGAGTTCTGAAGGCCGCTGAACTAAAGATTATGAATCTTCGACCAGGGGTCAACGAACAACAGCCACTATGGGAGCAGGTAAGATGCGTTTCAGGTACTGTTGAAATTTTCAATAGTTGAGTCATTGAACAATTTGGCATGAAGTGAAGTTGAATTACAATTAGACATTTCCTCGAACGACAACTAATAGTCCAGGAGCCGACCGCACCATATGTTCCCTCATCGATCATACGGCCAAAATGCATATGAATCGATGGAAAATATAGTGGTCAATAGGGTGCCAGACTTTATAGACAATGGATCCTGTCCGGAGTGTCAAAAAAAATGTCACTTCCGGTCAGTTTTTTCGAGGTTATCTTCCCTAATTAATTGCATGATTTTGGCAATTGTCCAAGTTCAGGTCACTAAACGGATAATACTGAAAATTGAAGAAGAGCCTTAGATCAGTAATAGTACAATGGTCATGATGCATGACATTTTTGCCTGTTTTTTTTTTTCAATCTGTTTGAAAATCAAGCATTACAAATGGTGGTCTGTCTGATTAGGTTGATGTTTTCACTGTCCAAACGGGTTTCGTGACTGTCGATAGCAAGGGATACTCACACAGGTCTCAGCTACAAAAGCTTATAAAAACGAGTCTCTCTTTCTCGATGAAATTTAGCACTATCAATTTTCGTTTATCCGAGAGTTTCACGTACGGTACCAACTATTCTATTTGATCAATCACGATTCTGAAATATCTATTTTTATTTCGAACAATAACATGCAAATCACTGTTTGATCTGGTGAGAATCAGCTCATACTTCGCGTTAACGATGATCTTGCTATAGTCTTCAGCAAAACCAAATATGATACTCAAGAGAATAATCATATCAAACTTATCATCTGCATTGGTTAATTCATTCGCTTCCTCGACATCAAGCCATCCAGCATTTTCCATAAATCATCTTTGACCAAGGCTTAGCGAAAAAAAACCCTTCAGCAGGCTGACAAACCAACTATTTTACTTCTATCAATCTCTGCAGCGTACAGCTTGCATTATCGAAAAACTTGCAAATGGCATTATCGACCAGGGTTGTGATCGCTGTTGCCGTACCGTCAGATTCAACCAGTTTTCTGAAGACATGCAGAGGGAACTCTAGCTTAGTAATTGACATTAATCTGGAAATATTCTTGACCTCGAAGTTGATAAGCAATGTGAATCTTCGCTATGAAGGTCAATGATAACGACGCGTGTTGACATTTCGATTCGATTTGAGGCTCGCTTCGGATCGTAATTTTTAATAATCACTCATCCGTTGCAATTAGAGACAAAAAAAATTATAAATATAAAGTTTGCGATTAATATTCCAAGTACCAACCCGAACGAATCAGATTAACCTGTATCTGTTACCTGGTTTAATGAAAATGACACGCACAGGAATAGATTTTATATTTGAGAAAAAAAACTTCAAATTATTGAACAGTAAAACTGCTGGAAGTGAAGACGCCCACCGTCTCATCGTTGAGAAATGATTAAAATGAGGGAGGAAAAAATTCTATGAAAATTTTGTTGCAAAGTCGTAATAATATTATGCCATCCACAAGTGAATTAGCAAACAGTGGAGAAGAAAGGCGCCAACTACATATAACCTATGATTGAAGGAAAACATGAAGCGGCGATCAAATCGATCCACAGATCGATCGGTAACATTGCATGTGTGTTATCTACAGATGGCATAGGTGTAAATATTACTAGAATGCTCCTCATCTTGGCTGTGATTTATGCAATTAGCATGTTCAATAATATTGAACATTTCTAAGAGAAATATTCTGTAATATTAAGGCTCTTCATGTAAGATAGTTTCCTAGTCATTATTGAACAAATGATCACGCTTGATAATGTGTTTGTGTGAGGCCGTATGTTAATCAGCATTATTGTAAGCATGACGTTTATGCTATGTGACGTAGATTTTTCCCGTACCTTGGGCACTCGGATAAAATGACTGAGAACTTACCGCGTACACAATAATTCGGCAGCCGCGATGTAAGCTAGAAACTTGGGTCTTAAAAAAGATATCGCGAGATTATGTTAGGCGCCTGGCGTGATTAACACGCCTCGTAATCGTTGATGCGATATACCTCGGGAATATGCTCGGTGGCTCAGTACCGTGGTAAGCGGAGGGGTAATGTTTGGAGAGACAGAGAAACCCTCGAAAACTACACGCTATTTAACAAAAGAAATAGAATAACATCATATATTTCACAATAGCGGTGATACAAAAACAAAAAAAAAAGAATAATTCAAAATCGCTCTTCGCGATCCAAAATACAAAAACAGAACTGAGAAAAATCACCTCTATAAGAAACCTTAAGCCTACTTGCGCTAGTCGCCTCCTCGATAACAAACAATAAAACAAAACCCAAAAACGAAATCTGACCCGACGCGCTAACAGCGATCGTTCAATACTAAATACAGCGCTAATCGCCAACTAATTCACTAGACGAAAACTGAAAAAAACATCTCACTCGACGCTCTAACCGCGATTGTTCTCGGCTGAATTATTGCGTAAATCGCAACATTTAGTACTACGCCAAAGGGCAAAATAAAGAAAAACCTACTATGGCTCGACGTGCTAATCGCACCTCTAATTGTTATTCGTAATTACGCGTTTCTTAACGGTAATCGTATGACGCTTATCGCAACGCATCCGAACTCAATCCGTACTCGCAATTACCTAAAGTTCACAAATCGCTCCGCTAAACCGAGCGCTCACGCACGACGATACGCGACCTACATGAGAGGTGACACTTTTACATAAGCTGACTCGACAAGAAACCGTGCAGCGGAATTCAGCTGCACTCAATTTGAAAACAATAGGGACTCGGCACAAAACCGTGACTCTGCTCTATACCATAGATAAACCAAAAGTTACTCCACGCTTTATCGCGAGAAATCAGGCTACGGCCATCAAACAAGGAGATCGGCGAATAAATTTTGAATGCTCCACTAAACTATTAACTGGCTAACTGTTGATCGGTGCGCCAATCTAAATCGTACTCGAAATATGCTCACGAAGAATTAACAGCACTTACCGCTTCGCAACCACACCAACTCTCCTACACCGGTCCAGGACTCAAGTGCTCTGCTTCGCTACGCGGAGCCGAAATTCGAACATGCCTCTTACAATAGGCGCTGTCAGTCACGAAAAATTCTCCCGATCTAATTGGTTTTCGTCTCACGAAATCCTTATAGCCTAACTTATCGCTATCGGTGACTTCAGCTTTCGCGGAATGCTGATTGGATGTATGTTTCTTCAGTGTTCCCTCATTCGGAAGTGGCGTGATGATGGGTTCGCGAGGATGCATACGTCAGCGTGGTGAGGAGAGGCTACGGCGCGCCGGCCACCAACGGGAGTCTCGTCCGCCTTGTTCTCCCTCGCGGCAGAGCTCTACGTTGGCGCTCTCTCCGTAGCCTGGTGTGAGAACGACCTCTTGTCACGATCCTCCGTGACTGTAGTCCTATGACGCTGTTGAATTTGCCGCCGATCCCGTATATAATGTCGCATTTACTCGAAAAAAAAAAAAAAAAATAAACAAATATCCGGAAAATCGTATTCGCTAGCCCGTAAAGTGTCCCCTCTCAGAGTATCGGATGCGTGACCTTTGTCTTGGCACTCTTTTACGAAATTATTTGCGATCCGATCGCTAATTCCCCAATTTTAGGTTCCGCCTAGGGTTCGGGGAGCCGTTTGGAACGCACAACAAAAAACGCCACGTTACAGTTCAGTGATACGAGTGTGTAGTTGTCAACCAGTTTTACCGATGCACACTTAGTAACCTAGTACAGAGAATGATACCTAGAGACAATATAATCGACATAGACATAGTTTTGTATTACAGACAGCCTGAGGGGTCAAGCGAGTATTTCAAAACATAATATCGAGCAAATTCAAGCTGACGAAATACATGTAGTATAATTATAATAATAGGTTTGACGCTATTAATTTTACTAAAGAAGGATTTGCAGTGTGACGGCAGGTTTGAATTTTACAGAAGTATTTCTTTATTATGGTAAAGTGGCGAGTACATCTTTCCAGCAGTCCCGATGGTCTTAGACTGACCTTTTTGGCTCTTAGGTGGATGCAGGGCCTCTTGGCCTTTTCCACCCCCACCCTCATACCCTTACTTATACTTTAGTGACCGAGACTCACCAACTAGCCACGTTTCCTCATCTGGCAACAGCATGTTGGATAGCCTTTGTCACAATACAATCCTTAAATTTACGACACTTAAAACACACACAGTCTTATCTTTACTCGTACATACAAATATCCGATTTCTATCACGATTCGATCATCTCGTGGGAAGACGCTTTGGCGACAAGTCGCTTCAACAATACCTCGTAGAATTGGCTAATACTTATTTATTTTTCTTGTAACTTTCAATGTAATTTCAAAACATAATCAGGGGTGTAAAGTCAGTATGAATATGATTTTATGGACCTTGATAATGACAAATACGTATTTGTTTCTAGGATATGCAGTTCAGTGAAAAAACGTAGATTTGCCAACGTTTCGGCCCCAGTGCGGGCCGTCGACAGAACGAATTTTTTTGTTAATCTGGAGCGAGAATTTGGTAGATGCTGAAACTTGATGTGAACATGACGATGAAACAGATTTACTGAATAAAATTCTTTCTAAATACTACTACATTACAATTATACAGTGCAATCCGGAACTCCCAAGCTCACATCTTGAGTCAAATTCACTAGGAAAATTTAATGGCAAAATTCGTTCTGAAGAGGGCCCCCGGGCCAAAACGTTAGCAAATTGACGGTTTTTCACTGACCTGCATATCCCAGAAACAAATACTTATTCGTTAAGTCAGTATCATTATAACTTGGGAAAAAAACTCAACAGCATTTCGAGTATCGACGTATCTTCGGATACCAAGAAAATAATCGGAACCGACATAGGAAATTAACGAATAGTAGTCGTATTGTGTGACAATCCGTTAATAGTTTCATATATAATAAGATAAGTACCGTAAAGCATAAAATCACACGTAGCCTTCCATGCCATCTCCCACTCTGTCGAATCAGATGTGAAGATCCGAAAAGTTTGCAAAATTACAGAAAATATAGCGACTTGAAAAAAATTCGTTTTTCTAAAAAAAAAAAAAAAAAAAATTTAATTTCGATTTTTCTGGAGATCAGTGAAAATTTGGTATGTTTTGGTAGGATGTATATACTGGATACCCTATCAACGGCAATATCGATTCATTAGTATGGTTGATACAATAGTTCTGTCCTACTATGACAGCGTACGGTCAGTTCCTATTTCTACCTTATCGATAGTCGGTATGTTAGCTACGAGGAGTAATAATTTCTGGCATAGTAGTGAAAGTGTTACCGAACAGAGCGTTACTAAAGATAGTGCCACGTGCATTTTCAGTCAATTTTACCGACAGAAAGTCAGATAATAAGATTTTGTGCTACCGGTTGGGTGAACATTTCGAATTTTGTTGTCAGATGAGTGAACATTTTGAGTTTTTGCCATTAAATAGCAAACATCTTTGTTGTTTCAACAACGGATATATTACTATAAGTAGCCCCCCCCCCCCCCCCCCCCCTGTATTAATCAGCCACTGTTTCACCGATCAAGTCTGTTTCAAGTATCCGCTGCTGGATGATGTTATCCGCAGCCTTACCTATCGTTGGTGTGACACGTGAGTGATGAATAAGAATGAAGAATTGGAGTTTTCACCGTCAGATGGGCAGCTGTTTTACCAGCGGAAGTTTTGATATAGATGCCCCCCCGCGCCCATGTATCGATGAATCGTTGTTCTTTCGTTCGATCAACGATGATAGAGGCCTATAGAAGCGTACGGCCTGCAGGCTATTTGAAGCAAGAAAAGTTGGGGTGCTCGGGCGAGCTATCACCCCAACAGCTAGGTGTCGCTGGTGGCGCCTTTGCTTGTGTGGCTTACGTACAGCGCTCTATACTAATGCGTACAGTGTTGATGTGTTGGCTTCGACCGGCGAGTTGGGGTGATCGTGCTAACTCTTTCGATCTCGTTTGGAGCCATGGTGCGTTCTCTCTCGCGCCCGATCAATAATGAACCCAGAGTGGGGGGCCGGTATGATGTCTGTCATACTTTTGACGATTCAAGCATTTATTATTTTCATTTTATGTAATAACAAGTACATTCTCAAGAGCTGTGAGACTCTTATATCCGAGACAACCGATTCATGCACATGTCTTTTATATGAGGAGATGATCTATAGGATATCTATATCTATTTTTCACCGATTCGGGCAACGTTTGACCCTGACCCCTTCCAATTTCACTGATGATTTTTTATATGTTTGTACTATAGTCCAAGAGCTCTCTGATTTTTTTTCAAATTTTTTAAGACACGCAAATTATTTTGAGAATTTTTATATAATCAAAACTATCACCCAAGTATGAAAATCTGAAAAAATTCTCAAAAATGTTCTGTTAGGTATCAAAATATTTTAGCCTTGACCCAGAGTGATATTTCGTCCGCTTCTATTTTTTATTAGGACTTTCAAAAAGAAAGAAAATGAAAAAAAAATTTTAACACTAAAAATAAAATGGAAGCAGAAATCAATCGACTGTGGCCTATCGCAATTCATCAATTGCGTGTAGATACTGTCATTTGATATATATTAAAAAAAAGAAAAAAATAAAAACCAGCGCGGTAGGAGAAGAAATAAGGGGATGGTCGATGTAGCAGCGCGGCTACCCACCATGGCCCCACGCCGAGCACAAATCGCCGAGAGCACGAGCTTCGTAAGGCGAGCGTCGGATGGCTCTACTATCGACCGACGGTAGAGCCATCATACGGATTTGCGAGTCGCGGAAAGTTTTGCGTCAAGCGGCCCATAAGCCGTACGCTTCTATAGGCCTCTATCTTCGTTGGTTCGACTCTGCTTTGTTTTCCATGTCTCTCGAAAGATGGCTACTCTTCCAGAAAATGGTAGTTAAGAAAATGTAACGTTTGATAGTAACAGTCGGATGCTTTGAATAGATGTTTTCACCCCTTATAGCTAATTTATCAATGTTTCAATGATAGTCTTGTTGTGCCTTATTTGGTCGTGAATACTAGTATTGGGAAGTGACAATGTAAATAAATAAGTAAGTGTGAAATGCGCGTTTCGCGAAAAGGGAAAGTTTTTAGATAATAAGGCCTTTGAGGTTTTGCCAACAATGGACGACATGATAGTAAATTGATCCTGGAATGTTGAGCTTGTAACAATTCCCCGGAGATGGGGCCTTTGAGCTAGTGCTGATAATAAACTTGGTGGGTGGTATTGTAAATAACGGGGTATAAAATGCGAGAGGTTCGTAAAAATTTTTCTCCGCCGGAATGCGTGTCACAACTAGTTTGGTATAAAATTGTGGCGGGGATGGATTGTATAGAAAATGTAAGTTTATTCCGATAGTTATTCTATTCTCATCGTGTGTGCGTCGTAAGCTGTTTTTACTTGTAGAAAAAATAAAACGAACTGCAATCGAAACGCGATAGATCTCGTAAAAATCAACCACATCAGTCACCTAGAAAATCAGCCGACAAAGAAAATGTCGGAACTAAAAATTGGTGCGGTGTATGATGTCAATGGGTTAAAACTTATCAAAAGCAAATACAAGGTACGTGTTCTGGCAATGATTGGGGAAGAACGCAACATTTTCTTACAACCGAGAATTGTAAGGGCTCGAAAGGAGGATTTGAATTCGCTGGTGAAATGTGAAATGATGGTGAAAATCGCCTGCAGTTGAAATACTGCGAGAGCGAATTCAACAGGTTTGAGTTTTCATATTGTTGTGTGCCGTCAATAATCCACGTCGTCGTCAAACAGGAATTGTTGATATGTGGGTCAATAAGTAACGGAGGCATATATTAGGAATACAAGGTCAGTCCTCAATGAATATTCCTATCACCTACACTTACCGACATCTTCCCTAGACTCGAAACCTTCTCCGTGATGACATCACAGTAATTGACACCCCCGGTACCGACCCGAAGGACACGACCGCGCTGCTTTGCCAAAAACTTTATCGATCAAACGTCAAGGTCACGCTGTTTTATCAACAATTTCGTTATCATCTCCCCTGCCGATGATCGAGGTATAGCGGAGAAGCAAGTCCTTTTGTTTCCTGTGCGATCAGCCTGCCAATCTCAAGAATGTTCTAGTTAACCTTGAGCGGCTTTCGCTGCGATATCAACCACTCTACACTTTACAGTTAACGGTTTCGAGAATTGTTTTCGTCAAACCGGATACTGGTGTGATACCAAGCACGTGCCATTTTTTCCCCGAGTTCCATAATTCAAAGGACTGTTTGTAAGTCTATATCTGATGCATTATCAACCACGTGACATTCCACAATCAATAGTTCAAAAAATTGTTTTCGTTAACCCGGATGCTGGTGTGATTGCAACCACCTTACATTCTATTCCCAAGTGACACTCTTTCCCCAAGAACTGCTTGTTAGTCCAAAGCGAGGTCTGATATCGAAGGTACACGCAAACAGAAAAGAAGCGATCGAGTGCACTAGGAAGAATTAGACTCTGCTTTTGAGGGGAGAATTCGAACCGGATCTATAGTCAATTTAGAACGTAAGGATTTGAAAAGTTTTCTAGAAGACGCAAAGGAACTTACGATTGAAAGATTGAAAAATGCTTCACAGAAAGCGAAAAGCTTTAAAAGTAAACGTTATCCTGACTAGTAAATTTTAAGTGAGAAAAGATCACATGTTTGATGAAATCAAATTTTTCAATACAGGAAACGAAATTATTCTTCAGTCAACGAATATTAACGAATAGTTTATCAAAAATGTGACGCACCGTTTGTTAACACAGGTGAAAGATTTCCCCGAAAAGAACTCTGGCTCGTCGTTAATTGAAATTATTAATCTCACCGTTGACATTAACAATTTACTCTACTATGAGGTGGTCTGTATACCTACACGCCATTACCAAAGTACGTTAGAGATAAGAAATTAGCAACGTATCTGGGTACTAATTAAAAGACAATTACACGTAAATTTTGCATTAACTCCGAAAATTTGAAGTTATTAACCAGAGGTTTTTTTTCGTACGAGTTCATAGATGATTGGAAGAAGCTCAAAGACGTACCGTTGCCAGCTAATGAAAAAATTCATTGAAAATCAAACAACCAAAATATTTCGGACAAAGATCATGTTCACGCATGTAAAGTTGGCCAAGCTTTCAACCTCAAAGCGATGGAGGAATATTCAGACTTATATTTGCAATCTGATGTTTTTCTGTTGGTGGATGTTTTTAAAAATTCTTGGCAAAATTGTTTGACAACGTACAAACTGGATCGTTCACATTATTACACTCAACCCGGTCTTTCATTTGACGCGATGCTGACATGTATTGGTGTTGAACTCAATCTTATTACCGATATAGATAAGGTTATGATCATAGAAAAAGGAATGTAAGGTAGTGTGTCACAATGCTCGCATCGACATGCAAAGGTTAATGATAGATACATGGGAGATGCTTTCAATCCAGAGGTAGAAGAATCATATCTCATATACTTCGACGTTAATAATTTATACGGTGCTCCGATCAGCTTTGCTCTGCCATGCAGTTCCTGCGAATGGATATCGGATTCCGGGTAATTTGATGTTCTTACCATCTCAGATAAAGCGGAGTTTGGTGCAATATTAGTGGTGGATTCGGAATATACTGAGAAGCTGCATGAAATGGATAAGGATTTACCGATTTCTCGAGGCTGCTGGGCATGAAACGGAACGATTTTATAAATCAAAACTTGACATCTGTTCCTTTAACGAATGCTGTGAAACAGATGTATTTCTCTTTGTTAACGGGTAGAAGCTGAATAGTACCCTCGAAAGATATGGCCAATTCTTTAAGGGGACCCGGTGGTCTAGAAATTTCAAAAAATCGATTTTTTTTTTTCGATATTTCGAAAGTATAGTATCTTAAGAATATACTGTGAAATTTTCATGCGGAAATTCCCAATATTATAGCTTCTACAGCCCATTCCAGGTAGAGAGCGGTCCGCGCGCTCCTAACGAGTTCAGCACTCGGAGCGCGGCAGCTTCCCGACCCTTCTCCGCATTTTACCTTTACATTTGTAACCGAATACAATATAATCCCTTCGGAATACAAACGTTCCGAAGGGATCCTTTATGGTGCCGGAATCGCGGATTAACTGTAAGTATTCAAAATTTGCTCAATTTTTGAAAATATCTGTACCTCAAACTTTAAACTCATTTATCTCGAAACGACTTTTTTCGGCACTGCGGGGGTGAAAATAAAAAAACTATTCAACCAAATGACTTGAAATTTGGATATGTTGTTCACAACATCTATGGCTATCGTCGGAACTAGAATCATAATTTTATTTCAATAATTTCCTATTGTTTACACTAAAAAACTAGTGAAAAAAACCCGATTTTACGAACTTTTTTTTTCAACGCCCGCCATTTTGTCAATTTTCAATTTTTTCGATTTGTTCTAGTTTCGACCATAACTGCACTCTTTCTGATTAAGAATGTCTTTGAATTTTTTGTTTCTGATGAGTAGAAGTCTCGAAATCACCTCCGCAGTCCGGACCCGATTTTTCGAGAGGATCATATTTAGCGGCATTTTTATAATAATAAATATTGTTTTTAAAAGGAAAAAAAATTTTTTTTGTATGATTAATAAACGTAGTAATAAGCTCGAAAAGTTAGAACATCGTTTTTTTTATTTTTAATAGCAAAAAAAAAATCGTGAAAATAGGTGTCATTTTCGTGCGCTAGACCACCGGGTCCCCTTAATGAAAAAATGCAAATCGTAACTTGACAGATTGTGGAATATCACTGGGATGGTATGTGAGTTCTAATCATTTATATTACAGCCTTGATGTGCAGCATCACGGTACTTTTCTGTGAAATAACAGTGATCACGGTGTTTCACGGTTTTTCACAAATAAGACACATTGTTATTAAATGAAATTCGTCAATTTGATTAAAATTCAGCGGTTCTATTGGTACAACAGTTTTGAAATACACGTTTAACGAACGTGCTAATTGCTCTCACTCATTCAGAAACCATTGGATGTGAGTCTCCCCACGATCAATGTCGTTTGTTGAAACGCAATCGTTGAATGCGCAATGGCGGTAATATGCTGCGCTGTAGGGTATATCCTTTTGGTTAATTTTTCTATTTTTTGATGCTTTAATATGCAGTAAACATTCAACATCTGCGTAAATATGGAACGGTACAGTTTTTTTGTGTTGTGTCGTGGGTTTTTGCTGTCCCTTGAGTACCCGGAGAAGTGACCGATGTTACGTGGAGGTGGGCGTATGCTGAGCGGTGGTAGTTAATGAATAATGAATAAGCAAAGATGCTCCCACGTAACGACAATGAATGAAAATTAAAACTGAGAAAGACTTACCTCTCGATAAGTCGGTAATGTGGGTACGTTGTTGCCTAGTCCTATACAGGTCTGTGAGAGTTGTTTAAATGGTTGAGGCTAATTTATGATGGAATGGGATAAGGTATCGTTCAAAATAAATAGTTGAATATGATTTTGATTGGTAGAAGATAACGTATATTCTTTAAACTATTAATTATGAAATGAATCAATGATATAAAAGAAAAACCGAAGAAGGTATAATCATAAAATGTCTGAATATAAACATAGATAACGTCGACGGACGAATTCATATTCAAATACAGAGAAGCTGTAGAACAAGTTGAATTCGATCGTTCGCGCTTCTTTCAAAACGTAGGGTTATTTTAATAATATATGAATGAAATATAACTCAACATAATGCTTGTTAAAAACATCCATCCTGAACGACTATTATTTCCACTTCTGGTCGATTGTTATTAAGATGGTATCTCTCTTTTTAAACTAAATGTAACTTATGTTAATAGTCTAATTCTGCGCTATGGATCAGTCGATCCGTGGAATTATAATCGTTACTTAGCTCTGATTTGAGCCTGCGAAAACATGATTTGGGGGCCAAGCTGAAAACAGGAGAGTGTCTCTCTAAATAGCCAAGGTTATCATCTGCAACTAGACGCCGATTCTTAATTTTGCTATGGAACTCTATGAGAAAATTTATATTGATACTCTGAAAACAATACTGAACGTTCGACGGTGGCTAGTGAAGCTTGCCACTCGTTTTTGTTCGATAAGACGTCATGCAAAATTTGGAATGATGTTGAAGAAGACTACTCGAATTAACTTATCTTTAATTGCGAAGTTCGGCGAGATTGAGAGCCGTCGGTCGTGTAGGTCGGTGTCCGTAGAATTCTGGAGCAGAGCCTTACCTCGAAATCGGAAGGGTTGATGAATCCGAACGATGTTGAACGTCAGGCACTTAGCTTTGTGAATTTCGAATGATACTTTACTATCGAAAGCTATCGTTTGAAAAAGTCAATTTGGTTCACTCGCGGTTTATCTATACTTCTATACTAATATTATAAAAAGGAAAGATTTGATTTTTTGTTTGTTTGTTTGAAATGAATAGGCTCCGAAACTACTGGACCGATTTAAAAAATTCTTTCACCGTTGGCAAGCTACACTATTCCCGAGTGACATAGGCTATGTTTCATTTTCGAAAAAATTAGGGATGCTTACTAAAATTTGAATAATCTAACCCAAGTTGTAAAAAAATAAACAAAAAACTTCCTTCAATCGCGTGCGCTGCGAAAACTATTAATGATAGAACAAAATGATGTATTACAATTTTTCAGGACACATCACTATCTATAAAAAATGTCGCGACAGCATGTCTCTATCTTTTATAGTTACGTCACAATAAGCGTCCTTTTATTAAAAACTAGCAGCCCATCCCGGCTTCGCACGAGCATATAATAATATTATGTAATAATACAAATGTTATTTTTTTAGAAACTCACTGTAAACATTGCGTATTTTCTTTTATTATATTATTATATGCCCGTGCGAAGCCGGGATGGGCTGCTAGTATATAATATATTGAAAATGATTCTAGCAATTATTAATTAAAGATGATAATGGAGGTGGTTATTATTATAAGCACTCAATATTACCTGATTCAGTTTGAATCAGGGCCGAACTTGATTTTATTGGGAAAAATCGATTATCATAAAAATTTCTATTCGCGAAATGATGAGATTTATCTACTCTTGCTCGAGAGGGCTAATCCGAGTAGACGTCCACGCACTTTCCAACTTGACAGACGAAAGACATGACTTCTTGGGCCTGAGGGTCCGAAGAGCTGCAGTTGCAATAAGTTACAACGGTAATTAGCCAATAAAGTGCGAGGCCGACCTCCTGGTGCCCAAATCTACACGGTCAGCGTTACTTCGCGCTCTTCGACGGTGTTCCGACGATCCTCAATCTCATCGCTTACATATGTAAGACGTTGACAAAAAGTATCTTAAGATAATTCTTACGCGTTCATCCACACATCTTAACAGATAATATATTTTAATTTGGTGGTTCCAAAGGTAGTGGCTTATCCTAATTATTGATGATAATTTTGACTTAAAAAGAGCGATATTTCAGGCTGAGCGCTACTGATGCTGATTCATCAGTCTCTTCTCTCAGTTTTTGGTATCAGTTTTTAGAAACAAAGTTGAACCTTATACTAGGGATCATTATTGGTCTCTACGTGACTTTTGCCAGGATGTGTGGAACTTGCCGGTCTAGGCAACACGATATTTTAATGTTATTTATGGCCGTAGCTTTCGTTACAGCGTTGAAAGGGAATTTCGGGAAGCACTCCACGTGTTGAGAGTCGTAGTTATATTGTGATTTTGAAAAAGGTACGCCGCAGCAATGCTGCGGACGTAACACCGAGAACTTATAGCGTGCACAATAATTTGGCGGCCCGCGATCTAATCTGTAAAGAATTGAATTTTACAAAAGATATCACGAGATTTTGTTGGGTGCCTGGCGTGGTCAACGCACCTCGAAATTCGCTAAACCTCGACTAATATACTCGGTAGCTTAGTACCACGGAGAGGGGAGGAGTAATTTTGGAGAGACAGAGAAACACTCGGCACCAACACGCTGTTACGTCCGGCGTATTGCCACATTTCTCCCTTATCTCGTCACTTTCCCTCGATCATTGTAGTAATCTTATCATCTCATTCCTCATTCTCATTCCAACTTAAACTACCTTAACGTAACTAAAATCTTGACTTAGCTCAACTAAACAAAATGTACAGTGCTGGACATTATGCAAAATTAAACTGAACAAATTATTAAACTCTAGCGTAATTCAAATGCAACCAAACCTCGATAACACAACCTTTGCATCCTAACCACTACCTAAATAGACACAAAGAAAACACAATCTTAGCTATACGCAATCTCAACTAAACGCAATCTTAACAAAACGAAATAAATTCGAACTTACAGGTGATCAGAGAAATTAAAGACAATGATGTCTAGAGATGATTTGCCGGAGCCTTACTCCACTAGACCACCTAGCCGCCTTGACTACATTGTCTTTAATTTCTCTTATCACCTGTAGGTTCGAATTTATTTTGTTTTCGTGTGCCTTGTATTAGTATATATTATGAGCTGAAGCTTCAAACTCTGATTCTGACGGCAATGTGGTTCATATAAATTTTCAAGGTTAGAATCTCAAACAGTCGAGGTAGTGACTCGGAAAGCATTTGTTATTGAGTCGAAAAGTTGATTCTTCAAAGAACGGTCGAAACCTAATGCTAATACTCTTTGAAAATTCGCTATATTCAACTGAAATCATAAATCTGTTTAGATGTTGGGTGCTTGGAAGAAACGCAGCAGGTAGGTGAAAACACTTTGTTTGATCACTTTTATTATTTCGTTCACTAAAAATAGCAATCAAATTTATTTCTATCAACAGCTGATGTGGCCAAAATAATGACTTCTGTAATATTCACTGTTATCTACCTATTCAATTTATCACACGTACAAAGATCATCGCCACTTTCAGGCAGCTGAGTAACTTTCTCACTCTCTTGTGATTTCAGGCGGTAATATTGAATTTTATCACTTTTGGAGATGAGACATTAAACCAAGCGTTCAAGAAATTTGAATATATCACTGTCGGTAATAGAACTGTGAATCTTTTTTTTCGAAAATGTTTCAACAAAATTTACCAATAGTCGATAGTCAATGTATTTTTTTGGATCAAAAAAGTATTGTGACTCCTATTAAAAATCTTCCTGTGATTATCAGAGTTCATTTCACAGATTTTCAATAACGTTTGATTAAATAAATGGAGGGGACGTAATACTCGAATTGAAAATTCGAGTAATATTAGATTCATCAAAATCATTTCTGTATTTCGTGTCAGTGCCATTCGAAACAAAGAAAATCAAATCGGAAGCGTAGAACTCAGGAACGTAAATCATATCCGGTAGGACAAATTGAAAATCAACTTTCTCACAATGCGCCTTAACGTCACAATTAGCTTCAAGGACAATCATGTTTTAGAGTAATGTCAGAACATTAATACGAGGATATTGACTTATTGGATTCAAGATTGCCTCCCTTGTTCCATCAAAATAAATGAATATCTAATTTTCAACGAAGTTCATGAAGATTTTTTTTCCAAATAATGTAATCCGATACAATACCTTGTTCATAGTCCTCCGAACATCAGCTTGTAACAAGGATATTTGGAAAGAGTCCCTGTGTTGCAGAAACCATTATAAGATTCTTGGTTCTCAATTCGTGCCACTAAATAATTTCTGCGTTTCAGGTTCCATTTCCAATCTCAGGATGAGATTTTTTTGTTCTAGACAATGCTAACATGAAATGCCGAAATAATTAAATGATTAAACGAACTTACCAAGTGAAGTTCTATCATAATTGTATGAAGCGCCTCTTCCGAGATGATCAACTGGTAGTGCCCCTACTCCACACCGATGTCGCCACATATTTCATAGTTATATATCGAAAAAGTCGGCCCTGTACCCTTGTCCCCTAGATCTAGACATTCTTTGAAAGCGTTGCCGTTGTATTAGGGGTATGTAATCGTGTATTAGATGGGTATTTTTGGGTGGGTGTTGATCATCTCGGAAGAGGCGCTTCATACAATTATGATAGAACTTCACTTGGTAAGTTCGTTTAATCATTTAATTGTATTGCGCGTCTCTTCCTCGAGATCAATTGGTAGATGTTTAAAGCTAATAACGGCAACCAATATTATTTATTAGTTTTGTGTTATACGTTGTGTCTTAACACTACTAATGTTATTGCAAGTTCAAGATCGCTCGTGCGTAAGAATCCTTATCTCTACTGACATTTGAATGATAAAATTTTGCGAAGGTTTCAGATCCCGTTGTCCAGCCTGCAGTTTTTCTTATCGTTTCTATATCGATGTTGTTTCTTTTCGCTGCAGACGTGGATGCGTGGCGTGTACTGTGTGCTGTAAATTTGTCCGTATTTACTCCGCTATTTTTCAATGTTAATTTGACCCATCGACTCAGGGTTTGCGATGAGACGGCTTGAAATAGTTTTTTGAACGATAGGAAGAGATCTATCGTGGAGCCTCTTGAGGTTTTTGTTCTCTCCAGATAGTTTTGTAAGGCTGATGCCGAACAAAGTTTTTCGTCTTCCGCGTAGAAGGGTATGATTAATAGCGGCTGTTTTCGATTAGCGCCCGTAGTTTTGATTCGATCCGGGATTCTAATCTCGAACGCATTTCCCACTCTTTGAATATTCTCGATGTTTATTTTTGAGTATGTTTGCATCCTATCTCCCGTGATTAAGGCTAGCAGGGTAAAGAGTTTCATGGTTAAATCTTTCAGCGAGAGATTTTCATTTTTTGGCAGAGACTTGAAATAATTAAGAACAATCTTTGGTTCCCAGATTGAATCGTATTTTGGTCTCGTTGGTCTCAAGCTGTGTACTGCTTTGAAAAACCTTTTGATGTGGTGATCTTGTCCCACTTCCGGCCCGATAATAAGCGAAATTGCGGATCTGAGGGTGTTAAGCGACCCATGGGAGGCTCCCGTGTCGTATGTTTTTGCGAGGAATTTTAAAATATCTGACACCGTTGCTTCGTATGGAGAAATTATTCTCGGAGCAATGGATCCACCAGCGTTTTAACGCGCCGGCATATTGTTTAAGCGACGATTCGCTTACGGATGATATCATGATCTGGATTGCTGTTTCTGGTAATTTTCTCCTTTCGAATGCCTGCTCGATAGCTTTCCGGCAACCAGGGAAATGTTCTGCCAAATTGCGTGAGGTTCCCTGTTAGAACAAATTATTAAGTTAATGTTAGGTTTGAAGACAATGGGCTCTGCAACGAGCATTGCCTGAAATTTGGGGTACCAGGGTTGAGCCGGCCACTCTGGTACTACTACGATCCCTTGCGCTTCTTCGCGTTCGATTTTTTGTAGTGTGCGTAAAATTAGTGAAAAGGGTGGAAAAGCGTAGAAATATTGGTTCCATGGGACCGTAAAAGCGTCTACCGCTACAGACCCAGGGTCTCTTCGCCAAGAAATATATTTTTTGCATTTCGCGTTTTTTCGACTCGCAAATAAGTCTATCTCAGGCATCCCGAATTTTTCAACAATCGTTCGAAAAGTTGTGTTTTCTAATTCGAATTCGGTTTCCGGTTCCAATCTGCGGGATTCTTCATCCACTTCTACGTTCATTTTTTAACTTATATAAGACGCAAATACCCATATGTTTTTATTTTCGCACCAATCCCAGATATTTCTTGTTACTTTGTTTAAGTGGGGGTATTGAATTCCTCCTTCTCGATTGATGTACGAGATCGCGGTTGTATTGTCTATTCTAAGGAGTATCTGACGGTTTTCTAAGTTTTTCGCGAAGCATTTGAGGCCAAAAAAGGCTGACAATAGCTCGAGGTAATTTATATGGGACAGACGCTCGTTCTCATTCCAGTGTCCGTGAGATCTTTCGCCTTTGCAAAATACTCCCCATCCCGATAGCGAGGCGTCCGAAAAGATCTCAAGAGTAAAATTCGAATCTTGAATTGGGTTTATTGAGGATTCAATCTTTGATTCCCACCAGGTGAGATCCGGCGAAAGAGTTTCCGGTACATTCATGTATCCCTCATATTTTCCCCGTTGGACCTGAGGGCTAAGTATTTTTCTCGCTCAAAAGCTTTAGTATGGCCCCAGCTGTAGTTGACCGCAAAGCACGCTGACACTAAAGTACCGAGGAATTGTGCGAATTCCCTAATTTTTACGGAATCTCGAATTTTCAACTGAGCGCTTTTTTCTTTGATACTTTCTTTTTTCTCTTTTGTTAATTCTACAGTCCATCGTACGGAATCAAAATAAAACCCTAAAAATTTGCAACGTTGGGACGGTGTGATTTGACTTTTATTTTCGTTTATAATGAATCCTAGTTTTTTCAGGAGTTTGCAAGTCTCTCTGACGTTATCTTGGCACGTGGTGTACGTGTCTCCAAAAAGTAAAAAATCATCGAGATATAGCACGGACAAATATCCTCTTTTCCTCAGGTGCGAAATTACTGGTTTCATTATTTTCGTAAAAACCAACGGAGCAACGCTAAGGCCGAACGGCAAACATGTAAATTCAAAATATTGTTGATCTAACTGGAACCGTACGTATTTTCTGTGTGTTTTCGCGAGTGGAATCAGGTAATACGCGCCTTAAGGTCCAAAGTGGCCATAAAGCACTGAGGGCTTATAAGTCTGAGAGCTGTTTTCCGGTCTTCCATTTTGAAATGTTCCGTTATGACGAAAGCGTTCAGTTCCTTCAAATTTATAATCAACCGCTTCGAACCGTCGGGTTTCGGTCGTAGGAAAATGTTTGAGATGAATTGATTTTTTGCCGGATTACATTTAGCGATGGCTCCTTTTCTGAGCAGTTCGTCTATGAGTTTTAAGGTTTCTTGTTTTTCTGAGGGGGACCGCGCGGGTTCGATAGGCACCCTGTTTTGTTCGACTGTTAGTGAAAACGGTATTTTGTATCCCTCGATCCATGAAAGGATCTTTTGATCCGACGTTATTGCTCGCCAATTTTTTAAGAAAAATTGTAATCTACCTGCCGTGATACCTACAAGGTTTACCGTCGTCGGTTCTGAGAGTTGTTGTCTCTTCGCTGATACGGTTTGTGGTGTGATTGGCTCGGCTGTGTTCGCTGGGATGGGTATTTCTTCTGCGCTTGAAATCCTGTGTATTTCTGCCCCCCGGTCGTTCCCGATTGTGTTTTTTGCGCTTGGTAACGCGGCGGGGTCTTGAAGTTTTTTGAATTCTTTGGTGTTTGATTTTTTGTTGCAGGTTTTAGCTCATTAAGTGACCGTTCCAAGTTTTTGGCTGACCGCAACCGATCCTCGAGATCCTTTCCGCATAGCCATTCGTCTGTTGTTGAATTTTGCAGTGCGTCCTTCACCGATATTTTTAGCGGCGCTAAGATAAGGCTTTTCCTTACTGCGGTTTCTTCGCGTTGAAGATCTGCGAGAAGTCTCGCCGTGTCGCTGATCGATTCTATTAATGCAAGGTCGGTATCGTTATCCCTTTTTATGATTGTTGCCAAAGCTTTCCCTTGAGCGGAAAGGCATGCTGCAATCCTTTCTTGTTTTGAGATGATGCGGTTATCTCGTTTTACGACCGCCTCCGTTGAGGCCGCTTTTAGCTCGGGATTCACTTTTGGCGGATCAATGAACATGCAGTTGCTTGGCGGAGGGTATTTTTCGATGATTGACGTCTTTAGCTCTGGTGGCAGACCTTGTTTGAATATTTCCTCCCATCGCACTGCGATAGGTTTTGGAAGTTCCGGTCCCAGGACCCTGTCTGGGGCAATCCGTTTCCCCATAGCTTTGAGGACGTTTTCTGCCAGTCCCCCTGACTCATCGACTCCTGGGTTCGGTGGTGTCTCAGCTCTCGTAGTTGTGGGATCGACGTCTTCAGCGCGTCTCGCGTCTCCCTGTGGTTCGACGACGGGTACTTCCCCGGTCGCTGTATCGTCGGCTTGTGAACCTGAGGCCCGACCTGTATGCATGAATGAGGAATATTTTCTATGTGATACATCACAGTTGCGGCTTCGTTTCAATAATGTTCGTGTAAATATATATATACATATATGTATTTATACATTTTTGCCATCGCTACAGCTTCCTCGATTGGTTGAAACCTTACGAGTGGCATCGTTTTGGATTTTCCAATTTGTTGGGCATGAGTTACAACTCCTCTCTAAGGGCTACAGCCCTGCAGAGTGCCGAATTCGCTACAGCGAAATGATCACGATTGACGGGTAAGACGACCTAGCCTGCAAAATATTTCCCTTTTCCTCTCCCATTCATGGGGATTCCGAGGACAGCGGGGAGACAACTTACCATTTTCCATATTATTTCGAGAAAAACTGTCAGTTTCCCAATTTCTCGTCGGGGATTCGTAGCCGCGTCTTCTCTTTCGAGGTTATGATCTCGCGGCGAGCGCGAGTCGGACGACGACGACGAGGCGTGCCTGCGACGCCGTTTCTTTTTCGTCTTTTTCTTCGCCAATTTTCGTTCCAATCGTTTTATTCGTTTTTCCAGTAGTCCTCCGTCGTTTTCTTTTCCCGAATCTGTACTTCTGCTCCGGTTCCGGAACATTTTTAATGTTTTTTGTGCACTTTATTATTTTATTTTTTATCTTTTGATTGTGGCTTGTCGGCACAAAAAAGAAGAATGTCTAGATCTAGGGGACAAGGGTACAGGGCCGACTTTTTCGATATATAACCATGATATATGTGGCGACATCGGTGTGGAGTAGGGGCACTACCAGTTGATCTCGAGGAAGAGAGGCGCAATACAATTCCGGTCAATGGAGATTCACAAGCTTTTATTCTTGGCGTAGGACCCCGTAAAGGGTGTGAAATTGAATTTGATTTTAAGCTATCGATAAATTGCAGGATAACTCTCTGATGCAGATTCGTAATAAAAAAGTTAGCGAGTGAGTAAATCCTATAGCAGACCAAGTGATTATTCGCAAAGCAACGTGTACTAGTGAGTGAATGCATTTTTTACACTTCACTGGGGTTCCACGAGACCAAAGCACGGGTGATAATTGCAACTAGCTAGCCAGATAACACCGTCGACTAAGATGAACTTTAAATACATTTTTAACTGAAGTTATTTAACATTTCTATATTTGGATTGGTTCAGTTTGCCTAGCAAAATTCAACCCTACAATTTAAGTGAGGAACTGAAGGACTATTTATCTGAATTTTATGCCAAAGAGAGTAAAAGTAATCTTCAAAATAAGATACTAAATTGAATGGTATAAAATTTGAAAAATAATGCTGGTCAATAATAATGCTTGAATTACAGTGGTGCACAGAGTGATTCATCGGTAGAATGAATTAGCAGCAACGGTTAAGTAACAAACTTATCGCTATTGGCTCAATCAAAGTAAAATGATGGGATATTCAGCCATTATGATCTGTAGTATATCCCGCTCTTCAATTTTGCCTCAACTGATATTAAGAAGGTGGCGATGGCCTGATGAAATTCACTCTGGCACCTGATGTCCGACGGAACAACCAGGTTCGATGGTTGTAATGATTGCACCGCTCGAGAAACCTGCAGGATCCTTGCCACCTAAACGTTTTGACCATCAGGTAAGGCATAATTTTCCTCGTGTTAACCAAAGTTTAACTTGGAGCCTGCTAAAAAAACGAATTTTATCATTGAATCCATGTTAAAATATTGTAATAGTCAAAGATCACGTAATTAGAAATTTACCTACATGCTTCCAAGCCTGACAACTTTAGTCCCGCTTTGACGATGAATTATGTCGTACCTGAAAATATCAGAAGCTATTATCATCAGACAGAAGCTTTTGATATTTTTGGATACAACTACTTTCCAATAAAATGGACAAAACATAAATCGTGAATAAGAAGCATTTTTAATTTGATGTAAATAAAGAATTTGTTCACAATAAACGTTGTTTCAACTTACCTACCTCTGTTTGTTCAGACTCCCACTTGTCAATGACATTTCACATTGAATTTCAGATTTCTCTTATCAATAAATAACACCCAATTTCTGTATCATTTGATATTTGCTTTTTCCTTGAATTCTTTATTCCGTCGGTTGAATATCTTCCGCTATCGACCACGGTATTGCTGGACGATACTATTCTTCTTAGACAATTCAGGCTACGTAAAAATAAATAGCAACATGACCTCAATCTGCGGTTTCACGCGCCAGAGACGTACAGCTCTTGTCTCATTTGGTGTACGTTGGTCCCCTGCTCAGCAGATGAAAACATCGGCCCGGGGCAATTTCACCGACCAATAAGATTGAATTATTTGGTACATGCGTATTGACTGTATAGTTTCTAGAGATTTTCCCGGTATATACATCCATATGTATAGAGGTGAAGCTCCCATCAAGGAAGAACGTTGCAATAAAAACAAATTCTCAAAAAAAGTATCAAAAAACAAAATCCATGTCGTCGGTCATCATCAAAATCAATCAGTCATATGGAAGCCGTCATTATCTGAAAGATAACAGGTCAAGTACGCAATCGTGTCAAGATCCAATGAAGTTGGAAGCTCCAATTGTAAAAAAGCTTACTAAGTTGTCACAACAGGCAAGCCTATTTATCTGACTCTTTAAGAGCCAGTATTTAATGGAATGTCGAATATACCTATAAAATAACAAATATACTTAATTCCTTGTTTTCTGCTCTCAAATCACAGACACCCACTCTCAAACAAATCGACACTCTATACCGTATATACTGTAAAAACTACAACTAATGTTATGTGGGACAATCATCACAACATTTCAAAAAATGTTTCTCAAATCATATTTATGATATCAAGTCCAGATCCAAATAAGTCAGCCCTGGTATTCCATACACTTACTGAGGGTCACAATTTCAATTTCGATGATGTCAAAATATTAAGTCAAGAGAATAATTGGTACAAAAGATTAACCAAAGAAATGATCCACATCTCCACGAATGATACAGTCAACAAAAGAACAGACATACAAAATCTTAGTAATCTGTATTCTGACATCATAAGGAATGGAAATTAACTGAAACCATTATCTCAAACGTCCAGCAAACGTCAATTCAAATTTCGCACACTTACCATCTTGACTCTGTTTGACTACGTAATATAACATTGTTAACACAGAAATATGGTCAGCCATATGCAATACCTGTTTAAAACCGCGCTTCCTCCATGGCAGCCCCAAAATGAATACCTAAGCACTTAGGAATGTCCTAATGTCAGTTTCGTCTGATTAACTTTTACTTTGAAATTAGATATAAATTCTTAACATGTTCATGCTCTATGAGCACCTACTAATTTCTCTGTAATTATATAGGTTATTTTTCTTTTCTTTTCCAACAAATAGCCTGGTGGTGGCTGGCTAGGCCCAGCCAAAGCGTCGTAATGAGAAACTTGATAGTTTTTCCTGCTGGCAAAATTGACCTTCCCCGATGAATTCCTCACTCATATATTTTCTACGGTCACGGAAATCCACACAAAACACAGAAACTGATCAAATAGTCTATTGGTGAGAAGTATTTTGTGCAGCAACGAATGCACAATATATTCGGTAGCTCAGTTCCGCGGAGAGGGGAGAGGTAATTTTTGGGTAGAGAGAGAGAGCGCGAAATACACAACACCAATACGTTATTTTACCAAGTTAATATGATATAAAGATAAAATATTTCCAGCCAGCGATAATACAAAATAAAAGAAAATAATAGCTCAAAATTCGTGGAGCGCAATCTTAATTATCACCTTAATTACTATTTTCTTATTCCTACGTTGAGGCCTCTCATTAACGCGCATCCGAGTTCAACTCCTTCCGCGACGTCGGAACGCGGTTCGCGAGTTTGAACGCTCCCCCTTCGACGATTCGCGACCTACACAAGAAGTGACACTTTATCTCGATTGATTTGACGTGACTCCGTGCAACGGAATTTGGTTACACTCAATTGGAAACAGTCTTGCCTCGACTCAAACCCGTGACTCTACTCGACCAGCTCGGTCACTCATAATTGGCTCTATGTTAATACGCGCAACTCAGGCTACGGTCACCAAACGAAAGAATCGGCAAACGAATTTGGAGTATCATTCGACACGCAAATTACAAATCGGCTATCCTTTTTCCGACAAGCCCTCGCTCAATTACTCTCGAAATTCAATCGCAAGAATGACAGCAACGCTTACCGCTCCACATCCAGCTCACGAATTCGCCGACCCCCTCGTGAAGGTGGAAGGCCATCGTTCCTCGCAGTAACAGATTTTCAAACAGACTCGAAACGAATTCACAGACTCGACTATCAACAGGTACAACTGCCTTGCTCAATCGCCAGAACTAGAGTGAGCTTTCTGATGGCCGATCGGCCGTAACGCCGATCTCGTCACGCTAATCCCTTCGTGACGTCATGACCCTAAGAATGCGCCAATTCGATCAGTTATCGATTTCGGAGATTGCGCAACTTGACACGCATCTGTTGTCGCTTCGCGGCGCAGAACTCAACGCTAGATCGCAATGTCGTCTTCCGCGCAGCTCTATGGTGTCCCGGGGTTGGGCGGGGTGGTGCTCCCTCGTCGCTAGCCGGTCTCTCGTGGTTGCCTTGGTCAGGTATAGGCGGGGTGAGCTGGGAGGCTGCGGCGCGCTGGCCGCCAGCGGGAATCGCGCCCGCCTTGGATTCGCGCGCTGCAAGGACCTGCGTTGGCTCTCTCTCCGCAGCCTCGACATCCTTCCCGCAAGATCTTCGCGGTTTCGCCTCGCTTCAAAATATCCTCGGGGTCGGAGTTGGTCGCCGGCCTGTGGCCGGTGTACTCGAAAAAAAAAAAAAAAACAAAATCCTGCAATATCTTAATCGTGATTCGCTATTGCGTCCCTGTCGAAGCTCGGATGCGTGACTCCAGTTCTGGCGCTCCTCTATTATTATTTCGCGACCCGATCTCAGAAGCCCTTATCCCTGGGTTCCGCCCAAGCTTCAGGGAGCATTTTGTAGCGGGCATGCATAAAAGAAATGCCACGTTACAACATATGCAATGAAAAAAAATATTAGTCATTTGAACGTACTACTAAAAATTTTTTTTGAAGCTCAAATTTTTGGAGAGTTACTTTTTGACGAGTACGAGTACAGCCATCAAACCCAACCGAAAAAAGAATCATCAATTATAAAATAATTGAAAATAATTGCATCACCCGCTCAGGCCCCGCGACGTTGAGGGTTCCCGGCCGCGTGGCGGCGGTTGCTGTGCTTAGTGGGGGTATAGCGTAAGTTAGTTAGGATCGAGCGCTCTAATAGGTAGGACGTGTTGTGAAACTTTTCTTTCTGTTCGCGCGTTGCGATTGCATCATCTTTTTCGTTCCGCATAGTTTCAAGGTTTGCGCGTGTCTAGGTTTGGTTTGTGGAAACGCGGTCTATCCTACGGTGATTGGAGGTGCCCGTTCCCGGGGCGAGCATCGACGCGGCGACAAATCTGTTGCCCGAGCATCTCAGCGTTGGAACCCCGAGACGTCGGGACCGCTCTTTGCACGGCTGTGGGCCATCTTGGACGCTCCCCGTTACCCCGCTTTCATGTGACCATCGGAAGTTGCTGCGTTTTATTTGTTTAACTCCGTACTTGGTAAGCTAGTTTGATATTATTGAATGATCATTCAATTTAGTTAAGAAAAAACGCGCCAGCGAATTTATTTCCCTGTATCCTGTCGATTTTATTTGTGTTGAATAAATATTTGACTTGCTTCGGCTTTTCCCTCTGTCTCGTGAGGGAAATTATGCCAAAGCAAGCATCCTTTTCTTGTCTCGCAAAATTGAGGTCTTATTCATTCACCCTTTCACTCACTCATCCCATTCCGATTACCGTTAGAAGAGACCTCTTGATAAGTGATTAAACACTCCAAGAACCATGTTAAGTAGCGTGTACTTATTTCTCGCTGTAACACGTTGAATTTTGATATGCTATCACCTGTATATTAAGCAAAATGCGTGTACCGGCAGTATATACCCGTTTCCCTATTGTTACTTGCATGACACTACATGTTGAATTTCTATATTCTAGTATCTTTTTTATGCTTTATCATTTCAAGCTGGTTACTTTTATGGCATATTCTATTTCAATATTCTGGATGGTGATAAACAATCTTTTCCTTATGTATCCTGGTATTTTTGTGCTTTTATTTAGCAGCGTGCACATGTGCACGTGCACATAAAATGAATCGTCTGATGTTACACGGAGTGACAGATACGTATCAGGTACGTTTATTCAATGGCTCTGATTTGGATGTATTACGTAAGATATAGGAATCTGATTTGTCGCTGCAACATATAACTAGCATGCGCTGAATGCGAAAAATAAAAACATAAATGATAAATAGCGGACCTACAAGGATATGAATCTTGTCCATATCTGTGATATTATTGATACGTATCTCTGTTCTGTGCCTGTTATATAGCTACCATGATGTTTTGTGGCGGACATAATAGAGTAAATGTACGGTACACGTAGATCACATTTGATGTAGCTGTAGTGTCGGAAGGAACAAGATTCGAGTATTTGTTACATTACTATGATATGAATGTGCTGCCTGGGAATATAAAGAGAAGAAAATTTTTGTTCTACTTTTATCAAGTTACTGAATTCATATTCAACTAAAGGCAAGCTCCTTCACACCATATTATAAAACAATGACACAATACATATATGTGATATATAGTACTCACGTCTCTCCATCAACCTGACCATAGATGAGATACATCCAATACTCCTCGAAATCTTTATCTTCGCTAACCCTCGGGAATATGCTCCGTAGCTCAGGACCGCGGCGAGGGGAGGGGTAAGTTTTGGAGAGTGAGAGAGACACTCAGCAACAACACGCTATTCAACAAAATTAAAATAAAATAATATATTTTACTATGGCAGCGATACAACCGATAAAAACAGTAATTCAGAAGTAATTAAAGAAGAAACTTACAGCGTTACAGTCAGCCAAGCGCAAAAAAAACTTAATCCCAATAAACATAACATAACCCATGACCGTTGAATCTAACCTTAGATTACCGCGGGGATAATGACTTGTCGGATTGACACGTCAATTCCAAGGTTAGATTCAACGGTCATGGATTATGTAACGTTAATTAAAATTGAGTTTGTTTTACGCTCGGCCGACTATGACATTGTAGGTTTCTCTGTATTGCCAACATAACTGTCTAGTATAAAAAATGAGCCGTCTCAGATTCATTGTCCCCAAGTGTACCTCCGCACACCACTAGGTGGCGTAGCGCGCATCTTCTAACCAGGTTCAATAGTAGAAACCTGCGTAGACGACGCCTGCTGTATTATGAAAATTCGTGAATATTTCTTAAAAATGCTCATGAGCATCGCAATGTATGCAATTGATTGCATAAAATCGTGATCCGATTACTTGGGAAATTATTTACGTACATAAATCTACATTAACTCTGCATTCGACGAATGTTAAGTTGACGAGGAACCAAACTTTGATTTCATTAGTGAAATATCAACTTTTTTGTAGGACAAAAGCTCCCCACACAACTGACAAAACTTTCGTCTCTCGCTCTTAGACGGAGCGGTGGTTACTGGGGAAAAACTTATTTCACACTTTATTACTTATGATCAGGCATAGAATCCACAAGTCAATACAGAGATTGAAGAGTGTACGGATCACCCATACAACTCACGAAACTGGCAATAATATTGCTCCGCCCGCCTCACGTGTGAAAGATAGCTTTGCTTTTGTGATTGCTATTAAGAATTTCATTCTTCTTCCTGATTATATGCTGGTTTCGATAGATGTAGTGTCCCTGTTAACCAACGTACCACAAGATCTAGCAATCAACGCTGTCAAGTAACGTTGGTATCAATTGGTAGATGAGGTTCCTGTCCCACTGAATGAATTAATTGAAGCTTGACACATTTATTTTAAGGCTGCCATTTTCAAATTATATGACATCAGTTATGCTCATACTTTTGGTCTAGCTATGAGCTCACTGCTCTTTCGAATCTTGTCTGAATTGGTGATGGATAATTTAGATCAACACTGTTTAAAGAAACTTGATTTTGGGCTTCCATTCTATTTCAGATATGGGACTTTCTTTTACAAACTTAACAGATTTGGACAAAAATTGACTGACAAATTCTTCATTCAGCTGTTTTTTTTTTTTACGGATTATATATCGAAAAAAAGAGATACATACTCGAGGATTTTTATTTTTTTCACATATTTTGGAAAATAGAGGGGTTCGAAAATTTGAGAATCTGGCGATTTTCGGCTTAAAAACCGATTTTCAAAAATTCGTAACTTCGATTGTAATTAAGCTAGGAACTTCTGTTCTTCTTTCATTTTGAAGCGAAGAGAATGAATTTTATTACAAAAATTTTCTCCTTAGAAATTATTAACAAATTCATATTGTTATAAGCAATTCAAATATTTAAATCGATATCTGACAATTGCCCCAACTCGTAGCGAGTTCTTTATATAACCATCGTATTCTACGTTAAATTTCCTATCAAAAACGTATTTTCAGTTGATGGGCATATCATCGTTACTATTGGAAAAAAATTAATTTATATATTGCGGTGCGTCACATCGGCGCGTGGGTTCCATTGCACGCCTCATATTCATGCCTCGTATCGTTTTTCTCTGTAATATAAGTAATTATTCTATATTTTCAATAAAATAATATCATTTGTTAGCAAATAAGACTTGATAAAAAATCAAACAAAAAAATAAATAAATAAAAAATATTATTGTAGCAAATCTAAAATCAATTAATAAGTAGGTTTGGTGGTCGGTTCAGCTGCGGGCTGATAAAAATCGTCAACGGGAGGCCTCTTTGTGTAGTCGACGCACAGCACTGTACGCCGTTGGCGCTGCATCCGAGCGATAGTAGCGTTATTTCATGGTTCGGCTCCTGGCCGATAAGTCTACGTAGTTGGAGGTCCTGGTTGTGCATCATGCACGACCCTGTTCGCAAAATAGGTAGAAATCCATCTGGAGTTGCCCCAGCGATATTCGGTAGTCCGTAGTTGGTGTTGGGCGGCTGTTGAGCTGGTACGTGACCCTTCTCAGGCAGTGTCCAGGTATCTCGAAGAGGAAGTTTCGTAGTCGGTTCTCGTAGAGTGTTACAAAATCAGAAAATATAATAGAATGAGCTTAAATTTTACTTAAATGCAACTAGTCGTACTTTTTGGAGTATTGGCCTCAGACGTGTTTCGTTGTTTAGAAATATAGACAGCATCGTATTACTTTACACGCACACAAACACACACACATACACATTGGGGAGGCTGTACCCCCCTGCGGGCTTCGCGCGCCAACCCCCATTTTCAAGTTTTGATGAGAGGGGGGAGGGAAGGCGGTAAGAGTTCAGATTTTTGTAAGTAAAGGGACGTATATATGTAAAGAGAATATATTCTCTTTATATTTAGCGCGCTTGATGGTCTCCACGCACGTTTATATGACACCCGCTAGATGCCTCATCGAGTACGAAATGGATCGACAGGTAAACAGAGTGGAGATAGAGAGAGGGAGAGATAGAAAGGGACAGATAGAGAGAAGAGACAAAAGACAGAGTACGTGCCAGGACAAAGAGCATAAACAATATGCAGAGCAGTGAAAGAGAGACGAATAAGTGGCCTTAATTGTCTTTTCTCTTATTTACAGGTAACTGGCCACGTGTGTAAATATTGTAAATAGTAACATCGGTTATAACATAAAAAAAACTCTCATTTACAGAGAAACAAATTTGGTTTACTTATCCGACAACCCCAACCCTCCTGTACAACAAACATTACATATATATGAAGGGTCAAGTGTTGAATCCCTGATTTCTGAATGGATGTATATACAGAAAGTGAAGGATCAAGTCTTGATAGGTATTACGATAAGCGTGTCAGGTAAACGGTTGAATCTGTATAGGTATAATGGTATATAAATAGGGTGGAGGGTTAAATTTTCATAGCTGTAAAAGCATATACCTGGGATGAAGGGTTGAATCTGCATAGATATAATGGTATATATGTAGGGTAAAGGGTTAAATCTGCATAGTCATAAGGGCATAAACGTAGGATGGAAGGTTGAGTCGTAATAGGTATAAATGTGGCAATAGTGAAGGGAAGAAAGGGTGGTGGAAGGAAGAGCTGAATTCCTGACACGGTGGCGAGATATCTTTATTATATAGAAGTATGATTTATATTATTGTGTGTATGAGAGAGTGTCCAATAAATAAGTATCCGAGTGCTCCTGATGATTTTAATTCCCAATTTTTCTCAAAATTTCTCGAGACTCGTTTTGTCTCAAACGTCAACATTGATTTGAGAAATAGAAATTTCTCATCTTGTCTCGTTTCAACGACATTGTTAGTAATGACATTGGTGCAAAAATACGGAAAACTTAATTTTTTAACAATCATGAGCTGCAAACCTGAACTACTATAGTTCCAAGGCGTCATAGCGGCGTGAAGCTCGCCCGTGCCGTAAGTGCCGAAAATCGCAAAATGATGTCATGAAGTAATTTAATGTTTTCCGTGTCTCAGGTGAACATTGACTTTTGAATGTGGTTTTAAGTATTTTTGAATCCGATTATGAGCATAGAAAGTTATTTTTTCCGTGCATTCATATAGTTCTGCGCCCTCGATATTGACGAATTTTATATTATTTTTTCGGATGGCATCATATATCGAACTACTATCTTTCTTCTACTGCTTTAATATTTTCTTGTTTAAGAATCCCGACTTCAAGAATGACCGACTAATTTTTTAAGTATACATAATAGTTAAACTGTACAATAAATCGCATTGACTCGGTAATTCATGAAATTGCGTATTCAGACTAAAAAATAGTATTATTGAGTATTTTTCAGAAAAAAAATCCATTCCAAAAACAAAAAATCAGTTCCATGACGTTAGTTGAGAAAATGATGAACAATTTGTCATGCTCGACGGCTCAAAACTGTATGCGCGGAGAAAATAACTTTTCACGGTGATATTCGAATTACTTGACCTTAAAAATGCTTGGAACCTACGCTTACAAAGGAAATATTTACCTGAGATACCAAAACCAGTGTATCACCTTATGACGCCATTTTATCATTTCTCTCACTTACGACACGGTGCGATTGAAGCTGATATGATACCTTGGCACTTAAGTGGTTAATGAATATGAAATGAAATGAAAATTGGACAGAATATTATCTAGAATTTAAAGCTTATTCAAACCAGAACGGACGGTTTGGATATTTTGGTGAAGATCTTTCACCCGGAAGTAAGACACTTGTAAGTGAAATAAATTGGTGAATCGATATTTGATAGGAGTGCTGCGTATATGTACGTAAGGCAATTTCAAAAAAGGCGTTACGTCTCATATTTCATCATCTGACGAATATTTAGTAAACCACTAACAACAGAGCGAGCGTAGCAAGTGAGAAATAACGCTTATCCAATCGAGTAAGCGAGAGTACCTACAAGTTAACGAACACAATAACCAGCTAGTATACAGGGTGTCCCTAAATTGCCTCCCACGGACTAGCCAGCATGATACCTCGTTAAAATCCAACCGAGAATTTCTTTTCCGGAAGCTCGTCCGATGCATAGCTTTTGAATTATAAGCGATAGCGCTGGGCCAATCAGAGTGCACCATATCATCTAGATTTGCCGCCACGGAAATTGCTGTTTTGTTCGTCTGGGTGAATTATTATTCGTTTAAGAATTAAATATCGGCACCTCCCCTCTCTCGCTGCTGTACCCCTTATGCTTGAGGATGCGCTTCTGTTTACACACACAAGTGTGCGCCCATGGATGTGCGGCCGGCAGCGTGTACCGCGGCAACAATACCGAGGTCAGCGCCCGAGAAGGGGTACAGCAGCGAGAGAGGGGAGGTGCCGATATTTAATTCGTAAACGAATAATAATAATTCACCCAGTCGAACAAAACAGCAATTTCCGTGGCGGCAAATCTAGACGAAATGGTGCACTCTGATTGGCCTAGCGCTATCGCTTATATTTCAAAAACTATGCGTCGGACGAGCTTCCGGAAAAGAAATTCTCGGTTCGATTTTAACGAGGTATCATGCTGGCTAGTCCGTGGGAGGCAATTTAGGGACACCCTGTATAATCCAGTCGGAACGTACAGAAATTTCACTTAGTTCTATTCTGAAATGTGTCTCTGCGGTAAATTTTGTGACAGCTCAATTGGATATCGAGAAACGTATCCTGAAAAATGTGACCAAGTTTGTTGACGATTTGCGAGGAAAAAATTATTAAAAATTGAAAACGCTCCATGTCGACTATCTTTTATTTATTGAGTTTAGCGAAAAAAAATTCAGACAAAAGTTGTATACCTCGTCGTTTTATATAAAATTAGTCCCATATAAAAATCACGTAGTAATGTTTGTTTAGCGGTAAATGGCACCGGATGAAAAACTCGATTCGTTTGTTTCATTGCATACAGGTCGGCGAATCATCGACGCAAACTATTCAAGTCCATCACAAAATGTAGAACCATCTTTCCTCAAGTGAATTAATTTCATTGCAACGACTGGTTGAACACATCCGCGCGGACGAGATCGCCGCGCTGGCCTGGTCCGTCTCACCGGGCGGCGTAGTGGGGAGACGCCCAGCCAATCGCGCTCGACTTAGCGCGGCTAAGTTACAATTCGAATATCTTCGTTAATAATGGTCCTACAAACTTTCTTTTTTCAACTCGGGCTAGTTTTTTCTCATCAATCCGATCATGCTATCCAAGATAACCTGTGGTCATTACTTGAGTGTCAAAGTGGCTATGAGTGATTTAATATTATTGCAAGGAAGGGGTGATCAATAAATTTCAGTCCGTTAACAATATATTATTTATTATGATATATTATACATTAAAATATATGTATTAAAATCTATTTAATAAAAATCTTATAAAATAAGTTCAAATACTGCAATTTACGTTTGTGGATTATTGTTGACCCTCGGTGGCAAATTTTTTTATTTTTTGCGTATTACTAGGGGTCTCCAAGGGACAGTCTGTACCCTGGTCGGCAAGTTGTAGTAACTCGTCATTTATTTCATCGTCGCTCAAAACGATGTCTGGCTCTACTACGTTTGAACACGTCGGTCAATTACATTTTACAGTAAATATAATAAAACTGTATCAAATTACGAACGACTGTCGGACGCAGTCTTGCACGGAACTGACGCACCCAGTACTGGATGCACCGAGAGGCCTTAGAGACACCCCTCTTTTCGCCCGTTGCCCTCCGAGAATAAACATCTGCCTAAGATTACAATAGGCCCCAAACCTGTACGACGCACTAGTTAAATTCCTCCTGCCCAAGTGTACCTGCGATTCCAGGTACACGTATTATTATCGCATCGTCTTCTCAGAAAGTCCATACACAAAGTATAAGTGGGTAATGAGCAATTGCCGATGAAAAGCATTTACATAAAAAAAGTTTTGGTTATACACACCAACTTTCAGGTGAAAAGTGTAGAAAAACGATAATTAGTTCGACAAGTAATGACCGCAGGTAATTTTGGATAGCATGATCGGATTGGTGAGAAATAACTAGCCCGGATTGAAAAAATAAAGTATTTAGGACCATTATTAACGGAGATATTCGAATTCTGAACTCAGCCGCGCCGAGTCAACGAAGATAGAGTCTTATAGAAGCGTACGGCCTGCAGGCTACTTGAAGCAAGAAAAGTTGAGGTGCACGGACGAGCTATCACCCCAACAGCTAGGTGTCGCTAGTGGCGCCTTTGCTTGTGTGGCTCACGTACAGCGCTCTATACTAATGCGTACAGTGTCGGTGTGTTGGCTTCGACCGGCGAGTTGGGGTGATCGTGCTAACTCTCTCGCTCTTGTTTGGAGCCATGGTGCGTTCTCTCTCGCGCCCGATCAATAATGAACCCAGAGTGGGGGGCCGGTATGATGTCTGTTATACTTTTGACGATTTAAGCATTTATTATTTTCATTTTATGTAATAACAAGTACATTCTCGAGAGCTGTGAGACTCTTATATCCGAGACAGCCGATTCATGCACATGTCTTTTATATAAGGAGATGATCTATAGGATATGTATATCTATTTTTTACCGATTCGGGCAACGTTTGACCCTGACTCCTTCCGATTTCATCGATGATTTTTTATACATTTGTACCATCCTCCAAGAGCTCTCTGATTTTTTTTCAGATTTCTTAAGACACGCAAATTATTTTGAGAATTTTTATAAAGTCTAAACTATCAGCCAAATTTAAAAATCTGAAAAAATTCTAAAAAATGTTCTGTTAGGTATCAAAATATTTAAGCCTTGACCCAGAGTGATATTTCATTCACTTCTATTTTTTATTCGGGCTTTCAAGAAGAAAGAAAATGAAATAAAAAAATTTTAACATAAAAATAAAATGGAAGCAAAAATCAATCGACTGTGGCCTATCACAATTTATTAATTGCGTGTATATACTATCATTTGATGTATAAAAAAAATAGAAAAAAAAAACAGGCGCAGTAGGAGAAGCGGAGAAATAAGGGGATGGTCGATGTAGCAGCGCGGCTCCCCATAATGGCTCCACCATCATACGGATTTACGAGTCGCGAAAAGTTTTACTTCAAGCGGCCCATAAGCCTTACGCTTCTATAGGCCTCCATCTTCGTTGGACGAGTCAAGCGCGATTAGCCGGGCGTCTCCCCACTACGCGGCCCGGTGAGAAGGACCCAGGCAACGCGGCGATCTCGTCCGCGCGGATGTGTTCAACCAGTCGTTGCAATGAAATTAATTCATTTGAGGAAAGATGGTTCTACATTTTATGATGGATTTGAATAGTGTGCGTTGATAATTCGCCGACCTGTATGCAACAAAACAAAAGAATCGACCGTTGTTTTTCGTCCGTTGCCATTTACCGATAAACCAATATTGTTTATATTGTGATTTACTACGTGATTTTTATATGGGACCAATTTTGATTAAAACAACGAGATATACAACTTTTGTCCAAACATTTTGCTCTAAACTCGATAAATAAAAGACATAGTCACAATGAAGCGTTTTCAATTTGTAATGATTTTTTCCTCGCAAATCGTCTACAAAATTTCGTCACATTATCCAGGATACGTATCTCAGCGGCATCCAAGTGAGCTGTCAAAAAATTTACCGCAGAACACATTTCAGAATAGACTGCATGTTCATTTCGACTGGACTAATATGAGCGCGTGCGGAACAGAACAGCACTGTAGTCGAGTCCAGCGGAACATACACGTAAGACTAGGAAAAAAATTGTAGAATCTTGAGGTATGAATCCGGAAACTATACCAAATGGCGATAATGATTCTGTCACTACTTCCTCGATCATTATAAGCAGAGTTGAACCATTTAATACGTAACCTAATAAATTTAGCAAAATATATGTTAGACGAAAGTTGTTGCGGAAGAAAAAAAAAAGGTAAAACAGTATCCTATGTCCATCTTTGGATCTTCAAAAATCAAGGAGATGAAGGCAAATGAAAAATTATGTTGCAACAGAATTTCTTTTTAGTTGAAGCACCACTGGAAAGTAAGGACGCAAGATATGTCTTGGGACGTGGCTTTTTCCCGTACCACGGTGACTCAGAAAAAATGACCGAGAACTTACGGTGTACAGAATAATTCGGCGTCCCACGATGTAAGCTGGATCTAAAAACAATATCGCGAAATGCTGTTGGGCGCCTGGTGTGATTAACGCGCCTCGAAATTGTTAATGCGCTATACCTCGGGAATGTGCTCGGTAGTTCAGTACCGCGAAGATGGGAGGGGTAATCTTGAAGAGAGAGAGAGAGAGAGACACTCGAAAAACACACGCTATTTAACAAGAGAAGTAAAATAAAATACTGTATTTCATAATAGCGGTTAAACGAAAACAAAAAAAATAATTCGAAATTCGCTCTTCGCAGTCCAAAAAAAAAAAAAAAAACAACAAGAAACTATACGTAACCTACGCTATTACTTACACTGTAGAGCTCGCAGCGAGCTAACTGAAATCTGACTCAACATTTACAAAATCTCCCTACGCTACTCTCAATTCGTAAATTCGAAGTTTTTCCTGAATACCAATAATTGCTCGAAACCGTAACTAAAACTACTTTCTCGAAGGTGCGCCGCCCAGCTACCAAACAGACGGCGTCCTCAATCTCACTCGAGATCTCACCCGACTCGGAGCTTCGACGCTATAGTGAGCTGCCTTAAATCTAACCTTGACAACTTAAATTAACATGAATCTTATTTTTTACTTATTTTAACTGAACAGCATCCACAGAGCTCAACCTTATGTGAAATTCAACTAAACGGATTCGTACGCGACAACATAATTCAGACGCAACTAAAATTCCGTAATGCGAACTTCTTGTCTCAACCCGTAGCAATACAAGCAGAGTTCTACTTATAGATTCCTGTTACCGACACTGACCGACATCCTCCACAGACTCAAACCCTTCTCCGCGATGACGTCACAGTCTGCCGTACCGACTCAAGGACAAAAACGTGCTACCTTACCGACTATTGTATCGGTCGACGGTCAAAATCGCACTGCTTTACGGACAATTCTTATTGGTCTAGGGTCAAAATCGTGCTGCTTTACCAAAAATCTTACCGACCGAAGGTCAAAGTCTCCATGTTATGCTCGCCTGTCAACGTTAGAGAGTGCAGTATGGGGCGTAAACTTTTTTACCGACCTGGATGTCGGTTACCGTCCCGCATTCTTTTCCCACGACGGGACTGCTGATCTGTAACATCAACCACCTCAAATTCTTTTACCACGGTGGTACTGCTGATGTGTAACATCAATCACCTCACATTCTTTTCTCAAGTGACCAACCACGTGACATTCCAAAATTAATAGGTCTCAAAATTGTTTTTTACCCACTTGGATGTCGAGACGTTATCGTCAACGTGACATTCTTTGTGGCTTGTAACTGGCATGTGAACTCTACGTTGAATTTTGAACGGGTTCAGTCGAGGCCGGAGTGCAAAGTTGACCCATAGCTGCGGTAGTGTACATTCAGAGCTATGAATCTGCGGTGTTGAGTTACTATCGCTCTAGAAATGCGAAACATAAGTCGGTTTGAGTACAGCTCGGTCAAGGATAGAGAGCAAGGTTGAATCTGACACAAGCTTCGTATTGGAAAAAAATTCTCTCTGAAGTGCTGAAGTAAAGGTGTAAAATCAATTTATGAATATACTATGAAAAACAGTTTTGTTGAGTACAATTTCCAGGGTACAGTTGAACATTACTTTACAACGATATTACAGCACACGCACATACAAACATACGTCCAGCTGCCTTATAAGAAGGACGCTCATCACTGCAAATGATCATTTAGTATCAACTTGTCAAGTAGACGTGAGGAAGAAGATAAAAATGGAATCCACAAAGTGTTTGAGATTGATCGATATTATGGAATCGGCGTACAACATCTTGGGCAAATCATGATCAACAGCAGAAATTCAAAAATGGATAAAAGTCGGAAGTCAAAATATTCGGCTTCTCAACAAAATTTTTCGGAAGATTTCATAGATTGGAGAAAAGACGAGAATTATCACAACGATCGGACTTAAAAGCGCTCGCGGAGAAATTTAAACGTCTTCAGAAAACGGGTGGAGGTACGCGAAAAGAAAGAACAAGGGATTGAGTTCACTGGGAAGATTTGGAACCAGCTTTTGAGGGGAGAATTCGAACTTAATCCATCGTCAATTTGAAGCATGAAGATATGGAGAGATTTCTAGAAGACGCAAAGGTTCTAGCTGTGACGAAACTAAAAAACGCTTTGACGAAAGCCAGGAGCTCGAAAGCCAACGTCATCCAGGCTTGTAAATTTAAAGTTAGAAAAGATGAATACGCGGCGGAAGAGGTGAAATTTCCTAATACGAGAAATCATCCTCCAGACAACGGATATTAACGAATGGTCCGTCGAAAACGCGACAGAGCGTTTGTTGAAAAGGGTGGAAGAGTTCCAGGAATAGGATTCAGGCTGGTAATGACTTGAAATTATAAATCTTGCCTTCAACATTAACAAGTATACACCGCTACGAGGTGGTCTGTATACCCACACCCCGTGACCTAAGCATTTCAGTGATAAGAAGGCTGTGGTGAACATCAGAAACAACTACTCTTACTGCTTTCTTTGGTCGGTCACCGCAGCTCTGTTCCCAGCGAACAACACAATCCCAACGCGACAAGCTCGTACCCGCATTTCAGCTCAGTGCTACGGTATGATGACATAAAGTTTCCTATGTCTCTGGACAAAAACATCATTTCAAAATTTGGGAAACTTAACGGACATTCCGTCATGGTATAGACCAAGATGATCGGGAAAAAAGTGAAATAGTACTGATTCACTTCAGTCAAAATGAGTCTGATAAACCTGTGATTGATCTTTTAGCCACAAAAACTGAAATCACTGAAGATGACGATGATGTTGATATGTAAAGTTATGAAAAAATATCTTTCATTTAACTTGCATTCAAAATTTGTCTCGATTAACAAGTTTTCAAATTTCTAACTGTAATGGTCGTACTTGCACACAGTTTATTGCATGAGTTTGAACAAGACCAAAGTTGAATAACCCACAGAGGAGAAAAAGATACTGAAATCCAAAAATTTCAAGCACAAAGAAACCGTTCCGTTCTGTATTTACGTGGATCTTGAATGTTTGCTGCAACCTACTCATACTCAAGTGTCAAAAAATAGAACAATTTACCAGAACCATGTTTCGTACAGCGTAGCATATTACCTCCATTGCGCCTTCGACGATTCCATTTCAACGTTCAAAATTAAACGAGGAGAGACTTGCATCCAATGGTTTGTGAATTAGTTGGAAAAATTGGCACATTCGTTACAAACATATTTCACAACTGTTGTACCCATAGGACCGCTCAATTGCAATCAGCTTAACAAATTTTATTTATCAACGGTGTGTCACATTTGCGAAAAACCGTTTACGCTCGAAGACGTCGAACGTCGTGGTCACAGTCTTTTCAATGGAAAGTATCGTGGTGCGGCTCACCGAGGCTGTAATCTAAATTATCAGAACTCACACGCTATCCCAGTGATAATCCATAATCTGTCAGATCACGATTCGCATTTTCAGATTGAAGCATTGGCGACAACTTTTGAGGGTACTATTCAGCTTGTACCCATTGATGACAAATACTTCATTTCGTTCACTAAATTTGTTGGAGGAACGGACCTACAGTTTAGATTTATAGATCCGTATTATTTTATGCCCAGCAGCCTCGAAAAATTGGCAACGTATTTGAATGATATCCAGAAGACAATCACACGTAAATTTTGCACTAGCTCCGAGAAACTTGAATTATTAACCAGGGAAGGTGTTTTCCCGTATGAGTACATGGATGGTTAGGAGAAGCTCGAGGACGTTCAGTTACCGCCCAAGGAAAAATTTTATTCAAAATTGAACAACCAAGATATGTCGGGTGAAGATCACGGGCACGCATGCAAAGTTTGGCACGCTTTCAGGATTAAAACGTTAAGAGTGTACTCAGACTTATATTTGAAAACTGACGTTTTTCTATTGACAGACGTTTTTGGAAACTTTCGGCAGAGTCGTTGGGCAACGTACAACCTGGACCCTTTACATTATTACACAGCGCCCGGTCTTTCTTTTCACGCGATGCTGAAATGTACTGGTGGTAAACTCGAGCTTCTCACCGATGTTGATATGGTTCTGTTTATTGAAAAAGGTATTCGAGATGGCGTGTCCTAATACTCTAATCGATATGCAAAGGCTAATACTAGATACATGGGAGGTGTTTTCACTTCAGAACTAGAAGAGTCGTATCTCATGTACTTCGATGTCAACAGTTTATATGGTGCTGCTATGAGCTTTGCTCTACCATGCAGTTGCTTTGAATGGATGCCAGATTTCGAACAATTTGATGTATTTCCCATCTTGGACGGAGCAGAGTTTGGCTATGTATTAGAGGTGGTTTTGGAATATCATGAGGAACTGCATGAAATGCACAACGATTTGCCACTGTGTTCGCAGGAGTACATGCCTCCGACTTCGAATAGCAAGCAGCCGAAATTGACGACCGCATTACTTACCATGCAAAACTATGTTATTCATCACCGCGTTTTGGAACAATGTTTAGAGCTAGGTTTAAAATTAGTTGAAATTCACAGAGTACTTAGATTTAGGCAGACACCGTGGCTTAAAAAGTACATAGATTTAAATACCGATTTGAGAAGATAATGGACAAACGAATTCGAAAAAAACTTTTACAAATTAATGAACAATGCAGTTTTCGGTAAGACGATGAAAAATATTAGAAAATACAGAGATGTTAGATTGATCACAAAATGGCATGGTAGATATGGTGCTAGAGCTACCATTGCCAAACCAAGTTTCCGCTATTGCACCATTTCTGGTAAGGATATGATAATAGTTGAATTGCGTAAAACTAAAGTCACACTCACAAACCATTATATGCAGGCTTCTCTATTCTAAATCTGTCGAAAATCTTTATTTACGATTTTCACTACAATTATGTTGAAACGAAATTTGGACATTAGACAAAATTTATGTATACTAAGACGGACAGTTTGATACATCACTTCACAGTCCCTGACAGGTACGACTGCATCAAACAGGACTTGAAGAAATTTGACACCTCCGATTATCCGCCTGATAATGTCTACGGAATGCCGTTGGTTAACAAAAATGTCCTCGGTTTGATGAAGGACGAGTGTAACGGAAAAATAATAGCAGAATTTGTTGAATTAAGAGCGAAATTCTATTTATTTAGAGTGTTAGGGGAGGAAAAAAGATAAAAATCGGGCCAAGGGTGTCAAAGGATCACTATTATAAACAATAACTTTTGATGATCATTTGAAGTGCGCTTTTCAAAATAAAAATTTGGTCAAATATCAGAGTCTCATACTGAGTCAGAAGCATCAGGTCTGTACCATAGAATAGAAGAAGATAGCACTGTGCTGGAACGCCGATAAGCTGATCGTATTTCCAAACACGACCGATACGCTTTCGTGGTGCTACAGGACCTGCAGATAAACTGAATCTTATAGTAGTTGCGGTGTGAAATAGAATTGTACATATCGGGCATTCCAGGTCAATTCGACAAGGGTCTGACCCTCACCCTCTCCAATCTGACTCTTAATGACTGGAGGTGTTTCATTAGCCTAAAATAACATCTCCAAATTTTTCTCAGATTTTTACCAACCCCCCTGACGCCCCCCCCCCCCCCCCCCCCACCCCTTAAATGATGATATTTTCGAAAACGGTCAATCGGACATTTTTGAAAATTATGAAAAAAATTGCATAAATTCTGTAGCCAAAAAGAAAAATATCCCAACCAAAATCAAAGTGGGCAGGCAAATCGATAATTCTGTATCAATTTTTTAACCCATTGATTTTTTTTCTGTTATTTCGATTTTTTTTTTAATTTTTAGAGTTCTATACACCATTCCTAATACAACAACCATCTAGAAAGTAAATCACATTCAGTTGAGAGCTTAAAGGAGTTAGTGTGACGGCTTGCGGTCCCCAAGCTCCAGCTCGGTGAATAGTTTCTGCAGCTGGCGGTCCGGTGAGTCGGAGTATCTTTGCAGGATGCGGTTCTTGATAGCTCTGTATTTGTCTTCCTCTGGTGGGTGTGCTAGGAGATCAGCAACTTCCACAAGCGCGTCTGCATCAAGCGCGCCGACCACGAGGTGGAACTTGGAGTCGTCTTTGGATACTTTGCTGTACTGGAACAATGCTTCTATTTGGTAAGACCAGAGCTGCGCGTGCGTTCTGAGAAACGGTGGTAGACGGCATGCTGCCGAGGATTCTACGGCGCCGCGGTTTCCGGCTCCTTCGGTGCCGCCGGGTTCATCGCTCATCATGTCGGACGAGGTGGGTGAGCGCGCGTCAGCAGAATCGTTCGCTCTTGACTCGGAGTCGGCCTCTGGCGGTGGCGTATGGTACTCGCGGATTGTTTCGTTGGCAGAGCCGGTTTCGTCGTTACCGTCGGAGAGCGAATCGTCGCTTCCTGTGTAGGCGGAAGAGAGCTCTAAAAACGCGGGACGATTCGCGCCGGAAAATGGCGGAATGCCTTGTTCTGCGTTTGGTAACCGCTTACCTCGTCCACGTGCGAGCGAGGGTAATGATGATACTGGCGTCGATGTCTGCGAGGCTTCTCCGACGGCTGCGAATGAGGCTGAACGGAGGAGTCTGGCGTCGTCTTTTGCAGCGTGCTGCTCGTGCATGCCCCCTTAACTCCAAAAATCGCACACACGTACTTGAGTCGAGTCACTGAGTCGTAGAGTTGTATTTTTCCTCGAATGTTCGTTGCTCGGTCCTTCCCGAGCTATGCGGGGTCACCACTAAAGGAGTTAGTGTGAGGGACGGGTACTCAACTTTACACACACACTCCGTTTTATTATGGAAGTAATAATGAACTTTTATTTAAACGAAAGAACAACTTGGACTCGTATAACTCTTATTTTACAATGATCACTGCTCGAGTGTGTTAGCGTGGTCGCTAGAGCTGTGGCGTGAAGCGTGTCTCTCTTCGTTCGTGGCCATCAGCGTTCTCTCTCGAACATGGCGGCGCTCACTCGAGCATGGCGGCGCTCACTCATCCGAGCGCGGCATCAGAGACTGCTTCCTTGGTTTCCGTCGGGACGTACTCGACGGGGGGGCCGGAGGCGTGTTACTTGGCGGGACCGACTGGGGCGCCACAAGCTGTAGTATTATTCAAATATTTCCGCGTATGAGGGAGGCGCTAGTGTCGCTGTTGCGAGCGTCAGTGGCAACGTTGGCAAGCGCCCATTCGTGTAGCGAGTGTGATGTCACGCTTGCACGCTGTGATTGCAGTTGGAGCTTCGCAACTGGAAACTGAATTTGACGCAGATGCGGATGCCGATTGTTGTCATTTTCGAAAGCTGATTGTCACATTGAAAGAAATATTTGATCGTGATGAAACTGACAGAGCCCATAAGCTGCAGATTTTAACCTTACTTCCAGCAAATTGGAGCGTGAAAAAGATTTCGCAAACTGTTGTGTGAGTGGGCTCAGTAGCGTTGGTTTGACGCAAGTGTGTAATGGTGTGTCGTGGAGAGTACAGCACGAGAGCAAGACTCACTCGTGCCCTAGCCTCCATAGCATTCGCGTAATTGTCAGTGTGTCTCAAATGAATAAAGAGTAAATCATCCAAAAATCTCAATCGTTCTTCCTACCCCTTTCACTCCTGCGTGATCGAGAACCCGGGGATGCACCTCTACTATTGTGTTTTCCCAACCATAAACATATCAGTGGCGACGAGGATGGTCACGCAGTTTAAAAAAAAAAGGGACGAATACAAGTACAGAGATTCAAGATGCCAGATCCAGTGCAAATAGTTGATGTTCGGGTGGAAAAATTCAATCCTGTTACAATTACATTCAAACGTTGGCTGCAGCAGCTTGAAGGTGATTTCATGATAGTCAAGATTACCGGAGTAGATCGAGTGCCATATTTACTACGATATATTGGTGCAGAGCAATATTCGAGTTTATGTGATTATTTATTAGACAAATTTCCGTACAGCCAAAAATACGACGAACTGGTACTCAGTCTAACTACACTTTTCGAACCAAAGGTAATCGAAATTGCTGAAAATTACAAATTCAATTCAAGAAAGCAAGAGCCCGGAGAGAGTGTGCAAGATTACTTGAATGCATTAAAGAAGCTGAGCCAAATGTGCGGTTTTGGTACTTTTGTTAAAAGTGCTTTACGAAATCAGTTCGTTTTCGGGCTAGAATGCAATCGTACGCGACAGCGGTTGCTGGAAGCCGAAAATTTGAAAATAGAAAATGCATTGAGTACAGCTCAAGCTATGGAAATTTCAAGAAAAGAGAATTTGCAAATTTCAAACGCTGGCCAATCACATGCCGTGAATTTAGTCAACGACCGAAAGCCGTCTTATCTAACGAAGAAAAGGAACGGCGTGAAGAGCCAAGGTCAAGGTGAACTTCACAACAAGACAACAGAAAGTTCGAGAAGTAGATATTGTTATCGGTGTGGGAGCAAGTCACACATGGCTACAGGATGTAAACTCGATCGGGACATTGTCTGTAGATCTTGCAGTAAGAAAGGCAATTTGGAGAAAGTTTGTATGAACAAGAGAAACATAAACCAGCTGGAAGAGAGCGACGTCTTGTGCCGAGTGGTCGACGTTTTGAAATTGGATGTACCGGAGAGCAGACAGAAATACCATCTACGTATACAAGTGGAGCAAAAACTGATCGACTTCGAAGTTGACACCGGAGCAGCGGTAACAGTGATGTTTATTGACAATGCGCGTATTTTTTCAAAGGGTTTTCTGTATGTGAAAACGATATCAAATTAGAAACTTACAAATACAATTCGGTTAAGGTATATGGATATACTATAGTGAATGTTTTATGGAAAAAGGTACAGTACAAGTTTCGTATTTATTTGACAGACCTAAATAGAAATCCAATTCTCGGTAGAGAATGGATGAGAGTTATGTTTCCAAAAAGAGAAGGAAGTGCGATTTTAAATGAAATTTCTGAAATTAATTTGATAGAAATAGATCCTTCTAAAATGGGACTTCATAAGTTGTTAGAAAAATATAACAGTATTACAAAGGATGATTTAAGTCCAATAAAAAAATTGAAGGCAGAATTAGTTTTCAAAGAAAATGTCAAACCAATTTTTTTCAAAGCAAGGATGTTGTCGTTTAAGCTGGTACCATTGGTAGACAAAGAATTAGATAATTTAGTAAAGGAGGGAGTTTTAGAGAAAGTCAATACGGCAGAATTTGCTACCCCAATAATGCCGATTTTAAAGAAAAACAATAAGGTTAGAATCTGCGGTGATTTTAGCATCACAATAAATCCTTTATTGATAGTAGATGAATATCATTTACCTACAATAGACGAGCTTTTTGCGGGAATGGCGGGGTGCACGATCTTCTCTAAAATTGATCTTAAGCAAGCGTACTTACAGATGCAGTTAGATGAATCGTGTCAAAAGTATATAGTATTGAACACTCATAGAGGTTTGTTTATGTGCAAGAGACTGCGGTATGGAGTGTCTTCTGCTGTTGCGATTTGGCAGCGTAGCATGGACAACATTTTCACTGATTTGCCAGGAGTTAAAGCATTCTTAGATGATATTCGTATTGGATCTAAAAATTTACAAGAACATTTACAAATATTAGAGATAGTTTTCAAAAGATTACATGAGTATAATATAAAAATTAATGTTCAGAAAAGTTCATTTTTCAAAGCATTACATATTGCGGATTTACAATTGACAAATTCGGTATACACAAGATGAAAGAAAAGAGGTCGGCAATCGAGAATATGCCAGTACCTCAGAATGTAAGTTAATTACGATCTTTCATTGGCATGATTAACTATTACAATAGATTTTTCAAAAATGCAAGCATACATCTACAGCCGTTGTACGTTTTACTACAGGAGGGAAAGAAATTTATTTGGTCGAGGGAGTGTCAGCAGGCTTTCGATTTATCTAAAAAAGAATTTCAAAGTGAAAATTATCTTACATATTTCGATCCGACATTGTCAGTAATTTTAGCGACCGACGCGGGTCCGGTTGGTTGTGGGGCAGTGTTGTCACAAAAATTCCCGGACGGTACAGAAAGACCAATTAAGTTTATTTCACATTCATTTTCGAAGGTACAACGGAAATATTCGCACGTGGACAAAGAAGCTTTTGCAATAGTGTTCGCCATAAAGCATTTCCATCAGTATATTTATCTGAATCATTTCACGTTGGTAACGGACAATCGTGCATTAACTCAAATTTTTTCAAAAACCAAAAGTTTGCCGGTTTTTAGTGCAATAAGGATGCAGTATTACACTGTATTTTTGTCGGGATACAATTTCCAAATACAGTATAAAAGATCGGAACAAAATGGGAATGCAGATTGTCTATCTCGTTTACCAATATGTGATAGTGAAGAGTGCAAATCTATTGATGCCCTTGATATTTTTTATATGAATATGATTCATACTTTGCCAGTCACATCAGAGGAAGTGATTAAAGAATACGAAAATGACAAGGAACTGTCCAATATCATTACTTTATTACAAAAAGGTAAGGATTTGTCGGTTAAAAAGTGTTGAAATTGCAATCCAAAGGAATTTTGTCTAGAACAAGGTATGTTGTTTAGAAACCACACGGTGGTAGTTCCAAGAACTTTGAGAGCAAAGATTTTAAATGAATTGCATACGGGACACTTTGGTGTTATAAGAATGAAAAATTTGGGTAGGGGTCATTGTTGGTGGCCTGGTATACACCGTGACATTGAACAGGTAACGCAAAATTGTTATGAGTATAATTTATACAGAAATGAGGCTTCAAAAGTAGTTAAACATATTTGGGAACCAGCTACAGAACCTTTTGAAAGAATTCATATTGATTTTGCGGGGCCTTTCAAGAGTAAGATGTTTTTTGTCTTGGTCGACGCATTTTCAAAGTGGCCAAAAATTCATATTGTGAATAATATACTGTAACGTGGCAGTTCGGTTAGGCCTGCCCGTTACAAGAGACTACCTGAACCCTGGGCGAGATCCCGGAATCAGGGTTTAGAAAATCGAGTCGCGAAATAATCTTAGAGAGCGCCAGAACTGGAGTCACGCACCCGAGCTTCGACAGGGACGAAATAGCGCATTGCGACCAAGATATTACAGGCTTTTGTTTTTTTTGATTTTTTTTTTGAGTGCACCGGCTACCCTCCAGCGACCAACTCCGACGCCGAACATCTTTCGAGGCAAGGCGAAACCGCGGAGATCTCGCGGGAAGGACACCGAGGCTGCGGAGGGGGAGGCAACGCAGATCCCTGCAGCGCGGGAATCCAAGGCGGACGCGGTTCCCGCTGGTGGCCGGCGCGCCGCAGCCTCCCCGCTCACCCCGCCTACGCCCAACCAAGGCAACCGCGAGAGACCAGCTAGCGACGAGGGAGCAGCACCCCGCCCAACCCCAGGACTCCGTAGAGCTGCGCGGGAGACGACATCGCGATCTAGCCTTAAGTTCTGCGCCGCGTAGCGACGACAGGTGCGCGGCAAGTTGCGCAATCCCCAAAATCGATGACCGATCGATTGTTGCGCATTCTTAGCGTGATGACGTCACGAAGGATTAGCGTGACGAGATCGGCGTTGCGACCATTCGAGATCACTCTAGTTCTGGCGATTAACGAGGACTATCGAACACAGCGATCGTGCGTTTTTTTTTTTGGTTTTGAGAGTTTCGAGGAAATAGAGTGATCGCGAGGAAAATGGCAGCAAGGGACCACGAGGGAGTTGGCCCTTTTGTCGCGTGGATGTGGAGCGGTAAGCGCTGTTAACCTTCTTGCGAGAGAATCTCGAGAGATCATTAGTAAAGGCTTACCGAGGACGGATAGTCAGTGAGGATTGGCGTTAGCGACTGTACTCGAGATTCTTTAGCCGATACATTTGCTTGGTGACCGTAGCCTGAGTTGCGCGTAAGGAAGTAGCGTTAATTTCGGGGGATCGAGGAGATCGAGTCGAGTCACGGGTTGAGCCGAGACATTATTGCCTCGAGTTTGAGTGTAACTGAAATCCGTTACACGGGGTCATTTTACTTCATCCGATACAGCCTCCGTTCTCGTGTAGGTCGCGAGCAGTCTCATGGGGAGCATTCGAATTCGCGACCGCGTCCCGCCGTCGCAGAGAAAGTGGAGCTCGGGCGCGCGCTAATAAAAATATTCGTTCCTAGAGGAGGGTCGCGGGTGCCGCGACGAGCCTCGTTTCAGTTTAGTTTTTTCTTTATTTGCATAATCCGTTAGTGTTAAGTTGGCGATTAGCGCCGTTCTGTAGAGGACGATCGCGAGCAGCGCGTCGCGTCCGATTTTGCTTTTGGTTTCTTTTTGTGTGTAAATTAGCGGTCACGAGTAGTATAGTGTTACGTGGGGGTGAGTGTGTACTGAGCGGTGGTAGTTAATGATTCATCGAATAATCTAGCTCCCACGTAACGACAATGAATAATAATTAAATCTAAGAAAAGACTTACCTTTCGGTAAGCCGGTAATTTGTAGGATCGTGTTGCCATAGACCTATACAGGTCTGTGAGGTTTGTTTAAATAGTTGAGGCTATTTTATAATAAAGAAAATGGGAAGAAGGTCGCTCAAAATAAATGTTTAAAAAGATTTAACTGGTAAAAGATGAAGTATATTCTGGTTCAATTTAGTTATTGAAATATCTGGTAACAATCGATGGTGATAATTATATATATGAGCCAAAAATAACAATTTATAAAGGTTTCAAATTGAATAAAAAATCGCGTGTTATACTATTCTAGAAGATAATATTATTTGGTACCAGGAACATCTACTCTGAACGATGGTTATAACTAGCTGGTCGTGATAATTGTATTGTATCTCTCTTTTTAGATTATCTTAAATCGTTTAATATTATATATATATATTTAATATATATATTTAATCGTTTAGTCTTATTTGTTAATTCTTGGAAACAATAAGTGGAATTTAATTGGGGGTAGTGAAGCTAGCCACCAATTCTATGCTTGGTTTTTGTGAATTTACTGAAGTAGTTTTGATTATCAAGGTGAACAAGAATTCGTCTAATTTCGAAGATTAATACTCGGATTGACTTAGCTTTTTGGTGAATCGGTCGACGAGATTGAGAGCCGTCGGATCGTGTCGGTCTGCGTCGGTAGAATGCTGGACCAGGGGCCTCACCTCAAATTTGGAAGAGTTGATGAATCGAATGATGTTGAACGTTGGTCACTTAGTCTTTGTGAATTTAGAATGATATCTTGTTATCGAAAGTTTGAAAGTGTCTGTTTGTGATTTTGATGATAAGTTAAAATTGATTGGAACGATTATTTATTAAAAATGATAGTGTAATTATTATTATTTTTACTTAAGATTACCTGATTCGCTTTAATCAGGGCCGAACTCAATTTTAACTAAGGAAAATGGAATATCATAAAAATGTCTATTCGCGAAATGACGAGATTTAGTAAAGAACAGAAAAGATGGAAATGTAGAAGATAGTGAGTCTTTTGCAGCTAACAGAATAACTGAATGCTCGAATTTAACGAATTAGCGCGAGACTTTAGGTCGGTCACAACTAAGATTTTCCAAACGCTACTCTTGCTCGAGAGGGCTAATCCGGGTTTACGTCCACGCACTTCGCGACTTGACAGACGAAAGACGCGGCTTCTTGGGCCCGAGGGTCCAAGGAGCTGCAGTTGTAATTAGTTACAACGGTAATTAGCCAATGAGGTGCGAGGGCGTCCTCCTGGCGCCCAAATCCACGTGGTCAGCGTTACTTCTCGCTCTTCGACGGTGTTCCGACGATTCTCAATCTCGTCGGTGACACATTGGAAATATGAACAAAAGATATTTGCATGCAATGTTCACACATTCATTCATACAGTCCAATGAGTAATCTATTTTAATTTGATGGTCCTGAAGGTAGTGGTTTATCCTAGTTATTGATTATAATTTTAATTTAAAAAGAGGAATATTTCCAGGCTGAGCGCTACTGATACTAACTCAGCAGTCTCTCATCTCAGTTCTTGGTACCAGATAAATAGAATAAAGTTGAACCTTATACTAGGGATCATCGTTGGTCTCTACGTGACTTTTGCCAGGAGGGGTGGAACTCGCCGTTATTAGAATATGAGATTTTGATAAAATGATATCTGTGCAGTGAAGAAATTAAAGAAATGAAATGAAATGGAATTTTGAAAAAGGTACGCCAAGGCGGTACGTCGGGGCGTAACATAGTGACTAGCGCACGTAGGCCGTAGAGGTCTTCGGGATCCCTTCATATTTTTTTCTTTTTTTTGATTGATTAGTTTGTTTGCTCGTTCTTTTTTTTTTGTAAGCTAAGCGTTTGCGTTTGGGATCGCGAGGACAAGCTTCCACAGTATTGTTATTATTTTTATTTTTTTTTGTATTATCGCTATTTTGAAATATATTGTTTAATTTTCTTGCTGCTTTGTGAAATAACTTGTAGGCGTACGTGTGGCGTATCTCTCTCTACCCAAAAATTACCCCTCCCCTCTCCGCGGTACTGAGCTACCGAGCATATGGTCGCGGTATATCGTATTACCGATTTCGAGGCGTGTTGACCACGCCAGGCGCCCAACAAATTTCGCGGTATTATTGCAGGTTCAGGGGACATCGTGGACGCCAAATTATTGTGCGCGCGGTAAGTTCTCGGTCATTTTCTCCGAGTGACCGAGGAGCGGGAAAAGTCCACGTCACAATACAAACTAAAACTATTATACCATTGTGTAGAAAAATGTTTGCTGCATACAATGCTCCAAAAGTAATTGTTTCGGATAATGGAACGACGTTTATTTCAAGAGAATTTTTAAGATTTGTACAAACAAATGGAATTCAACACAAATTCACAGCCCCGTGTAATCTAACAACGAATGGTCAAGCAGAACCCTTTGTCCAGATTCTAAAGAAATCGTTAGCAAAAATGATGGAAAATCAGAACACGGATTTGGAGTATTGTTTGCAAAGAATGTTAAATCAGTATAGAATTACACCATTGCCGAAATGTGATAAAAGTCCTTACAAGTTATTATTTAATAGAGAACCACGTTGCAGAATTGATTTGATGAAACCACAGAAAAAAATTATTCAAACAATTGATAACTCTATAAGAAGTTTTTGCATAAACGACAGAGTAAGTTGTAGGAATTATAGTAACAAGGTCAAGTCGTTTTTCGGTAGAGTAATTAAAAGAATAGGTAAGTTGCATTATTTAATTAAATTGGACAATAACAAGGTCTGGAAAAGACACATAAATCAAATGCTGAAAATCGGCGAAAACACAGAAAACCGATCGAAAACGTTTATTGATGAAGAATATTATTATGTACCTGATGAAGAATTTACTAAATTAGATTGTATAAGTAACGTTAAAGTTGGTGAATATGTGCAAAATGTGAGGAATGTTGTCCAGAATAAGGTACAAGATATGGTAAATATAGAGCCTAATAGTATGGAAATTGAACGCAGTGCGTTAAATGTAGAAGAAACGGAAAATGATGAATTACAAGGGCCTCAAGTTCAAAGAGTTTTAAGAGATAGAAGAAGAATACACTCTCCTCAACGTTATCCAGATGATTGTACTTGAAAACGTAAGAAGGTAGCTTTTTTTTACAAGGGGGAGTGTTGTGTGAGTGGGCTCAGTAGCGTCGGTTTGACGCAAGTGTGTAATGGTGTGTCGTGGAGAGTACAGCACGAGAGCAAGACTCACTCGTCCCCTAGCCTCCATAGCATTCGCGTAATTGTCAGTGGGTCTCAAATGAATAAATAGTAAATCATCCAAAAATCTCAATCATTCCTCCTACCCCTTTCACTCCTACGTGATCGAGAACCCGAGGATGCACCCCTACTAGTGTGTTTTCCCAACCATAAACAAATCACAAACGATGAACACCACGTTGTATATGGCACAAGAATCAAAGAAACTCCTTGAAAGTAAAGGGATATTGTCTTTACCCAATAAAAAGCACGGTGTGCATTGTTTGTTATCTTATCATCTTAAGCACAACTGTTTTTTAGGAAAATTATATGGAAAACAAAAATTCTCTACTAATTCATAATACAGGAAAAAAAATATGCGAAGACACGAAAAAAAGCTGTACTCGAATTTTACGATGATGAGAGGAACAGTCTTACGATGCCTAGTAAAAAGGAATACGTATCAGTACGTGATGTAGGTGGGAACCAAACTCATGTCCGAAGGAAATTAATTTTTTCAAATTTGAAAGAATTGTTTGAAAGCTTTCGTCTGGAGTATCCTGACAAAAAGATAGGCTTTTCAACTTTCGCATCTATGAGGCCAAAGCACTGCACTTTAGCAGGTGCTTCTGGTACTCATACGATATTTGTCTGTTCAATCCATCAGAATGTGAAGCCGATGATCTCAGGTAATATTCAGCTTTACAACGAATTTGTGAAAAGAATATGTTTTATATCGGAAAATCGGATAGTTAACCGATAAAGGATTTTTATTCGGGATTATTGCCAATAAAAAACTGAAGTTTAACTTAGGAGTTAAAACAAGATAATAGTTTATTAAAATAATCAAATCCTTTTTACAAAGTTTAAGTAAGAATTAGAGATAATCATCGTATGAATACCGAGACCAACTGCTTCATTCGACGTATCAATTAAGACTGATCATTTTGTTCGATAGTATTCATATCGAAGGTTGACTCGTTTGCACTTTTGCATCCTTTCATTTCCACATTGAATTTGGGTCGTTAGTCAACGCATCGAATCGGTCTTGGTCGCTTCTTATGCTTATTCGACACATTCTTAGGTATTTCGAAATACACTCGTTCGTTATTTCGAAATATACGATTTGCATTAATGTTGAGAAATTATCGTTGTATCTATCCGAAAACGCATTGAGGATACAACATATGTGATTAACAGAAAATGATAGCAATTAAAATCAAATATTTCAGGTTGCTCTTTGAAAGAGCTCAGCAAAGACACTATACAGCCTATCGCTAGCTGCAAGGATTATGTCAACGCCATTTTGTCTCGTGATTCTACCAAAGATTGCTACCTAGGAAAATGTTCGAACTGTCCGGGAATCAAATTTTTGTACAGCCTTTTGGATGAATTGTTTTCCAATAATGAAGTCAATGAGATAACATACAAGTAATGGATAGCCAAACCTCGAACTTCGCTCGAAACTTTTCTTAAAGAATTTTATGAATTCATCGAAGATTTCTGTGGGAAAGTGAAAGCTCTTTTGCCTCATGCTTTCATTTCCAAAAATCAAGGAAATTCCGTGAAAAGTTTAAAAGAATCATCGCAAGAAGGAGAGTTTCTGGCAATATGCTATTTTGCCGAAAATTATGCTTTCGTTATCCAAGATGCGGCACCGAGTTTCCATTGGAATAACGCTCAGGCAACAGATTACCTAGTCGTCATTTATTTTAAAGATGGACACAAAAGTTTGGTAATCGTCTCTGACAATACGGCTCATGATTCAGTTGCAGTCCATCTTCACACGACAATCGTGGTGAACTACATTAAGTCGATCTGTGACAATGTCAGAAAAATTTACTTATTTTCTGATAGTGCACCCCAATAATTTAAAAATTTGTCACATGCTGTTTACATATGTTATCACGAAAAAGACTTTGGTATCAAAGCGGAGTGGCATTTCTTTGCCACAAAACATGGGAAAGGTCTGTGTGATGGCGTTGGCGGGACTCTGAAGCGAGAGGCAACCCGACAAGTTTACAGCGCCCGGCGCCCATCAGATTGCCAAATCACCATTGCAAATGAGTTGTACCATTGGGCAAATCAATCTTTCAATCTCCCTAATATTTCTGTAGAATTTTCAACGAAGCAATTTTACGATAACGAAAAAGTAAAAATAGAAAAGAGATTTGAAAATGTTAGCCGAATATCACATTTACAAAAGATACATTGTGTGATTCCCCAAAGCGACGAAAGCGTAAATGTAAAAAATCATTCATCCTCGATAAATTACACATCATATAAAATTCGCAGATCATAAAATGCAATAGTATTTATTCATTTGTAAAAATCCTTCCAAAGTCTTTTCCTAAATTTATATTACTTTCCCGATGATGTTGCATTTAGGAAAATATATTGAATCCTGAAAAATGCGAAAAAAATTAAATTTACTAAAAAAAAAATTATTCGTTGAAAAAATTGATAAAAAATTACCGTTCTGCCTACCCACTTCGATTTTGGTTGTGACATTTTTCATTTTGGCTACAGAATTGATGTCATTTTTTTCATAATTTTCAAAAATGTCCGTTTGACCGTTTTCGAAAGTATTATCACTTAAGGGGTCGGAGAGGCGTCAGGGCGGTTGATAAAAGACTGAGAAAAATTTGGAGATGTTATTTTAGGCTAACAAAACACCTCTGGTCATTAAGACTCAGATTGGAGAGGGAGAGGGGCAGACCCTTGTCGAATTGACCTGGAATGCCCCATATACAGGATGTCCCTAAATTGGGGGACACGGACCAGCCAGCGTGATACCTGACTGAAATGCAACCGAGAATTTCTTTACCGGAAGCTCGTCCGACGCATAGATTTTGAATTATAAGCGATAGAGCTGGGCCAATCAGAGTGCACCATTTCGTCTGGATTTGCCGCCACGGAAATTGCTGTTTTGTTCGTCTGGGCGAATTATTATTATTCGTTTACGAATTAAATATCGGCACCTCCCCTCTCTCCCTGTTGTACCCCTTCTCGGGCGCTGACCTTGGTATCGTTGCCGCGGCACACGCTGCCGGCCGCACATCACGGACGCATATCTGACCGATCCAAGGTCAGATTTCCAAAATTTATGATGGTCGATCCAGTATTAGTGATTCAAAATAAAAAAAAATCGTAATATTTTTTTATGTAATATGACATGCAAGGGCTTTTGAATCGTCAATCACGACTCTGAATTTGTAGTTGAAAATTGAAATTGGATAATAATATAAATTTGTTCCATGAACCTTGAATTGGCAGTGTGAAAACGGGAAGTTCGAGGGCTGGCTCACGGTCAGCCTTAAGCCGCTTGTTTACTCACACGGACGATGCAATTCAGTATCGATGTATGTGATTTAAGTATCAATTACTCAAAATTTATCAAACTTAAAAATATTTTGAGTAAGACTATGAATTATCAAAATATCTCTTCTGGTATTAAGACTACACGCAGAAATTTACCAAATCGATTAATTTTTACCAATTCAATCGAGCCGTGTCCGATTATTTTGTTGAAATCGATTAATCGATACATCGATCATTCTTAGATAAGTGGCCATCACTAGCATTGATCTCAACAATTTCAACGTTACTTGCCACTCCAGACCCGCATTGAATCGACGAGGAAATAACTAGGAATCTGAATGACACCATATTTTTTTGAGTTGAATTAATTGAATTTATTCATGTAATTCGACTTCATTTTTCTATTCCAAACAATAATAATTATTTTTCCTCAAATTCAGATAGATTTATTAAATTCAAACTGCTTCATTCAAATTCAGGTATTTCGGAATTTTCTTCTTCTTAATTTAAAATTACTTTTTTATTTGAATTTAATTATTTTTTTCTCTAAACATAATATTTTGACACGAATCTAAAGTAATTCAAAGTAACTTGACTTATTACAACTCTTCCTAATTCAGTTATATCTCAAATAATTCTCATGATTTCAGTTATCATTTTTAGTGATTCAGTGAATTCTCATTTATTCAGTTATTTAGTATTAACTCAGGTGAATCGTAATTGATTTACAAACCTATTGACACGTCAATTCAGCGAGTTATTTTTCCCTCGCATTATTGAAAAATCGGATGTCAATGATGAATTTAAAACTAGTGGAAAAATTAGGTTGCAAAGACACAAAAAATGTTCGGAAAGCATAATTCTGAAGATCCCAAGCCAGATTGATTGAATGAGTAATTATGAACCCTAACGGCATTTTAATCATCTAAAGTCTCTAATTTTATGCATACATCGATGATTGGAAGTGTTTTATAACATTAAATCTTACATCCGCTGATTTATTTGGAGATTTATTTTTATTTTCACTCGTAGATGTGTGTTTTGTAGTATTGTGTAGCTGGGGATTCGCTTATGTTTACACGCACGAGTATGCGTCCGTGATGTGCGGCCGGCAGCGTGTGCCGCGGCAACGATACCGAGGTCAGCGCCCGAGAAGGGGTACAACAGGGAGAGAGGGGAGGTGCCGATATTTAATTCGTAAACGAATAATAATAATTCACCCAGATGAACAAAACAGCAATTTCCGTGGCGGCAAATCCAGACGAAATGGTGCACTCTGATTGGCCCAGCTCTATCGCTTATAATTCAAAATCTATGCGTCGGACGAGCTTCCGGTAAAGAAATTTTCAGTTACATTTCAGTCAGGTATCACGCTGGCTCATCCGTGTCCCCTAATTTAGGGACATCCATGTTTGTCTCTTTCTACGTAACGCCTCAAGTTTTCGTGTTACACTTGATTTTACTCCTTACATAATTTCCGTACTGGGCCCTAAAACTCAAATCGTTTCTTAAGGAGTAAACTCCAAAAAAAAAAAAAATCTGAATCATCTTACGCTATTCGCTCAAGTGTCCCCTCCGTAGTTTCGGATGCGTAACTTTAGTTCTGGGATTCTTTCACAAAGTCTTCGCGACCCAATCATGGAAACCCCTAAATTTGGTTCCGCCAAGGGTCCAAGGAGCCTCTTCTAATGGGCATCAAAAATGTCACGTTACAGTCTACGTATATCATATACACGAATTGATTACTGTTTTCACTATTTGTTTGTAGTTTTTTTCTCTCCTATTTTTGAAGATACGAAGATCAATATGCGATACTTTATCGCGGTTTTTTTTGTCGCCAACAACTTTTGTTTGACATAGTTTTTGACTAAATTATTAGGTTCCAAATGAAACGATTCAACCTTTTTGACGTGAAAACTTCTTCTGCACGGGAGTGATTTGAAACTCGATAAAACGAAATGAAACTACTATCGATGTGATGAAAATATCGTCGAACCAGAAATGCAAAACTTAACTCAATTAGCGCGACAATGATTTGAAACTCAATAAAACTCGATGAAACAACTATCGATGTATCGAAAACTCAACTTCTTCAGCACCGTAATGATTTCAAACTGGATGAAACTTGATGAAACGACTATCAATAAACCGAATAATTATTTCACTCCTGATACTGCATTCGCCTTATTCGCTCGCAGTTTAGTTTCTGAAGGTTTCACTTCTACCACGTGTGAACTGCACACTTATTTTTTTTTTACGATGACCTTGGGAGCTGATCGCAAAATTATTAATACCATTTCATTATGTCATCGAAGTACTCTTAGCTCAATTTTACAGATTCGCAGCAAAACGTACTACTTTTCATGCTTTTTAGCTGGCCTATGAGTGCGTAAGTCAGTGTAATGAGAAGCGTGTACGCAAGACACAGCCAGTTGAGGCCAGCAAACAATGAGCCACGTGCGCATGGTAGCCTGTACATAATCCGCTGATAAGTGATTACAGAGTTAATCAGCCTTTTTTTCAACCATTATTGTTTTGTAGAATCAGCTCCTACGATACGAAATTGTTGGCTAAATTGCTTACAATTATATATTATGTTGTTCTATTGAATATCAAGTTACTTAAATAAATATGTTGTCAATTGCAGATTGGAATATGGAAATCCTGGCAAAAAGAAGGGCTGGATATCAAGGATATAGTTTGGCCCGGTGGCTCCCATACTCCACCGCAAGGGGTGCCTGAAAAATTTCATTTGAAAATTACTTTTTTAGAAGAGCCACCCTACATTAACTTAGCTCCACCAGATCCCATTACTGGAAAATGTCTGATGGACAGAGGCATTCTGTGCAGAGTTGCCAAGGAATCCGACATAAATGGGTGAGCGATTTTACTGACCTATTTGAGCTCGATACCAATCCATTGCACTGCACGTAGGATTGCATCATTGCTGCAAAATTACTTCATTCTTGCCTTCGATTATGAATAATTTCGGAAAAACGTCCTGTAAAACCTTGCAGCGAAAAATCATTGCTCGAATTCTTTATGCAAATGCTGTCATATTGAAGCAACAGTTAGGTTATGAGTTTGTTGTGCAGTATTAGTCCAATCAGTTGGGTAGGCTAGTAGATAGGATACTGAGAGTTCTGAATCAAGATAACGGCAGACCGACCAAGCCAGTTTGATGTTTGATGATGTACTCACCTACAGTTGGTATGTCATCTACAACGGGTCCGACATTTAGCTATATTAACAGTCGATTTCAAAAAACGGGGAACGTTACCATGGGTTTTCACTAGTCACACCACCTTCATCGATTATTCGATGTTCTGTACCACTAACGAATCACACATAGCGGCAATCGATAAGATCTGTTTTGTTGTTGTGTTAATTCAATCACTTATTGTGAGTCTAGAATTCTGCAACTCATGGAAAAAAAAATGCCAGAGAATGATAGCTTTTGAGACAATGCCGACAAAGAGCTCAATGGGTGACAAGTCGATCAAATCAGTCTGCTAGGTGAGGGATTCCTATACGATTTTTCTAGGAATTGCGTGTCGAATCATGTTTATTGGAAATTGTGATGGAGATGAATGAAATATAAAACGTAAGTTTATTTCAGCCGCGACTCTGTTCCTTCCGTCTTCTCTTTATAAACTATTCCTCAATTATGAGAAACTTGTGGAATTGAACTTTTATTGAATGCAGGGGATTTAGAAAAATTCAACTTTATCAGCTGCGTGGACCGTCAGCCGACCAAGAAGATGTCGGAACTGGAAATTAGTAGGATATATAATATCACGGGGGTAAGACTCGTGAAAACCAAATTTAGAACCTGTATTGCGGCCTCGATCGGTCAGGATTCAATATCTTCTCACCGCTTAGAACGGAAAAGATACTATAACAAAGTTTGAATATGAATTTTTTATTCTGTTCAAGCACTATGTGTAAGAATGTATGTAGATGGAGAATGTTTACATTTTTCGATTCTTGCTTCCGATGGGAAGCCAAATAAGACGGACAAGCCGTCTAATAATTGATATGCGGATATGCATATCGTTAATTACGAGAATGTCATTGTTAAAAGATATAAATTCGAACTACTGGTGATTTCTAAAAATTAACGACGGAGCCAGGAATCGAACCTGGAGAGTGATTCTGGATCTTTTTGCGCTACTTAACGACTCTGCCTAATGTGAACGCCCCGTTGTCAGGCGCTATCTCGGTGTACGTGCGTTACTGATCTATCGGAATTTCTTTATTCTATGGTGAATTGTGAAATTTCTCAAATAATTTGCCGCGTTTCGGAATCAGTTGCAATAATTCATAACGACAGGTAAGTAACGAGTTTTTAATTTCGGAATAATTTTTTTTTTCATGTGCTACACAAACGAACGTTAATATTTTTGGAACGCATTAGAATAATACGTGTTTACAATTCAGCTCTTTGATAATAGTATTAATTGAATAAAGGTTGATTATTGATTGTGGCTGGGTAAAAATGTTACAAAAACTATTTCAAAAATTTTCTAATGAATCAAAAAAATATATAATCAAAAACAATACTGTAAATTTATATATTTGATACAGGATTTTGGACAGTTAACGATATGTGATTTGGAGAATTCTTAGCAAATCAAATTTGTCGTGATAAATATATTTAAAAAATATGAGTGCTTTTTGGAGTCCAACATCTCGAGGAAGTTGAGGATCAGAGACCTAGGTTGAGTTGCCGTGGAGTGCCTGCTGTATACGTTATAATTAATTTAATTCCAATTAAATACATCACCAATCTCTAAAATGCGTTCCATACACGAATCCGAAGGAAGCAGACGATCTTACGGCGTATGTGCACTAGGGTGGTCCTTCATAAGATCATACCCTAATTTAACGCACCCGTTGGCTGCCATGTCTCCAAATAAATAGTAAAAAATGCCCCACAGTCCTCAAATTTTTCCGATTTGAATAACGTACTAATCTTGGAACTCGATGGAAAATGTTTTGTTCCTTTCGCAGTATTGCTCCGAAGAATCTAAAACCTAACGAAATTCTTACATATATGGTAGTGTGAATTTTACAGATTTTTAACGTTTTTTTGTTACTACTCAATCGTGCTGTAACTCCAAAAATAACAATTTCAATATAGTTTTCGGAATTACAGCTCAGAAAATAATGTCATTGAAAATCTGTAAAATTTATATGGGATACCTATTACCGTAGGTAAGAATTTCGCTAAGTTTCAGATTTTTAAGAGCAATACTGCAAGAGGAACAAAAAAACGTATGTTATTGACATGGAAAAATTCGAGGGCTGTGGGTTACGACTTAAAATTGAGCTATGAGCCCGACCTTCTGGCTACATTTTATGTTATTTTTTTGGATACACAATATCAGTCTACACGGGCCACAAAATTTCCAAATGACCTTATTAAGGACCACTATAATGTGCACCCATCTTTTGCTGGCTAGCAGGTTCGAGGAGTAAGTGGTACTACGTTAACTTAAAAAATTCTGTGGTATGAAATCGCATTACTTGAAAGTCGTATTAAAAATGACCACCACAACCAAGACGAAGTCAGCGAGTAGCACGTCGACTGAATTGATGACAGTCAAAGCTTAAACCAAGAAGATTTAGAGAATTCTAAGAGATGCGTATTTCTTTCACATAGAAACATACGAATTTCAACTAACTGTTTAGATATTCAATGAGCGGTGTTAGTTACTGGCCGGAAAGCTTCATGATGCTCTAATGTAAAGAGAATTACGTGTGATTATTGATTGTCTCTGGTGCGAAATCACCAACATGAAATCTTGCACGACAGCCCACACGTGCGAACAGATGGCATTCAAACTAACAACGCAGACCTATGAAATTCAATTTTGGATGATGGTAAAACTTTTACACATCCATGCTTAGAAGAAATCTGTTTCAATTTGTCACGGATCAAACATATCTTTTGCCACTTGAATTGTAGAAATAAATTTTTTTCAAGTCACGCTGGCTTGGCACACGACGGAGAGCCGTTATATTAGTCTACTTAAAGAACTGGTCCGACAGGTCCGTCTCGACACGGTGCAACTCAATAAACTGTAACCCTGTTAACGGAAGACCCTACTGATATATTGGTAAAAACAGGGAACCTTTCGCAGAACTTTTTCTTCGCAGCGCAGCGCTGCGAAAGGTTCCTTGCGTCTACACTTTCATCGCAGAAGGTTGCAATTTTTTTTTTTAAAGACATCCTAGCCTAATCTAAAACTTTGGGGATTCGTTTTTTGATTGGAACTATTTAATCATTTAAAAAAAAAGAATAAACTATTTTTCCCAAGATCTCAGTAGGGTCTTACCTTGAAGCGTACGAGTAGAGTTCGTTTCAGCAGAGGAGGTTCACTCTAGGTCGATCACATCGGCAACTCTGTCATCCTCGCAGTCATCTATGTCAAAGATATCTGTGCGAAGCAATACCATAGTTATCTTAGAATTAATCAACACACAAAATAATGCATATTATGTAAATGACCTTATTATAAAAAATTAATTGATACATGCTTGTAAGTATATAACATTACACTTTTACGGTTTGTAAAGATACAAATCTTGTGAGATTTATAAATAAAAAGTCATCATCTTTTAATACGTAGGAATATTCAAATAATGTTGCTCACGACTTTATACTCAATACGGTGGGGTTATGTTAGGTTACGATTAGCTTAGTACAGTGAATGATATTAACGGAGTTTTATTTGTCTGCTGCTACAAATTGTACGATTTCGTGAGAGTAAATCTCATAATTTATGCAATCCAAACTGTGATGATATTATTGATTTTAATAAGCATATCTTAACCTAAACTAATACCCACCGTTTAATGCTAAGTATTAAACCGTGAATATATTCTTATATTTATTTATTCAGTTATTCTACGAATTATGAAGCATAACGAAGAGAGGATATTTAAAAGCTTTGCACTAAGATTTTAATTGTGAATTCACACAGTCATAAAAATATGTGTAAAGAACAAGTCATATTTAAACTTGAATCGCGTTATAAATTATAATATATAATATACGATCTTGATAAAGCAAAACCTTTCCCACGTTATAATCTACCATATCAACAAGACAAAACCTTATTAAATAAGACTTCATAAAAAATCGAACGAAAAACTAAATAAATAAAAAATGTTATTGTAGCAAATAAAAAGATAATTTATTAAGATTTCAATACATTATATCATTAGTTAATAAGTACATCGTATATGGAGTATTTTTGATTTAAAAATTTTTAAAATTTTGAAATCTTTATAAATTAATTTTTGATTTGCTACAATAATATTTTTTATTTATTTATTTTTTCGCTGGATTTTTTATAAAGTCCTATTAGCCAACGAATAATATTATTTTATTAAAAATATAGAATAATCACTTATCTTACAGAGAAAAACGATACGAGGCACGAAAATGAGGCGTGCAATGGAACTCACGTGCCGTAGTGACGCGCCGCGCTAGATAAATTAATTTTTTCCAATAGTAACGATGATATGCCAATGAATTAAAAATACGTTTTCCATAGGAAATTCAACATACAATACGATGATTATAATAAGAAGTCGCTTCGAGTTGGGGGCAAGTGTTAAAAATCGATTTAAACATTTGAATTGTTTATAACAATATGAATTTCTTAATAATTTTTAATGAGATAATCTTTATATTCAAATTCATTCTTTTCTCTTTAAAATGAAAAAAGAACAAAAGTTTCTAGCACAATTACAACTGGAGTTACGAAATTTTGAAAATGGGTCTCCAAACCGAAAATTGCCAGATTCTCAAATTTACGACCCTGTCTATTACCCAAAGTATATGAAAAATAAAAAGATCCTGAAATACGTATGTCTGTGTTTTTCGATAAAGAACCCGTGAAAAAAAATCAGCTAAATTAAAAATGTGTCGGTCAGAAAGGTGTTCGGTTTGTAAAAGAAAGTATCATAGATAATGGAAGTTTAAATATTCATATGTCATGAAATGAATAAGATTGCTGCGTTAACCGACATCATTGTAAAAAACAGTCTTTTTACCGATTTCAGACTGTGCAATTTCGTTTTACTATTAGAGCATTTTTTCCAAAACATTTAATTTTGACGCCTGATAATTCTCTCAATAAGCTCTCGAAGTCAACTCTTGATTGTGACGCAAAGAAAGTTACAATACTATAAGGAAGAATTGAACGAATTTTCATGCAGCTTTGTGCCGTGATTCATAGAAATTAATTCCAGAGTTTCTCGTTGTATGTGTGTCACTAATCTATTTTACCCTCTCTATTTATTTAAAATTCTTCTGAGAGGAAATAACAGCTGATGCGCAAGAAGCCGGGCAGTTAGTCTTCTACCGATATTAGCGCCGGTTAATCAATGCAATTTCAACATCCGTCTATACTATGGAGATGATCGTGGATGTACGAAGTTTTATCGGCCCTGGAAAAACACTTAAAGCCAAGAAACTTAGAGCCATTAATGTAAATAGATGACGTTTGGTAACTATCCCCTTCAAGGCACCCTGAGCTCGATTAGCCTTGCCAGTTAAATACACAGCTAGTGTGTACGTTTGGCTGAGACACAATTACCACGAAATATCATTAAATACTGGATACGAATATTATAGGGATTCTATGAATATTTGTAAAAAATCCGTGTGACGTATACGTCAAAGTATTGAACAGAAGACTTTGGCTGATGTAGATCCATGATAATGATACAAAACTTGTTCCAAATATGGAAGATATATACAGCCCTCTTTTCTCACGCGAGAACTAATATATTCTGAAGCGGAACAATGGTATAATAACTCCTATGGATACATCTCATCGACGTACCACGGCACCTTCGGAAATGCTTATGGGTTGCAAAAGTGGTATTTGAAGCAGTGTAGCGGTTGTTTTGAGAAAACTTTTCTTCTATACTGTAAGCAACGCAAGACGCTGAAAATGAGGTTTAATGCCCAGCTTTGAGCCCCTATTAATTTCTGGTAGCTTGGAGTAGTCAGGGGGGGGAGGGGCGCAAACCGATACGGACGGAAATCGTTCACTGCCGGATATTCAATTTAAAACAAACGGTGCTTGGATTCAGTTGAAACGTAATTGAAATATCATTGGACATAACATAAGAGTTCTGATACGCAATGGCGGCGTACTGGCAGAGTAGCACCGATTCCTGCCTTACCGACTGTAGGTGTGTTACCCGCGCAATGGTACGCCTTACCTACGGTAGTGTTACCGACGGGTGGGGTACCATAGATGGCACCACCTGTATTCAACCGTTTCAGTCCCAAGCAGCGCGATCGCACTGTTGAGATTTTATGTCGAGAAAACCCACCACATTTCGAGCATTGTGTATAACTGAAGGTGCGTTACCGATTTTTGAAGTAACGCTCTCAGATTTACTGACGCAAGTACATGACACAGTTCCTTTCAACAATGAGAATCACTTGCAGAAAAATACGTCCGATCAATTTGCAAACTGCAATAAACGTGACGAAGCGATAAGAAAAAGTCGAGAATCACGTTACCTTACACATACAAGAAGCGCTATTGCTCCAATTGAGATTCATCGATATAAAATAAACAAAGCGCTATCGCGCTGCTTAGGTCGTTTCGTACTCATTCACAGAAAGCGCGGTTGCGCTGCTTGGGATTATTCGACAGTGTTTCTTCAATACCACCTGGGACTCAAACGGTTAACCTGTAATAAGGAGGATCGGTATCTCTTCATATTATGAAGATATCACCGTCGCTGCCGCCACCGTGTCAGAAATCCAGAACTTCCTTCCACCACCCGCCCATCCCTTCACTACCTTACCCCCTCCCTTTGCCCTTCTATAACATGACAGATTCCAATTCGAACTCATATATATGCCGTTAGATCTTGACAGACTCAACCTCGAACTCACATATATGCCCCCAGATTTTGACAGATTTAGCCTCGAGTCGACGTATATGCCCTCAGATCTTGTACAGATTTAACGTCGATCCCACGTATATGCCCTCAGATTTTGACAAATTTGACCTCGAACCCACGTATACGCCCTCAGATCTTGATAGAATTGGCGTCGAACCCACGTATATGCCCTCAGATCTTGACAAATTTAGCCTCGTACCTAAGTATTGTGACGTGGATTTTTCTCGCTGCTCAGTCACTTGGAGAAAATGACCGAGAACTTACCGCGTGCACAATAAATCGGCGTCCGCGAGGTATCCTGGACCTAAAACGAGATCGCGAAATTTGTTGGGCGCCTGGCGTGATCAACACGCCTCGAAGTCGGTAATACGATATACCGCGACCATATGCTCGGTAGCTCAGTACCGCGGAGAGGGGAGGGGTAATTTTTGGGTAGAGAGAGGTACGAAACACGTACGCCAACACGTGGTTTAGCCCAGTTAATATCAAATTCCAATAATATATTTCTAGCCAGCGATAATACAAAAATAAAAATAATAATACTGTGAAATTCGTTCTTCGCGATCCCAATTACAAATACAGCAAAACGATAACCCGTAAGTCGCTAGGCGCGATTCAACATTAAAAACTTAGGTTTAACAAAAAAAGGAAGAACAAAAAAAGTGATAGATCTAGAAGACCTCTGCTGCCTACGTGAGCTAGTCGCTGTCTTAATAATACCCTAACTCACAAAAACCAAAAACAAAATTTTGACTCGATGCGCTGCCCGCGATCGTCCTCTACTAATTACGACGCTATTCGTCACTTAACCATAAACCGCTAGACACAAACTTAATTGAGATCATAATCGACGCGCTAACCGCGATCGTTGATAAATCTAGGTGATGTCTTATTCCTACGTGCGCTAGTCGCCACCCTACTGATACACAATAATTCATAAACTAAACCAAAGGAACGTGACTCGACGCGCTAATCGCGACCAAATTAATAAATCTAGGAAGCTTTTCTTTTCGTGCTTGTGTGTAGCGTATTATGACGCATCCGAGCTCCAGTCGTAGTCGCTATTTCCAAAAAGTTCGCAACCCGTCCCGCTAAACCAAGCGTCTACGTACAATGATACGCGACCCACACGAGAGGTGACACTTTTTTCATACGCAGACTCGACGAGACCCTGTGCACCGGAATTTGGTTACACTCAATTTCGAACCGAAATTATCCCCCACTCGAGACTGTGACTTTACGCGAGACTTTACAGGGACCAAATTGACTCTACGCGTTATCGCGAAAACTCAGGCTACGGTCATCCTCAAGGAGATCGGCAAACAAATTTCGAGTGCTACTCTAACTCAATAAGCAAGTGGGCCGACCGTTTACCAGTGCGCCAATCTAACTTGTGCTCGAAATATGTTCGCAAAGAATTAAAAGCGCTCACCGCTTCGCATCCACACTAGGAATTCCCAACAGCGGTGTCCGCCATGTCACACTAAGTCGCTACTAATTCGTTCCACAATGTGACCACCGCGAAATGTCGCCAGGACTCAAGTGTCGAGCTCTGCAAATCGGAGCTGTAATTCGAACGTGCCTCGAACATAGGCGCTATCCGTGATCAAATTTCTCCCGATCTAATCGGGGTTCTCGTTACGAAATTCTTGCAGCCTAGCTTATCGCTATTGTTGAATCCCGCTGTCGCGGGGTGTTGATTGGCTGTCCAGTCTCGGGTACCCCGTAGTTCGACAGTGGCGTGGTGACGACTTCGCTAGGTTGCCTGACGTCAGTTGGGCGAAGGGGGGGGGGGGGGGGGGGGGGGCGGGCTACGGCTCGCCGGCCACCAACGGGAATCTCGTCCACCTTGGGTTCCCTCGCGGCAGAGCTCTCTGTAGACGCTCCCTCCGTAGCCTCGTGTGAGGCCCCCCTTTCGTCGCGATCCGCCGCGATTGCCATCCGGTAACGTCGTTCGAATTTGCTGCCGGTCCCCTGCATGATGCCGCATTTACTCGCCACCCAAAAAAATAAACAAAAATCCTGAAAAGTCGTATTCGCTAGACCGACAATGATCCCCTCTCAGAGTCTCGGATACGTGACCGTTGTCCTGGCGCTCGTTTTCGAAATGAGTGCGGGCTCCCTAATTTTGGGTTTCGTCTAGGGTTCGGGGAGCCGTGTGGAACGCGTATTGAAAATGCCACGTTACAGTATTTACCCTCAGATCTTGACAGATTTAACCTCGAACCCACGTGTATGCCCGCAGACCTTGACAGATTAAGCGTCGAACCCACATATGTGCCCTCAGATCTTGACAGATTTAGCCTCAAATCCACATACATGCCTCAAATCTTGACAGATTTAACCTCAACCCACATATCTTCACAGATTTCCGTCGCCCCACCCCAGTCATTCGGCCCCCCACCCTCCCCCTATTTAACCCTTCATCCTTTGATCTTCGAGCTTCAACTTTCGACCTTCAACCTTTAATTTTCGATCCATCACCTTCGACTTTTGATTTTCGACCTCTGATCTTCGACCTTTGATCGACCTTTGATCTTTGCAACGTTTATGCCTGTATGGCTATGAAGATTTAATCTCTCATTTCTCGAACATACCTGCAAAGACTTCACCCTTCACCCTATGAATATGTCCTTACAGCTATTAGATCCAACCCTTTACCTTACGTATATATCTGTGAAGATTCAATCTTTCACCCCGCATATAGGACACGGCATCACCTATGAAAACTTGACCCTACACCTTCTGCATATGAGGTATTCCATGCCAGCTGAGAGGACATTTTCCCTGACCCCCGCCAATTTGCTTCATTATGTTTTATATGATTTTACAATTTGAAAAAAGCACTCACCATTTTTTTCGGATTCTTCGTCTTAACCTCTCTTTTTTAAAAAAATGTTACAAACCCTTTTATGGTCCTAAAAATGAACGCCATTTTTTATTTTTTTACAAAAATTCACATCATTTTTGGGTCCCAAAACAAACATTTTGAGCCATAGTTCAGAGTGGAGAATCGATTTTCCGTATTTTTTAAATATATTTTAGGGGAATAATTTTGCTTATTTTGTATGTACTATCTAATAATAATACCTAACGGCTCGGCGTTTGCCGAATTAATGGATTTTTTCGATTTAAAAATTATTTATAATCGAAATAGTTCGAATACTCAATTTTTATTTTCATTTTTCTGGAATCGGCTTGGACGATAAACATCGAACCATTTTCAGTACATTTTCACCATTTTTGACGTAGTTATGAAGTATTTCATGAAATATCTTACGATTTTGGTATGGTCGCCCATGTATACGAGTACGATTTCAATGATCCTTTTCTCACGAAAAATCCGCAAGTCCCCGAATCAATATCTACAGCTCCAGCGTCCTCTGTTTCTACACCTTCAGTAAGATCTGCTGAAGATCATCAATCGATAGCTAGAAACCGCCGAACGTCACCAACAATAGCTTCTCGAAGCGGCTAACCGGCAACAACAACTTCTCCAGCTGCTTCAAGACCGACAAGAATAGCGAAAAAGAAAACTTGCCACTCAACAAGAACAGCGGAGACTAGATAGAGAGGCTGAGGAACGTTCGGAAACCAGTTTGCACGAGTTGTCCTGGACAACTGTTGCGGCTCTTCAATCAGTTCATCAGACGAGCGGCTCTGGAGAACCGGCCGTCACTCCACGAGTTCCCGTAGTTGCAACTCCAGTTCTTGCTACTGCTGTTCAGAAAGTCCAATACCCAGGTCTTCCCCAAGATGTTAACAAGACAAGGTCTATTACTTTTATCAGGGAAATAGACAATTCCCTAATTTGTAGAGCAATGGTAGAAAACGAGGTTGGCTTTTCCAAGCCTCCGTCTCACATTCAGCCACGTTTCTCTTGCTTGAATCAATTGAATAATTCGAGATTTCCTGGGGTTTCCTCTCAAATATTCGAGAAACCTATTTGTTCTTTGAAACCGCCTGTTTTTTATGGGAAAATTCCGTGGGCTGAATATGAAAGATAGTTAAATACTATTGCAAAACATAATCAGTAGGACTCCGCCATGAAAGCCCACAGCCTTGCCTCTTGTCTTCGAACTCCTGCATTGAATGTATTGACAGCCTTGTCAGAAGAAGAAATTTCTGATTATGATGAGTTTAATTCCGCGCATAAATTGAGATACGGAAATGACCATCTGACGAAACTGTACACAGCTGAATTACAGACCAGGAGACAAGGACGAGACGAAGACCTCGCCTCACTCAGCCAAGACATTGAACGGCTTTCTCGTGCAGCTTTACCAGATCACGAACCGTCTCGTAATTTATTAGCGACTCAGGCTTTTCTGAATGCAATTAGCGATCCGGAAATTGAAATGGCTATTGGAACATCAGGTATAACTTCCCTGCGAGAGGTAACGGCCAAAGCTCTAGAGGTGAAGGCCATGCGAAAACAATATTTCGAGTCAGGCAAACTCCGTCAGATTGAGGTGATCAAAGACACCTCAGAAAGACGAGAACATGGACGCTCGGGAAAGACTAAGCCTCAGTACCAAAAAAAAAAAAAAAATGAAAATAATAATACCTATAATCGTAAAAATCGTAGTTCTCTTCGTAATCAAAGCAACAAACGCGAAATTAAAAGCGCAGTTACGAGAGATCAAACTGTCTTATCTTGTGTATTTTGTAAAAAAATTGGACATAATGCCAACCATTGCTTTTTACCTAAAGAGATTAATACAAAAACGATGCAAAACTCGAATTCAAATTACCAAAATTAGCGATGAAGAGAGATAGAAATTAGGAAAGAAAATCCTCAATCCACCTCTTTAGCCGAAACTCGTACAAAAAACTTATTTTTGCTGATTTGCCAGGGCGAAAATCATTGCGAATTGTCAAAAGTGAAAGCCCTCTTAATAAACAGTTTTTAATCAGAGGTCTAAGACAGTCTAGTCTTTACGCACGCGGTACCGTGAATGGTGTCGATTGTCTCTGGGTAATAGACACCGGCGTGGAAGTGACCGTGGTACTTTCGGATATCTATAAATCCGATAACCAGATTGTTCCTTCTTCATCCCTGCGAACAGCCACTGGATAGACGACCCCGGTTTTAAGACAAGTTATTGTCGAAATTAACCTTTTTGGATGTATTGACTCTCCACATGATGTTTTTATAGCAGATTCAAAGGATGAAGATATTTTGAGAATAGGCTTTCGTATAGCTCATAACTGTGTTATCTCGACTAAGCGAAATTCACCAACTTCGAACAATCGCAAAATAGCTCTTTGTACGAATAGGAATGGAATTTATTGGACTCCTCCTGCAATTTGAGAAATAGAACTTTCTGAAGACGATAGGTGCCTGGGATGAGTGCACGAACTAGGTGCAGGAAAGGAACTTCAGAAGTTTGCACGAACTGGGTGCCTGGGATGAGTGCACGAACTAGGTGCAGGAAAGGATCTCAAGAAGGTTGCACGAACTAGGTGCGTTGACGTCAGTGCACGAACTAGCTGCGTTGACGACAGTGCACGAACTCGGTGCGTTGACGACAATGCATGAACTAGCTGCGTTGACGACAGTGCACGAACTCGGTGCGTTGACGCCATTGAACGAACCAGGTCGGCTAGAACAAACAATGCACGAACTCGGTGCGGCAAAGCAACAGAGGGTACTCAGTGTCAACCTGTGATTCAACCAAGATATTGGGTCTTGTGGCACTCAATGCTGAACAAACTCGGCGGTAGTCAGACTAGAAGTGAGCGCCGCTCCGCGGTGGCGCTTTCATATGGGGTGGTTGGTCGTATCATGGAGCGTTTAGCAGACGTTCGGTGATGTCACAATTCTGGGAATAGCGACTGACAGATTACCTGCTCCCTTGCAAAATTATACTCTTAGGTGCTCGTTCACTCACTGTAGGCGAAAGTGAATTCGACAGCGTAAATCCATACATACAGAAAGTTACCAGTCCAATTACAAGGAAAGAAAACATGTAACTAAGGTTTTTCAAACAAGGTTTAACTAAACGTTGGGGGGAGGTATTTTATATGTGGAAAATGTGTACCAAGTTTGAAATGAATCGGTGAAGTAGTTTTCAAATGGCAGTAAACACGGACTTTGAAAAAGTAGTTTTGAGGAAAAATCACAAGCGCACGATCGAACGTACAACGTCAAACTGACGCTCGTCTCTCGTTTGAAAATATTGTACAGTGTATAGTATACATACAAATATAAAATTTGTCTTTATGGCTTTACTTACCTGTCTTTACTAAATAAAATATTCTCGAAACAGGATAATGAACCAGAACGATAGAAGTGAATAAGCTGTATACCTGCTGTCAGAGCTATAGTGTTGAAGGGCAGGAGACTAACTAGACAATAACTTCGAGAGTTTTGCTCGGATCGAATTAAAATTTTGGGAATATATTCTTGAAATGTCTAACAATAAGATAAGATAAAAAAAATTCGATTTTTCGAAAGTGCAAAACCTTACCCCCCCCTTAAAGTTCAATCCCGGAGATTCTGTCTAGCTCTTTCAACCTCGAAGACAGAAAGGACGATGTCCGAAACTACAAAGAAATTGGAAAGGCCCTTACTTAGTGGTTAACCTGATCAATGATGTCGTTTACAGGATCCGGAAAAACCTTCACTTTGAGGCAAAAGTAGTACACTTTGACCGATTTGCTCCATTTGAAGAAGATCAACACGAAACTGACTCTCCAAAACCTGGAATATCCTTCGAGGTTAGATCTTCAGAAGTACAATCGTGTCAAGTATAATCGACTCAACCTTCTTTACAGTTAGTCATCGACTGGAAGAAGTATCGTCCTTCTGCAATTCGATTGAATGAAACTCAACCGCTTACAATTATTATTGAAGGAAATATCAGTTGCGGAATATCAACATTTACCAAGAGGTTTTTAACCGACCACCAGGTCTATACACTACACGGGTCAACACAAAATTTTACCTAGACTTTTAAGTAATCTATTTTGATTCTTCAGTTCGTAATTAGACGAAAAAAAAATATATCGCATGAAAAAGTTTGCTTTTGTATTTAGGAGACCAATTGAACGATATTTTTTAAAATCTGTGGTTTTAATCATCAATTGAAGATGAAACCATTTGAATAAACATTTTCATTATTTTTATCAAGTTTTACTTTCAAGATGATTTACAAAAAAGTAGTAAATAATTTATAAGTGCACGCTCTTACTTTTTCTTTTATGTTCGTAAGTAGTTTATCTCAATAAACCCCAAATATAGTCTCCCATCACGTTTTCATTGTATTGGCCTTGATAACGTTGTTCGAAGCTCAAAATGTCCTGATAAAAACGTTCTCCTTGCTCTTGTGAATACGCTCCCATTTTGTTTTTGAATTCATCGGAATGAGCATGCAGCACATGTACTTTTAATGACTTCCTGCAACCCATGGCCTTAAAATTTTTTAGCATATCCCCAAGTAGCTTTTTGTAGTTTTGAGTTGTAGTTTTACGATTCAGCAACGTTGGAAATTTTTCATCGGCGAAAATCTGTCTAATTTGCGGACCAACAAAAACCTCAGCTTCAACCTTCGCTTCTGATAACTTTGGAAAAAATTGTCTCAAGTATTCAAAAGCTTCTGACGTTTGATCCAGCTTTTTCACAAATTGTTTCATCAACCCCAACTTAATGTGCAGGGGCGGCATTAACTCTTTTTCCGCTTCAACAATCGGCTCAAATTTTACATTTTGTTTTCCAACACAAAGTTCTGTGTAAATGACTATTTTTACTATAACTATTACAAAAGCAAACTTTATACCAAAAAACGGTATTTTCTTTTTGTTTTTGTTTATAATTAACCAGAAAATCATAAAATAAACTTTAGGACAAAGAACAACATTTTTTTTGTAAAGCCGTGTTATTCCCCATCACCTCGGCGACAGGGTAAAGGTCTACTTCCGCAAGCTATGATTACTCGACAAGGTGTTCAAACGAAACACGTTCTCTGGGATGACCCAAACGAGTTAATGGAGCGTCTTTGTTTACTCCTGTTATCGTGGCCAGAGGAAAATCCGAGTCGCAATGACAAAATAATCTCCATTATCGAAGAATTACGCGAAGCAGGAATCATTTATTGAGCAGCTCCCATCGCTTTGCATTTATTCCTGTGATGAGCGTCGACGTGTTTGTACGGCATCCGGATAAAAACAAGGCTGCAAGCACTCGCAGTCCTCCGGGTGTCGGATTTTAAATAACAGCGAACGGGCATTACGACATACAGAACAAGAGACTGTGCAATGTCGCTGATCCCGCAGAGCCGAACAATGCTGTAACTTTGAGAATCTTGAGACGAAAATTCAACGAGCTGCAAAAACAAATCGATGACCTCGATCAAATGATCAAAGCTTTGGAGATCACCACGGAGAAAGCCTTGCATACCTTTCACCCAGATTTTAACACAGGCAGAGACCTGTCAATTCGAAACGCTGAAATCATTTCTAAATTGGATACCAGACTTAGAGCATCGGAATATGAACAAGGAAAAGCTAGCGCTGGTGACGGAACTGCGTAATCCGGCGCGTCGGAATTACTCGCGTCATCGTGTAGACGTGCGCGGCATCGACGAGACTTGGCAGGCAGATCTTGTTGATATGATGTCATACGCTGGACAAAACAAAGGTTACAACTATATTTTCACTGTCATTGATATTTTTTCAAACTACGCGTGGGCTATACCGATGAAGAACAAGTCCGGTGATGATGTTACAAAGTCGATGGCATTTGTGGTAACGCAAGGACGTGTACCGAAAAAATTACACGTGGATAGACGAACGGAATTTGACAACTCAAAATTTGAATCTCTTATTTCACGTTACGGAATAAAACTTTACTCCATGTTCAGTAATTTTGAGGCTTCGATCTGCGAACGCTTCAATCGCACGCTCAAAAGTCAAATGTAGAAACGGTTCATTATGCAAAGAAGCTACAAGTGGCTCGATATCTCATCTCATTTGGTTTCGGCTCACAACAAGGCCAAACACCGAACCATAAGAATGAAACCAACTGATGTCACCGTTGAGAACGAAAGGTTGGTATTACCTTAGGCGTACAGAGGGCTTCGAGCGAAACCTACCGTACTGGAAAAGTGCAAGACTGGTCAAAAAATTCGAATCAGCAAATTCGAAAACGTCTTGAAGAAAGGCCACACCCCCAATTCGACGACGGAGATATTCACAACAAGCCATATGGAAAATACTCATTCTGTGACGCATAAGCTCAAAGAACATCAAGATCAACCCACCGCTGGTGATTTCTACGAATAGGAGCACCTTAAGGTTGAACATACATACATCCATCCTGTGAAGGAGGTGCTCAAGAAGCGTGTGAAAAATTATACGTTCAGTGGTTAGGTTTTGACAATACACACAACAGTTGGATACATGAATCTGATATGTAAAATTGAATAAGGAAACGAGATTTTTTTTCAAGTATCTGTCTTTATGCCACACCCTACGTGTACACACATATATACGCACAATTCTGTTTCACACCGTAACTACTATAAGATTTAGTTTATCTGCAGGTCTTGTAGCACCACGAAAGCGTATCGGTCGTGTTTGGAAGTACGATCCGCTTATCGTCGTTCCAGCACAGTGCTATCTTCTTCTGTTCTATGGTACAGACCTGATGCTTCTGACTAAGTAAAAGACTCTAATATTTGTCCAAATTTTGATGTTGAAAAGCGCACTTCAAGTAATCGTCGAAAGTTATTGTTGTTAACAGCGATCCTTTGACACCCTTGGCCCGTTTTTATTATCTTTATCCTCTCCTAACACTCGAAATCAATACAATTTCGCTCTGAATCTAACAAATTCTGCTATTATTTTCCCGTTACACTCGTATTCCGTTGAACCGAGGACTTTTTTGTTAACCAATGGCATTCCGTAGACATTATCAGGCGGATAATCGGAGGTGTCAAATTTGTTCAAGTCTTGTTAAATGCAGTCGTACATAACAGGGACGGTGAAGTGATGTATCAAACTATCCGTGTCAGTATACATTGATATCGCCGAATGTCCAAATTTCGTTTTAACATAATTGTAGTGGAAATCGTGAATTTAGGTCTCCGAAAGATCTAGAATGGGGAAGATTGCATATAATGGTTTGTTGGGTTCCAATTTAGTTTCACGCAATTCAATTATCATCATATCTCTACCAAAAATGATGCAATTGTGGAGACTCGGTTTGGCACAGCTAGCTCGAGCACCATATCTACCATGCCATTTTGTGATCAATCTGACATCTCAGTACTTTTTAACATTTCCCATCGTCTTACCAAAATCTGCTTTATTCATGAATTTAGAAAAGTTTTTTCGGAATTCGTTGCACATTTTTTTTCTCTAATCAGTATTCAAATCTATGTACTTTTTAAGTCACGGTGTCTGCCTGAATTTAAGAATTCTGTGTAATTTAACCAATTTGGAACCTAGCTCTAAACACTGTTTCCAAACGCGGTAATGAATAACATAGTTTTGCTTAGTAAGTAATGTGGTCGTCAATTTCAGCTGCTTTCTATTTGAAATCAGAGGTATGTAGTGCTGCGGACACAGTGGCGTATTCTTGTGCATTTCGTGCAGTTTCTCAGGATACTCCAAATCCACCTCTAATACATAGCCAAACTCTGCTTCGTCCAAGATGTAAAAAACATCAAATTTTTCGAAATCTGGTGTTACGTGGGGGTGAGGGTGTACTGAGCGGTGGTAGTTAATGATTAATTGAATAATCTAGCTCCCACGTAACGACAATGAATAATAATTAAAACTAAGAGAAAGACTCACCTTTCGATAAGCCGGTATTTTGTAGGATCGTGCTGCTATAGACCTGTACAGGTCTGTGAGGTTTGTTTAAATTGTTGAGGCAATTACAATAATAAAAATGGAAAGAAGGTCGTTCAAAATAAATGATTAATATAACTTGACTGGTAAAAGATGAAATATATTCTATTTCGATTCGGTAATTGAAATGTTTGGTAACAATCAATGGTGATGAATATATATATATGCCGAAAATAACAATTTATGAAGTATTCAAGTTTATAAAAATCGTGTGTTGTTCTATTCTAATGGATATTATTATTTGGTACCAGGAACATCTATTCTGAACGATGGTTATAACTAGCTGGTCGTGAATATTGTATTGTATCTCTCTTTTTAGATTATCTTGAATCGATTATATATATATATAATTGTTAAGTCTTATTCGTTGATTCTTGGAAACAATAAGTACGAATTAATTGGCGGTAGTGAAGCTAGCCACCAATTCTTGACTTGGTTTTTGTGAATTTACTGAAGTAGTTTTTGATTATCAAGGTGAAACAAGAATTCGTCTAATTTCGAAGATTAACACTCGGATTGACTTAGCTTTTTGGTGAATCGGTCGACGAGATTGAGAGCCGTCGGATCGTGTCGGTCTGCGTCGGTAAAATGCTAGACCAGGGGCCTCACCTCAAATTTGGAAGTGTTGATGAATCGAATGATGTTGAACGTTGGTCACTTAGTCTTTGTGAATTTAGAATGATATCTTGTTATCGAAAAGTTTGAAAGTGTCTGTTTTCTGATTTTTATGGTAAGTTAAAATTGATTGGAACGATTATTTATTAAAAACGATAGTGTAATTATTATTATTATTACTTAGAATTACCTGATTCGTTTGAATCAGGGCCGAACTCAATTTTAACTAAGGAAAATGGAATATCATAAAAATGTCTATTCGCGAAATGATGAGATTTAGTAAAGAACAGAAAAGATGGAAATGTAGAAGATAGTGAGTCCTTTGCAGCTAACAGGATAACTGAATGCTCGAATTTGACGAATTAGCGCGAGACTTTAGGCCGGTCACAACTAAGATTTTCCAACACTACTCTTGCTCGAGAGGGCTAATCCGGGTTTAAGTCCACGCACTTCGCGACTTGACAGACGAAAGACGCGGCTTCTTGGGCCCGAGGGTCCAAGGAGCTGCAGTTGTAATTGGTTACAACGGTAATTAGCCAATGGAAAGCGAGGCGACCTCCTGGCGCCCAAATCCACATGGTCAGCGTCACTTCACGCTCTCCAACGGTGTTCCGACGATTCTCAATCTCGTCGGTGACACATTGAAAATATGAACAAAAGATATTTGCATGCAATGTTCACACATTCATTCATACATTCCAATGAGTAATCTATTTTAATTTGATGGTTCTGAAGGTAGTGGTTTATCCTAGTTATTGATTATAATTTTAATTTAAAAAGAGAGATATTTCCAGGCTGAGCGCTACTGATACTAGCTCAGCAGTTTCTCATCTCAGTTCTTGGTACCAGCTAAATAAACGAAAGTTGAACCTTATACTAGGGATCGTTGTTGGTCTCTACGTGACTTTTGCCAGGAGGGGTGGAACTCGCTGTTATTAGAATATGAGATTTGATGAAATGATATATGTGCATTGAAGTAATCAAAGAAATGAAATAAAATGGAATTTTAAAAAGGTACGCCAAGGCAGTACGTCGGGGCGTAACACTGGCATCCATTCAAAGGAACTGCAAGGTAGATCAAAGGTCATATGAATTGTTGACATCGAAGTAAATGAGATACGACTTTTCTAGTTCTGAATTGAAGGCATCTACCATGTATCTATTATTAGCATTTGCATATCGATTAGAGCATTGAGACACGCCACCTGGAATACTTTTTTCAATAAACATGACCATATCAATATGGGTGAAAAGCTCAAGTTCAACACCAGTACATTTCAGCATCGCGTCCAATGAAAGACCGGGCTCTGTGTAATAATGTAAAGGGTCCGGATTGAACATTGCCCAATAATTCTGCCGGAAGTTTTCAAAAACGTCTGCCAATAGAAAAACGTCAGTTTGCAAGTATAAGTCTAACAAGGAAGGTCACCTTACTGTACCCCCATAACCTGGGTCAAAAAAATTATATTTTGTAGTTCACGCCAAAGTATAAACCTTCACAAAAAATTAGCGGCCCACTCGCATATTTAAGGGGTGAAATTAATTCTCAAAAATCGGTGGTTTTTTCGTTTTTCGCTGATATCTTCGAAACAAAAATAGATACGGAAGAAGTTTAAATAGCAAAGTTGTTCATTTTTTAGTGCCCTGCACAAATACGTAGGCAAAAATTGGAAACAATTTTTTAATTTTTTTTCTATTTTAAAAAAAAGTGTTTTTTAATACATTTTTCGTCATTTGATCACTGAAAAAGTTCTTATTTCGCCTGAAAATTGAACAAGGTTGACAAATCCGTCAAATGGAATATGTTTATATTTATATATAGGTTTAGTAAATCCACATATGCTGTTCCACCCTAATCGTAAAATACTCATAAATCTTTTACATCTAGTTTCGTTTTGTGCATCCATTTTAGTACAAGCGAATAAGTATCACATGATTTTTTTTTATTTTATATAAAACTTTATTTGACATGCATGTCGTTTTTTCATTTACTAGAAACCTTCGATTCATATATTATATAGCTATTAAAATGTCTAGTACTCATGACAGGAAAAAAAGCTGACAATGCACTTATCAGTTTCTTCATTTCGTATTATGGAATGTATTCATTGCAATAATGATACTCCTCAAAGAAGTGTTTGCGACACAAAGGTTTTTTGCACCACGAACATGTTATAACAGCGAAATCACCACAAATGTGACATCGTGGTTCCGAATTATCTCCAAAACCAAACGTCACCGGATTGATGAACTCAGGGGGTGTTTTTTCTATGTACCTACTTTTGTACCATGCATATTTAAGCATATTAATATAACGTGGGGAAGAAAGTTGTTTGTGAACAAGTGACCTCAGTTTGGTGATGTTATTCCTTAAATGCAGATTTATATCGCTACCGGAAAGAATTATTATATCTGAAAAATGCCGAACAAAAATTTTTCAAATTCGAAAACCAAACACATCTAATGGTTGTATTTGTCCTTTTGTCCCTTTTGGAATAATTTTTAATACAATTTTTTTGTTAGGAGGCGTTACTACATCAACTACTTCTGAACAGTGTCCACTCCAGGAGTCGATTAAAAGCGCACTGTTGTCGCCAACATTCGGAAAATAGATTTCGGTTAGCCACTGTTTGAAATGATCTGTCGAAAAAACGAAAGAAATATTTAATTTGATTTGGTTCGCAATATTTAATATGCCACAAGAATGTATAATTTAAATAGTTCTTACCTGATGTTAACTTTTCAGATTTCGATGCCGAAACAAAAACGTTTGTGGGTTTGAACAACGTTTTTCCTACGCGTGGGCCAAAGTCACCACCGATTTCTTTTAATACAAGATATAACGGTGAAAGTAATTTTCCATCGGCGGATATCGTTGGTTGAATCGTATAAGAATGAGTTGTTGAAGATATCGATTGAACAACGCATTCAATTTCTTTTGATCCTTGGTTTGCAAGAGTGCGACCAGAATGCATTTCAAATTGAAATCCACTTTGATCTGAATTGTAAACGTTTTCCAGACCAAGGTCGTTGATAACAGATTCAATGTTATTTGTAAACTCTTGAGCCGTTTTTTTAAGATTTTTTGAGTCTTCTAAAGTTTTCCGGGTGATAAATTTTGTAATTTTTCGAGACGTAATGCGATGTGCTCTTTTGAACTTATTCACCCATTTTTTTGACGCTTTGAATCGTGCATCGGAATTCATGAAATTTTTATGTGCGGTCAAAGCCCATCGTCGCAAATCAATATCGTGTACTATCTTGCCACATTCAGTTGCTGCGTCAATGAAGCGATTTGAAGTATATTAAGATATCTTATTTAATTTTTCTTTTAAAGTCCCACTTTTATTGATTAGATGAGCCCAACGCTTCAATTGTGTTTTAGAAATCACTTTTTTAAAACGGTGTGCAACTGTACCAATATTTAAATTCTTTGTTTTTCCACTTCTCTAAAGCTCCACAGCTTTCTTCTTGTAATCGAATGAAATCTCATCTTCATTTTTTGTACATTGAGAGTAATTTGCCTCATCAGATGAAATTGAATCCCATTCCAATTCACTGTCTTCTATACTTTCAGGCTCGTGGTGTTTGAATTGTTATTGAAATTCGAAGCTTTCGTCTTCTTCAATTTTAATTCTCGTGTATGTGTTTATGCTTTCAATTAAAAACTCTTCAATTGTATCTGCTAATTTCATTTCATTCTCATTCACTGGTGTTTCGGGTAAATTCATCATCATAAAATAAGTCGACAAAATATTTATGACATTCACGGGATTGATATACATTTTTGAAAAAGTTCACAGTATTCAATACGTTCTTAATAATGCACTTCTATAACCAGAGAACTTTAATGAACGGAAACCGTCAATACTAACTTAAATGTGGCAAAAGTCAGTTTATATAGAGCCTCATTATTTACTGATATGACGGTATGAAACATCTCAGATAGGATCTTATGAAAAAATAAAACTTATTTCAAACAGTCGACCTCACAGTTTGACTATGATAAGAACATGTAATCAGTCCAAATCTATAAAAAAATTTGCGTTTGAAAAAATAACTTTCCGGTTCCATGACCTCTTGAGACGTAAAAAACAAATGTATATTGATATCATTACATGTAGAGTCGGAACAATTACGTTTTATTATGAAATGATAGAGAAAGATGTGTAAGAAACCCGTTTTTTTATGTAAGCACTGAAAAATGAACAACATTGCTATTCAAACTTTTGCCTTATCTATTTTTGTTTCGAAGATATCAGCGAAAAACGATAAAACCACCGATTTTTGAGAATTAATTTCACCTCTCAAATATGCGAGTGGGCCGCTAATTTTTTGTGAGGGTTTATACCTTGGTGTGAACTACAAAATATAATCTTTTTGACCCAGGTTGTGGGGGTACAGTAAGGTGACCTTCCTTGTCAGTGATTAAACATGTACTTAGTCAACAGTAGCTACCACCCATACCTGAGACAATCCACAAACAGTGGCATAGGTTCTGGGCCCAAGAATTTCGATTTCAATTTTTTACTTACGTCTTGTTAAACACAATAAAATGAATGCATTGCGAAAATTCCAGAGTTTTTGCTACGTAAGTAACAGAGAAACACCCATTCTTGCGTTTTTCTAATTTTTTCGTTTTCTGAAGTTTTCAACTGACTGAATAATAAAATATATAAATCGACAATACTATTTTTCATCGGATACTTTCTCAATATTTCAAAAAGACTTATTTCCAAAATTTTCAATTTATATTCACACTATGAATCATAAGTTAAGTTAGGAAGTAAAAAATAACAGAATTTTGAAATATTTTTTTGATTATTTTTCTCGTAAGCTGAGACAATTTTACATAAAACCACGGGTAAAAAATGCCAACAATGCGGGTTTAACAACTAAAAAAACGTCAAATAGTTACTTTATTGAAAGTTTACGCTCACGCTATTATACATTCTGTTTTCTAATTCGTTCAACCCACACTGACTTGCAATAGTATATATGAGAGGTATTTCCTGCCAACTGAGAGGACATTTTTCCTGAACCCCGGCAATTTGCTTCATCATTATTTTTTATATGACTTCACAACCTCAAAAAAGCATTCACCATTTTTTTCAGATTTTTCGTCCAACCACTCTCTTTTAAAAAATGTTACAAACCCTTTATGGTTCTAAAAAAAAAACGCCATTTGTTATTTTTTTACAAAAATTCACATAATTTCTGGGTCCCACAACAAACATTTTGAGCCATAGTTCAGAGCGGAGAATTGATTTTTTCTATTCTTCAAATATTTTTTCAGGGGAAGAATTTTTCTTATCTTGTATGTATGTACTATCTAATAATAATTCCTTACGGCTCGGCATTTGCCAAACTGATGGATTTTTTCGATTTAACAATTATTTCTAATCGAAATAATCCGAATGCTCAATTTTTCTTCCAATTTTTCTGGAATCGGCTTGGACGATAAACGTCGAACCATTTTCAGTACATTCTTACCATTTTTGACGTAATTATGAAGTATTTCATGAATTATCGTACGATTTTGTTATGTTTGCCCATGTATACGAGTACGATTTCAATAACTAATTGTAGGATAACCATGCAAACGATCGACTTGAAATTTTTCACAAATGCGTGATCCCTATGGACGTATATTCCTCAAAAATTTGAACTCATTCTTATCATTTTGACAAGGCGAGCCAACCTTCTTAAGACGTTTATCGTTCAAGCCGATTCCTGAAAAATTAAAAGAAAAATTGAGCATTCTAACTATTTCGATTATGAATAATTGTTAGATCAAAAAAATCTATTAGTTTGGCAAATGCCGAGCCGTTGAGAATTATTATTAGATAGTACATATTAAATGATAAAAATTATTCCCGTAAAAAAATATTTAAAGAATACAAAAAATCAATTCTCCAGTCTAAACTATGGCTCAAAATGTTTGTTTTGGGACCCAGAAATTATGTGAATTTTTGTAAAAAAATAAAAAATGGCTTTTTTTTAGGACCATAAAAGGGTTTGTAACATTTTTCAAGAAAGAGTAGTTGGGACGCAAAATCTGAAAAAAATAGTGAGTGCTCTTTCTAGGTTGTGACATTATATAAAAAATAATGAAGCAAATTGGCGGAAGTCAGGGAAAATGTCCTCTCAGTTGGCATGGAATACGTCATATGTATTTACACTAATTCTACGCATTCAATTTACAACTAGATATACTAAAAATAAAAGAGTGAATTTATAAAGTTAAAATGAACAACGACAATCGCGAAACACTCGAAAACACTCGAATACACTACACAAGACGCAGACGCAGACGCACAATGCAGCAGAGTTCAATGAACACGTGCTCCACGAGCCGCGAACTGATGCCGCTGGAACTTTTGAGTTCCGGTGCTCCCATAGTCGTGAAACTGAACATGACAACAGTCGAACCAATTGGCTTTTCATGATAAGTGAAAAATATATTCATTTCGGGGTAAAAAAATCAAAAATTTACTGACGTGAAATGAGACGGTCGTAATAAAATATGATTAGGTATAACATTTCACATATGACCAAACATCAAAGGTGAGGTGTGGTAGCAATCGCGACAATTGTCGGGTGGATGAAAGGGTGATTTCAAATCGCCCCAGGCTAATCGCCAAAACTAAGCAAAATATGGGAAAACACCTTCAAAAAAACCTTTCGGATGTCGAGGGGAAAAGAATACGGTGCAGTTCTATTTTTTGTAGGTAAGCGAGCTGAGCTGCGGTGAAGGTCAACTTGGTTTTTTATAAACGGAATAGTATTGTTTTTCTTGCAGAATTTTAAAGAATATCAGATTCTGCATTAAAAATATCCGGATATATATAGTATAAAAATAATTACGAGATAAGAGTTGTGCGTTTTGGATCATAACAGGGAGGTCAAATTATTGTAAAATACTCAAAGTATAAAAATGTATCACTAAATTGAAAATCAGAATCACACGTATGTTTGTACATACGTTTAGCATTGGCAACATTTCATGCAGATTTCAAAATTGATATCACATAATTTGCGTTAATATCTGAATGATTTATAGCCTAGAGAAGAATTGATACTGACATCTTAGAGCATATACAGTATCTGGAAATGATTCTTTGCGAACAATTCAAAGTCCCCATAGTGTTCAGATTGGCACAAAATTTATCTGACCAATCAGGACTGGATAGAGTGCCGTCAGTGGTGCCCCCGTAGAGGTGTAAGAATCATAAACATACGAAGATATTGGCGGCCAGGCATAGGTAGGCTCTTCTCAAAGTGGAACCGTCCGCGGAATAGAGAAGGAAGAAAGATTAGACGGCCGTTCCTATGTCTGTTTAACGACAATAGCGCGATAGGGACAGACACGGCTGTGGGACTTGTCATCTCTTTCTATTGCCTGGACGCTTTGAGCGCTGCCTCACCACCTCTATCTTAATCTCTCTATGGTAACAATCAGCTGAAAGTGTAATATCGAAATGGAGGAAGAGAGAAGAACTAGTGTACCAATGTTACCCTTGTTGAGTAACGCGTGTTAAACGAAGGCAACTGGGACTCACTGAGTTCCCCTCTCTCGTTGGCCCACAAACTCCATTTCTTGTATCTTGAGTGCCCCACACCAGCTCTTACTTTCTTTATCTGCCACCCATTATCCAAATCAATTTCTTCTTCTTTTGAAAATTCAGAAGTAATGAATGAAACGAGTATTAATAACGAGCTTGACATTATTTCGATTCCGAAGAAGATTTGGTTAATCTCACGCGTATTCAAATCTGTGGTTGAGTCGAAGAGGTCAGGTTATGCCGCCTGCGACGTGATATTTATGTTTTGCTAGCTGTCAACCATGTCAGGTTATTCGTTCTTTCTGCTAGCTATCAGTCGAGACAAGCTAAATGGACTACGATTCACCGTCGATTGTTCCAATAAATTATCGTTTTTGTAAAAGTGGAAATCATTTACTGAAAGAAGTAAACATTACACGCTTGTCGGGATTTCGATCCCAATGATAATTTTATTTATCTTAGTTAAATTCAAATCTGCCGCATTGTCAGCTCAGTCAGATTATACGTTCCTTCGGCTAGCTGTCAGTCTAGACGGGCTGGATGGACTGGGATTCACCGTCGATTGTTCGAATAAATTATCGTTTTTGAAAAAGTTGAAATTATTTAATAAAAAGAAGTAGGAAGTACATGCTTGTCGGGATTTCGATTCCAATGACAATATTATTCATTCTAATTATATTCAAATCTGCCGCATTGACAGCTCGGTCAGGTTACGTGTACTCTGTGCTAGCTGTCAGTCGAAGGGGGCTAGATGGACTACGATTCCTTGTCGATTGTTCGAATCAATTTCAGAAAAGTTTAAATTCACAAATGAAACGAGTAGAAATATACACTAGTCGGAATTTAAATCCGTCGCTCTTGTGAACATTTATATTTGAGGTTACGTCGGTGTGGCAAGGTTATGCCGTCTTGAGACCTGCGAGTAATTATTCGTATTATTTCTTTTCCCGTTTTTATGGAATGAACAAGAGCAACGCAAGGCAAATGACTTCTTATCATATTAATTTCGATTCTCGTTTAGTTCGACTCGTTTCCAAGTTTAAAAGAACTGCAGGCAATAGGTATGAGCTATAGAACGCGACACAGTAACAATCATCGCTGGAAAACTTCTAGTCGCGGGTGAAGTTCATAGAGTTGTCACGTGATTTGTTTGTGGCAGCACGAGCTATACCCGTCAGTAGCGGAAGGTATCACCAGCGCCGTCACTCTGTATCTGCGATGGAAGATGTAAAAGCATGATCCCGGCGTGTAACGTTGGTAAAAAATATCCCCAAAATGAAATGTCAGCATTTTTCATAATCGCACAACAGGTCAGCTGTCACAAACGCCGCATGTATGCACACCCAAATATATCATTATATACCCATATGTCATTAATTATTAATATCGCTTTTAAAATAGACAAGGACGCATAGCCTTAAATTCATTATTATATTCGTATAATTGATTTATTATATGAAACAGTTCGTGGCGCGACCAAAGCGGAACGGCGTAGTTGATCGTTGCAACGTCAGCGTCCCCGCGCCCGCCAGATCCCGGGTGTAACCAACACCGGGATGAGGCGAGCGCGAGATCACGCGCTTCAGGAATGATCATCGCGAGGCGAGCCTTTGTTCTAAATTGTAAAATCAGCAAAAACCTTGCTCGCTGTCCGACGCTCCAAGGGGTGTCGGACGAGCGAGCGAAGTTAGTCCCGTTAGAGACAGCTAAGAATGACCTCAACGGAACCCGGCTCCTTCAAAGCTACCGTGTGTAGAGGTTATAAGTCCTTTTCCGCCACCGACGATTAGAGGGTAATACTTTAATCTATACGCGGTTGGGGAGGCTTCTTGCGTCGCGGCGTCAGTCTTTCGAAGTAAGTAACAAGTGCTTAGAGTTGTGCCACGAACTTAATCAAGTTGTGTAGAGATGAGAGTGATCATAACTGAGCAAGAGAGTGAGTGAGAATTCGGAGTAGAAACCACCAAAGAGTGAGTAGGTGTATGCAAACATTAGATAAAAACATTGTAAGCTTTCTCGTTTCAAATATTCACCTGCTGCTTCGCTTGATACTTGCAATTGATCATTAAAAGCTTGCATCCAATCGTAAACATTCTATTACAATATAATTGAATCATCCAACCCATTTCCCAGGGATCGCCCTGTAGAGGACGATCACCTACGCATCCACGATAAAAATAAATATAAATCTCTGCGGAAATCTAGAGGGTTAAGTCGTCGTGTACGAGACCGCTCCGCACGTGACACAGCTGCCGTTTTTTCAAATCACCGTTAAATCCTACGAGACTGGGCTCAAAATGTGTGTTACATGAGCGCCGAGTGGCATCATACTGGATAGTTTGATCCATTCAGTGCAACTGTGAAAATTTTCTCAATTTGTGTGAGTGGTAACCGAACTGTAATTTTTTTTCAAAATTTCGATAAAATCAAAAATCCCTCTACCTTTGGCCTTGCTCGAGTTTCGTTGCGATCGGTTTAGCGTTGTAGGAGTTTTGGCTCTCCGCGTTTTCGAGGTGTACAGCGCTTCTTTGATAGCACCTTAAGCCAATACTCGGTTGATGGTTCAGTCTTCTCTCTCTTCTCTTCGTTTTCCAGATTTATCATATGGAAAGGCATTCCACATTTCACGAACTGCAGACAAATACCAATGCTTACACTGTTTATTATGACTAGTTATGACAGTATGACTTCAATAACACTGGCAGATATTTATCTATGAATTATAAAATCTTTCATTGCAGCAACATAACATCTCTTATAATAATGACAGGTAAGTATTGCAATTTCAGGTAAGCTACCATCCGATTCCTCGTCAAATACAGCATTTCAAATCACAGTCATATTAATTATCCTACCACATTTTTGATTATTCTAAGCTTATAGAGTAAGTCTACTGACTGCTTCAAACAATTTGACGCGTTATGTGGTGACGAATCGTAGTTCCAATTGCAGCCTCTCAGACTAAATTGGTTACAGCGTCAAGTATGAATCTTATATAAGTTTGTCAAATCTGTTTTGTTAATAAACACACGTGACTTGACAGTTATTCGACAGCTTTGTGAAAAAAAATGGTCATTCAATATTAGAAATAAGGTACCAGGTGTCAGCATCAGATTTTCCATGACTTTTGAACAAACTAACGTCGTAAAATTACCTTCTCAGGTGTCATACACTTATATTTTTTTTCAGAGCTTGTCATAATAACCGTCTAGAGTTCTGGCAGATTGAAACCACAGATCCACTATGAAAACTTAGGTCATCTGTAGTCGCTGATTTCACAAGTGCGTTGTCATCAAATACAGTTAAGGCTTGAGAGTTTAGAAAATTAAGATAGCGAATCAGGAAATTGACGATAGTATTCAAGGAACTCGTTGAGAAACTCGTTAGAATCAGCACCGTACGCCTTCATCAACTAGGTCATATTTTTACGACGACTCTGGCATTGCTCATGGTGTCATACACACTTGGATCATATCAATCTACTGTTTTATGTCACGAAGATCTGGAAAGTACAGCACAAATTCTTGTACTATCTATGGCTTCAACATTGCCATTTGTGGTAGTCACTTCAAGATGTATCAGAAATTGCTTATATGCAGTGTAACGTGACATTTCGTTTAGGCATGCCCGCTACAAGATGGCCCCTGAATCTTGGGCGGAACCCAGGGATAAGGGTCTCTGAGATCGGGTCGCGAGATAATAATAGAGAAGCGCCAGAACTGGAGTCACGCATCCGAGCTGCGACAGGGACGCAATAGCGAATTACGATTAAGATATTGCAGGATTGTGTTTTTTTTTATTTTTTTGGAGTACACAGGCTACAGGCCCGCGACCAACGCCAACGCCGAGGATATTTCGAGGCGTGGCGAAACTGCGACGATCCTGTGAGAAGGATGCTGAGGCTGCGGAGGGGGAGGGGAAGCCAACGCAGATCCCTGCAGCGCGGGAATCTAAGGCGGACGCGGTTCCCGCTGGCGGCCAGCGCGCCGCAGCCTCCCCGCTCACCCCGCCTGCCCCTGACCGAGGCAACCGCGAGAGACCGGCTAGCGACGAGGGAGCACCACTCCGCCTAACCCCGCGACACCGGAGACTGCGCGGAAGACGACATTGCGATCTAGCGTTAAATTCTGCGCCGCGAAGCGATGATAGGTGCGTGTCAAGTGCGCAATCTCCGAAATCGATGACAGATCAATTGTTGCGCATTCTTAGGGTGATGACGTCACAAAGGATTAGCGTGACGAGATTGGCGTTGCGGCCGATCGGCCATCTGAGATCACTCTAGTTCTGGCGAAGAACGGAGACTGCTGCAATTTCCTTTTATTGTTTACGCTGAATTAAGTTCGTTAGGTGTCGTAAGGAAACGTTGCGGTTGCGAAGCGTAATGGATGCTCACCGTCATGAGGGCGTAGGTGAGTTCGTCTTCTGGATGTGGAGCGGTGAGCGCTGCTAATATTCTTGCGAGAGAATTTCGAGAGACATTACCTAAAGGCTTGCCGAGGAACGGATGGCCATTGAGGATTTGCGTTAACGAACGTACTCGAAATTCTCTAGCCGAGAAATCTGCTTGGTGACCGTAGCCTGAGTTTCGCGTACTAACGTAGAGCCACTGTTGAGTGACCGAGAAGGTCGAGTCCCGAGTTTGAGTCGCGGCAAGACTACTGTAATTTGAGTGTAACCAAATTCCGTTACACTGGGTCACGTCGAATCAGTACGATAAAGTGTAATTTCTCGTGTAGGTCGCGAGTCGTCAAAGGGGGAGCGTTCGAACTCGCGAACCGTGTTCCGACGTCGTGGCAAAAGTTGAGCTCGGGTGCGTGATGATAAGTTATTTAGTAGAAGACGGTCGCGGTTAGCGCGTTGAGTCACATTCTTCGTTTTGGGTTTTTGAATTATTGTTTATTAGTAAAGTGGCGATTAGCGCCCGTAGGCATAAGGAATTTTCGAGATTTATTAACGATCGCGGTTAGCGCGTCGATTGTGATTTCGGTTTAGTTTTTGTCGAGTGGTTTATTGTTAAGTTGGCGATTAGCGCTGTAGTTAGTGGAGGACGGTCGCGCTTAGCGCGTCCAGTCAAATTTTGTTTTTAGTTTTGAGCTATTGTGTATCGTTAAAGCAGCGGCTAGCTCACGTAGGCATTAGAAGCCGTCTAGAGTTAGTCATTTCGTTTTTCTATCTATTATGTTATTTTTTTTTTTTGGTTAGATCTAAGTATTTGAGTACGAATCGCGAATAGCACGTTAGGAATTATTATTTTTATTGTTTGGCATTTTTGATCGCGAAGAGCGACTGTAGAATTATTATTTCCCGTTTTGTATTTTAAGTCGCAAGGAGCGACGTTTGAATTATTATTTTCTTTTCGTATTTTTCTTGTTGTTTGTAATATCGTTGGCTGAAAATATACACTGCTTTGATTGGATGTTCACTTGATAAAATAACGTATTGGCGTTGCGTATTTCGCATCTCTCTCTCTACCCAAAAACTACCCCTCCCCTCTCCGCGGTACTGAGCTGTCGAGTATATTGTCGCGACATAGCGCATCAACGATTTCGAGGCGTGTTTATCACGCCAGGCGCCCAACAAACTTCGCGATATTGTGTTTAGATCCAGGATACATCGTGGACGCCGAATCATTGTGCACGCGGTGAGTTCTCGGTCACTTGCTCCAAGTGACCGAGGTGCGGAAAAATCCACGTCACAGCAGATACAAATTGACTTGACATTGGATCAGGGCACCTTCCTTCGCAACTTCTCATCACGCAAGAAAGTAGTTCCAAGTGATCTTGGCTTTATTTGTGAGTCAAAAGGTATTTGAATTAAGAACTCTCTCGTATGACGTAAGCATCGAAAATTCTGATAACACACATTACTCCTGTGTCAAGCCCAACATAAGCAACATTGTTTGGTGTACTCTACATTCGTTTACCAGCAACATCTGTTATGCGTTATCAGTATTCTAATTGTAATTTAATTTGAATCCACTAGAAAAATTAGTGGGACGCAATGGAGCTTTATTACCGTTAGCAAAAGGATTTCGGAAATTAGGAACGTCGAACAATCGATCAATACATCGTATAAATCGAACGGTACTCTGGGTTCCCACAAAGTTTCGCAAACATAGAGTCACGTCGCAGTATGAGATCGTATATGTCACGCTACTATTGCTTGAAAGCTTGAGCAGCTGAAGCTACTTTTGTTTCCATTTTTTCATAACGAATGTGAGCCTTCCAAAGTTCATTCCCAGCACGAGGCCCTTCTTGTGCTTGTCATGAAGCTGAAGCATCAATGAACCTCCATGCTATTACATTTCCATTGCTGCCTTTCAGAATTTTTATATTCTCTAAACAATTCTTAGAAAGCTTAAGTATATGACTAACAAAACTTGATTTTAGACCACTATCACACAAGTTTTTTTCGCAGCATTCTCGGTGTGGTTTTATAGTGGTGATGATGGTTAGCAATCCTAATACGTTTAGCAGTTTCGGGTGTTGTTGATCGCCTGTTTTGCTTCAGTGTACTCAGCAATACTGGAGATGGTATTTTGCCTTGAAACTGCTACGGAGCCCACTTGGTTTGCTGTATTTAATACAATCTCAGATTCACTCTCAATGCCAATTGCATGGTCAATCAGACATCATGTTGTTTTGCTTCATAGCTGGAATGGCAATTGAAGAACTCGTAGAAAAGTAATTGTGTGCGGTACTGAAGCACTTTTTCTGTCAACTCGGACATGCTTTATAGGCGGTCCTTGCTGGCATAAATCATGCACCCTCTGTTCTGTCACCACAGGTGCTTCTGCAATAGATATTTAAAATAAACAGGTATTCTTACCTTAATACATCACGATCAAAAATATCGTTGGGACAGCGCTGATCCTCTGACACCGAGACATGGCTACATGGCCGGACGGGCCATAACAGTTGCTCTCGAAATATTCTGAGCAAAGGTGACTCGTCTGACTGAGGTTAAAACTCTGCTTTCCGATACGTATGAGCTATTGCTTTAAGAGCTTGGGATTTTGTGAAGAAAATCTGAGAACAAAAGTGTTTCATAAACACGTGTTTGTGAGGATCAAGAGAGATGTTAGTTTTCTCATCTGTTTTTAAACAGACAGTACGTCATTCATTTATTTAAAACGTGGATTACTTGTAAAATGAATGCTGAACTTAGTTTGTTTTTACAGCTGAACAATATATATATATATACAAATATTTTGTACGATTCTAAGATGGTTGGAACGCTTCCAGGAAGTAATTTGGTTCAAGCCTTTATTTTCTGAAAGCTTTCCTCGTAAAGTGGTGCGAAAAAAACTGCATAATTCGAATAAGTTTAAAATTTGAGCCCGGATTAATGTTTTTCAGCCCCAACTCAAGCAACTCGGGTTGAGTTATAGTAGAAACCTGTACAAAGACAAACAACATTCAACTTTATAGAAAATATCTAATGCATTTCGATACAATATTCTATGCAGGTATTACTCATATGTATGTGATATTGAACTTCTTCAAGAATTTCATCCTAGCATAATTTATCGTAAATTAATGAAACGTAATCTCACCTAAGGGATAGACATAATACTTTTGACTATAATTTTATAGATATGTGTACTTACTGATGAACTACCTTCAGCAAAATTATTGGCTTTTTTGCCGCAACAATAGCAGTCGATAACCATTTTGCTATTCTTCTACTTATCTTGTTTATTTCAGATACGGCTATTACACGTGTTATTACGAAAGGTTGTTATGCAACTATATACGCGCCACCATTTTGGGTGTCAAACTGTTCAATCAGTGATTTCTGGCCTATGCCCTTTCCAGTGTATAGTAGAAATCTCCACTCACTTATCAGTGGTGGTAACCACTAACAAGTTAGACTTCATTTGATCAATACCGATGAGTGAAATATCAAAAACGTGTACAATCAGTAAACTATGAAAAATGGTGTTTCAGTCCTGTAAATTGGAAACACAACGGACCCTATCAATTAAGGGCGTGGAAGCTGTTGGTTAAACAAAATAATCCTTGATTGGCGGGGATTTCGGTTTAGCACTCACAGTCCGAAGCAAATAGCAATGCAGTTCGATTTCCAGTGGGTAGGAGGTTAATAGTCGGTCTCGCCCTCGGATAGTTGTAATCTAAAACTTGTAAAGAGGTTGTTTAACACTCCTCGTTGAAAACCAGCTGTCAGACTCTGTAACTGATGGTATGGTGAAACTTCATTGAGATTGCTTTGTGAAGTGAAAAATAAAAAACCACGATCAAACTGTGTACGTTGAAAACAAAATAAACTGTATTGAACAATGGTGTGTAATTGGTCATCTTATAAAAACAACGATATAATTCACTGAAGTTGTTGTTGAGGTATTCTACCAATATATCCATTTGAAACGTAACAGTACTCGAGATGTGCTTATCAAGTGAGCTAATCAAAATCATCATTTAGTAGCACATCGCCGATTACAGTCTGATCAGTAGTATTGTGAAAGGAATAGTATGAGGTTATTCATTCGACTCAGAAATGAGTGACGTGATCGTTAATGCTGGTTTGGCAGGAGAGAAAATTTGTAACTACGAACGAATAAATATACATTTACCCCGTCCTTCTGTTATTTTCATTCGGAAGTTAATATTTGTGGGTCTATCTGGTTGTGGCAAAAATAATTCAGAAATCATAAATACAAACAGACACGGCTGGTGATAGTTGGATATCGACATCTTAGGATAAAATTAGAAATAAAGGAAATCTTATCGATTAACAGTGTGAGATTGGTTCGTAAAATAAAACAACGAAAGCTCATTGGAGGCCTTGGCATCTCGTCTAGCGGTGAGAGTCTGGAAAAAATAATAAGGCAGTTCGACTCTCCGTCGGTAGAAACCAGCTTTTGGTAAGGGTAGGCTGGATTTTGAACACTTCTTGAAACCCTCTAGCGGTGAAAATACAAATGTAATATACCGGTAATAAACCGCCTGACGTTAAGGCCGGTTTGACCTCCGTAGGTAACATGGATTAGTGATAAGGTGGAAAACGATACAAGAAACCTTACTTGGCAGATAAGGTGAGGTTCATGGCTTAGAAGCGTCCCCTTATACCTACTATATATAGTAATTTATGTCACAATTGTAGAAAATGGGAAATTTCTTGATGAATTTAAAGTTTGTAGTGTGAGCTGCAAATGCGAGTACTGCACTTACACAAATACGAATGCTAAGTTAGCGGCACGAGTGGAGAGTGAGTGTCTACAATCACAAAAGTACTAAATAAACACAGCATGGGCCACGGTGAGCACTGTGAACACACTGGTTTGGTATCAGCTGTAAAAGAAATTTTCATTTGAGTAGCAAACAAATGTGATAAAAGCATTTGAAAACAAAAGTGAGCCACCTTCAAGAACTCCAAAGACATAGACCGAGCTTCATGAAACCTGATGATCCGGGGGCCCGTGGATATTTTTACGGCAAATCGTGGACACTTTGAAATGTGTAGAATTGAGGCTGCTGAGGTCGTCTATTGTGCCCACGTAGCACAACATTATAATCAACATGTAGGTTGAGGCAATATGTTTGTCATATTACATTCATCTTGAAACTTGTCTGGTATTCAGGTCTTTGATCAATAATTACTAATGAAACACTTCTTACGGCTAGTGTTACGTCCCAGCCGATAATTGAGGAGCTGAATTTCAAAAGGGTATCTTTTTATTTTTTAATTTATTTCAATACAAGTGAAAAACTGTCTACTTTAAGCTATAATTTTTTTTATAAATATTTTTTGATTCACATGCATAGTGCTTGTGGTGATAGAAGCCGTGAGTTCATTTTCACTGTAAAATTTTTTTTAACTTTGAGTGTAATTGATATTTAAAATTAGAAAATGTGCCCTTTTGATCCGAATTTATAAAAAGATACCTGTTTGATCCAAAATCATGAAAAAACACCATTTTGATCCAAGGTGATAAAATAAAGTACCCTTTTGATTTAAAGTTATAAAAAATGTACCCTTTTGATCAAAAGTTATGGAACAATGTATCTTTTTAATTCGGATGAATGAAAAAAAAATTTTCTTTATCTAAAATAATTAAAGATGTTTCCGGATTACTTAATTGAAGTAATCATCAAAAAATATTTTTTTATCCAAAACAAACAAAAATTTTTCAACAAATTATTCATTTCTGGAAATAATAACATATTTTATAAAACTGCTAAGAAAAATTAACTATTGAACATTAGAACAATTGACTATATGAAATATTAAATTAGAAACAATGAGTTATAATTTTTAAATCATAATTAACAAATAATTTAATTAAGAAATTATAAAACTATTTAAAATGGATAACAAAACATAAAACACCGAAGATGGATCATTAATTTTCGAAAATAATCCATTTAAATTCATTTCCTCTCTCAAAATGAGTAATTTGATAAACTCAAATGATTTGAAATGACATGATAACATTGACGATCATCTTCTAAACAATCGCACGGTTCGTCATCATTTACCTCCAAAAGTTAATTGTTTGAACTACAATTTAACACATCAACGCACCAACTTAAGTTTGGATCCCTCGATCAGTTTTGACCGTACAATTTTGTTAGCAAATTTTTTACATCGTCTTTTTCAGCATCACTTACTGAATGCCCTAATTTTAATTGTGAAAAATTCGTTTTAATTTGTTTCTTGAGTAATGACTTTCTGTTGCTAGCAATAATCTAATGAATTTGGCAACATTTTCCCGTTTTCTCAAATTTTTAGAAGATTTTCTATCTCTACCTCTATTCTCTTTTGGTACTATGCCACGAAAAATTGTTTTACTGACAGTTGTTATTCTTTTTGCACTTACAGAGAAAACTGCTTGAGAGTTTTTTGCAAACGCTTATCACACGTTTATTTTTTTTATATAAATAAAAATGATTGCTAAATAATCGAGGCTTGGATTTATTTGAAGTAGCTGCATATTTGATTTGAGTTGGCTGGTTTGAAACCATAAGCCTGCTTAAAAACATATCTAGAGCAACTTTAGTTTTTTGATTATAAAAAAGTGTTCTACTTTGTAGAATCTCATCAATTGTCAAACTGGAGCATTTGAATTTACTTTTCGCAGGATGATGACATGGTGATTCAAAATCATGTCCTATTGGGTTCTTGTCAGCGTATCTATTAATAAAACAAAAAATTAATTATCGATGTTGATTTTCGCCAAAATAAATTGCATTAAAAAATATCATTCAATAATCGTAAATACTTAGCATGTTGAGTCCATGCTGATTGCGGTCTAGTCCGTGTTTTTTTTTTTTACCCCATTTTTAACACGGGTCAACACAAAATTTTACCTAGACTTCAAAGTATTAAATTTCGATTCTTTAGTTCGTAATTAGACGAAAAAAATATGTTGCATGAAAAAGTTTGCTTTTGTATTTAGGAGACTGATTGAACGATATTTTTCAAAATCTGTGGTTTCAATTATCAATTAAAGATGCAACCATTTGAATAAACATTTTTATTATTTTTATTAAGTTTTACTATCAAAATAAGTTACAAAAAAGTAGAAAATAATTCAAAAGTGCACGCTTTTACTTTTTCTTTTATGTTCGTGAGTAATTTCTCTTGATAAACCCCAAATATAGTCTCCCATCATGTTTTCATTGTATTGGCCTCGATAACGTTGTTCGAAGCTGAAAATGTCCTGATGAAAACGTTCTCCTTGCTCTTCTGAATACGCTCCCATGTTGTTTTTAAATTTATCTAAATGAGCATGCAGCATATGTACTTTGAATGACATCCTGCAACCCATGGCCTTAAAATTTTTTAGCATATCCTCAAGTAGCCTTTTGTAGTTTTGAGCTTTGTTATTTCCCAAAAATCTAGAAACGACTACTTTGAAACTGTTCCAGCTCGCTTTTTGAGTACGATTCAGCAACGTTGGAAATTTTTCATCGGCGAAAATCTGTCTGATTTGCGGACCAACAGAAACCCCAGCTTCAACCTTCGCTTCTGATAACTTCGGAAAAAATTTTCTCAAATATTCAAAAGCTTCCGACGTTTGATCCAGCTTTTTCACAAATTGTTTCATCAACCCCAACTTAATGTGCAAAGGCGGCATTAACACTTTTTTCGCTTCAACAATCAACTCAAATTTTACATTTTGTTTTCCAACACAAAATTCTGTGTGAATAAGCATTCTTACTATTACTATTACAAAAGCAAACTTCATACCAGAAAAAGGTATTTTCTTTTTGCTTTTGTTCATAAGTAACCAAAAAATCATAAAATAAACTTTAGGACGAAGAACAACATTTTTTTGTAGAGCCGTGCTATCAAAACCTCTTAAAGAATGTCGAGACGTCGCTGGTATCAATCTGTTCAATTGAACGTATTAAGACCCTGATCGATATTGCTATCATTTTCAGCACTACGCTCAAATGGTTATGTATGACAGGCATCTTCAGACAACTTCATTACCTGTGAAGGTAAGGTAATGGAGAGATCGATATTTAGTGATAATTGCTTCATAGAAGCTCGCCGAAGATTGGGAAATTTTCGCGACTTCGAATCTAATTCATTGATGAAAAATTTCTCATTTCTCTTTTCTCTTTCGCTCGTCTCAGTTCAGAGTAGATTCAATTGTTTATCTGCGAGTTTCCCCAGAAACTTGTTTTGCCCGGGTCTGTTCCCGTTCTCGTGAGGAAGAATTGAGCATTTTCATAGAGTTACTCAGGACTATTCATGAAGTTCATGAAGATCGGTTGATAAAACAAACTTCTCTTCTTCATTGGCTCCCGTTTCAGTTGTCGATGCGGAATCCACAGACGACCAGGTCTACTCTCATTTCTGTGTCGCGATGTCTCTCGGATATGATTAATTTTATTCCTTTTTAACTAAACATTAAAAGAATTTTTCTTTAAGGATTTAAAAATTCATTCAATGAAATATTTTATTAGTTCAACAGTTGAAAAATATAAGGCAGTTTTAATTTTTTTTTTTAGTTTTGTTTTTACAGACTCACATCCTTCACATCCTTCGGTTTGTTTCTCAAAGCAGAAGAGGCTGTCTTTACAATTTTTAGACGATGTTTTTTCGTTGTGGAAGGTTAGATGAGGATTCACTTCGTGAAGTAGATGTTCTGGTCTTGAACTATCAAAGATAAATAAAAAAACAATTATAAAAAGGAAATCGTTTCTTATATTCACTTTCTCACTTACTAGGAAATAAAACATGTTGGACACATGAAGCCATGTTTTCCTTTTCCTACTTTTCCGTTGAACATTCCACAAGAAAATTCTTTCCATTTTAGGTCAAACATTTTTTTCATTTCTTCTTCGGAAAGACTGTGAAGTTTTTGGAGATCACATTTTTGAGCCAATACCCTGGCGTTTATTGAACTATGAACTCTTGAAGACATGTTTCTCCTGATAGGGATAATTTGATAATGATTTGTTTAAATATCAGAAGTTGTTTGTTTCGTTTTAGTCGTATGTTTTTCCATAAATTTTGTTTCTTTCTAGAAACTTATTCTCTTGAATCGAGTTTGTGTTGGATAGGCTTTGGTTTCTTTTATGATGTGAATAGAGCCACGATTATTTTTCGAGGTCGATGGGCGATTGCATGATTTTCACATTTTACTAACCCCAAGTGTCAATTTTTTTGAGCACTTTTTCAGGTTAGTTGATACACAACTCTTTCCTTCCGACTTCTCCCGATTCCTCAGGATGACTGGTGGCCTTGGTTTTGAAGAACTACATGGAAATGATTCAGATAAGATCGTTTCTTTTCTCTTAAATGAATATTTAATCCAACTAATCCATGTTTTTTCCCAAATTCGCTGAGCAAATTTGGATTGATCTGCCACCGCTCACATTTGTCCTCACAAACTGTAGGGTGTGCTGTTTCTGGAAGAAGTCTTGGATCCATTCACCCATTCTTTTTCCTGTTTCCTGATGCCAATTCTCAGAAGGAATCAGCTTTTCCCGTCTGGTTTACCTCATCTAGTCCCAGAGTTTTCCTGGTTACGGTTTCCCACCTCGTCGTATACATCTGTGTTTGTTTCGCCGGTCTATCTTCCTGAAGAGAATTGGATTTCTTTTTGACGTCAATCCGGACCATTTCCGATTTCTTCAAATTCATGAAGATACTGTGACGTGTAATTTCTCGTACCTCAACTACTCGAAGAAAATGACAGAGAACTTACCACATGCACAATAATTTGGCGTCCACGATGTAACCTGGATGATGAGAAAAATATCGCAAAATGTTGTTGGACGCCTGGCGTGATGAACACGCCTCGAAATCGTCAATGCGCTATACCTCGCAAATATGCTCAGTAGCTCAGTACCGCGGAGAGGTAAGGGGTGATTTTTGGGGAGCGAGAGCGCGAGATACTCAATATCAACGCGTAATTTTACCAAGCTTATATAAAATTGAAATAATATATTTCCAGACAGCGATAATACAAAACAAGAGAAATCACAATGCTAAATTCGCTCTTCGCGATTCAGGATCAAATGCTTAGATCTAACAACAAAAAAAATTATACCTCTACATTCGCTCCTCGCGATGCAAAATAAAATAACAGCTACAAAAAAAAAGAAAACATCAACTCTAAAAGAATGTAAGACTACGTGCGCTAGTCGCTTCCTTGAATAATCAATGCTAAACCAAAAACAAAATCTGACCCGACGCGCTTACCGCGACCGTCCTCGACTAATTATAGCGCTAATCGCCAACTTAACAATAACCCTCCGGACGAAAACTGGAACCAAAATCTTCCTCGTCGCGCTGACCGCGATCATCCTCTACGGTATCGCGCTAATCGCAACCTCAGCTAATACACCCAAGAGCGGAGTTTCAAACAACAAGAAAACTATGACGGGCCGTGCTGACCGGGCTAATTGCAATCCTGATCAGCACCTTAAATCATGATTGTGTACTTATATTTTGCCACCGTTCGTCGCAACGCATCCGAGATCACCTTTCCCCGTAATGCCCCAACGCGATTCGCGAATTCGAACGCTCTCCCTTTCGACGATTCGCGACCTACAGGAGAGGTGACGTTGTATCGAAATTGACTTGACGTGACCCCGGGCAACGAAATTTGGGTTGCACTCAAGTTGACACAATAGTGACTCGAATTAAAACCGTGACTCTACTCAACCTTCTCAATCACTCCAAATTAGCTCTATTTTATCACGCGCAACTCAGGCTACGGTCACCACGCAAAGGTATCGGCCGAAGAATCTCAAGTACTTTCGATAACGCAAATACTGGATGGCTACCCGTTCCTCGGCAAGCCGTTATTAACTAACCCTCGAAATTCTTGTGCGAGAATATTAACAGCGCTTACCGCTCCACATCTTATGGACGAACTCACCAACCCCCTCGTGAGTCTTCGGTATTGCCATGTTGGTTCTCGCAAAACTCTCACAAAGACGCGCTCGCTAGTGTTTTTGACCTCGCGACTATCTCCCACGAGATTGGCGCGCACCTGTCGTCGCTTCGCGGCGCAGAACTTAAAGCTAGATCGCGATATCGTATTCCGCGCAGCTCTATGGTGTCCCGGGGTTAGACAGGGTGGTGCTCCTTCGTCGCTGGACTGGCTCTCGAGGCTGCCTTGATCCCGTGTCGGTGGGGTGAGCGGGGGACGCGGCAGTGCGCCGGCCGCCAGCAAAAATCGCGTCCGCCTTGGATTCCCGCGCTGCAAGGATCTGCGTTGGCTCCCCCTGCCCAGCCTCGATATCCTTTCCGCGAGATTGTCGCTCTTCTGCTTCGCCGAAATATCCTCGACGTCGGAGTTGGCCGCTGGCCTGTGGCCGGTGTACTTAAAAAAAGTAAAGAAAAAAACAAAAACCTGCGATATCTCGATCATGATTCGCTACTCTGTCCCTCTCAGCTCGGCTGCGTGACTCCAGTTCTGGCGCTCTTCTACACTACTTCGCGACTGGATCCCTGAAACCCCTAACCATGGGTTCCGCCCAGGGTTCAGGGAGCACCTTGTAGCGGGCATACGTAAAAGAAATGCCACGTTACAATACATAACACTAACAACACTTACCTTTCTAAACAAGGCGCTTAACATTTTTGAAATTCAATTTAATGCTCAACTATCTTCTCAAAGTTTTCTGTGGTTTACTTTGAGACTGTGGGCAAATACCAAATAGTGAAAAGGAAGTCTTCAAATTTTTAGAGCCACAGCTCCAACTCACCTTCGAGCACTGACTGCTAGATCACTTTTTCAATTGTTTTGTCTTTCCCGAGTCGGGGCGACTCTTTTCCTCGGGGTGGAGTAGTGCTACAAAGAGTGAAATCACCCGTCTTACCCCCTTCTTAATGATCTAGTAGTCGTCATTGTAACATTTTATTTTCTTTCTTTGTATTGATTGACACAAAATCCCACACATACACACACACACACATTCCATCCATTTGCATTATTTAAAAACTTATTGTAACTGATTGGAGGTCGATTTCTCTCGTCTTTGATGAGACGTTACATAGACTTTAACAATCGAACTGTTTTTGGAGTAAATTTCACTTATCGGTTTAATTTTGCGGTCCCTCGGTGGCTCTCTCCACGGGACCGGAGGGTTCTAGTGATGAAGGGATTCCGCAGAGTTGACGATCGTCTCGATTTGGGCTGGCCAGTTTTTCCCTTGGAGGACGTTGTCGCGGAGATGTGCTTCGAACCGTTCACGTTGACGTCCCGGGGTTAAGAGACGAAATCGGGTCGAATTCCCCACCACTCGATCTCGATCTTGATTTTGGAGTAGGGCACCGGCTTCCCCACTCCATTTTCAAAATGGGTGTAAATCATGATCCCTCCCAAAATGAGGGGATCACTGATACTCGTATTTACAAAGGTTCGGAATAGGAGATCTTACAATTTCCCCCCTTTTCACGAGAGTGAGGGAGATCAACGATCGGGAAAAACCCGATGCATTAAAACTCCAAACATCACAATTCTTTTTAAATCGGCCATTGCCTTCCGTGGCTCTTTGATACATCCATACACACACTATCATACAATTCACTCAAATTCATTCGTAAGGACATTTTCCAACATATTGAAGAAAAATATAATAAGCACAACATGGCGAATCAAATGTAGATTCATATAAAACCTTTTCGACATATAAAAACATATTTGTACACAGAATCAGCAAATTTCAAAGGGTGATTCTTCTTTCTATTCCTTCATACCACGCATCAGACAATCATTAATTTTACTTCGATGCATATACAATATTTTCGACAATGGACACCAAGGCCCTTCTCGATGAACAATTTACCAAGGCAGAATAAGACATGTAACGAAAGAAAATACATAAAGATTATTACATTTCATAACAAGCACATATATTCACGAGTTTGATTTCCGTCACCGGAAACTATGAGGAACGTTCATGGTACTTTCGTAAATTCCATCGATTATAAGTCCCTACTTCGTCATAATTCCTTTTTGGATCGGCCAAAATGAAGGAGTTGTCGCCAATCTTACGGACTATTTTGTAGGGACCCTCGTAGAGGTGGAAAAATTTTTTCGTTACTCTATCCAATGCATTAGACAGATGTCGAACTCGGAGCAAAACAAGATCTCCGATGTCAAGTTTTATGACCGAAACTTGGCCCTGTTGTTTAAGTCTATTTTTGAACGATCGCGTCATATTTTCACGGGCGAGCGTGATTAAGTAATCGTGAGAGCGCCCTTGAGATTCCGGAAAATTCAGGATTTTCAAAAGCTCATCCTGGATCGATTTACCAAAGTGTAATTCGTAAGGAGAAACTCCCGTACTTTGATGAACAGTTACATTAAGAATTACCTCCATTTTTGGGATAACTTGAACCAACTTTGTGTGCCGGTCCGAGCACCAAGTGCGAAATAGCCTGCCTAACTCCCTCATCACTCTCTCAGTGGGGTTAGACTGGGGATGACGTATCGAACTGTACAATGTCTGAATCCCTGCTTGTTCAAGTTCTCTCCGCCAAATTTCCGACGTAAATTGTGTCCCATGATCTGCTAAAATGCGTTTTGGAATACCGAGACTTGGGACGAAGTCCTTGAGAATCTTGTTAACACAGGCTCTCGCAGTTGCCTTTCGGATGGGGTGAAGTCGGACATATTTGGAGAAAACGTCAAGAGCCACAAAAATATATTGTAAACCTCCCCGCCCAGTTGGAAGGGGGCCATAGAGATGCACGCTAATCAACTCGAGCACACCCTTCGAGATTACGGGTTTATGCGCTCCTTTCATGGAAAAAGTTAGGTATTTTATACGCTGACAAATATCGCACTCAAGAACAAATCTCTTTACCTGAACGCCCATTTTTTTCCAGTAGTAAAATTGCTTTAGATACGATACCGTCTTAAAGACCCCAGGATGTCCTAATTTTACATGAATGTCTTCGATAAGGGGACGTTGCACCTCTTTGGGAATCACGACTTTCCATGACAACGAAGCCTTTTCACGATGAAAAAGAACCTGATTATACATGAAAAAATCATTAGGACGATTGGTTGAAGAACAATTCTCAATAATCTTTGCAAGGGCTTGATCCTGGACCTGCCATTCGCCCATTTTCTTAAAGATACGAAGGAGGCTCGCATCGTAATCAAGCATGGCGACTGTGATTAACGATGGGAGCTCTTTGCTCTTCTCTGGCAATAGATTTTGAGACAGCGTTGCAACCATTAACCGCCGTTCCTCATCCTCGTGAAAACGATTATCCGGGTTTCGGCTAAAAAAATTGGCAACTAAATTATCTACGCCGCGACAATGAGAAACAGAAAAGGAGAACTGCTGAAGAAAGAGACACCACCGAGCTATGCGAGAATTACCGAAAGAAATTGAATTCAAGAAAGTTAAACATTTATGATCGATGATTATTTCAAAATGCGTTCCTACGAGATAAACACGGCATTTATTCACCGAATAGACGATGGCCAGGAGTTCCTTCTCTGTTGTAGTGTAGTTCACCTCGCATTTGGTTAAGCAACGTGAAACCACACTCACAACGTTATGGTCTCCCGTCTCCGTCATTTGATAAAGAATACCGCTTATTCCTCGATCACTCGCATCGGTCTGCACTCGATAAGGCGCATTAGGAATGATATGTTTCAAAGAAATACATTTTACGAAATCTTGTTTCAAATTCGCGAACGCTCTCGCGTGTACGGGAGTCCATTCCCAAACTGCATCTTTTCTCAACAGTTCCCTCAACGGGGCCAAGGATTCGCTGTGGCGAGGATTAAATTGTCGATAACAATTGCATACGCCTAAGAATTGTTGCAATTGACGTTTATCGTTCGGCTCCGAGAACTGAATAATAACTGACAAGCGCGATGGGTCAGGCACAACTCCACGCTCGGATAGCATAGACCCTAAGAGGGGAATCGACTCTTGGAAGAACAAACATTTTGATAGTTTTAAGGTAAAATTGAATCGCAAGAGACGTCGAAAAATTTCTTCCAATACATAAACATGTTCCTTTGTATTTTTTGTTCCGATTAATATGTCATCTATATAGCACGAGATAAATTTGTCCAAATCCTTCCCTATGGCAAAACTTAATGACCTAATAAAGCCGCTATTAGCGGTTTTCAAGCCGAAAGGAATACGACGAAATTGGTACAAATTTGAATCAAATAAAAATGCAGTGTACGAGCGAGATTTTATGTGCAAGGGTACTTGCCAACCCGTGTGTTAGATCAATTTTCGAAAAGTATTTGTGTTCACAACAACGTGAACACAACTCATTGGTCGCGCGCCTTCCAACTCACGCGAGGCAACCAGCCTCGCGTGCTTTCCAATCACGCGACCCAGAAGAAAGTGTGACGTCACGCACGCCGCTCACGCCACCCACGCAGCTGAGCGCGTTGCGTAATCACCGAACGTGGTCTCCCGCTATCAAAGATCCACCGAGGCTGGAATAAGAGACGGCCGATCAGACCGATCGGCAGGACGCTTCGGATTCAACTCATCTGACAGACGCTGACTCTTCAACGACTCCACTCCAAACCCATCGACGTTACACCAACTGCTGACTGACTCTGCGACTGCTGACGGAACTCACGACAGACCTGACTACACGACGTTGTATGACGGACTCTTTTTATCTGGCTTCGGCCAGCGAACAACCAAGGTCAACTGCATCCAACCCGCCTGTCCCTTGGACACTACATCCAATCGACGTTCCCGCTCGACCACTGACCAGACCACCAGCCGTGCTTCTCTCCTTGTGGGATGTACGCCGAGCACGCCTAACTTCTCCAAGCTATTACCGGCGCATCCCACCTCCCGTATCACCATTTCCTGAGCCGCAGCGTTCTTTTGCGACAATTGCCACCCAGACAACAGACAGCGAGTGGGAGTCTCTGACCAAACCAACTGAGAACCGCCGTCCCCCAACGCCTCCCAGTTCACCGGAAAGTAGATACACTCCGCCACCCAGGACCGTGACCGATCCCCCTAGACGACCAACCTCTTCACTGAAGCCTCCACCACACTGTATTATCACTAAAACGACACCATGTATTACTTGGCAACCATGCAAATTACTGTAAATAAATAAATTAAATAATAAGTATAGAAATAAACTCAACACCACAACTCATCTTTGATTCCAAGCGACTCACACCTTCCAAGCGGCTCGGTCGAACTACAAGCTCCCAAAGAGCGAACAATTTGGCTCCGTGAAACTTTTGGAGTAAATCTGACACAAGAGGTGGAGACTCTTGATCATCGTCAATGACTTGGTTCAAATGCCTCGCATCCAGACATAATCTTACGGAACCATTTTCTTTTCTGAATACTCTAAGCGGATTACAAAATTTACTAACGGTCCTTTCAATCACGTTATTTTTCAACATTTGTTCAATTTCTTGAGCTACCGCAGGACGTAATTGATGAGGAATTGGATACGTGAAGCGAATTTTCGGGTTCTCACAGTTTAATCGAATTTCATGCTCATACCCACGAGCACAACCCGGTTTGTCCGAAAATAATAAGTTATATCTCTGTAAAAGATTCGCGAGATTCTGCCTATCACTATCCCCTAGCGATAAAAGTTTGCACGCGAATGAGAGGGGGGCGACAGAAGCATCGGGGATGTTCACGGGCAAGACGCTGCGTTCGTACATTTTTTCTGGATTATTTGCTTGGATATTTTTAATCGTTAAAGAATTTTCATTATAACTCGATTCTTCAACGCTAATTATATAAATATGCATTCCTTCCTTTTCCCGCGAACACACCAAGGCCTCTGGCGCGCCCCTGTCAAATATCGCAGCTGATTCCGACAGGCAAATTCCTCGAACCTCGATTTCTATCGTTCTGTAATTGATAATGGTTTCGTTCCGCGACATCCAATCATGACCGAGTATAACATCTGAGGTTAAAAAGGGGATTACCAAAAGCAGCGTTCCAATTACTAAATTCTCCATTTTTATTGGAACGAAAATTTGTCGCTTTATGACTGTCGCCTTTTTCCGAATCGCCGTGGACACTACAATGTTTGAGACAGGCAATTCTTCAACTTTATGTTTTTTTATTGATCGATTGTACAACCGTTCGGAAATCGCGGATATTTGGCTCCCCGTATCAAACATAACAATCACATCCATTTCTAATATTTTCGTACGGGCATGTGGGCTTTTGGCGATACGAGTTCCCTTTCTACACGCATATTCTATTCCTTTCTCGATTCCATCATCTAATTCTTCTATAAAATCATAATGTTGTTGGCACGATGTCGGACCGGAGTACAATGCGCCCATGTTCAGTTTAAATGATTCGAATTATTTGAATTAGCACTTTCCCTAGGTTGATTATTTACATCTTGTGACGGTGGGAGGAAGCGAGTGTCAGGCATCGCGAACCCGTGTCCGCTATCATATTGCTGGCCTGATCTCCCCGTATTGTTATGATAACTTGTCTGTTTACGGCCTCGACGATTAAATCTTTCTTGCTTTGTTTTCCTCTCCGGTAACCCGTTAAAGTGATGATTTGAACTCATACTATTTAATTTGACTCCGTTATTTCTGGGATAATAATTATTGCCTGATTTTTTATTTTCTCTCGCGATCTATTCTAATAACGTCAAGGTTTCCCAATGTTTGTGCAATTAGATCTGTATCCGCAAACTTTAGCGTTGAAAGAGTTACTTTTACCCACGGAGAATATTATTGAATGATGTTATAATTAATTTCGAATTCCGAGAGTTTGGGTACAAAATAACGAGCTTCGGCCAGTTGCTTATAAAAATAAGCTTGCAGTGATTTCACGCTGCTCTCACATCGCTTTTCTGCCCAATTCTTTTTAAATCGAACGCGAATTGGTATTGAATAAAATTCTTCTACAAACTGATTCTTGAATTCTTGAAAATTTTCTATATTTCCTCTTAATTTAAACCATGAATTCGCTTTCCCTTCGAGAGCGTGTTCGATTACTATTAATTTTTTCTCTTCCGGGACATTTTTAATCTTAAAAAACTTTTCCACCTCATCCACGAATTTAATAGGATGAGTTTCGACCTCATTACTAAATTTTGGAATCGACATGTCAAATTTAATACCATTCACGTTACTCACAATCGCGGTGAGGCCCTCCGTGATGTTCCGTGCATTTTCCAGGTCTGCATTTTCATTTACAACACGTGTCGATGGTTGTAACCGTTTTTCCTGGGCTTCGAGACTCGCTTTTAGTTGTTCCAGTCTTATTCTCTCTTGGTTTAATCTCTGCCACTCTGCCTTTATTTGACTCGCTCGCGACGTATTGCTCTCTTTCTCACGTTCGTCATCTCGAGTGAGCCCCATCTTTTTATTTACTGTAAAATTTAAACTTTCAAATTTCTGTTTTACAGGACGACCCGATTTCGTAACGTACGTTTGATCGTTTTTATCTCCCATTAACTAAAATATTTCCTAGAGAGTTCTACTAGTCAGTTGTGACAATTTCAATAAATTTCGCAAGTTTATCGTCACTCGTCAAACATAACTTATTCAAACCACATAACCATCACCCAGTCTCCATATACAATAATATAAATTATTGATTTAATTTTCTGAATAGTTGTTAACAGTCATTCTGTAATAAATATGGAATTCAGGCCTCTTTTTTGGGCGCCATTTGTAACATTTTATTTTCTTTCTTTGCATTTATTGACACAAACTTCCACACATACACACACACATTCCATTCATTCGCATTATTTAAAAACTTATTGTAACTGATTGGAGGTCGATTTCTCTCGTCTTTGATGAGACGTTACATAGACTTTAACAATCGAACTGTTTTTGGAGTAAATTTCACTTATCGGTTTAATTTTGCGATCCCTCGGTGGCTCTCTCCCCGGGACCGGAGGGTTCTAGTTATGAAGGGATTCCGCAGAGTTGACGATCGTCTCGATTTGGGCTGGCCAGTTTTTCCCTTGGAGGACGTTGTCGCGGAGATGTGCTTCGAACCGTTCACGTTGACGTCCCGGGGTTAAGAGACGAAATCGGGTCGAATTCCCCACCACTCGATCTCGATCTTGATTTTGGAGTAGGGCGCCGGCTTCCCCATTCCATTTTCAAAATGGGTGTAAATCATGATCCCTCCCAAAATGAGAGGATCTATATACATATATATATATTATATATATTATATATATTATTACATATATACTAGGGGGGCTTCGCCCCTTGCGTGTTTCGCGCCTACCCCCATTTTTGGGTTAGGTTGAGAGGGGAGAGTGAAGGTGGTGAAAGGTCAGATTTTTGTAGGTATAGGGATGTGTATGGGGTATTCCACGCTAAATCGACCACTTTTGAACCCGACCCCTTTCTATTTGGCTGAAAGTTTTTGATCCTTTTCTATTCTATGAAAAACGTTTCTCAGAACTTTTTTACCGAACCGTTGTGTCCGGCGTATCACCACACGTCTTTTTCATCTCGTTACTCTCCCACGATCCTTACAGTTATAACCCTATCATCTCATTCCCGTCCTTGTATTTTCATTCTGGCTCATGCCACTCGCTTTTTGTCGACTCTGCTACTTCTATCCCTCACCATCTTGCACACCTTACGCCCAATCCTCTGTACCTCATGGCATTCCTATTCCAACGTTCGACACAATCAAGTCTTTTTGCAACATTCAACAATCTTACGTATAACTTTTCTCACCAATTGTAAACTACACACTCCGTTCAAAACTACTCCACAAATCATTCAACCAAATATATAGTTCATACCCCAAACACCCAAACGGTTATTCTACCCTATATATTGGTGAGTCTTGGTGAGCGGTCATAGAAAAGTATAACGTATAAATTCGTTAACGTTTCGGCCCGGATATGGGCCCTCCTCAGAACAATTAATTTTTTTATTTGACTGTCAAGAACAAGAATTTTTTCCAGTAAGACATAGATTTTTATGGATGTAATACTATCGAAAGTTATTGTCTATTGCAGGTTAGTGAGAACATATCATATATCTGTTATGATTAAAAAGTAATAGAACTTGAAAAGTAATTTACCTTTTATAAGACAGAGGATTAAGACACTGGTCAGAATCATAAAATGCTATTTGGAGAGCGAAGGTTCTTTAAATAGGATGACGGTGAACGTTGTAGACTTCTCAAATTGTTAAAAATGTGGGTGTAGAAGATATGAAAGTTAGTAATTAAAAAAACTATGTATATTCACAGTGTATGAGTCAAAATATTAAAAAGGTTAAAAGAAGGGGCTTATGATAGTTAAAATAGTTTAAACGATGTCGAAACAATGGTAACAGTATCGATATGACCCTATTCTCTATGTCTATGATTTATTGCTGATACACAGCAACTCTAAAATCAAAACAGATTGGTTCCACAAAAAAACTTGGTCTCAAAGATACTTGAATTTTAATTCCCACCACCGGATGTCCTACAAAATAGGTACCATCTTTACTCTTCTTAATGTTCTCTTCTGAAAACATGGGCTATATTCACCAGACAATAGACAATAACTTTCGATAGTATTACATCCATAATAATTTATGTCTTACTGAGGAGGGCCCATATCCGAGCCGAAACGTTAACGAAAATATACGTTATACTTTTCTATGACCGCTCACCAAGACTCACTAATATATTATCTACGAGGTCGAGAATTCTTACCCTTCATATTCTACCCTATCCTAAATTTTGGTTGTCTCCGGTCGTAAAGGCGAAAACGAACCCGTTTGTTACTCACCGCTCTGAAATAAACGACGTCCACGGACGTAACAAAACTAAAAAAAAAAGGAATTTTTGAAAAAATGGCGTTTTTTTTCAATAGCTATAAATTTTTCAAAAAAAATGGCGTTTTTTTTCAAATAGCTATAAATTCCTCAAAATTCGACTTATCGGGACGTTTGTTTTTGTAAAATTTTCGTTTTTTTGATTTTTTGAATAGTATTACAGAAAATTTATTCAAACATATCTTTATCGTTTTTTTTTTAGATTTTTGGGAGAAATCGACGATTTCTCGATAACTACCATTTTTGATTTTCTTTTCGTTATCATAACTTTGTAATTTTTTGCAAATCCTCAATTTTTTTCACAGTAGTCTTTCTCTGATTTTTATTTTTTTGTCTAATCAAAATATTACATTTTTTTCGATTAGCCTCGTTTCTCATAACAAACATCATTCTGCACATTTTTGAGGGTGTTCAAAGAACTTCTAAATTGGTGAAAAAAAAAATTAAGGATTGAAAGTGATAATCATCGAAAAATTAGATTTTTCTCGAATATCAAGAAATAGGAGTGAGTAAATTTTTTTTCCAAAAACTACTATAACGTGGCATTTCTTCTTATTTATGCCCGCTACAAGGTGCTCCCTGAACCCTGGGCGCAACCCATAGTTATGGGTTTCAGGGATCGGGTCGCAAAGTAATTGTAGAAGAGCGCCAGAACTGGAGTCACGCATCCGAGCTTCTGAGAGGGACACAGTAGCAAATCATGATCGAGATATCGCAGGTTTTTGTTTTTTTCTTTACTTTTTTTAAGTACACCGGCCACAGGCCAGCGGCCAACTCCGACGTCGAGGATATTTCGGCGAAGCAGAAGAGCGACAATCTCGCGGAAAGGATATCGAGGCTGGGCAGGGGGAGCCAACGCAGATCCTTGCAGCGCGGGAATCCAAGGCGGACGCGATTTTTGCTGGCGGCCGGCGCACTGCCGCGTCCCCCGCTCACCCCACCGACACGGGATCAAGGCAGCCTCGAGAGCCAGTCCAGCGACGAGGGAGCACCACCCTGTCCAACCCCGGGACACCATAGAGCTGCGCGGAATACGACTTCGCGATCTAGCTTTAAGGGGGGAGACTGCTTTAGAGGCTTCACAAAACCGATTTTTTCAAGGATTTTTTTGGGAAGGAAAGAAATATCCGATTGAAACGAAACTGCCAGGTTTTATTTTTATATATTTCAGCAGTCTTCTTAAATTTTTTCATTAAGATATATGTCATATTATGCCTGGTACAAGCATTTCACCGAGGCGTCTCGAGTGTGCATTTGTCGTGCGGCGGGAAAGGTGCAGGTCGCAATTTCCATCTGAAATAAAGAACCAAAAAAAATTTTTACTTCTCAATAGTATGGCTTCTAGTTAAACCAAGAAAATTCAACAAAAAGTGAAAAATTCAACAATTTTTCGCAAATTAAAAAAAAAAATTCACTTTAGATTGTTTGAAAAGTGGGTTAATCTTAACTTTCTTAAGGTTTTTTAGGTTCAACTAGAAGAGAATTTAATCCCAAGTACAATGCAATTTGTCTTGTTTCGCTAGGACGTTTAGTTTTTTCCCTATCTTTCCCGCCAATTAGGAAAAATCGTAAAAATGAAAAACCGAGAAATCGTGCGTCAAAGTTTTCGTATGTAAAAAATCGTAATTTTCTTGAACTCACCGCATTGATATGCTAGTCAGCGATTCCTGGTCCATAGAGTTGCCCTTCAGACTCTTCAAAAAACTGGTTCAAAACTTCAAAAAACTGGTTCAGATTCTTCAAAGAACTGGTTAAAAACTTCAAAAAACCGCTCGTATACCTGCTCGATGCTTGCTCACTATTTCTTCTGTAACTCCGAAAATATTTCGAATTTTCATCTGAAATTTTAGGGACACATTCTTGGATAGTTTGGGAAGACATTTATGCAAAAAAAAAAATAGATTTTTTGAAGCCTTTAAAGCAGGCTCCCCCCTTAAGTTTTGCGCCGCGAAGCGACGACAGGTGCGCGCCAAGTTGTGCAATCTCGGAAATCGATAACGGATCGATTGTTACGCATTTTTGGGGTATGACGTCACGAAGGGAATAAGCGTAGCGAGGTCGGCGTTGCAGTCGATCGGCAATTCCAAGGCACTCTAGTTTTGGCGATCGTGGAACATAGTCGCGAGGTTGATAACAACAACGAGTTCATCTGTGTAAGAGTTTTGCGAGAACCACCATGGCAACACCGAAGAATCATGAGGGAGTTGGGGAGGTCGTTCACTGGATGTGGAGTGGTAAGCGCTGTTAAAATTCTCGCGAAAGAATTTCGAGAGCCAGTTAATAACGGCTTGCCGAGGAACGGATAGCCATCTAGGATTTGCGTTATCGAAAGTACTCGAGATTCTTTGGCCGATACCTTTGCTTGGTGACCGTAGCCTGAGTTGCGCGTGATAAAGTAGAGCCAATTTTGAGTGATCGAGAAGGTTGAGTAGAGCCACGGGTTTGAGTCGAGGCACTATTAGTTCAAATTGGGTGCAACCAAATTCCGTTGCAAGGGGTAACGTCGAGTTAGTTGGGGAAATGTCACTTCTCGTGTAGGTTGCGAATCTTCAAAAGGGGAGCGTTCAAAGTCGCGAATCGCGTTGAGACGTCGCGGGGAAAGGTGAACTCGGATGCGTTGCGACAAACTGTAGCAGAGTAGAATTAAGAAAATATGAGTTAAGGTGATAATTAAGATTGCGACTAACGCGGCCAGTACGGCCAGATATATTTTTTTTTTATCCCGCCCTTGAGCACATTAGTCGAGGTGGCGATTAGCGCAATACCGTAGAGGACGATCGCGGTCAGCGCGTCAGGTCAGATTCTGTTTTTGGTTTTTGTTTGCGCGTTTATTATTTAAGGAAGTGACCAGCGCCCGTAGCCTTAAGGTTCTTCTAGAGTTAATGTTTTCTTTTGCTGTTGTTTGATTTCGAATCGCGAGTAGCAAAGATTGAGATATATTTTTTTTTATTGTTAGATCTAAGCAGCTGGTCCTGAATCGCGAAGAGAGAATTTAGAATTATTCTTTTCCTTACTTTGTATTATCGTTGTCTTGAAATATGTTATTTTATTTTATTTTAGTTCTGTGAAATAACGTGATGATGTTGAGTATCTCGCGCTCTCTTTCCGCAAAAATTACCCCTTCCGTGGTACTGTGCTACCGAGCATAGCTGCGAGGTGTAGCGCATTAATGATTTCGAGGCGTGTTAATTACGCCGGGCGCCCATCAACATTTCGGAATATTGTTTTTAGATCCAGGGTACATCGTGGACGCCAAATTATTGTGCACGCGGTAAGTTCTCTGTCGTTTTCTCCAAGTGATCGAGGTACGGGAAAAATCTACGTCACACAACATTCAAAAATGAGAAAAATAAAAAAAAAAGTTGTTTTTCGGTTCATTGTTGGACAAATGACGGGCATTTAAAACAATACACCTAATGAATTTGAACTCAAATTCGTCACAATAAAATCTTCTACTTTCTGATTCGTCAAAATTATCACTAATTGTTGTGTCAAATCAAGAAGCACTATGAAAGTGTTTTTCAAGATTTTTTATCAATCTAAAAGTCTAAATTAAAACAAAACACTAGTTACTGTTTCGGAAAATTACAACTAGCGACATGTTTACCACTTTTGATCTTTGTTTTAATTTTGTTCTCCAAATTTGGAAGTACTCTGAATACTCTCAAAAATTTTCAGAATGGTGCTGAGAAATAAGGCTCGATAAACAAAAATTTTTTTTCGATTGGAGAAAAAAAATAGAAATCAAAGAAACATGACTCTGAAAAAATTTGAGGATTTGTAGAAAATGACATTATATGTTTGATATAATAAAAAGAACAAGAAAATCATAAATGGTAATCATTGAGAAATATTCGATTTTTTCTCAAATTCAAAAAATTTCCATGACGATAGGTTTGAATAGTTTTGTTGTATTTTTTTTTCAAAAACTACATTTAAAAACAAAAATTCGTAAAAAAAAACGTCCCGATGAGTCAATTTTCACAAAGTTATAGCCATTACAAAAAAAGGCATTTTTTCAAAAATTCACAACTTTTTTTCAATGAGTAAAAAAATTTTTTTAAATTCTGAGAAACATTTTTCATAGGGTAGAAGAGGATAAAAAACTTTCTGCCAAATAGAAAGGAGTCGGGTTCAGAGGTGGTCGATTTGGCGTGGAATACCCCATGTGTATAAAGGATCAAGTGTTGAATCCCTGATTCCTAAATGGATGTATATTGTGACGTGGATTTTTCTTGCTCCTCGATCACTCGGAGAAAATGACCGAGAACTTACCGCGTGCACAATAAATCGGCGTCTGCGAAGTATCCTGGACCTAAAACGAGATCGCGAAATTTGTTGGGCGCCTGGCGTGATCAACACGCCTCGAAGTCGGTAATACGATATACCGCGACCATATGCTCGGTAGCTCAGTACCGCGGAGAGGGGAGGGGTAATTTTTGGGTAGAGAGAGGTACGAAACACGTACGCCAACACGTGGTTTAGCCCAGTTAATATCAAATTCCAATAATATATTTCTAGCCAGCGATAATACAAAAATAAAAATAATAATACTGTGAAATTCGTTCTTCGCGATCCCAATTACAAATACAGCAAAACGATAACCCGTAAGTCGCTAGGCGCGATTCAACATTAAAAACTTAGGTTTAACAAAAAAAGGAAGAACAAAAAAAGTGATAGATCTAGAAGACCTCTGCTGCCTACGTGAGCTAGTCGCTGTCTTAATAATACCCTAACTCACAAAAACCAAAAACAAAATTTTGACTCGATGCGCTGCCCGCGATCGTCCTCTACTAATTACGACGCTATTCGTCACTTAACCATAAACCGCTAGACACAAACTTAATTGAGATCATAATCGACGCGCTAACCGCGATCGTTGATAAATCTAGGTGATGTCTTATTCCTACGTGCGCTAGTCGCCACCCTACTGATACACAATAATTCATAAACTAAACCAAAAGAACGTGACTCGACGCGCTAATCGC